>NC_136526.1:42393918-42423918 GCF_053919585.1 Euprymna scolopes | reverse complement strand
ATTTTATAAATTACTAACTAGCTCTACCTACGTATTGAGCACTTTTGAAGTAAATACTTAAAGTTTACGCAGAAATCTATACTTTCGTATATTAAATTTATGTGAGTAAATGAAGTAGTTATATATATATATATATATATATATATATATATATATATATATATATATATATATATATATATATATATATATATAGTAAGTTATAAAATATATATGGCGATTAAGCTACACAGAATATTCCGTGTTTCATCCACGCTAGGATTCATCAGGCTGGATGAAACGCGGAATATTCTGTGTAGCTTAATCACCAAATATATTTTATTACTACCTAGCTCTACCTACGTATTGAGCACTATTGAAGTAAATACTTAAAGTTTATGCATAAATTTATACTTTCGTATATTAATTTATGTGATTATATGAAGTAGTTATATATATATATATATATATATATATATATATATATATATATATAAAATTACAATTAAATTTACCAAAATGATCCAAGATGGTAAAACTAAAGTATATTATAAATATTAAAGAATTAATATTTATAACGTAATCTCAACCAGCTGTAAAAGTTCAATAAAACCAAATAGGAGATAGAGCTTATAATAGGAGCAAATAGTTAATGAAACATGTTAAAAAACACTTTGAAAAGGAGTTAAAAATATATTTAATTTGGAAAGGAAACACTAAATAAGTGGATAGTCCTTAATCTGCGGAGTTTCGAAGAAATACTTTCCTTCTCATCAGAGAGTAGGAATTTGCAAAATGCGGGATCGGATTTTGCTTGCAAAAGTATTTGATGAAACTACAAGCAAGTCAAAAATCTTGATAACAAAAAGTGAAGCAGAGGGAATAGGGTGAAGAAAAAGGTGATTTCACGTGAATGGATAGTCTGGTGAAAGGTAAAGTATCCAATGACGGTAAAATCCAAAAATGTAAATCCAAGAAAGTTTGTTAAATTTCCATTCGCACAAGTAAAATCCAAGGAAATCGCATAATTGGAAGATGGTCAAAAATAATCCAAAAAGCCAAATCCGTGAAATAATTCATAAATAGGTACAAGGAGAAGAGGGAAGAATTCCAATAATATTATTAAAAGAAAAATATGATATGCGTTAAACACGGCTGCCGAGACAAGGTGTAATTAAGAAAAATGAGTGAAGAAGAGGAGAGAAAAAAACGAGTGAAGAAAAAAAAGATTGAATGTTGATTGAATAAAACATAAAATAGAAAAGAAAATGTTAAAATGACCCAGACAAGATGACGTTTATAGGCGCCAAAAATATAGGGGAAAAAGTTTTCTTGTTGTTGAGGAGTTTGAGAATTCCATACTAAATTTAGTCAAAAAAATTAAATTCAAGAAACAAAAACACTATTATAATCCAGTTACTCGAAAAATAAATAATGTTGCCGAGAAAGTTAAAAAGAATAAACATATATTCGTCCCTGCTGATAAGACAAAAAATTACTATAAACAAAAGACTTTTGTATAAAGAACTTAATAAATCTTATAAAATAGTCTCTCATAAGACTTTAGATTCCATTAATTCTGAGGCTAAACATTTACTGACTTCTATGAATATTCATAACTTCACTTAAATAATTTCTCCGGGTACCCCTAGATTCACCCTCAAGGATCATAAACCTAATTTCTATGACAATCCCTCCATCAGATTGATCTGCCCATCTAAACCTGACTTAGGTGCTGTAAGCAAAAACATCTTAGATAAAATCATCCCTTCTATTAAAGAAAAAATAAGTTTCCCTCTTTGGCTGAATTCAGATTCCGTAATTAATTGGTTTGTCTCCCTTAAAAATAAACACCTTAACTTCATAACCTTTGACATCCAAAATTATCATCAATCAATTCGATCCTTTATTACTGGTTTTGGATTTTAGTTTACAAAATTAATTTGATAAATAACTGCCACTGTTTGAGAAAGAATAAATATGATTGTCCATTCTGATCTCGAAGAGTGAATGAATGCTACACTGTAGGGTTTCTATTATATCGAGTTGTTCAATAATTTTGATTTTAGCTTTGTAATTTGTTGAAATACTTCTAGTATAATTGGTGTGGGTGTGATCACAAAGATTTGGACGATTATAAAGGGTGGGGCATAAATGCTGTTACAAAATAAAACTCAGATTTATCCCAACAAAATAATTTATTGCAAAACCCAAATTAGCAAATAATGAAGTAAAAATATTGCATAAGTTTTATTCAAAATGTTTCCCTTGAGCCTTCACTACACTACGAAGTCTTTTGAGGAAATTATCTATAGCAGCACGCACAGCATCTCCCAGCATTTGTTCAATTTTATTTCAAAAGCTTCAATATTTTTACAAGGAATAAAGCAGGCTTCACTCTCCAGGATTGGCCACAAAGAATAATCAAGAGCGTTAAGATCAGGTGATAAGGGAGGTAATTCTTCTTTGCTGATCCAGGACGAACAGTTATCTCTACACAACTGCTGGGTTACATAAGCAGTTTGCCTTGTCGCACCATCTTGTTGGAGAGTCCAAACTCCATCGCCAAACACAGAATTATACCACAGGGTTAGTGCATCTTTAAAAATGTCCTCAATGCAACGTTCTTTGTTAATCTTGATCCTTTGAGGGAGAAAAACAAGTGGAGATTTTTTTTTTTTTTTTACATAGGCATCACCACATTATCAAGGCCAAGAGGCTACTCAAGGATAAGGGTTAAAGAGTGTACAGTAGAAATTGGACAATATAGTAATCATTAGTAATGAAAATTTGGTAAATTTGATAACTTATATGGAACGGCTCATCAAGAACTTATTTACGTTAGACTTGAAGACAACCATATTGTAGTCAGCCGGAAAGCAGGAAAACGGAAGACAATTCCACAGGCGTGCAGTTCTAAGAAAGAAGCTTTGTTCATGGAATCTACGTTTAGGTTTAGGCACAGATAAAGAGTGGGGGGAATTATTGATAGTGTTTACAGCTAGACGAGTGTTTGTTGTGAAAGTTTGGCGAGAGGGGGACCATAGATTGAAGCTCAGTCGAACACTTTCCACGAAAATAACGATACATCAGAGACAAACTTGCAACATCTCTTCTGTGAGAAAGAGGTTGCAGGGAAGAGAAAAGGACATCTCCTACGAGGCTACGAAGTCTATTTTGAACTCTATCAAGGCAGGACAAGTCTTTTCTAGCAGCTTCTGCCCAGATGTGGCAACAGTATTCCATCCTTGGAATGGCTGCTGGGATCATCACTGACGCTGGTTTCTGCGTTCTGAAAATCTTTCCTGCATTATCAGGGATTGCCTCGCGACTTCTCACAAGGACTTTTTCATTTTGATGCTTGTGGGATGTTGAAGTGAGAATCACTTTTCATCCACGAAGATGATGTTATTAAGCGTGCCTTCTCTGATACGATTTAACAAGATTCGACTTCAGATGAGTCTCTTTACAATCGTGGGTGCAGAGAGAAGCTGTCGCTTTTGGAGCTTATAGGGTGATATCTGTAGATCACTTTGACATATCCTTCGCATAGTCCTTGGTGATGTTTGTGCTTTATTTGCCATTTGTCTCATGGATTTTTTTTTTGGATTTCGCCTGATTTTTTTCCCTTATATTTTTTTATGGGTTTAGGTGTTTAGGTGTGGGGACGGCCTGATCGTTGTCTACCTTTGATCGACAAAGTTTCCAAATAACGATCAATCGTCATTTTTATGAACATTTTGGTGATTTTGAGGTTTTTCTCTAACTTAAATATTTCTGGTTGACGCAATCCCTTCTGATGTTGCTCTATGACGAATCTTCTTTTCAATTCAACAGACATTGTTAAAAATTATTATCTTTTGTTTCTAAAAAAACCCCTAAGAACTCATATATTACATCATAATATAATGACAATAAAATAGTAAATTTATTTTAATATTATCATAAAAAATACTTCCGAAATTTTGAAACAGGACTTATATATAGGGATGATAAAAACGAATCACTGATACCAGAATTGTTGTAACTGAATCTCTTTGAAATTTTCAGTCATAACTTGACACGACAGAAGGATAGCTGCTGAACCTGATCGGATTAGTACAACCATTCTTTACCTGGAATTTTTTACCATTTAAAGTCTCTCGGACTGGATTGATACTGCTAATTTTTGCTTGGCACAACTACATCTAATATTTGCAATTGAATAGTTTTCTTTTCAGTACGATAGAGTTATTTTGTTTGCTATCACATTTTTGGATCATTTTTTTTATTAAAAAAAATGACCCCACTCAAATCAATTTTGGTTTGAAAAAGTTTTATCAAAGAAATTATTATTATAATTTATTTATATTTTATTTATTTGTTTTAAATAAAAATATCAATCCAAAGATTAATTAAATTTGTGTAAATATATATATTAAAAAACAAACAAACAAACAAACAAACAAACAAAACGCACTCTTGATTGCAAAAACCGCTCGAACGTACCAAGGTGAAGGTTAAAACAGTGTCACCCGAAGTCTGTCCTTTCCTTTTGTAAGTGGAGCCGACCCGGGATCTGTATTTCTTGCTAGGTCCCATTGTTTCATTGAATGCGACTGTTTTTAGTGATTTTCTGATCATAGTAATATCGTCTACAGAGATGTCTGCCAATTTCAAATTTGTGTTGAATAAGTCTTTCGAGATGGATAGGACCTAATGTTTTTTTGTTTTTTTTTTAATGATTTCTATGACGCATATATGAGCGGTAGCGAAATTGGTGTACAGATTTAGGTGTAGAGTTTCCTATTGTAGTTAATGTCTTCTAAACTAGTTTTTACTAATTATTCCTTTCTCAGATCTGGTTAGGGTTAGGGTTAGGGTTAAAGTTGATGAGTTGTGTTAGATAAGAAAACCAGTTTTTTGATCTTTAATAAATAGAATATAATCATTTTAATTGCTGTATCTGCCAATAATCAATACCCTTATATTAGATTTTCCTGGAAATGAGAGGCCAACATATATCGATGTCACACGATGTAAGTACTTATGCAGAGCAATTGACTCGAGGATTTTAACATTTTGAGAGTACGGGCGTAATGAATACTACTGTGAAAAAAAAAAAAAAACTTCTATAATAATCCAAATTATCAAATGAATGTGGAATATGACACGGTGAATGGGTATCGTTTTATCTAATAATTTACATTTGCACCAAGGATAGCCTTACCAGGAAAAGGTAAATACATTTTAAATATCTACAATATAAACCGAAAAAATTGCATGCTCTGTAAGGAAAATAACTTTTAATGAATTTATAACAGTTTGTTCTTTGCATTCAAAGTGATTCATCTATCTATCTATCTATCTATCTATCTATCTATCCCCCCTCTCTCTCTTTATATATATACTAGCAAAAGTACCCGTCGTTGACTGGGTTCAAAAACAGCCTACAGAAAATGGACTTTAATTTATGAAAGTATGATAGGTTATGAAATGAAAAGAAGGGTTGTAAAGAGATAGCTTCGAATTTGGGGGTATCAAAACCAAGGCAAAATATGATGAAAGTAAAAATAAAATAGATAAACCCCATAATTTATTATACCATACCTGTTCACACTGAAACACTTATCACAATATTCTGTGGATCTATATTAAAAAACCTTGTTAAACTTTGTGACATATTTCCATTCTATTGAGATCAGGCGCGAACGAACACCCCATAATTTTATTATACCATATTTCTTCAAACTGAAACATAATTATCAAAGTATACTTACGCAAATAGATATGAAAAGTCTTTGTTAAAGTTTGTGCCTATTTCCATTCTATGGAGGCCAGGCGCGAACGCAGACCCCACAATTTTATTATACCATCCCTATTTAAGTTGAAACATACTTATCAAAGTATTCTTATGTACATCTATATCAGAAACACTTGTAAACGTTTTTTTTTTTAGTTTAAAATTTTTTTATTTCCATACTTTGGAATATATATATTTCCATATATATATAATTATGATTAGTCTTTTTTTTTGGAAAACGAAATCCAGCAGAGTGCTCAATTAAAAGGAAAATCCGAAAAATAAGAGCGTATTTATATTTTGTATTTTGTGTACAGAAAGTTATTAGATAAGCTAAGTCATTGGTACCGTCGGTTTCAAGCCCGATAATTAGGACCGTTTTAGATATCCATATTAAGCTCTCTTCAGCCAATACTCATCTATTTTATAACTGGAAGTAGAAAATATATATACATCACGAGTTCACGTTTAACTCTTGTTTTGCTAATTCACCCCCACCCCCCGTTTATTTATAGGATGATGACAATTTCATTAACTTTAAAATTTGAATTATTTTAATTTTAAAATCTAATTTCGATTGAAATTTTTAATATATTTTTATATAAAATTTTTAAATATATAAAACGCCTTTAATTTTAAACCAATTTAATTTAAAAATGTATTTTTTTTTACATATAAAAATTCAACCTTAAAATTGATATCAATATCGATTAAAACCGTAAAATTTCATTTAATTATATCGAAATACGTTTAAAAATTTCGAAATACGTTGAAAAATTTCTTTAAAAATTTTAACTATTTCAAGGTTTGGGAAAGTAAGTATTTATCTAGCCTAAGGGATTTTCCTAGTATATTAACACTATTATATTTTTCCTATACTTTTAAAATTGAAACAGATTGTAAATTACATTTATAAAGTATGATTTCTAAAAATTTATATAATACAATAATTTAAAATCTATAATGCAATTACGATTAAAATCCAATTTTACAGACTAAAAACAATTTTAGCATTTAAAAGTTTACTAAAGTTTTTTTTTTAATATATGTATATAATCAAAATCTAGGTTTTGTCTTTTTCACTGATCCAGTTTATTAGGAGTGCTTTCCTTCTATGTATACAATTTTTCAAATATTCACTCCTCACATTTAAACATCTTATTTCTGGGTCATGAATTGATGTGGTATTTTTCTGCATCACAGAGAAAGCATTGAATTAATTCCGGAGCGTATGCTGATTTGTGCTCGATTTTTCTCCATTTTATGGAAAAAAGGTGTATCCTTTTCTTTAAGCTCCCACATCCGGGTTGCTAATGCTGTATTTATCCTTGTTTTTTGCTCTAAAGGATCTCATATGCGCATAATATCTTTGTTTAAATGAGCCTTGTGTGATACCTATATATTTTTCCGGTATGTTTGTAGATTGGTCCGTTATTGAGGCCCCATAAACAAGGGATTCAGCTTTACAATTGCCCTCCAATGGGCAACTATTTTTGGTCCTACAAGAGCAGTCTGCGTTATCTATCTTTCTTGGTTTCTTGAATATGATCGACTCGATTGATGGAGCTGTTGAGTAACTAACTTTCACAGTGTTGCTATTAAAAATTTTTATGCAGTTTGTGTTTTTCTGGAAAATGCTTATCTAGAAATCTCAGAAAAAAAATGTCCTGCTCTAGTTTTTGTATTCAATGAGAACGGAGGTAAGAATCAAATTATCTTCCGTCTCCTATTTCGTTTTTTATTTTCTTTTTTTATCGTGGGTCTGGTGAAATTTTATGTTTTCCCTGAACCCACTTTTATAGTAATTGAGGGGTAAAAATCGACAATATCCAGTTGTGTGAATTTACATTTGTGTGGTCCACAGTGTTTAAAAATATGGTGGTAAATATTAGCAAAAGAATATCACGACTTTCTTCGAACGCTGAAGTATTCAAACAAGCAGCACCATATTATAACGAAGCACTGCATAAAAGTGGTTTCAGGGAAAGCATAAAAGTGAAACTCCATTTTTCCCACATTAGGTTGTCATGCATATTCTTTCTATGCAAAAAAAGAAAAAAAATTCTGTTTTTTGTGAAGAATATGCACATGAAAAGATTCAATAGTGACATAATAATAATAATAATAATAATAATAATAATAATAATAATAATAATAATACGATTGTTTCTGTGTAACAGAAACAAATCGGTAAAAATATGCCAAAATTTTGAAATACTGAAAAAATTTGGTTAGGAAAATAAATATTTGGAACTTGTTTTTAATCTGCTTAATTACATATGTTTCAACTACCGGAATCGAATTAATGATCCGATAGTTTCATCAGACTTTGCAGATTGTAAAGTCTGATGAAACTATCGGATCATCAATTCGATTGGGTAGTGGAAACATATGTAACTAAGCAGATTAAAAACGGTAATAAATATATATTTATATACTCCAGTAATATTGAGCCCTTTTCAGAGTTTTTTTTTTTACTATTTACCATTTACTGTGTGTGCGTGTGTGTGTGTGTGTGTGTGTGTGTGTGTGTGTGTGTGTGTGTGTGTGTGTGTGTGTGTGTGTGTGTGTGTGTGCTTGTGTGTATAAGAAGTCGTCGTGTTTCAAACCGTACAGACATGCCGGGATGATATTCAATTACAGTAAGTGTTGCTGTTGTGTTAGTTTTCACCTCATCTCTCAGATAATGTCTGAACCCATATTCCCCCCCCCGTTTCTCCTAATATTGAAAAAAAAACCTGTTAGAACAATAAGTCTAGGGTGAGGTAGTCTCTAGGAAGCACACCTGCGACCAGGTAGGCGTCTGACTCGTACTTCACAGCGACCACATATCGGTAAAATTGAATAGGTTAGCATGACTGAAACGAGTGCAACAAAGACGTTTGTGATGAAAGCAAAAATAGGTTAGGTAATTTTTGTTGGATAGCATGTAAACACCTTACAGGCACTTTGTTTAATTACATATCAATATCATTTTGTGTTAGTTTTCATTTAATGGTATATCAAACCGTTTTAGACGATTTCGTTTTTTGATTACTTTGTTTAATGGCATATTAATGTCAAACCTTTTCGGTTACTTAGTTTAATGCCATGCCCATCCTTTATGGGTTACTTGGTATAATCAACTCTTTCTGATTACTTTGCTTAATGGTATATCAGCGTTTTTGGTTACTTTCTTTAAAGGCCTATCAAACCATTAAGTTTAGTTGCTTAATGGCATATCAAGCTATTCGGATTAATTTGTTTAATGGCAAGACAACCTTTGTTTGTTATTTTTAATGGCATATTAACATTGTTAGGCTACTTTATTTAATGGTATATCAACCTTTTGGGAGTTAAATTGTTTAATGACGTATAAACCCATTTGAATCACTTTGTTTCATGGCATATCAACCTTTTTTGATTACTTTGTTTAATGGCATATCAACCTATTAGGGTTTGTTTAATGGCATATCAACCTTTTTGTTTACTTTGTTTAATGACATACGAAGCTATTGGAATTAATTTGTTTAATGGCAAATCAACTTTTTTTGTTACTTTTTAATGGCAACTCAACCTATTTGAGGTTACTTTGTTTAAGGCATATCTATCTTTTTTGGTTACTTTGTTTAATGGCATATCACCATTTTTTAATTATTTTGTTTAATGGCATATCAACCTTTTTTTGGTTACTTTGTTTAATGGCATATCACCATTTTTTAATAATTTTGTTTAATGGCATATCAACCTTTTTTTGGTTACTTTGTTTAATGGCATATCACCATTTTTTAATTATTTTGTTTAATGGCATATCAACCTTTTTTTGGTTACTTTGTTTAATGGCATATCACCATTTTAAAATTATTTTGTTTAATGACATATCAACCTTTTTTTGGTTACTTTGTTTAATGGCATATCACCATTTTAAAATTATTTTGTTTAATGGCATATCAACCTTTTTTTGGTTACTTTGTTTAATGGCATATCACCATTTTTTAATTATTTTGTTTAATGGCATATCAACCTTTTTTTGGTTACTTTGTTTAATGGCATATCACTATTTTTTAATTATTTTGTTTAATGGCATATCAACCTTTTTTTGGTTACTTTGTTTAATGGCATATCACCATTTTTTTAATTATTTTGTTTAATGGCATATCAACCTTTTTGGATTCTTTTGCTTAATGCACAGGTGTATGTTATAAATGGCAGGCCTGCAATGGGATGCATAGTTAGCTCAGAGAGGAGACCATTCAAGAAAGAGAAATGTTGAAATGATAGTTAGTTTCTCTACTGAACGACAGACTTGCAATCAGAAAAAACTATCTTCTGACTAAACACAAATGGTCTTTCTATTTAAAGCCTCAAAGGTTCTTCTGTTTCTCAAAGCAATAGACACCAAACTAACCTCTTTTGTTGTTTATTTGTTTTTGTTATCGATACTTTTTTAATGAATTCAATTATTTATACGAAAGTGCATTTTTACCTAAATGCGTGTTGGGAATAATTTTCCCTTTGACCAATTTCGTACCCCCAAATAGGGAGCGGCATATGTATTGTTTTTTGTTTTTTTTAATATAATTATCCATCGACTCATCAGAGTGGCTAAATCTAGTGAGATTCGAAATCAGGACCCCATGATAAGAAGCCTAAACCCTCTTCCACTGGGCTATCTTGCACGACCACTGAATATATCACGTTTTATGTAGATGTTGTTTATTTGTTTTGCTATATATATATATATATATATATATATATATATATATATATGTATATATATATATATATATACATATATATATATATATATATATATATATATATACAGGGTGGAACGATAAAATTGTCGCCCTAGAAAAGATGGCATGATTTCATTTCCGTTTGATGAAAACTGTCTACTAGTTGACCAGTTGTGTACCAATCCCAAGAGCAATAGGAGCCTTCTATCATGTCTGAAATTGACCCAATGTTCAACGAGTGAGATCGGAGATGCACCACTGTACAACTCATGCTCTCTACCGATCCAAGTTATGACAACAGGACCATTGCCAGCACCCTCAAAATGCATTGATAGATTGCCACAAATAATAGGGACGTGCTGAGGGTGATGAAAATAAAGTTTCTGGCCACGGTTATGGTCTTTGGTGTGGTTTCAAGTGAGGGCGACATCATGCCACTTCACATTTTCAAAATTGGCTTAAAAGTCAACACCAAAGTGTACCTGTGCTGAAGAGTGTGGTTATCCCCTGGTGCGATCAGGTAACTGTTGGCAGACCCTGGGTGTGGCAGCACGACTCGGCACCGACCCACAAGTCCAAAGAGACCCAGACTTGGCTTCAGAAAAAGTGCTATGACTTTGCACCCTTCTCTCATTGGCTCCCCTCCTCCTCCGACCTGAACCCGCTGGACTACTTCGTTTGGTCATATGTCAAGAACATCACCAACATGACTTCCCACAACACCAAAGCCAGCCTGATCGTCGCCATCCTCCGACTATTCACTGAACTCCCACCAGTGATTGTGGAAAAAGCATGCTCCCAGTTCCGGACCCGTATCGAGGCGATAATTAAGGCTGAAGGCAGCTACATTGAATAGATGTCATAATCAAGTTACCTGAATTGATTTTTTTTCAATAAAAATTTTAAAATAAAGTTGTAGTGTTGTTTTCTTTACAGTGACACTTTTATTGTTCTACCTGCATAATTATATATATATATATATATATATATATATATATATATATATATATATATATATATATTGAGCCTGGTTAGTACCAGATGGGTGACTATTTGGGAATTCTAGGCGCTGTATGTACTCTCCGTTTATCTTGGCATTTGTTTCCAGTCATCTTGTATATACACTTCACTTGCCACTGGTATTTAGCAACACGTATACATATATATATATATATATATATATATATATATATATATATATATATATATATATATATATGTAGGTATACATAATACATAAATATATATATATATATTTTTTTTATATTATATATATACATACATATATATATATACACATATATTATATATATTATACACACAAACACGCACACACAAACACACGCACACACACACATACACACACATATATTGTTTTCACAAAATCAAAACAACAAAGATCGGATTGATAGCAACAAGTAGTGTATTTTCATTGTTCGTTAAAATTGTTTTGCGACCATTCGGACAATTTCAAACCTTATATCGTGTGAAAATATTCACAAGCACGGCCTCTCTTCAAACGTTGAGAAAACGCTATTTAATGAACAATATGGTATCCATTTTCCTTTTAAGGAAAACTATGTAATGAAAATTACCTACATTTCTCCCTTCGGAGTTTTTTTTTTTTACTGTTTTCCGTATGTTAATAATAATAAATAATATATATATATATATATATATATATATATATATATATATATATATATAATATAAAGATGAATGTTTGTGTGTGTGTGTATGTGGTCACGAATAGGCTCCTATATGGTTGACTATTTTAAAAAACTGATTACATATAATGATAGAAGATATATTGAGACACAGGAATGGGTATGTTTGATCTGGCAGAACGGTGGTTCATTAAAATTGTGGGGTCTGCGTTCGCACCTGGTCCACAAAGTATAGAAATAAAAAATAAAAAATTTTTTTTAAAAGTTTATAAGTGTTTTTGATATAGATGTACATAAGAATACTTTGATAAGTATGTTTTAACTTAAATAGGGATGGTATAATAAAATTGTGGGGTCTGCGTTCGCGCCTGGCCTCCATAGAATGGAAATAGGCACAAACTTTAATAAAGACTTTTCATATCTATCTGCGTAAGTATACTTTGATTATTATGTTTCAGTTTGAAGAAATATGGTATAATAAAATTATGGAGTGTTCGTTCGCGCCTGACCTCCATAGAATGGAAATATGTCACAAAGTTTAGCAAGGTTTGTTAAGTTCTGAGACATTGTGTTGAACACAGATGGCGGCGTAGTTCAGATCAGTAACCAAGATGGCGACCAAGAATCAAATGTGGTCCGTCGCGTAGGTAACCTCTTAAGTTCTGAGATATTATGTTGAACAAAGATGGCGGCGTAGTTCAGATCAGTAACCAAGATGGCGGCGTAGTTCAGATCAGTAACCAAGATGGCGGCGAAGAATTAAATGCGGTCCGTGACGTAGCAAATGGCAAACTGATTGAATCCAAAATTCGACGATTTTCATAATAATTTTGCGACGTTTTGATTGGTTGTTTAGCACAGCCGTTGGTTATAAAAATGATTGGCGAATCCATTCGTCTCATACCTCCATCAAAAACATTTTACATATAACATTTTTTTACAAAAACATTTTAATATAGATCCACAGAATATTGTGATAAGTGTTTCAGTGTGAACAGGTATGGTATAATAAATTAGGGGGTTTATCTATTTTATATTTACTTTCATCATATTTTGCTTTGGTTTTGATACCCCCGAATTCGAAGCTATCTCTTTACAACCCTTCCTTTTCATAACCTATCATACTTTCATAAATCAGAGTCCATTTTCTGTAGGCTGTTTTTGAACCCAGTCAACGATGGGTACTTTTGCTAGTATATATATATATATATATATATATATATATATATATATGTATGTATTCATATATATATATGTATGTATTCATATATATATATATATATGTATTCATATATATATATATATGTATTTATATATATATATATGTATTTATATATATATGTATATATATTTATATATAGTCATCCATATACAGTACTGTTTCGCTCTATCATATATATATATATATATATATATATATATATATATATATATATATATATATATATATATATTTCTGTGAAAATATTCTTTATTCACTTATATTTCCTTTTTATATATACCAATCCATATTTAAAAGCTCAATGTAATTACAGAGCATATAATGAACGCATGACAAAAGTCTATATTGCAAATTACATGGTGTTTACCATCTTACAATTTATTCTTTTTATTCAGTTGACACTTACAACTCTTGACAGTATCTGTTTTGTAGTACAGAATCAATCACTTAATTATCATATCAATCAGTGAATTTATTTTGCCCTTAACTCATCAGAAGAAATAGCAACAATCAATCCATCAAAAGGAAATAAAGTGCGTTTGGACATGATTATAAAATCCGAAAATTGGAAGAGAAGCTGCAAATGCCTTATAGTTTTTTTTTTTTTTTTTTTTTACACAGTGATCACCACTTATCAAGGCCCGGAAGCCACTCAGGGATAAGGGTTATTGCAAGTACATTACGTTAGTGAGGAGATTTGATGAAGTGTTTAATTAGGGGGGCGGTTCATTAGGAATTTGTTAACATTAGACTTGAAGACATCCAAGTTGTAGTCCGGAGGGAAGCAGGCAGACGGAACAGAGTTCCACAGGCGTGCAGTTCTAAGAAAGAAGCTTTGTTCATGAAATTCGCGTTTTGATTTAGGCACAGATATAGAGTGGGGGAAATTTTTCACAGTGGATTCAGCTAGACGGGTATTTTTTGTGAAAGATTGGCGAGGGGGGACCAGAGATTGGAGTTCAGACGAGCACCTGCCATGAAAATAACGATAAAACAAGGATAGGCTCGCAACGTCTCTTCTGTGGGAGAGGGGTTGCAGGGTAGAGAAAAGGGCATCCCCCACTAAACCACGAAGTCTATTTTGTACTCTGTCACGGCATGATAGGCTGTTTTTGGCAGCTCCTGCCCAGATATGGCAACAGTATTCCATCCTTCCATCGTCATTTCTTTCATGACGCCATTTTGACAGTGATAGGTTCTTTCTTTCAAAACAAGATTACAACTCGTTTAAAACAAGTAATGATGTTTTCTTTTGAGAAGTCGAAATGATAATTAGTTTCTCTACTGAACGACAAACTCGCCATCAGTACAAACATCTCTTCCAACAACTTCATCAGCTTTAGACCCAAAGGCCCATCTATTACTAAGAGCTATAGAAATCCAAAACTTTCTCAAGCATATCTTTCTCCCAATATATATAGATATCGATTGGACCACACAATGCAGAACTACTCGGGATTTTTTTTTTTTACACTGGAATCACCACTTATCAAGGCCTGGGGGGCACTCGAGGATAAGGGTTAATGGGTATACATTAGTCAGTGTGATTATAGCGTAGTAAACATAAGTAGTGGGAATTTTGTAAATTGGATTACTTTGGGGGACGGTTCATCAAGAACTTGTTTACGTTGGACTTGAAGACAATCAGATTGTAGTCAGCTGGAAAGCAGGCAATCGGAAGAGAGTTCCACAGGCGTGCAGTTCTAAGAAAGAAGATTTGTTCATGGAATCTACGTTTAGATTTAAGCACAGATAAAGAGTGTGGGAAATTATTGATAGTGGTTTTTGGCTAGACGAGTGTTTTTCATGAAAGATTGGCGAGTGGGGACTATAGATTAAAGCTCAGCTAGGCTCGCAACGTCTCTTCTGTGGGAAAGAGGTTGCAGGGAAGAGAAAAGGGCATCTCCCACTAAGCTACGAAGTCTATTTTGAACTCTATCAAGGCAGGATAAGCTGCTTCTAGCAGCTCCTGCCCAGATGTGGCAACAGTACTCCATTGTTGGCTGTAAAAACTGATTTATAAACTGTTAGTTAATCTATGGGTATAAAAACTGATTGGTTATTATCTGTTGTAAAGATACCCCGATGCCAGAGACACTTCAATTTTGAAAGCTTCTTCTCCCAGACTGATAAATTTTCGAATTCTTTCCACGTTCCCTACTTCTCCGACTGTATTAATATGCAGAAATTTAAGTATAACTTGAACAGACATCTTGCTGCTCAACTCCCTACTTAGTGTGTGTCTCTGTAGGCATGGTCCGTAATTCGCAGTAGCCTTTATGTCCACAATTTACTTTGTTTGGGGTGAATATGTGTAAACAAAAACAACGACTTGTATAATCTCAATTAGTCTGTTTTTTTTTTTTTTGTTTTTTTTTTCAGGATGTTACTCGCATTTTTAAGAAGCCATTGTTTTATTTATTTATTTTTTCTAAAAGGCTAATCACTCTCTTAGCTAGTCTCCTCTCTAAGCTTAATATACAGGATTACCCCCCCCCCCCAAAAAAAAACAGGCCCTCACTCTAATTAGGCCCCATTTCTTAGTGTTTTGTCCGAATGAGATGAAACTTTGGTCATAACTAGTTTATTATATTCAAAACATCACATCAAAACACTAGGGTCTTTGGCCTTTTTTTTCTCCGTTCTACAGCATATGTTCTAGATGGCCTCCATTTAACTTTTGTTTTTGTTGGGTCACCCTGTATATCCCATTGCAGATCTGCCGTTCGTAGCATCCATTTATGCATATCTACAAAACATGCAGCACTGTGAATGTTTACATGTGAAGGTACAAGATTCCAACGTATTCTAAAAAAGGGGTAGGCTAAAACTTTGTTGAGAAATATCCCATAGGGAGACCAAAATTTTTGCATGGAGAAAGAATCATTGTCCAGAAAGAAACAAAGATTCACACATAAGGTTACTGTTTGAATTATTTATTTATTATTTATTTTTTTTATTTTTTGTTAAGCCAGTCTTTGTTTTGCTTAAGTGCTCTTGGATCAATTGGATGCGTTTCTTGGTATACAGTGATTTGATGTATGGACTAGTCATGTATTTGTCAGGTCGATTGAAACGTCAATATATTGTATTGAGTCAGCGTATGAATCACTTGCTCTTCTAAATCATCGTTATTGGTCTCCCTAACAAAAGGAGGGTGGTGAACCTGTAAATTCATCCTTGTCCGTTCGTCTATCCGCACTTTTCTCAATAACTCCATCCATACCCCTTGAGCCCCTGGAGAGGCACAGGCCATCTACAACTTTTTTGTAGATGTTTTTGTAGCAAGGAGTTTTTACAGGGTGAGGGTGCTGGCCCCACGCCCAACCTTCCCAGAAGGTACATACAGCGCCTAGCCTTCTCAAATGGTCACTCATCTGGTACTGGCCAGGCTCAATGTTGCTTAACTTTGGTGATTTGGCGAGAACCAGTGTGTCAACGTGACTGTGCCATACTTTCTCAATATCTACGTCTTGGAATTTTTTTTGAAATTTTGCACAAACACGATATGCATAAAAAAGTAATAGAACGAATTTTCCGGGAAAACTCCGCCCCCCCCCCGGAGGGGGGGGTGCTTTTCGGGTTACAATGGCTAAAATTGACACTTTTGTGCTTATTAAAAAAAAAATTGATGCCTTGGATTTTTATAAAACTTTTTGAAAAGTTATAATTAACTGATTTCTATATAATTTTGTTTGTCTATATTCGCGATAACTCTTGGGTGTGCCCCCCGGGACTCTTTTAAGGCTAATAAAAACATTCTATTTTTGGGACTATTTTATCATATTTGTCCAAAATTTTCTGTGTATGTCTATTTAGCAGTTTTGCATGATGCTGAACTCAAATTTAAATATGTTACGGCCTTGGGGACTTTTGGAGCTAAATGAAGGGGGGGGGCAAATAATAGATTTAGTCATTTCTTTTTGTTGCATGGTGTAGAACTCAAATTTACATATGTTAAGGCTAAAAACTGCACCGTTTGTTCATTTTCACCAGGATTTGACATCCCCTGGGGATTTTTGGGACTAAATGGGGTGAGGGCAAATGCTGAACTTGGTCATTTTTTTATGCCTTGTTCACTGATAAGGCTTTCGGAAAATTGTGTTAAATTTTCTTGATAACTCATGTGGAATTTTCTAAAGATCGATTCGAGAACCGATTCTATAGAAACTTTGTCTGTTTGGGTGTAGATGTTGCCTTTGTGGTCATATGCACTGGTGCGGACTAATTGTAACTTTTAAAATATTTTTTTGAAAAGGAGTTTTAGTGGAGGGGGAGAAAGGTGGTGGTATACATATGAGACTTTTATCAACATTTTTGATACACACACAAAAAAGATTTAAAAAAAAAACGCAAAAATAAAAAGGGTATAATTAAACAGATGCTTTCTATCGTCTTTAATAATGCATATATATATATATATATATATATATATATATATATATATATATATATATATATATATATGATGAAAATAATGGAAATAGTATTCCGACAAAATAGAGAAAATAAAAAAGGAACAAACCGTATTATGTGTTCACCAACGTTTCGTCTTTATTTCGAGACTTCCTCTGGGTGAATGACACAGAGGAAGTCTCGAAATAAAGACGAAACGTTGGTGAACACATAATACGGTTTGTTCCTTTTTTATTTTCTCTCTCTCTCTCTCTCTCTCTCTCTCTCTCTCTCTATATATATATATATATATATATATATATATATATATATATATATATATATATATATATATATAAATAGTAATTTATAAAATATATATGGCGATTAAGCTACACTGAATATTCTGCGTTTCATCCAACTATAGGATTTGTCAGGCTTATATATATATATAAATATATATATATATATATATATATATATATATATATATATATATAAATATATATTTATATATATATATAAACATATATATATATAAATATATATATATTTATATATATATTTATATATATATATTTATATATATATATTTATATATATATATATAAATATATATATATATATAAATATATATATATTTATATATATATATATTTATATATATATATATTTATATATATATAAATATATATATATTTATATATATATATATTTATATATATATATATATTTATATATATATATATATATATATATATATATATATACGAGCAAACAGTTAATAAAACATGTTAAAAAACACTTTGAAACAAGTTAAAAACATATTTAATCTGAAAAGGAAACACTAGATAAGTGGATAGTCCTTAATCCGCTGATTTTCGAAGAAATATTTTCCTTCTCATCAGAGGGTAGGAATTAGCAAAATGCGGGATCGGATTTTGCATGCAAAAGTATTTGATGAAACAACAAGTAAGTCAAAGATCTTACTTGAAAACAAAAAAAGTGAAGCAGAGAGAATATGGTGAAGAAAAAGGTGATTACACATGAATGGATAGTCTGGTGGAAGATAAATAATCCAGTGACGGTAAAATCCAAATGTATAACTTCAAGAAAGTTAATTGAATTTCCATTTGCACAAGTAAAATCCAAGGATATCCCGTAATTGGGAGAAGATGGTCCATAATAATCCAAAGGCAGAAATCCATGGAATAATTCACAAAAATGTGTACAAGGAAAAAAGGAAAAAAATTCAATAATATTAATAAAAGAAAAATAAGATATGCTCTATTTCCTATTTGGTTTTATCAAGCTTTTACAACTGGCTGAGATAACTTTATAAATATTAATTCTTTAATATTTATAATATACTTTAATTTTACCATCTTGGATCATTTTGGTAAATTTAATTGTAATTTTCATTTTATATATATATATATATAAATATATATATATATATATATATATATATATATATATATATAAATGTATGTATACATACATACATACACATACATTTATATATATATATATATATATATATATATATATAAATGTATGTGTATGTATGTATGTATACATACACCCACACCCACCCACACTCACACGTGTGTGTGTGTGTGGGGGGGGGTTGCGCGTGCGTGTGTGTGTAATGACCAGATGTCGATTTTTGCTCCGATTTTGGTTCGCTTTATTTTTTTATTTAAACGTCCCAATATTAAAAAAAAAGATAGAATTGCATATTATTTTATTTGTTTGAATTTTCGATTTTTCTACTTTTTTTTTAGTTGACCCGATAACAAACAAACCAACCTTTCCCAGCTGTTTAAATCAAACATACATTAATTCGGTCAGAGAGAAAAGAACACACACACACACACACACACACACACACACACACACACACACACACACACACACACACACACACACACACACACACACACACACACACACACACAGTCATCCACAGTTAGACTGTTTCACGTTATCACATCTCTTCAGTGTGGCTAGACCAGTAACTGATTCAAGCGAGAATGCATATATATATATATATATATATATATATATATATATATATATATATATATATATATATATACTCGGGTTTTTTTTATTCAAAAGTAATGGACTAGTGAATTCAACGAGGTTGTTAGATAGTGCTCAATAAAAAGAGCTGATAATACTTGTTTATTGTTATATAAACATGCTCACATCCCGCTGCTACAAACAGCCACTTGTTTCACATTGAACATTTGAATAGTCAAGTCGCTGCCTGATGATATCTGTTGTTTGATTGAAACAAGTGGCTGTTTGTAGCAGCGGGATGTGAGCATGTTTATATAACAATAAGCATATATATATATATATAAATATATATATATTCCTTTAATCTTTTCTCTTAAAAGTGGGGGGGGGGAGAAGATTAAAGGAATATATCTATATATATATATATATATATATACAAATTTACTTTTAATCATGAATCATAAAAGTCTTACCTTCCTAATTGCAATATTTAAATTTTGTATCCCTAAAACATTATGAATTATATATATATACTTTTAATGCTAGGTTTATTTATGGTGTCTTTTAAATTCAATAAAAATCCTCCTAAATTTGCTGATGAGGAGACCGTGCTTACCAAAAAAACTATATATAATTGTTCTACATAACTTCATGTATACCACAATAAAAAGCACGGATTTCCGAAACGATCGTACAGATAATTGACTTTGTTGTTGTTCCTTCTTATGAAACTGATTTTTAATTTAATTAAAATTTGATTTTTAAATTTAAAAATTTTTTTTAAATTTTTAAATTATAAATCACATTACTTAATATTGAATTAGCTCTAGGACATTTAACTATCGAGCTTATTATATATCTAAATTACAACGAGCACTTTCTATTTCCTGTATTTTAATTAAACTAGTAATTTCACTGTTACATTAAAATACACTTAGCTCTTTAGACTATTGTTCTAATCTCCTTTAAATTATATATATATATATATATATATATATATATATATATATATATATATATATATATATATATATATATATATATATATATATATACTCTAGGGACTGCCGAAATTCACCGCAGAATTACCCCACCCTATATGTAACACGATGTAACTTTATTATAAATTAACTTTTGTACCATTTGAAAGAAGAAAGGCAAAATAAACTAGAGATAATTTAAAAAAATTTTTTCATCGAACGAAAATAATGAAATTACGAGACGAAAATCGTGTTTACATAATTGGCGCTTTAATTAACGTTCCCATGTAGTAGACATTCCGAACGTGAAAACATACCCGTATTTAATAAATATAGCAAAAATCAACTAATGGTCAGATTTTCGTGAAATTTTCGATACTTATCCATTTTAGAATGAAATTACATATAAAATGCAGTTTTCGTAAAATATACGAGGGGAAATATTTTTTTAGTGCGTGCCCCCCCCCTATTTATTTTTTCGAAATTCGAACAAAATATATTTAAATCTATCGAAATTTCTATTTATTATGAAACATAAGAGTTCAAATAAGTAAAAAATATTTATTTTTTTTTAATTTAAATACACATATTGAACAAAAATTTACCTTGAAGTTGCAATTAAAAAATTGATATAAACTTAATATTATTATATATTTTTTTAAAATAGCGTTTTTTCGAATTAATATATACTATAATCAGTTGAATTGCCAAAAAAAAAAGAAACTTAGTAAACATTAATTAATTTTTAAAAGATTAAAACGATTAAAATTCTATTATTTCAAAATGTTCCGTTACAACGTAGATTTTTAATTAATTGCATTTAATTTTTTTTTTAATATTAAGTTTTAATATAAACATGACTCTTGTCAGCTATTTTATCGCCAGATTAAAACCAATTTGAAAATATTATTGCCAAAATATTAAGCATTTTGTAGCCACCTCCCTCCCTCATATTTTGTTTGTCTCTTTTTACCGAACAAAATATGGAACCTCGTAGGTAACCAAATGAACATTCAGTAAAACCGTATTTCATATTTAATATACAAATGTTTATAATATTATTAATCGTTAAACTGTGTAAATCTTAAAACCTAACAAAATTATAACAAAGATTAATTATTAATTGCAGTTTCAAGAAGATAAACAAAGGTTTAAAAAAAATCATTAAGTCGCTTCTGTTTTTCCATAGTTCGTATAGTTAACACAAATCTGACGTCACAGAAACACGCGGTCCATTTTTCACAATCGTTTGGCAGTGCCTAATATACACTTGACATTAGTTTTACAGAAGCAGTAATATGTTGCTACACAGCAATGAGCCTATTTCGGCCAGCTAGTTACTAAAGACCTCTTCAGGCGATACAGCCCATACAAAAGAAAAGCGTGCAACCTTTACAAACTTTGCTTTCGTATAAGCTGTATCGCCTGAAGAGGTCTCTAGTTACTAGTAACCAGCTCGACGAAACATACTCATGAATGTGTAGCAACATATTATTACTTATGTAAAAACTAATATAAAGTATACCTTGCCCTACTTACGTAGTTAGCACTCTTGTCTTCGTGGATTCCATGAACAAAGCTTCTTTCTTAGAACTGCACACCTGTGGAACTCTGTTCCGTCTGCCTGCTTCCCACCAGACTACAACTTGGATGTCTTCAAGTCCAATGTTAACAAATTCCTAATGAACCGCCCCCTTAAGTAAACACTTCATCAAATCTGCACACTAACGTAATGTACTTGCAATAACCCTTATCCCTGAGTGGCTTCCGGGCCTTGATAAGTGGTGATCAAAAAAAACCTCGCTAAACTTCATTGGTTACTTTACCTCTGGAAAATATTAACTTTGGATATATATATATATATATATATATATATATATATATATATATATATATATATATATATATATATAAAGCTGAATGTCTGTGTGTGTATGTGTGTGTGTCTGGTCACGAAGAGGCTCCTATATGGTTGACTATTTTAAAAAACTGATTACATATAATGATAGAAGATGTATCAAGACACAGGAATGGGTATGTTTGATCCTGCAGAACGGTGGTTCATTAAAATTGTGAGATCTGTGTTTGCGCCTGGTCCACAAAGTATAGAAATAAAAAATTAAAAAATTCAAAAAAACGTTTACAAGTGTTTTTGATATAGATGTACATAAGAATACTTTGATAAGTATGTTTTAACTTAAATAGGGATGGTATAATAACATTGTTGGGTCTGCGTTCGTGCCTGGCCTCCATAGAATGGAAATAGGCACAAACTTTAATAAAGACATTCCATATCTATCTGCGTAAATACTTAACATAATTATCAAAGTATACACTTTGATAATTATGTTTCAGTTTCAAGAAATATGGTATAATAAAATTATGGGGTGTTCATTCGCGCCTGACCTCCATAGAATGGAAATATGTCACAAAGTTTAACATATAGATCCACAGAATATTGTGATAAGGGTTTCAGTGTGAACAGGTATTGTATAATAAATTATGGGGTTTATCAATTTTATTTTTACTTTCATCATATTTTGCTTTGGTTTTGATGCCTCCGAATTCGGAGCTATCTCTTTACAACCCTTCCTTTTCATAACCTATCATCTATCTTCTATCTATATATATAAAAGGCAAAATGTGTGTGACCATTTCGTGTATTTCTTCAAAAGGCTTTTCTCGCACACGGTCCCGGGTTCGTTACTATCGCTTAAAACTATTTATATAGGTCCTATATAATAATATCTAAGAATTAGAAAAGCGCGTAGCGTATAGATTTATTCACGTCGATTTTTACAAAATTATTGCTATTTTGGCTTCTCGCGTGTTGATCGGGCTTTTTAGTATAAATAAACTGAAACTAAACTCAAACGACGTATTCTCGGCATTGTGCCGGGAAAAACGTCCAGAAGCAATCAGCTTTGATCAATGTTGTACATCAGACAATTGCTATTCAATCTGGACAATTGGGAGTGGTTTCCCTCTCCCCAACATCTGTTGGGGAAAAAAACAGTAAATCTGGTAAACAACTGCGTGACTTCTATTTGACCTTCTTAATTAGGTCAAATGGAAGCAGCAGAGTTAACTTTTATTGCGCACGTCTGTTTTTATAGTTAAATAAATAAATTCAAACGTGCTTAACGTTGTCTGTCGCCGTGGCTTAATGTAGCACGATTTTTTTTTCACACATTAATTTCCAACTCAAGGGTACGGGTTCGATCCTCATACACTCACCTACCAAAACATTTTTTTTAATTATTTACCCCCCCCCCCCCCCGGAAGTTTTGATTTACCTCAAGACACCCGGACATCGCCGGGTACTCCCCGCTAGTACTTTAATAAATCAGAGTCCATTTTCTGTAGGCTGTTTTTGAACCCAGTCAACGATGGGTACTTTTGCTAGTATATATATATATATATATATATATATATATATATATATAATTTAGTAATTTAAATTTTATGATGTGAAACGGTTAAATTTCAAATCTAGAATTTTTATTATATGCAAGACAAAGAATACATTTCAATAAGTATATTTCCTTAACCTATAGGTTTTCGATGTCTACCCATCTCCTCAGAGGAAAAAAATATTAGCAAATAAATCATGGAATAAAGGAAATCAGATATTCGTTCAGAATGAAAAGGATATTAAACTTCATATCCGAATTGAATGGTAAATCCTAAAGTGAGAGTTTTCGATAACGAGGAGGTCTAAGGATCCAATGTGTATCGCAATTCTACCATGGCACAAGGTAACAATCCGAAGTAGGCATGATTCCTTGAAGCAAAAGAGAAACCAAGGGAAATATTAACTTCGGATTATATGTGTGTGTGTGTGTGCGTATATATATATATATATATATATATATATATATATATATATATATATATATATACATATATATATATAATAGATAAAACAGCTATATTCCAAATTCCAATGTGTTATGCCTCTCACCATTTATTTCTTTCAACATGTAAAAACGCCCACTTTTTTGCAGCACCTGTTTCGTAGTGCAGAAACAATCATATTATTATTATTATGTCAATTTTTGAATATTTTTCACACTGACACTTCAGAAACATAGGAATTTTTAACTTTAAAAAGAATTGGGCATGATCACATAAATTCAAAAAATCCGAAGAATTCCAGAATCCAAAATTTCTTGTACTTGTATTTGAATTTTATGTTTCTATGCAACACCTTTTCCAAGTAAGCTCTCTTCTCATTCTTGGAACACGTCTCACATAGAAATGTAAAATTTAAATATAAGGAATTTGGTCACATCTTTAAAAAAAAACATTATTGCGTAAGGTTGATTAGAAAATTTTAGAAAACTGAATAATATTCTGAAATATTTTATTAAATGATTAAAATCATTTTTTTTCTGAGACTTTCGGCAAACTTCTGTCTCTTGGGACAATGACATTCTGCACCTAGTTTGGTTTACTACAATGTCTGCTGTGGTTAACCAAGTGTAGATAATAAGAGAACCTTGGTTTGCCCATTCATCTGGGCTCCCTCTCGGTGTTGCAGGCGGACTCCAATGGAAAAGCAAGCCAATACAGTCGGTGCCACCGTGGCTGCAGGAGCTGCCGGAAAGTTGTTGCATAGCTTCACCATCCGCCTATCAGAACTCCAGACCGGATTTTTTGTTGGGTTTACTTCCTTAGTCTTTGACTTTCCCAAGGCATCCACAAGGCAGTAGGGCCATTGGACTTTCAGCATAAAATACCTTTTTCAAAGAAGACTGTGTTTTTATTTTTATTATTTTTCTGGAGTCTTCTGAATAAAGAAAATAAATCTTAACAACCAAGAGTCTTTTATTTTTTATTTTTACAAAGGAGTTACCACTTATCAAGGCCCGAAGGCCACTCGAGTTAATGAGTGTACAGTAGTCAAAGGGAACATGTAGTAATCGTTAGTTGTGGAAATTTGGTAAATTGGATTACTTAAGGGGGATGTCAACTATGCGTGTGGAGTTTGATAGAAAAAGGGAATTATATAGTAAATGTATTCATGTCTGTTTCTACTTTAGATGTATTATTTGGTGGCAGGGTACATGTATATATATATATATATATATATATATATATATATATATATATATATATA
Source organism: Euprymna scolopes (assembly GCF_053919585.1). Lineage (NCBI taxonomy): Eukaryota > Metazoa > Mollusca > Cephalopoda > Sepiida > Sepiolidae > Euprymna > Euprymna scolopes. The sequence continues at coordinate 42,398,025 of NC_136526.1, read as the reverse complement.
TATATGTCTATATTTGTGTGAGTATGTATGTATAAGTGTATTTTATGTCTGCATGTATGTTTGTATATTTATATATATGTGTATCTATATATCTGTGTGTATGTTTGTATATGGATGTATTTGTATGTGTGTATGTATGTATATGTATGTATATGCATATATATTTCTGAACTATTAGAATAGGCTGTCTCGTATATGATTGTTGTAACAATATAGATTATAAGAATGTATGGATGTCCGAATGTTGTTTATATGTATGTTATATATGTATGTATGTGTGTGTATATGTATGTATATATGTATATATATATATATATATATATATGTATGTATGTGTGTGTGTGTGTGTATATATATATATATATAGATAGATATACACCCGTCTGGAGTGTAGTAGCATACTATTGCATATATGAAGGGGTTACCACGCTACTGAAGTAAAGAAAAATGCCATTATTTGTCTCTGTATGTCTGTATGTGTGTGTGTATATATGTGCTGGTGTAGCAAAGTGTAGGCATTTATAAGTATATTGATATATTGATATATATAGGTACATGTGGGGTTTAGATAACTTTCGTGTTTTATGTTTATTCATATTTTGTTTGTTTATTTGTTTTTATTTTTATTTTATTTTTATTTATTTTTATTTAATTTTATTTATTTTTTGTTTTGTTTTATTTACCTTATTGTAATTTTAACTTTATTCCTGCGTAGTTTTACAGTTATTGCCTAGTTTCAGTATGTGTGTTGTGAGTAAAATAAAAGCGTACAGGATAGATTCGCTTTTGAATATATGTATTAACGTGTGTGTGTGTGTGTGTGGCGGTGTATGTGTATGTGTGTGTTGTGTGTGTGTTGCATGTATGTGTAGATGGATGTAGATTGAAAGGCACCGGTCAGTACTTAGTTGACCATAGCTAATGTTCTTAATTTACAGACTCCAAGACAAAAAAACTAAATTCTCAAGTACCTTATGCCATAAAAACCAAAAGTTAGGTTGGATGGGGGGAAAGGGAAATGAAAAAGATGTTTATTATCTTCAAAGACCTCACTTATCCTCTCACCATTTTTATGACGACGGTAATTCTTGGCCTGAAGACGTAATCCCCCAACGTGGGTGATTACAGAAACATGTATGCACATATGTAGCCATTAATGTTTGTATAAATAAAATTAATATACCTGCTCTGTTCACTCATTGAGCACTATTTTGGTAGACACATGTTGTTTCATTGGATGTACTTCTAGGAAACTAAACTCTACTGGCTATATATATATATATATATATATATATATATATATATATATATATATATATATATATATATATATATATATATAGGAAATTTATTACTGTGAGTCCAGAATGAGTTTACAAATTGTTTCAGCTAGAGGAAAATCCTCAAAGAGAGGAAAACTCCAACTAGCATCGTCAGAATTCATAGATGTCCATCTATGAATTCTGACGATGCTAGTTGGAGTTTTCCTCTCTTTGAGGATTCCCCTCTAGCTGAAACAATTTGTAAACTCATTCTGGACTCACAGTAATAAACTTCCTATATACTGCTCTGACTACATCTTTCTAATGTATCGCAAGCTAGATGTCGTATTTTCCTATGTCTGTAACCTATCTCCCTTCTCCTCCTTTGATGAGAAGCGTTAGGCTTCGAAATCCCTAGATATAAAAAGCATTTAAAAGCCCTCTTCCCATTGACGTTCTTTCTTTATCGAACCGACAAATAAACTCATATATCTATATTTATTTTATTTTGCCTATAATTTTTTTTAATGTATTTATGCTCTATCCCACATGTTAAGCTTGTTATATCTTGATAAGTCTCTATATAAAAAATATATCTTCATTCTTTAATCCTATTTTATATAGCTATATATCTAGAAAAGTGAGAATGTGTGTGAGGACAATTTTCAACCAACATATTCTTTTTTTTTTATTACATTTTCACCCCAAACAAGGCACGTTGCCACTTTGATGTAGGGGGCTACTATCAGGGACATAAGCTACAAGGGTACTATGTAGGGAGTTGGGCAGCAAGATGTTGGTTCACGTTACACTTGAACTTCTGCATGTCAATACAGTTGGGGAAGCAGGGACCCGGAAGGGAATTCCAAAGTCTAGCGGTTCTGGGGAAGAAACTACTGGAGTAGAAGGCTCTCTTACATCTACTGTGAAGGGGTGGGATTTAGCTGCTTGTCAGGTTTGTCTGGAGTATTTACGTTGAAGGGGTACAAGTGCTTGCAGTTCGTCAGAGCAAGCACCGTTAAAGTACTTGTAGAACAGGCAGAGAGATGCTACATTTCGTCGATGGGACAGAGGCTGAAGCTTAGATGACAGTTCAGGACCTATCAGGTTAGCGACTCTTTTTTTAACCTTGTCTAGGAGCGAGAGACTAGTAGCAGATGCACCAGCCCAAATATGACAACAATACTCCATACATGGGTGAATGGTGGTCTTATAGAGGTACACGATACTTTCGGGCATTAGTAGCTTTCTAGCACGGTAGAGAGAACCTACCTTCTTGGCAGCGGTCCTGGCAATACTCTCAATGTAATTGTTCCAACTCATATTTCCTGTGAACGTTATGCCGAGGAGTTTAAAGGATGTACTTTCAGATAAAGAGTCATCGGCCATTGCTATTGAATTTTTGATCTACAGACTTGAAATTTGGTATATAGGGTATTCAGACATGTGAAAAACATGGTAATCGGTTTTCATTGGAAAAAATGGCTGCTAAGAGGTCAAAATTGAAAAATGAATACGTGTGAGGGGGGTCGGATTTTTATTTGTTTGTCAACTGTTTCACGAATGCATGAATCGTTCACATGACAGATTCCTTATGTTAAGTATAGGTAGGTTTGAAAAAACACTTTTAAGGACGTGTCAAGCTGGCCCAATGGTTATCGTACTTGACTTACTGTCTTTAGGTTTTGGTTTCGATCTCAGCTCGAGTATTTTTTTTTTTTTTACTTACAAAAAGTGAACTGTTTAGAAAACAACAAAAAAAAAAACATAATACCTCCACGCACATGTCTCAGTTTCTTCCCGTTTTTTTTTTTTTTTACTACTTTTTTTAAAAGGAATTTAACGTTACGTTTAATACCTATGGTATTTCTGTTTATAATAAATAATACTTCTGTATTAATTAAAATATAATATTTATGCGTATTTTACGACTGGGCAATAACGACTAGTATATTGTGTGTGTGTGTGTGTGTGTGTGTGTGTGTGTGTGTGCGCACGCGCACTGCTACGACGCCAATAATGTACCTAACCTATGCCAGTATTTCCAGATAACGGAACTAGAAAGTTTATTTTTTTCCTCATCAAGAGTGCCTTTTATTGTTTTTTTTTTTTGTTTTTTGTTTTGGAAACGTGGTTGTTTCTTACATTACGAACCTACTGAAAATACGAACTAGTTGTCCTCCTACGAAGACTCAAAAGACCAGTCTGGCCTAATATTTCGTCTATGGCTAGAAAAGTGTACGTGAAATGAATTGATATCGTTTTTGTAAATCGTATTAAAGAATATGATTTTACAATCCCGACGTAACTTGAACACATAACCGGTACGTCACGACCACATCCCCCCCCCCACTAAACAGCCACAAAGTAATGCAATGCATAGGCATAATCGGATGAAAATGTAGTCTATGTGACTTTGTTTGTAATCAGCTTAGTCTGTTAGTCTTTGTTGCCTAATCTGAGAAGTTCTATCAGTGTTTTTTTTTTTTTTTTTTTTTTGTTTTTTTTTATTATTTGCTTATTCCTATCAATTACTTACATGTTTATATACTATAAAAAAATAGTGTTATTTTTTTTTTTCGTATTGTTTTGGTGGTTTGTATGCAAATCGTAACGATTGATTGAGATAAACAGTACGAGCTAACATTTAACAATTTTGCCATTTATATACGGCAAATTAAGGCACGACAAATATACGACAAAGGACGACAAGTGCTTCTGCCGATTCTCTATTCATGTGATATATAGGCATGACAAATTTTGGCACGACAAATTTCGCCATGACAAATTAAGGCATGACAAATGGAGATATAATAAATTTAGAAATGACAAATTTAGGCACAAC
>NC_136526.1:42293918-42388918 GCF_053919585.1 Euprymna scolopes | reverse complement strand
GCTAATCAAAAATCTTGATTCCAGTAAAGCAACCAGCCCTGACGGTATTCCAATTATAGTACTCAAAAAACTTCAACCTGAACTAGCGCTCATACTTACAAAACTGTTGAAACGTTGTCTTAAGGAGAATAGTTTCCCATCACCTTGGAAAATCTCATCAGTATGCCCTCTATTTAAGAATTCAGGTGATCTAAGGCCTTTGATAGGGTATGGCATAAAGGTCTACTTCACAAGATCTCTAGCTATGGTATAGCTGGAAATGTCTTCTCAATTATTAAATCATTTCTTTCTGATAGGTTCATAAGACTAGTAGTTGAAGGGCAAAAATCAGAAGCTCACAGTATTAATGCTGGAGTCCCTCAGGGGTCCATCCTGGGCCCAACTCTATTCCTGATCTACATTAATGATCTTCCAAATCACATCCTTACATCAGTTGTAGACATTTATGCTGATGACACTACCATTTATGGTAGCACATCTAAGACAGTAAACGGCCAAGTTCTCTCCGTTTCTCTCTCCTCTGATCTTGAGCATGTGGTTCAATGGGGAAAAGAGTGGCTGGTTACTTTTAATGCATCTAAAACCAAACTTCTCTCTTTACATCATCAACACTCTGATCCACATCTGGCATCAATTGAAATGAATGGCTCTCGTCTTTAGGAGGCCTCAAGTTTTGACAAGCTTCTGGGCTTGACCGTTACTCCTGATCTTAAATGGAACATGTATATCAAATCTGTTGCCAAGGCCGCTGGAAAAATGGTGGGATCTTTCTATCAATCCAGTAGATATCTCACTGCTGATGCTATTCTCTATCTATATAAAGCCAGGTACGTCCAAGGATGGAATACTGTTGCCATATCTGGGCAGGAGCTGCTAGAAAGGACTTGTCCTGCCTTGATAGAGTTCAAAATAGACTTTGTAGCCTCGTAGATGTCCTTTTCTCTTCCCTGCAACCTCTATCTCACAGAAGAGATGTTGCAAGTTTGTCTCTGATGTATCGTTATTTTCATGGAAAGTGTTAGACTAAGCTTCAGTCTATGGTCCTCCCTCGCCAAACTTTCACAAGAAACACTCGTCTAGCTGAAAACGCTATCAATAATTCCTCCCACTCTTTATCTGTGCCTAAACCTAAACGTAGATTCCATGAACAAAGCTTCTTTCTTAGAACTGCACGCCTGTGGAACTGTCTTCCGTTTTCCTGCTTTCCGGCTGACTACAATATGGTTGTCTTCAAGCCGTTCCATATAAGTTAACAAATTTACCGAATTGGTTACTATGTTGTCCAATTTCTACTGTACACTCTTTAACTCTTATCCTCGAGTGTCCTCTTGGCCTTGATAATGTGGTGATGTCTGTGTAAAAAAAAAAAAACCCTCCTGCAGCTGCACTGGCTCTGATCGTATTGGCTTGTCTTTCTGCCAGACTTTGACTGCAAGACTGAGAGGGGGACCCTGGTAACTAGATAAACCTAAGTTTTCATTGTCACCCGCCCAGACCTGCATCTGGAGAGGAAAATACAGCTTCGACTTGATAACCACAGAAAGCGCTGCAGATGTAGAAGGACATTGTTTCACAAGACAGAAGGTTGCCATCATTATTCTTTATCTGTAGTTATTACTAGCAGTTCAGCTTTACTCGGACCCTATGTACTGTTCATAACTTTATGTATATATATATATATATATATATATATATATATATATATATATATATATATATAAAGAATTTTGTATGCAAAATCCGATCCCACATTTTGCTAATTCCTACCCTCTGATGAGAAGGAAAGTATTTCTTTGAAACTCTGCGGATTAAGCCACTTATTAAGTGTTTCCTTTTCAGATTAAATATGTTTTTAACTCTTTTTCAAAGTGTTTTTTAACATGTTTTATTAACTATTTGCTCTAATATATATATATATATATATATATATATATATATAGATAGATAGATAGATAGATAGATATATATAGAGAGAGAGGGAGAGAGAGAGAGAGAGAGAGAGAGAGAGAGAGAGAGAGAGAGAGAGAGAGAGAATAAATGGCAAAAAGTTATATTCCAAAATTTATGATATTGGCCATCTTTGTTTTTTTGTTTTTTTAGCTTAGTTTAGTTTCGTATATACAAACATGTATAATAGTTTATAATTCATTGATATTTTGTGCTACGAAACAGATACTGTCAAGAATTGTATAAGCCAACTGAATTAAAGGAATAAATTATAAGATGGTCAACATCATGAATTTTGGAATATAACTTTTTGTCATTTATTCTCTATATTGTTCTGTAATTACATTGAGCTTCTTAAATAAGGATTGATATATAATAAGAAAATATATTTTTACATATATATATATATATTTTGACTCATATCCAGGTAACCTACATCTAAAATTTCAAGTTTTTTAACCCAAAATTTGCAGAGGAGTTTGGTAGAGTCTGCAAAGGTCAACACTTTCAACTTTGATCTCCTGGCAGCCAAATTTTCGCCCCCAAAACGGATTAAAAAGTTTGCTGCATGTCTGAATACCCTTTATGTAAAATTTCAAATGTTTAGACCAAAAATTGGCTGAATAGTTTGCTAGAGACCGCAAACGTAAAATCTTTTGAACTCTGACCCCTTGGCAGCCAAATTTTCGGCCAGAAACAGATTAAAAAGCTTGTCCTATGTCTGAATACACTTTATGTAAATTTTTAAATGTTTAGACGAAAAATTGACTGAGTAATTTGGTAGAGACCGCAGAGGTCAATTTTTTTTTTTTTTACTTTGACTCCAATTTTGACCCCTTAACATTTATTGTTTTGAGTTCGAATCAAATTAAAAAGTTTGATCCATGTCCAAGTAACTTACAATTAAAATTTCAAGTGTTTAGACCCAAAATTGGCGGAGGAGTTTGGTAGAGTTCTCAAAGGTCAAATCGTTGAACATTGACCCCTTGACAGCCAAATTTCTGGCCGAAAACTGATTTACAAGATTTTCCCAAATCTCCATACCCTGTATATCAAATCTCAAGTCTGTAGACTGAAAATTGACAGAGTAGTTTGGTAGGGAAATGTACACACACAGACACAAACATACGCAGACAATGTCACTTTTATAGACATATAGATTTTTGCACCCATTGGTATTTTAGAGTTGAAAATTTTTTACTCCTGATATTACTAATTTTTTCCATCATTCATTAAAACATAATATTTGATAGAACTTTTTATAAACTGGAACTATTATTGAAATTATTATGGAGACGTTTACTAGGTGCCCTGTGATTGGATGAAAAAACAAAAAAAAAAAACAATCACAGGATACGTTTTAAAAATCCTTAAATTCTGCAAATACCAATGATTTGCAAATTATTTGGGATTTTCCTGATTTTATATGTCGTAACAAAGACATTGTGACGCCGGTAATAAGAAAGGAAATAGAAACACAGACGAAAGTGCTATAAAAACTTGTATTTTTGAAAAAGGAGACGTGAGGAAAGAAAGAGAAGACAAACAGTTGATATTTGTTAGTTGGTTGGTTAGTTTTGTTTTACGGCATATCAACCCTTTACAGGTTATTTAATGCCGAATCCAGTTATTTTGAAGAACAATTTTTTAATAGTTTTTTTAAAAGTCGGTTTCTATTTAACCCATAGTTGGGACCCTAACAGATACTACCAGTCCAGGTCAGAATGGACTTGGGAGCAATTGGGAGCAATGGCAATTAAAGGGTGGTTCCACACTCCCCAAAGCCCACAAGCTGGGGCCTCACCATCGGATATAGTTTAAGGTCATATCCAGGACCAGTTGATATTTGTGGAAACCTTTTTCTGAAGAGGCACCCTTTTAACAGTTCTTATATTTCTCGTTCTCTGAGTTTGTTTCAGATTTAGAAATAAAGAGCCGTGTCTTCTGTGCTAAGGTTGCTGATTTAATCCTCACAAATATTCTGCTGTCTTAAAGACGAAGATAGTAGCAGGCGAAATTGCTTTATCGGAGGAACACAGCCAAAAGAGGAAGAACCTTTGAAAAACCCGCTTACGTGGGTTCAGTGAAGATTCTAAAAAGATAGCTTGTGATTGGTCGTTTTTTATCCAATCACAGGACACCTAACAAATGACTCTGCAATAATTTGAATAGTATATGAAAAGTGAATCTATTTTATTGAATCCAATATATACTGTATGTACTGAATATACTGTCATAAAAAAAGGAAAGAGAGAATTTCCAATGGTAATGCCTCCTATTTTTAATTCTACCTGGGTCGATAAAAGGGTATTACATATTGTATTGTTATTGTGATGGAACTTATGCATCCATGACCTGAACGTTTTATCTCTTTGTTGCAGATATTAGTATGAGAATCTAAGAAAGAAACCCTTTCATTGACGTGTGTCAGAAGCAGAGATGCATCGTTGAATTCATGGCAAAAGTACATTGAGAATGGTGGTGATATGTAGAAAAATAAATTCTGGAGCACAAAAGGCCACTCGTTTTAATGGTACTACTTCCGACTTCGTAGCTCTTCAACTTTTTAGAGTTAAAAAAATAGGAGGCTTTACTTTTGAAAGTAGCCTTGTAAAAAAGAAAATCTGGTTTGGGGATTTGGGATATTTTTAGTTTAATGTTTTTCTTGTCTAATTCTATTGTTAATTTAAGCATAATAAATTGATAAATATTTTCTGTATTGAAGATTGGATTATTAAAAAATTTCGGAAACATGTTTGCAGAATAATATTTGTGGCTGTTAGATTTTTGGGAGTATGATTACAAAATATTGACTATGTCATCAGTTTTATATTCTACTGAGTTATACTAGCTTCCTGACCTAAAATGCATTAAACATTGATATTATTGCATTTTCCTTTCCCTTTCGAAAAAAACAAAAAAAAACTCAATCATGTTCTGCAAAGTAAAAAATAAAACCGTCAATAAAAGCATCAATAAAAGCATCAGTTTTCCTCTACAAAACTGGTCCCTGGTAACTAGATAAACCTAAATTTTCATTGTCACCCGCCCAGGCCTGCATCTGGAGCTTCGACTTGATAACCACAGAAAGCGCTGCAGCACACCAAACTAGATATCGAATGACATTGTCTCACAAGACAGAAGGTTGCCATCATTATTCTTCATCTGTAGTTATTACTAGCAGTGCAGCTTTGCTCGGACCCTATGTACTGTTCATAACTTTATGTATATATATATATATATATATATATATATATATATATATATATATAAAGAATTTTGTATACAAAATCCGATCCCGCATTTTGCTAATTCCTACCCTCTGATGAGAAGGAAAGTAACCAAACTCTATTTAAAAAAAATTGAATCCTAAAAACTTTTTCCAAAATGACTGAATTCAGCATTAAATAACCCAAAAAGGATTGATATGCCGTAAAAAAAAATAAAATAACCTAATCAAACACAATGAATAAATATTTGAAGATATAAAGAACTTTAAGCATCATTTTTCTTTCTAAAATTTAGCATTAAATAGCAGGAAAAGGGTTGATATGCCATAAAACAAAACAACCAAACCAAACACAATGAATAAATACTTGAAGATATAAAGAACTTGAAACAAAATCTCCTTTTTTTTATTTATTGGATTCGGTATTGAATAACCCGAAAAGGGTTGATATGCCGTAAAACAAAACAACTAAACAAAACGTTGTGAATAAATATTAGAAAATAACTTGGAGTATAAAGTCTTTTACCAAAACGACTGGATTCAGCATTAAAAGTGTTGGTATGCCGTAACACAAAACAGCCAAACGAAACCAAGCCAAACCAAATATAGAAACATTTATAAACTTTTCTAACAGTTGAAAGCCAATCCAGGTCTTCTCTGTAATCACGTGATCAAATGAACCAATCAGATATGACATCGATTAAAACAACTTCTTATGAATTAAGTGACTTCCAATTTAGTTCATCATTCCAAACGCTTGTAATACTTGCAAGAAATTGATTTTCCCTTGACCTCTAAATACAAAATCAAGTCAAAGATCTTACAGCAAAGTTAAACAAGATTATATAATAACGACTTAATTACTCATTAATAATGGTGGGAGCCTTTTAATCCGACTTTTCTTTAATCTGGCTAACACCACGCATTTTTACTTTCTTTTATTTGACGATGTAACAAGACGTGTTACCCGTGACAGCCTGGAGTGAGGTAGTCACTCAGTGTTCTATTCTCTTTGACTCGACCTTAAAAAATAGTTTATTATCTGACTGCTTTCTTTCTTAATAGTTCTGTGTGCCTACATTGTGAATTTAGACCCGTAAAATGTACTCACACTTCAAATGACGGTAAAACTTTTATTTATGAAGATAAAGAGAGACGAAATATCTTCGAATACAAAAGACAAATGTAATTGAAGAATCGTGTTTGCAAATGTTCGAATTGATGACTAGTATTGTCCAGACAACGCTGATAACAATTGAAGTGTGAGTACATTTTTGAGAAACCCTCTCTCTCTCTCTCTATATATATATATATATATATACGCAAAATCATGTTGATACCCCGGTTCTCGCCAGATCACTGAAGTTAAGCAACATTGAGCATGGCCAGTTCCAGATGGGTGACCATTTGGGAAGGCTAGGTGCTGTATGTATTGCATCGAGTCGTAAAAATTTCCAGGTTGGTATCTGGAGGCGCATTAATTCACTGGGAAAGATGCACCCAGTCTTCATTAAGACATGTATCTAGGAGAAGATAACTCTGATGTAAAAAACTGCAGTCTACTGTATACTCTGTCCTGTGGCAGTTATCTGCACCAACGAAAGTTAGCAGTAATACCAAAAATATGGTTGGTTCTACACAAAACCTTCACCACTATAAACAAATCTGAAAACACTATCAATAATTCCCCCCACTCTTTATCTGTGCCTAGACCTAAACGTAGATTCCATGAACAAAGCTTCTTTCTTAGAACTGCACGCTTGTGTCTTCCGTTTTCCTGCTTTCCAGCTGATTACAATATGGTTGTCTTCAAGTCTAACGTAAACAAATTTTTTGATGAGCCGTTCCATATGAGTTAACAAATTTACCGAATTTTCATTACTAATGATTACTATGTTTTCTAATTTCTACTGTACACTCTTTAACCCTTATCCTTGAGTGGCCTCTTGGCCTTGATAATGTAGTGATGCCTGTGTAAAAAAAAAAAAAAAAAAAAAATCATCTGTGTGGATTTCCAAGCAACTTAGTTGTTGTGGTGGAATCTCATATGTTTAAATTGACGGGATAGTCCATTTTTTTGTTTATATATATATATATATATATATATATATATATATATATATATATATATATATATATATATTAGATGACAAAACAGATATATTCCAAATTCCAAGATTTTATACATCTTACCATTTATTTATTTCAACTTTTTACAGCACCTGTTTCGTTGTGCAGAAACAATTATATTATTATTATGTCAATTTTGAATATTTTCCACACTGACTCATCAGAAAAATAGGAACTTTTTAACTTAAAAAGAATAAAAAGAATTGGGCATGATCATGAAAATCCAATATATATATATATATATATATATATATATATATATATATATAAACTAGCAGGGACACCCGACGTTGCCTGGGGTTTTATTGTCATTGAAATCAGTGAAATCGTCCATTTTTCAATCAAATCGATTGAATGCCTGTTCTAGTTGGGGACCCATCGCTGTGCACTGGAATGAAAGCTTCACATGCCTTCCACAGTGACTTAGTTCACAATACATTGTAATCTACATTGCACTGTAGAGAACCTACTGTTGATTTTATAAAATTATTTTTTATGTATAATGGCTTGAATTAAAGTTTAAAATGCAAAATTCAAGTATTATGCTTTAATTGTGCTCTAAACAGAAACATTCATTTCAAACGCACCCCAGTTGTACCAAAGAACCTATTATTGATTGTATATTTCGGGCCTTTCGTCTTGTGTGGTAATAAAATTTCTCAAATGCACTTGTGATGTTAGGCTGTGTAAGATGTTAACTTTGGTCAGAATCACCTGTTCCATTCTTTCATTGGATTATTTCGTTTATCGATTATCGATACTCATCAAAGACATGCCGATACAAAACCTATCTAAGAACACTGGCAGGCAGATAAAGTAACTTTGTGGGAAATTTCATAAAAATAGGCTCAGCCATTTTCGAGTCCATGGGGAACTCGCTCTCTCTCTCTCTCTCTCTCTCTCTCTCACACACACACACACACACACACATGCACACTACGTTTCTTTTATATAATAGTAGAGATTCCTTGTAGGGTTAGGGTTAAGGGTTAGGGTTAGGGTTAAGGGTTAGGGTTAGGGTTAAGGGTTAGGATTAGGGTAAAGGATGTAAAAAGAATACACCTTACAAATGATGTGCTTGAACAACATCTCAAAATGTCTTCCAAGTGAGCATCTTGACTGCAGCACACAAGCCACTGGCACTAGTCCCAAGCCGAAGCAATCATGGATGGATGAAAAACAGATGGACAATTGGTTCACAGATGGACCACGCTGCCCCCTTTCCAGGGATGTGCTTAATCTAGACATAAAATGCACGAGCACCAAACACTGGTCATCATGTAAGTGCAAGAAGGCTGCCTTAAAGTGCTCTCATATTTTTAGTTCAAAATAATGTTTTTCCTATGTTTTTTAAGGACTATATCTGAGTAAGCCACTAAAAATGCAACAAAGACCTAATTTCGTTGACTTGTTACTTGCAAACGAAACAATATTGTAATAATTTTTCTTTGGAAATGTAATAAACTACCAACTGAGGAGACTTGACTTTTTTTATATATATATTCTCTGAAAAGACATTTATTGAGCATGAACTTTATTAATGTCATATAAAAATAGTAAATTTTATAGTTGAAAAAATATTTTTAATGGGAAAATTTATATATATATATATATATATTTTAAGCCCCCTTCTTTGGGTAGAGCACTGTCGTAAATAATCTCACCCGCTACTTAATTGGCTGAAAATGCGAAGCTCGTTGTTTGTTTGTTTACGAACAGGCGATTTGAGCACTATAAAAGTGGTGGCGGGTGTCTATTTAAATAGACATTCCAACGAGTTATTTACGGGCGTTAATTCCATGGTCGAGTGGGAGAACTGCCGACTGTCAACACGACAGTTCTAGGTTCAATCCTTGGCTTGGGAGAGATGTTAGTCTAGCAGCACTGATGAGTTGTGATACAACGAAACAGGACTGTGTGTCGATGACTACAAATATATATATATATATATATATATATATATATATATATATTTAAAAATTTTAAATCTATTACGAGTGGTATATACAAACTGATTTACATTTCAAGTGAATAATATATATATATATATATATATATATATATATATATATATATATTAGTATATATATATATTTGTATATTTTGGCAGCAAGTCATTATTCAAACACGTCTGATCGAACATGACAGAGTTCTTCTTTACTAATATGGCTGAACAACAACTTTTGGGCGCCATGATATACAACATACCAGCCGAAATAAAATATACAACATACCAGCGAATTGAAAAGGTAGCCAACAAAATAGGAAAAAAGAAGAACTCCGTCGTATTCAATCAGACGTGTTTGAATATATATATATATATATATATATATATATATATATATATATATATATATATATATACTAGCTGTACCATGCCACGCGTTGCTGTGGCTCAATTTGGTGTAATGGCAAAATCGTCATATTAAGAACGCCATATTAAAAATGGCTTTTGGAATGAATACCACAGTTCTCCCCACGTTAAGACTTTTTGTTGTTTTTTTGTAATAAAATGTTAGTTGAAAGCACAGAATAGTTAGCAAACACCATCCCCTCCCTATGGTAAGAATGGCTAAAGAAAATAACGGTTTTCTTTGTAGAAACGTATCTGTATGTCACTCCAAAATTTCTTTAATGAAGGAAAAGCATTCATATTTTTTTATAAAAATTAACTTCTTGTAAAAAAAAAAAAGTGTATTTTCACTGTTAAAAGTTTTCTGGAAAAAAAAAAAGAAAAAAAGAAAGCTTTAACCTAACAATTTATGGTAAAAAAAAAGCAAAACCCCCAACAATCGACTGACGTATAATGTCACAATATTTTTTTTTTTTTTTTTGCAGATTTGCCGTTTAGTTGTATAAAAAAAGGGACAAGAAGTTTGTTTACGTATAATTTATTTTAGAGTAACCATATTGTTTAACAAAGAAAAGGATTAAATGTGTTTAATTTTATAATTTATTATTGTTTTATAATTAAACATTTAAAACATTAAACAATACAAATAATACGTTTACAAATAAAAAAGAAATGAAAAATGCAGTTTTAAAATGATTAAACGCATCTTATTTTATAATTTAAAATTTTTTATTTCATAATTTAAAATTTTTTATTTTATAATTTAAAATTTTTATTTTATAATTTAAAATTTTTATGTTATAATTTAAAATTTGTATTTTATAATTTAAAATTTAAAACATTGTACAATACAAATAAGATTTTGGTTTGATTTTACATTTTATATTGTACTCGGATGCATATGATGATGCGTCTCCACAATAATTCAATATTTAACTTCATCTTTCATTATTTCTTTTCGGGAACAAAACCAACATTTTATTTATATTGTTTAATGTTTTTATTTTTAAATTATAAAAATAAAACACATTTAATCATTTTAAAACTTCATCTTTCATTATTTCTCTGATTTATTTGTTAAACAAGGTTGTTAATTTTAATTAAATTTTAATCACAGGATTATATTTTCAATTATCACGTAAATATAAACAAACTTTCTGTTTACGATATATGTACACCGGTGTCGACTCAATGTGTCCCGTTTTTTGATAACAGGGTTGGAGGCTATTTGTACAACTAAACGGCAAATCTGCCTTTTTTTATAATTTCACGCTGTTAAGTTTTGAGACATTGTGTTGAACAAAGATGGCGGCGTAGTTCAGATCAGTAACCAAGATGGCGGCCAAGAATCAAATGCGGTCCGTGGTGTAGTTAACGGCGAACTGATTGAATTCAAAGTTCGACAATTTTTATAATAATTTTGAAACGTTTTCATTGGTTGTTTAGCACAGCCGGTGTTTATAAAAATGATTGGCGAATCCATTCGTCTCACAAATTTAACGACAATTAGAATTTTATTACAACTTGCCGTTCAATACAATGTAAAAAATAAAAAAAGTTATTATTTCAGCACGATACGAAAAATGCATAATAAACTGTACTTTCACCTAACAATTTGTAGTTTTAGTAATAAAAATAAAATTTTGGGTGCTTATATATTTTTGTTACTGTGCTGAAATAATAATGCTAATATTTTGAAAGGCATTCGTAACATGGGAAGGATAGTAAAAATAAAAAAAATAAAAAGATATTGTGAAAGTTTAATCTAACCAAAAAAAACTATGTAAAAATTGCGGGATATCAAAAGTGCATAAGCACCAAAATGTGGTTTAATTTTGCAGGAGATATTGTTCCCGGGTGCATACAATGGCAGATGGCAACCATACTATGTTTACATATATTTTTTTTAATATCTAATAAATGTAAGGTGGAAGCACAAAATAGTTAGAAAACACCTTCACCTACTCCGTAAGAACGGTTTTCAAAATAACGATATATTTCAGCACGGCACCAAAACTACATAAGAACCGAAAATTTCATTTTTATTGGTCAATGTTTGTCATTCTAAATAAAATGAAAGACATGTAATCATTTCAAAACTTCATCTTGCAGTTAATTGTTTTTAATTTGTTAAGCACATGATCACATTTTCAATAAGTATGTTATTAAATTTTACCCATTTAAAGTTTGTAAAACATGTAGACAAACTTTTGCTCGATACGGGTGACGATTTTTAAGAGTCCCTTTTAGTGATTACCTGGTGTGAGGATATATGTACAACTAAACGGCCAATCTGCCCCCCAAAATCCAATATTATTTTACTTTAAGGCCTGTCTCACGTTCGTATATAAGAAAATAATGCTTTGTAGATTTATTTTGGTGTGCTGAAAACGAATCGGCAGACCATTTCCGTCTCCCCAAAAAAGTAGTTTTCATGATATGAAGAAATTACTTTTTCGAAAAGAGGGTTATCACTTTGCGATGTAAATGTAACTTGGAATGAGCACCCACTTTTTGGCCACGTGAGAGAGCGGCATTTTTTGTGTGCTTATTTTTGTTTGCTTTCCTTTGCAGCGTAATAACTCCTGGATTCTGGGACTATTTTCAATTTTACAGCCCTAGCCATCGTTTATGCTACGCGCGAGCATAAACGAAGGCTGGTAAATATGCACTCGCGTACCAAATGGCCTTGTCAAAAAAACCTTATATGCAATAAACACGAAAGAAAATGCCCCCTCTCTCGGGTGGCCAGAAAGTGAGTGCTCATGTTAAGTTAAATTTACATGGAAAAATGATTACCAAGTTTTTGGAAAAGTAAATTCCTCATATCATGTAAAGTATTTTTTGCAACGGAAATGGTTTTGTTATATACGAACGTGAGACGGGCCTTCAGGGAGAAAAGTTTGTAAACAGATATTGAAATATTGTAAATCGGAAGCCATGCGGCATGGTGCATGGGTAAAAATAGTTCTGCATTTACTGAAAATATTTTTATTTTATTTAATAATAATTTCTGTGTTACTATTTTAACGATTTAAAAAAAAAAGTATATTATAGTCAGAATCGTTATGTTTCGTCATTTCAAAATGGTAAACCGGAAGTATATTCGCTAATCGGCTTGGATAAAATTGGAAATTTTCCCCGACGAATAAAAGTTTATTTTTTTAATAAGGTAATATTTACTTTTTAATATTTAAAAACACAGTTAGATGATAAAGATTCACTGTTATAAAATTTCACAAAAAATGGGATTGTAAATTTCTAGTTTATCAATTTTGAATAAACCAGACGTTCCATTTTTATATATATAGATATATATTATCAGTCTTGTTAATATCTTGTTAATATATATTCTTTTTATTATTATTATTGCAGCAATATCAATGCACGCTTGGACAAACAAAGATGGCCGTAAAAAAGAAAAGAGCTTACTTCCTACTTGACTTCACCTGACCACACCCGTGCATTTTTCCCTTAGAACCTTCCTTCACTCCTCTCCCAACGCCACACACTATTGTCAAAAATGTCCATACCAGTCATCAACCCAAGACACAAGCGAAAAGATGTCCCTCACACTTTCCCGCCTTTTCTCCTCTTTTGGCTCCTCCTCTGCTGTTCCACCCACCCCACTGTTTCGTGTCTGTCCAACCATCCGTCAGCATACCCGTTTGTTGTTGTTGTCGTTGCCATATCCGGTGGCGGGACACGAGAACCCCGTTCGAATTACACCTTTGGTATCTGCTGCACATCAACAATTGTGACCCCTTCCCTGCACTCAAGACAGTGTTCACCCTTTGCTGGTAGGTGTCATAATTTTATTTATTATATGCTACATTTTATTTTTTTATTTTTTTTTTTACTGTTTATTCACCCCAACCAACGTGACTATATCACGTTTTCTACATATGCCCGTCCAAACACACTTTTGGCAAACAAAGAATTTCCAATTTTTACTGTTTAATATCTAACCTATTTTTATTTATAAACTTGCATTGTCCATTCTTTTAACTGACATATTTAATATCCAGTTATTCTAAAAGAATGGACAATCGCTTTTTTTCTGACATAAATAATATTTAGTAATTTCTAAAAGAATTAACAATGGACTGCATTCCTAGGATTTCAATTATCCACTTGCCTACAGGGTTCGATTCTAGCCTTTTCCTAATATCATTTTCAATTATCTAGTCTGCCTTCTTACTTACATGAGAAGGGGACAACCCTTCTCATGTAACAAATGCAATGGAAATATGAAGACATCAATGGAAATATGAAGACATATATGACATGTCAGATTTGGTTTGTGACATGTGAATACAATAGAAATATTGAGTCATATATGACATGTGCCAAAATTCCTACTTGCACACTGAATTCTAACTATGGAAAGGATTTCTGTGATTTTTTCCTTTTACCAATCAAAGCGTCCACGATTCCAAAAGAGGGATATCCCATATACATTCATCTCTAAAAAAAAATATAAGGTTATATCTTTTCTTCCTACATATTTATGGCATATTTTACTTTTTCTCGCTTCTTATTACTATGTGATTTGCTCTTGGTACTGACTCTTATAGTCCTCTATGTACCCTAAAGAATTCTCGTATTCTCTCCAACGCCTGCATTTTTAATTTTTTGTATCGAACTTACCCTTACGCTCGAAGCCGTAATTTGCGGCATGCTTTAAAAGTCACAATATCGCAGGTTTCCGCCTGTATTTTTCTAAAAGTGCATCCTAGTGCTGTTCCCTGGCAAGTAACATTCTTGCAAAAAATGTTATGGATAAAAAAAAAAAACAAAAAGAAAAAATTCTCACTTTTGGTTTATCACATCTGAAAACCTCTCAAAATACCCATTTACATAATTTTCTCTTATTTCCTCTCTAAAATTCTAACTTATTTCTAGGCCAACCATTTGTCTTAATCATCCTTTCATTTTTATTTTCTTATGACCTGTTTTTTCGTTTTAATTTATGTCTACTTAATTATAGCTTGAATTCCTGATGACAAATACAATACATTTGACATACACGTTAAGATTTTTGTTCCTTAGAGGCGCCGGTTGAGTTGGAATAAAATAAAATATGTATTATATACGTTTGAAGCAAAAACAACACATTATTACAAAATAAACAGACATTTATTTTGTTTTAAATTTATATAAATTTAAAACAAAATAAATGTTTGCATTATAATGCGTTGTTTTGGCTTAAAACGTATATAATACATATTTTATTTTATTCCAACTCAACCAGCGCCTCTAAGGAACAAAAATCTTAACGTGAATTCTGCGTGACCAACGCACCGTTCCGACATTTAAAAAACTACCGTAAAAACTACAAACGGACTTCTACTTGCTGATTCTCTGCTCCAACAATAAAATGGCAAAAAAGAAAAAAGAAAAATAGAAGGAAAGTCATACTAATGATGAAGTATATCTTCGAAATATATTTATGAATTTCAATATAAATTTCAAACAAAATAAATGTCTGTTTATTTTGTAATAATGCATTGTTTTGGCTTCAAACGTATATAATACGTATTTATTTTACATTAGACATACATTAAAAATAATTTTTTAACAATATTTGTTCAAACATCATATAACATCTTCTTCCAAACAAAATACGTCATTACATTACATTTTCTCATGCATAACACATTTAACTATGATCAAATAAAAAAAATCTATCTGGTCATTGGGTGAGCGATGATGCAAATAAAAATGGCTTCAATTTCAAAATATCAGAAACAATGAGAGGGCAAGCGTTTGTAGAAACCATTTTCGTTCTTTGATACACAGTTCTTTGATACACAGTTCTTTGATACACAGTTCTAATACAAAATCAATGTAGTTAAACCTAGTAATGTATGTTTGCACATGTTTATGCAAGATACACGTTTCGTCGACTAACGCCTGCTGCGTTTCATTTTTTTTTTACCAATTTTGACCCCTTAGTAGCTATGTTTACCGGCTAAAAGCTAAAACAAATTTGTACAACAGGTCTGAATCACTTATATATCAAGTTTAAACTCTTTACAGTAAAAATTGACTGAATAATTTGGTAAATACCGTTCTGTACACAGAAATATTGACATATATTACATATCAGATTGGATATCCTTAAGTTATTTAACTTATCTTACTCTCTGCACCCCCCTCTCTCTCTCTATCTATCTATATGCCTGTCTAGCCGCACTGATGAGCTGTGAAACAGAGAAACAGTACTGTATGTGGATGAATATATATATATACCATATCTTATATATATATATATATATATATATATATATACCATATCTTATATATATATATATATATATATATATATATATATATATATATATATATATATATATTAAGTAAAGTGATTTTCAATTTAAAAATTTAAAAATGATTTGAATTAGCTCTAGGACATTTAACTATCGAGCTTATTATATATCTAAATTACAACGAGCATTTCCTGTATTTTAATTAAACTAGTAATTTCACTGTTACATTAAAATACACTTAGCTCTTTAGACTATTATTCTAATCTCCTTTATATATATATATATATATATATATATATCTATATATATATATATATATATATATATATATATATGATGGACTCTCCCGTCCATTTGAAGTATGAGGTTCTGCTACAACAACTTTGTTTGGAAATCCACACGATTTGTTTATAGTGGTGAAGGCTTTGTGTAGAACCAACCGCATTTTCCTATTACTGCTTATCCTTGTCGGTGCAGATGACTGCCACAAGACAAAGCACACAGTACAATGCAGGTTTTTACATCAGAGTTTTCTTCTCCTAGATGCATGTCTTAACTAAGACTGGAGTTGCGTCACTCCCAGTTAATTAATGCGCCTCCAGATACCAACCTGGAAATTTCTGAGGACTGTTGCCACGTACATCACCAAAATGATACCAAACCAATGAATGAACCACATACGAAATAAGATTAGTAATGGAATGCTATTTCAAAAGCAATTAGTGATGGGACGATTCCATATTTTTCTCGATTCTGATAAATTACTGATTTTGCAGTAAATTCCTAATTTTGATACAATTATTGATTCCGATTCCGATTCTTTATAAATATTTAAATATTTAACTACTAGCGGGGGTACCCGGCATTGCCTGGGTGTTTGGAGGTGTGTGTGTGTAAGGGGGGGGATAAAGTAAAGAATAAGCGAAGTAATAACCCTGTTAAAATATTTAAAAAAAAAACGATGTATAAACTTCTTTAAAAAATCGGAAAAACCAAAACCAAAAAAAAAAAAAAAACAGCAACCAAACGTAAAACTTCTTTAAAAAAGAAATCGGAAGAACAAAAAGCAAAAATAAGGGAAAAAAATTATGAATGTGTTCGGAAAAACAAAAACAAACAAACACAGTGAAAAGTGAAAAAAAAAAATGGCATAAATAACCCTTCGATTCGGTTAAGTCCATGGTGCGTTTCACCAGTAGAAAGCATAGAACGAAAAGGCACAGTAAAATTCCATTCCAGTTTTTTTAAGCAACTACGATGTAAAGAAAACCCAAACCGGTGTTCCTTTGTAACTGTTCCTTGTGAACAATCTGGAAATGGTGTAAGTGGTAGCGGGGGAAGGAGAAATTAATTAGAGAGAAAAGATTTTACTACTTCCATTGATTTTAATCGATTGTAGCAGTTAACTCTCAGCAGAAAAAATATAGGAATCTACGATTATCGAGGAAGTGGAGAGGTAATAGGCCTATAACACACCTCAGATATTGTGCTGCAGTTTGTGCATATTGCATTCACATGAAATGTCTTGATTTTTAATCCTCTTAAGGTCAAAATCATAGGGGGAAAAATGAGTTCATTTTATATATATAGGGATAAAAGTGTTATTTTTACTGATTACGGTAAAAATGTACATATATTTTCTTAAACGTAGAAACACACTGGTGGGGTGGGGTAGGAGGTTGATCAATAGAGTTTAGTTTTGCTAGTCGTTTAAAATCAATAAATGTTTATTATTTTATTATTACTACAAGCAGCGGAAGATTTTGTTTTAAACAAAATCAAATCAGAAAAGGTAATTAAAGAAATCGTTTTTGGCATTGGAAAATAAGTACAATTTTTTTCGATTTCAGTACCGATTCCGATACCCCCAAAAGTTTCGATTTTTCTGATTCTTGATTCCCGATTCCGATTAAACGTCTCAACACTAGAAGTAATCCTCACACAAAGAAATTGCTTTACATATTGTAACCGGCACGTCAGACCTGATAGGTGCTACTAAATCAGGCTGTCTGAAGATATTGGCTTCCTGACCTAAAATGCATCAAATATTGGTTTGGTTTGGTTTGGTTGTTTATGGCATATCAACTCTTTTCGTGTTATTTAATACTGAATCCAGCTATTATGGAAATAGTATTTATATTGCATTCAGTTATTTTGTAGAAGGTTTTTAATTTTCAAACTCTTTGTATCTTCAATTGCTAGTTTGTAGTGTTTGGTTTGGTTATTTTATAGTGGATTTTATCGTTTTTGTTCCCTGCCTTGCAGAACATGAATGAGTTTATCAGTGGGAGAGGGAAACGGGTTACAGTATTAATGTTGGGTACATTTTAAGTTAGGAAACCAGCCAGGAAGTGGAGGAGATAAAACGAGAAAGGGGAAATGGGAAGAAGGGAAAAGGGGAGGAAAAGGGGGGGGGTACTGTTTCTGTTTTTATTTTTGCAGAACATAATAAAGTTTTGCAAAAGGAAGTAGAAAAAAAAAAAAAAAAAGCATCATTGTTAGGTGCATCTCGTCTCAAGAAACCAATATCTTCAGACAGCCTGATCTAGTAGCACACCAGCCAAACATTGAGACGCGTGATGCCTTGAAAGATAGACGGTACAATTTTGAATTTCAATGATTGTAATAGTTTAATACGAATATTAAAGCACTTGTTGCACTTGTCGTAAATATTACATTGTGAATATTTCTGATGATGCTGCACTGATGATGCTGCACTGATGATGCCACCGTGATGATGCTGGATGCAAATATTTAATCTTGTTCTTTTGTTTTCTTTATAGATTATGGAAAAACGTTGTACCAGATTACCATGAAGGATACCGATGACGTCATAGCTTTGGATTGTCCAAAATAAAACCCAAACCCGCTTCAGCGGTATGATATCTATATAGATATAAATATATCTTTATTGATATATGCATATCTATATATATATTAACATTCCTTTGATCACATTAAAGCTTCCCTGTTAACTTATGACTTGATAATAATAACCGGAAGTTAACACGCCACCATTATGCTACCCGAGAATCAAGCTTTTTCATGGCTCATCCTTTGTCCCGCAGCCATCGTCACCAACTGCTTGGCTGCACTGATTGTCACCCATTACCGGCGGGCATATATTGGAACCGACATGATAATCATCTGCCTGTTACTCACCATGGCGATGAACGCTGGCCTCTTACTCATACCGGCCATCTTTGTAATGCTTCAGATTGCATCCTGGCCACATGATTTCTGCCTCTTTTACATCTGGGCATTTGGCTTCCTACGTTCCATGGGTCTTGTGGGTCTGTTCGTTCTAAGCTTCCACTGGTCGTACCTCTCTAAGATGACCCCTCTACACCGGGTGCAGACCTCCAGCCGACCCGTCATATGTGCCTTGATCGTCATCGTCCTCATCTCCGTCGTGGTTGGATTACTGCCCCTGATCCGTATGATGATGAAAGAATCGTCCGGATTGGAACCTTCCGAAGACTCCACTTCGGTGATCCTTTTGTCGTCCATTTTTGACGAAAAGCGACAAGTGTGCGCGTTTCTTACCTACGACGCGGAACCTGTGATGGCTATCTTTATTATCATTCTCACACTGATGGTGTTTTTGGCCATGATCATCTGCCTTACGGACTCAGGAATCCTGCTGCACAGTTACAAAATAATGTTCATTGTAAAATATAAATCTGGCGGATTTTACGACCCCGAACAAGCGCGGTCATTATGGACTCAGTCGGGTCTCGTCAGCGACACCTACTCTGAAATTAATAACACCTTCGATCTTTGGAGGGTCGTTTTGCTACAGTTTTTTCTGTGTACAATGCTCAATCACATCCCCTACGTGGTAAGTCATCATTGTTTCTTTATATACTTACAAATCGAACGTAACCGGCATTGCCCGGGAGTAAATCATAAATTATTGTCTTGTTTATGAAGAACTCAAAAACATGTCTTTTTAGGTATTCATTTTTGTAGAAATAAGAGGAAAATAACCCATGCCATGATTATTTCCGTTTAATGTATTCTCATATCTTGAGAGTAAGATAAAAAGTCTACATTCTAAAAGTTTTCCCTTCTGGAAAAAGTATTTTCAAAAAGAAACTAATGCAAAATAAAATATTTTTTGTGCATTGCTCAACATATTTTTCTTAGCTTTGAATTCTAAATTCATAATGCCTGATTGACTTTGATAAAATCCTTGTTTCTTTTGGGGAACATGGTTCAGTATAAGACTAACAAGAATACCCGACGTTGCCCGGGATAGAATGATGATCAACGAATACTTCACACTCCCATATGCTTATTGTGATCGAAATCGGTGAAATCGACCATATTTCAATCAAATTGATTAATTGTCTGCTCTAGTTGGGGACCCATCATAGTATACCGGGAGGAAGTTCACATGCCTCCCTGCAATGATTTAGTTCACAATACATTGAAGTCTATATTGCACTGTAGAGAACCTAATGTTGATTTTATAAAATTATTTTTGGCTTATTTTAGCTTGGCTTATTATAATGGCTTGAATTAAAGTTTAAAATGCAAAAGTATTATGCTTCAATTATGTTCTAAACGGAAACATTTATTTCGAACACACCCCTGTCATATCAGAGAACCAACTGCTGATTTTATACGACCATCCTTACTGCTTGTGCGGTAATAATGGCTTGAATTTAAGTTTAAAATGAAAAAGTCAAGTATCATGGGGAAATTGTGCTTTTAACAGAAACGTTCATTTCGAATGCGCCCCTGTCATATCAAAAAACCTACTGTTGATTTTATATGTCGGGCCTTTCGGCTTGTGTGGTAATAAAACTTCTCAAATGCACTTTTGACGTTAGGCTGTGTAAGGTGTTAACTTTGGTCAAAGTCGTCTGTTCCTTCTTGCACGCAAGCAAGCAAGGACGCCCAGACAGTCTACAGAGTTTTATGATTATCAACACGCACACATATACACACACTCACACCCATATACACACATAAATATACACACTCACACACATGTATGTATATATATCTATCTCTCTCTATCTATCTCTCTCTTTCTCTCTCTCTCTCTCTCTCTCTATATATATATATATATATATAGATATATATATATATATATATATATATATATATATACATGTATGTATTTTAAAAACAATATACATGCCGCTCCTCATGTGGGGGTACTAAATTGGTTAAAGGGAAAATTATTCCCAACTTGCATTTAGGTAAAAATGCCCTTTCGTAAATAATTGAATTCATTCAAAAACGTATCACAAAAACAAAAACAAATAACATCTGTATATATACACTGCGTATCAAATTATTAATGAGTTTACATTTTTTTTTAAATATTTAAGCAACGAGTGAATAAAAATTCATGAAACTTTGAGAAAGTGCTTACAATGCTATTCATCTACTTCAGTCGGAAAATAAAAGTATTTCAAGCAGTATTAGCGAAACTATGGCAGAAGATAGGAATATCTATTGATTTCAGTGTGTCAAGTTATTAACGAGGTTGAGAAAAAAAAAACACAATATACCCATAACTTGTTTTGTGAAATAATTTTCAAACATTAAATGAGCTAGGAAAAATGCGTAGAACACAATAGCTATATAGCAATTTCTACATTGCCATAATTAATAGAGGTATGCGATACTTTTTTATGAATGACTTTTTTATGAATGACTTTTTTATGAATGACTTTTTTATGAATGACTTGTAAAAGACGTTGGTGCACAGAATTAGTCAAATTTGTGATTTCGTCAACAGTTATTCCTCGATACTTCTTGGAGAGCATCCCACAACTCATCTTTGCTCTTAAATTGGCGTCCACTTACATAGAGGCGTAACTTCATGATACTCCAAAGGTTCTCAATTGGGTTCAAATCTGGTGAATTCGCAGGCCACTCCATCTTCCGTAGCCCAGAGAACCCCAGTTGTTGCAAATGCATAAATGGTTCTTCTGAACATCAACCTTTGCTTCTTCAACCATGGTTCAAAGCGCTCCTTCAGAAAAGCTATGTAAGCATTTGACGTCATTTTTACGCCTTCTGCGACTCTCCATGGGCCAAGTAAAGTACCTCCGATAATCCCAGCCCAAATCATTATCCCACCACCACCTTGTTGGCGCCTTAAACGCTGATGACAATGTCGTTCATCTAGGATCCTTCCCTTGCTCCAGCCATCTGGGTTATCAAGAGTGACACGCACTTCATCCGTGAACAAAACTTTAGAAAAATCCGTTTTCATGTTGTCCTCTGTCCATTTCAATCGGTTTTGTATGTGATGTTGCTTTAATGGAGGCTTTATCACAGGCTTTACAGACTTTGCCACTTCTTTCAGAAGGCGACATCGAGTACTTTTTGAGACATTCTTCAATCTGGCTTGGTCAAAGACTTCTTGACTTGTCTCCTCAGAGTTCTTAACAACTTCACGTTTAATTTGGAGTAGAGAACGGCATGAAACAACTCTAGATTTACCTTTATCAGCTCTCTTACGTACCTTGGTAGGGTCCTTGACAAAGTTCTTCATCGTTTGATTGTACCTTGATTTTCGATATTTACAGTTTGATTGTACCTTGATTTTCGATATTTACAGTTTGATTGTACCTTGATTTTCGATATTTCGAGGGTAGTTTTACCTTTTGCTAGTTGTTCTGTAATAGTACTTTTTTCAGAAACTACTCAACCCACCTTTACGACCCATTTTTTTTTTTTTTGACGAAATAAACTGCCTTGTTCATAATTTGAAACATCTCAAATACCATGGATTAAGCAATTACGATGGCAAGTTGCTTACATTGCGTGGAACAGTATGAAAATTTCACAGTACGCGCAGCTCAGTATTGCCAATGTTTCCGAACCAAATCTTTTGATACGAAACTACCGGTAAGTTTCTCAAACTGGTAAAAAAATGTTATCTTGTTAATAATTTGACACGCAGTGTATATATATATATATATATATATATATATATATATATATATATATATATTTAGCTCTTATGCAAAGATCATCGTATAACAATTAGATCACTGTCTGACTGACGTAAATGAACATTTAAAATTAAAATGTTTAAATTCAACGTTATTTCACGCGGTTAATGGTAGCCGAATTGATACGGTCTTCGCTAATCGAGCCAGAGATGTCTCGTGTTGCGGGGTTCGAATCGTTTGACTGGTGTTAATCGTGACACCCTGCACTAAAGATTCCCGAAAGGATAAAACACTAGTGTCTGTAGGTATTTAATTATTATAGTAAAAAAATAATTATGACAGCCCCTTTAAGAAATTCGTTTCTTATCGTTGAGCACTTACAGTTGAATTAAAATCGGTCAATTTAGCTCTTATGCATAGATCATCGTATAACGATTAGATCAGTGGCTGACTGACGTAAATGAATATTTAAAATGTTTAAATTCAACGTTATTTCACGCGGTTAATGGTAGCCAAATTGATACGGTCTTCAGCCAGAGATGTCTCGTGTTGTGGGGTTCGAATCGTTCGACAGGTGTTAATCGTGACACCCTGCACTGAAGATTCCCGAAAGGATGAAACACTAGTGTCTGTAGGTATTTAATTATTATAGTAAAAAAATAATTATATATATATTTGTTGCTATCAATCCATTCCTTGCTGTCTTGGGTTTTGTTAAAACAATATATATATATATATATATATATATATATATATATATATATATATATATATATATATATATGAATGGATTGATAGCAACAAATAGTGTATTTCATCGTTAGTTACAATTGTTTCAGGACTATTCGGACAAATTCTAACATTATGTCGTTTAAAAATCTTCACAAAAACAGCCTTTCTTCAGACTTATTGAATAAAAAACACTTTAACAATAAAACATTATGGAAACCATTTCCCTTATAAGGAAAAGAAAACAAGTGAAAATATTTTACCTATGTCTCATCCTTGCAAAGTTTTTAAATATATATATATATATATATATATATATTTATTATTCACCCAGAGGAAGTCTCGAAATAAAGACGAAACGTTGGTGAACACATAATACGGTTTGTTCCTTTTTTATTTTCTCTCTCTATATATATATATACTAGCGTGGGTGCCCGGCGTTGCCCGAGTGTTTGGAGGTGTATGCTGAGCAAAAAAAAAAAAGAAAAAACGGTCAATTTTTTTAAACTTTGACCCCTATTATGACCCCTTAATATTTATTGTTTTTGGCTCAAATAAACTTATTTAGTTAGATCCATGTCCAAGTAACCTATATTTAAAATTTCAAGTGTTTAGACCAAAAATTGTCGGAAGAGTTTGGTAGAGTTCTCAAAGGGCAAATCGTTAAACTTTGACCCCTTACTCGCTAAATTTCTGGCCGAAATCCGGTCACATCGATTTTCCCAAATCTCAGTACCCTGTATATCAAATTTCGAGTCTGTAGACTTAAAATTGACAGAGTTATTGCGTATGGAAATGTACACACACACACACACACACACACACACACACACACACACACACACACACTTTCAAAGACATAAAAATAATAGATAGATAGATAGATTTGTTTAACAAAAATATATACGCATACATAAATATTTATGCAAACAATTTTGTATTTACTATAAACTTTTTTTCGCAAATATTATGCAAGTATAAATCATGTAGAATATCTGCATGAATATAATTACAGGTAATAGTTAACTAAAGATGATTATCCCATTAGAAAACCGAAGCAACTAATAGGGAATTAATTAAAATAAACGTTTAAAAGAATAATGCAAATTAGCTAGATCGTTTGCTAGTGAATGCACTTCCACAACCAAGATATAAGAAAATTGTATTTCCTTTTTAAATAAATAGAAAAGAGGGGTTTTAATATGAATATCTATACACACACAAGACAACCAGATTTATAGGAGTGTATATATATATATATATATATATATATACACACACATATACAGCCCTTTTTTTTTCACTCAGAAGATTAAAGGATTAGCTACGTTTGAAAATCAATAAAAAAAAAAATGTCGCTGCGACATTCAGTTTCAATTATTTCTATTATAGGAGTGTATATATATATATATATATATATATATATATATATATATATATATATATATATAATTATGTCTAGGGCTGTGACAACAGAATATTCTTTTGACTCTCGGGTATATATACGGCACAGTAAGACACAGTCAATCAACCGATAACCACATCAGTCTATATATAAACATATAAGATATTAACTGATATATACTCAAGAGTCAAAACAATGAAAAGAACATGCTGTTGTCACAGCCCTAATTATTTCACTAATTAACGCATTATATTTGACAATAAAATTCAAACAAAGAAATAGATGTCGTTTTGTAGACTTACAATGAAGTCATTAATATTTAGTGATTAACGTTAAAACAAAAGAAAATAACTCTCTCTAAAAGAGCTGCCATAATTGCATAAGTCGGATTATCAATTATGCATTTGTGGTTCTGTGTCTTTAACCTACGGCACATTTCTGCTTTTTGTTTAAATGCAATTAAAGCCCCTTTTTTTTTCACTCAGAACATTAAAGGATTAGCTACTTTTGAAAATCAATAATAAAAAAATGTCGCTGCGACATTCAGTTTCAATTATTTCTATTTGTGTTTATAAGCCACGATGTAGATCTATCTGTGTGTCAATCGCTTTCTGATCAGAGCCTAACACAGCCAGGACTGACTCTTAAAAATATATATGAAATAAAGTAATTTGGAGATAGTAAACAGCTTCAGCAATTTCCGGGACTAACTCTATTTCCCCCTCTTAAAAATATATATGAAATAAAGCAATTTGGAGATAGTAAACAGCTTCAACAATTTCCGGGACTAACTCTATTTCCCCCTCTTAAAAATATATATGAAATAAAGTAATTTGGAGATAGTAAACAGCTTCAGCAATTTCCGGGACTAACTCTATTTCCCCCTCTTAAAAATATATATGAAATAAAGTAATTTGGAGATCGTCAACTACTTCAGACATTTCCGGTACTGAGTCCATACCCCCCCTCTTAAAAATATATATGAAATAGAGATAGCAAACTATTTGGATATCGTAAACTGCTTCAGCTATTTCCAGGACTGACTCTATATGGCCCCACTGTTAAAAATATATATAAAATAAAGTAATTTCGAGATAGTAAACTGCTTCAACTAATTCTAGGACTAACTACATTCCCTCTACGCTCTTAAATATATATGAAACAAAGTAATTTGGTGATCATAAACTGCTTCAGCCATTTCCGGGACTGACTTTATATGCCTCCACTCTTAAAAAAACATATATGAAATAAAGTAATTTTGAGATAGTAAACTGCTTCAACCATTTCCGGGACTGACTCCATACTCTTTCTTAAAAATATATATGAAATAAAATAATTTGGAGATAGTAAACTGCTTCAGCCATTTCCAGGATTGACGCCATACCTTCTCACTCTTAAAAAGATATATATGAAATAAAGTAATTTTGATATAGTAAACTGCTTCAACCATTTCCAGGACTAACTCGATTCCCCCTACACTCTTAAAAATATATATGAAATAAAGTAATTTTGAGATCGTAAACTGCTTCAGCCATTTCTGGAACTAACTACATTCCCAACCCCCTACTCTTAAAAATAAAGTATTTTTGAAATAGTAAACTGGTTCAGCCATTTCCGGGGAAAAACTCCATATCCCTCCCTCTCTTAAAAATATATATGAAATAAAGTAATTTGGAGATCATAAACTACTTCAGCCATTTCTGGGACAGACTTCATTTCCCCCACCCTCTCTTAAAAGTATATATGAAATAATTTTGAGATAGTAAACTGCTTCGACCATTTTTGGAACTGACTGCAGCCCCCCCCCTCCTCTTACAATATATATATATTTACTCGATTTTAAAAACAATATTTCGAGTATCTGGCGTTAATTGATGTCATAAATAGGGCTAGGACAACAGCATATTTTTTTCATTGTTTTGACTCTCGAGTGTGTATCTGTTAATATCTTATATGCCTTTATATAGAGTGATGTGGATCTCGGTTGATTAACTGTGTATTACTATGTCGGATATATACTCGAGAATCAAAACAACAGAAAATATATGCTGTTGTGATAGCCCTAGCGATAAAGGTCCAAAGGTTTTGTGTGCTCCATCTCAGACATTTTCGGTTATAGTTGAGAAAAAATAATTTTTAAAAAGTACAAAATAAAATTTGCCTGGATAAAGATATATAGCGCGCACACGCACACACACACACACACACACACACACACACACACACACACACACACACACACATATGCACACACATGCACGCACACACACACACGCACACACACACACAGAGCTATTAAGCCTGATATAGTGATCTAGGACAAGAGGGAGAAAGTAGCAACCCTAGTTGAAGTATCTTTAACAGAGCTGAAAGGGAAAAAATGACAAAATACAAGGCCTTATGTACAATATGAAAAGAATCCTAGAACTGCCTGCCTTTGGAACATTGCTCCGCTGGCATGCTTTCCAGTTGAATAAAGCATGGTAGCTTTCAAATCTAATGTAAACAAGTTCTTGTTAAGCCGTCCTCATAAATAATAAGATTCATTCCAATAACTATAGGAGCAACCTGACTTATAAAAATGAATTTCAAAAGCTATGTGTCGAATATACCCTGTGAACCAAGTGCAAGAGAAATATAAACCATTGCACTCAAAAGAATGGCTAGAATTTTAAAAAGATCTCTTGGTTGGAATAACTGAAATAGTGGGTAAATGTCTTGCATCCGGTTGGATGCCCATCCCCATAAAAAAAAACGATTACACACACACACACACACACACACACACACACACACACACACACACACACACACACATGTGCGTGAGCATGTGTGTGTTTGTGTTTGTATATGTCTTCTCATGAAAATTAAATAGTATGGTATTATTGGACGAAGTCAGAGCATTGCCAAAGGGGGACACTAACATTTTTTTGTTTATGGCAGGAATAATTCTATCTAGGATTTTTACTTACTAAACCTAAATTGGAGCTAAAAGGGCAAATCAATCTAATGGAGGATTTGTCATGGAAGTCTGATTTGTGATCTTTAAGGGTGAATCTTGGGGTGCCCGAGGCTAGGATTTTGATGTAATTTTGAATTTTCATTGATTTCAGTAAATTTTTAGCATCTAAGCTTTATAGAACAGCTTTATAGGAGTTGTTGATTTTCTTACGTATGAGTTTCTTATATGCTTTTTGTTTTGTTAACAGGTACAAAATTATGTGATTTTATCCTTACTTTATGTGCAAATGTATTCACTTTCCTAGTAATTGGGTTGTATGTGTGTTCATGTGTTTGGAATTTGATCTTCTTAACCAGGTCTATCATGTAATTTTCAAAGTCATCTAAGTGCGGATTGTGTATGATTATGTAGAATTTAACCACTTTTCTTTCGATTTTATTATGTTCTCTGATGGAATTAACTGGAAACTCAGTTTTTAGGAGTTCTTGGTGGAGAGATTCACCAATAGAAGTTGATTTGTTGGAGCTGTTATTGGAGTTCATTTCATAGTGGTAATCTTACATTTGTTAGGAATATGTTCAAACATTGACGCAATTTATGGACGTATTTTTACTTAGAAGCAACAGAGAGAGGGAGGTATTTCTTGTCGAACTATTATTATAGGAGAATTCTAAACAGACGAAAATGCTCAATATTCGAGATATTTTGAGCATAGGTATACAAAGGAAATAAAAATTTTGCAAATTAGAATTTACAACATTTATTATTTGAAACAAGGGATACAGATTAAAAATGATTGTTTCAAATAATAAATCTTGTAAATTCTAATTTGCAAAATGTTAACTTTCTTCATATACTGATACTCTATCTCGAATATTGAGCATTTTCGTCTGCTCAGGACTGTCCTATATAAATATTAGTATTAATATTTATATATTCTTTTTAAGTTTCCCAAATTTTTCATTTTGTAAAGTTGAATTTCTTAACTATATATATATATATATATATATATATATATATATATATATATATATATATATATATATATAGTAAGTTGTAAAATATATATGGCGATTAAGCTACACTGAATATTCCGCGTTTCATCTACTCTAAGATTATTCAGCCTGAAGAATCCTCGAGTGGATGAAATACGGAATATTCTGTGTAGCTTAATCACCATATATATTTTACAAGTTACTAACTAGCTCTACCTACGTATTGAGCACCGTTGAAGTAAATACTTAAAGTTTATGCATAAATTTATACTTTCGTATATTAATTTATGTGAGTAAATGAAGTAGGTAGTTATATATATATATATATATATATATATATATACATATATATATATATATATATATATATATATATATATATATATATATATATATATATATATATATAATACAAAGCTGAACGTCTGTGTGTGTGTGTGTGTCTGGTCACGAATAGGCTCCTATATGGTTGACTATTATAGAAAACTGAACACATATAATGATAGAAGGTGTATCGAGACACAGGAATGGGTATGTTTGATCTGGCATAATGATGATTCATTAAAACTGTGGGGTCTGCATATGCGCTTGGTCCACAAAGTATGGTAATAAATAATTTAAAAATTAAAAAACAACGTTTACAAGTGTTTTTGATATAGATGTACATAATAATGCTTTCATAAGTATGTTTTAACTTAAATAGGGATGGTATAATAAAATTGTGGGGTCTGCGTTCGCGCCTGGCCCCCATAGAATGGAAATAGGCACAAACTTTAATAAAGACTTTTCATATCTATCTGCATAAGTATACTTTGATAATTATGTTTCAGTTTGAAGAAATATGGTATAATAAAATTATGGGGTGTTCATTCACGCCTGACCTCCATAGAATGGAAATATGTCACAAAGTTTAACAACAAAACAAAGTTTAATATAGATCCACAGAATATTGTGATAAGTGTTTCAGTGTGAACAGGTATGGTATAATAAATTAGGGGGTTTATCTATTTTATTTTTACTTTCATTATATTTTGCTTTGGTTTTGATACCCCCAAATTCGAAGCTATCTCTTTACAACCCTTCCTTTTCATAACCTATCATACTTTAATAAATCAGAGTCCATTTTCTGTAGGCTGTTTTTGAACCCATTCAACGACGGGTACTTTTGCTAAATATACTATTTTAACAAAAACCACAACTTCAAGAAATGAGTTGATAGCAACAAAATGGGTATTTCCTTGTTAGTTACAATTGTTTCAAGACCATTTATATATAGGCTGGCAAAGCCACAGGGAGAAAACCAAAGTAGCAAAACTGAAGCTGATGTAGGCAAGTTTTGGAATCATTTACTGGTTTGAAAATAGAGGTTCTTTTTTTTAGAAATCGTCATAATATTTTAACGATAGAATAGTATTATAATCTTAAAAAACCTGCAAATTTTCAGGTACTTTCGTCCCATAGAACCAAAGCTATGAGTATTTCAGTATTCAATTTGGCTACAGATATATATATGTATATATATATTAGCATTTCAGCCCGGCGTTGCCTGGTGTTTGGAGGTGTATGTTGAACAACAAAAAAAAAAAAGCGGTCAATTTTTTTAACTTTTACTCCTATTATGACCCCTTAGCTCAAATCAAGTTCAGTTAGATCCATGTCCAAGGAACCTATATCTAAAATTTCAAGTGTGTAGACCCCAAAATTGTCGGAGGAGATTGGTAGAGTTCTCAAAGGTCAAATCGTTGAACTTTGACCCCTTAATCGCCAAATATCTTGCCAAAAACCGATCACGTCGATTTTCCCAAACTCAGTACTCTGTATATCAAATTTCGAGTCTGTAGACTTAAAATTGAGAGAGTTATTGCGTAGGGAAATATACACACGCACACACACACACGCACACACACACACAC
The DNA here is from genome assembly GCF_053919585.1 of Euprymna scolopes. Taxonomy (NCBI): domain Eukaryota; kingdom Metazoa; phylum Mollusca; class Cephalopoda; order Sepiida; family Sepiolidae; genus Euprymna; species Euprymna scolopes. The sequence goes on along the minus strand of NC_136526.1, from coordinate 42,358,060 downwards.
ACACACACACACACACACACACACACACACACGTTCACTTTTATAGATACATAATATATATGATAGACTCTCCCGTCGATTATAGCAAAAAAAAAAAAAAAAAAAGCAGCAGGAGCCATTTGTTGTGCCTTAATTTGTCCTGCCTGAAATTAATATGCCTAAATATCACAAGAATTGAGAATTAGCATGAGCAGTTGTCGTATATTTGTCGTGCCGTAATTTGTCGTGCATCATAAACAGTAAAATCATATGAGGCGGTGCTCATGATTGAATGATCATTTTATTGATAGCAGGCGTTAATGGATCCTATCAATCTGTTAGTGTATTTGAACTCACTGCTAAAACATTAATCAGGTCGATAGAAACAATTCATTATTGGGTCAACCGGAAATAGACATTTCTTTGTTTAACAAAAGAAGTAATTGTTGCTTTTTACCCTCTCCCTATCTCTTTCTCTTTCTCACTCTCTCTTTTTTTCTCTCTCTCTTTCTTACTTTCTGTCTCTGTCCCTGTCTATCTGCGTGTCTCCCTCTCTTTCTTTCTCTCTCTCTCTCTCTCTCTCTCTCTCTCTTTATCACTCTTTGTTTTTGTCTTTGTCTCTCTATCTCACTTTCGGTTTGTCTTTGTCTGTCTGTCTGCTTCTCTCTTTCTCTCTCTCCCTTTCTTTCTCTCTATTTCTCCCTTTCTCTCTCTTTCTCTCCCCTTTTCTGTTTCTGTCTGTCTCTCTCTTTCTCACTCCGTTTCTGTCTGTCTATCTGCTTGCTTCTCTCTCTCTCTTTCTCTCTATTTCTCTCTCTCTCTCTCTCTCTCTTGCTTTCTCACTCTGAGTTTTTTTCTCTATCTCTATCTCTCTTTCTCACTCTTTGTTTCTGTCTTTGTCTGTCAGTCCATCTGCTCTCTCTCTCTCTCTCTCTCTCTCTCTCTCTCTCTCTCTCTCTCTCTCTCTCTCTCTCTCTCCAAAGCCAACTAAACGGTGAGTTTACTATTCACGCATGCATGGAGTATTGTTGCCACATCTGGAGTTGTTCACAAGCCAATAGTCTCTCAGTCTTAAACAGGATGCAAAAAGAAATTTCTAACCTATAAAGTTCACACTCTCTAGCAAGCTCCAGCCCCTGTTCCTATCACCACAATGTTGTAACATTGTTATTCTTTGAATTGAAAGCCATGTTTAATTTCAAAGAATTTCCGATAGGTAGCTAATCTGTCTAGGTCATGGAGATGAAAAAGAGTTTTCGGTGGGTAGCTGATCTGTATAAGTCCTAAAGATGAAAAGGAGTTTTCGATGGATAGATGATCTGTACAACTCCTGGACATGATAAGAGTTTTTTGGGGGGTAGAGGGGTAGCTAAGTGTGTAGGTCCCGGAGATGGAAAAGAGTTTTCGGTGGGTAGCTGATCTGTATAAGTCTTGAACGTTAAAGACGAAAAGCAAATTTCTTTCTCATCTGGACACGAAAAATTATGTGTAGGAATTCTATATATAGTTATATATATAGTTATATGTTTTTTGGAAAAAGGATTCCAGCAGAGTGCTCTATGATAAGAAAAAATCTTAAAATAATGTTCTGCTTATAGAAAGTTTAGATGAGACAAGTCATCGGTACCGTCGGTATCAAACCTGATAATTAGGGATCGTCCTAGATATCTACATCAAGCTCTCTTCAGCCGATACTCATCTCTTTTATAATCGGAAGTGGAAACATATATATATATATATATATATGTATATATATATATATATATATATATATATATATATATATATATATATATACTACTAGTTCACGTTTAACTCTCGTTTTGTGAAATCACAGAAAAAGAACAAACAAGACATATGCCCAGCCCAAAGGAGATAACTTCACCCCCCCCCAATTTTTTTTCCTTGCAGTTGCCCCCTCTTGCAACTGTTATGGGCCCCGGTGCGGCGCACCAGCTGCACCCCATATCGTGGGGTCTGTATATATATATATATATATATATATATATATATATATATATATATATATATATATATATATATATATATATATCAATGAATAACTGTGAAAGGTTTTTCAATCTATCGTAACTTCATTAACATCAAAACAAGCTGAGCTTAACTTCAAGAGTGTGAGTTCCATATAGAAACGTTTATTTAATTTGAATAAAATAAAATACGGATCAAGTGCGCTTGAAAGCCAAATCACAACGTAATATTAGGAAAATAAATAAATATTTTACTTGTTTGAAATATTTGTGTTAACTCCAGGAGGCAACCCCTTGATCTCTTAAATCTTACTGAAGTAAAATGAATAAAAAAAAAAATGGGGGAACTGGTTAGTCGTGGAAAGAGTTTCGTTGATAATTATACAGGCCTATTGAAAGAGAGAAGAGTTCATGTGTGTGTTTGAAGTTATGGTTTGCCGCCATAATCTTCATAGTCTTCTAGAAGTTAGTGGAAGCTTGCGTCATGAAAGATTAGGGACAATACTGTAGAATGAGAAGGGAACTTCGTGTGTGTACCGCTGTGGAGATAGCCATGTTGGCTTGCTTGTATTCATGTTACCCAGGGGGCCAAATGGCCCCGACGGAGTTGATCTCCAACAGAGGGTGTGCTGCCAGCAAAAGCTGGGAAGAAAGAGAGAGAGAGAGAGAGAGAGAGAGAGAGAGAGAGAGAGAGAGAGAGTGTGTGTGTGTGTGTGTGTGTGTGTGTGTGTGTGTTTTGCCGGTTTGTTTTAAAAACTCGGTCATGTGACTGAGAGCTGGCTTCTGATTGGACGAGCCAAGAAGGAAGTGTAATTTTAAATCTCCAGCCACGATAATTTGCTCCTACTTGTGTTTGTTGCAATTTTCGTCTGCCACCGTTTCCTGTGTACCATTCTACAAGGTTTAGTATTCATCAAATGAAAATCAGAACGTAAAAAACTGAAATTCCCAGAACCTTATGTTAATGTTTCTTAGAAATGTTTCCTGTGTACCATAGAAAAGCTTAACATTCTACAAAGCTTAGTAGTCATACAATGAATATCAGGACGTAAAAAACTGAAATCCCCAGAAGCGGCCTACATAAAAACGGATATTTTCTATTTCCATTGAGCAGAATGAATAATAATGATATCGATCCTACACACTCGCCGCAGCATCAGTGTCATAAGACTAACAGAAATGGGGATAAAAATAATATGATAACAAAGAGAGAGAGAGAGAGAGAGAGAGAGAGAGAGAGAGAGAGAGAGAGAGAGATGAAGAAGAAGATAAACGATGTCCAGGCAGCGTGAAATTACGTCCGTTTGTCCTGATGGACGAAGCCATGTTTACTTACATATAGTCATCCTGTTGGGTAAAGTTAGATGTACTTCTATATATAAATGTGTGTGTGTGTTGTGTGTGCGCGTGTGTGTGTGTTGTGTGTGTGTGTGTGTGTGTGTGTGTGTGTGTGTTTATATGCATATATATAGTCATGCTAGACGGTGATTTGTTTGGTAAAATAATACTCATGGCAAGTTTGTGTGTTCGTGAAGATGCGATAACCAACATTATGCCTTCCGACTCCGAAACCAATGGTAACGTATTTAGACATATTTATATAATCAATATCTTCTCTCCCTTTATATATATATATATATATATATATATATATATATATATATATATATATATATATATAAATGTTTAGAGGTACAGAATTTATATATAGTTTTGAAAATAATAAGCGGAAGTTTCTCAAGAGCTCTTTCGGCTATCATCTCGTCAGGAGAAAATCGATAGCGATATTGTGTCGAAAAATAAAGAGTTCTAATGGGGAACTTATTAAATGTGCCAAAAGTACGGGGACACTAAAATAAATTTATTAACGTTTAAAAACGATTAGAATATTGGCACAACGAGGGAGAGAAAAAAAACGGGAGAAAAGATTCAAAGTTCCCCAAAGAGAAACAATGCGTTGGATGTTTCCTTTTGCCGGCACAAAGAAGGTTGACGCACTGCAATAGAGACAGACTCCAAAATCTTTAAATGGTTTTTGGAGTTCGCTCTATGTAGCACCTCGAACCATTCTATTTTATATCTATCGGCACAGCACGGATTGTCAACCAAATGCTGGCCAATAGCAGAGTCCAAGGTTGAAGAAGGAGGGAGACCACCAGACCCCATCCTCCCTTGTCTGATCTTCGATGGAACATGCTGGTTTATACGAGTCAAAAGTTGCGAGGATGTTCGCCCAACATAACCAGCATCGCACTGGCATTTAAATTGATATACAATATTGCTATTTTGGATGTAAGGCAAACTATCCTTGCGAAAAGACGGAAAAGCAGGTCTCGTAGTATATACCAAACGCAAGGACACAGAATAAAAGCAGTCGTAAATACTTATGCGAATCTGTTTGGAAAGCCTATTACTCTTTTCCCCAATCCACGGTAATTTTAAATAAACCGGGCATTTCAAGGGTCCAAACTTTTTAGGGGATTTAAAATCCGCAATCTTTTTGAAAATACAGTCATCAATAAGGTCAACAGGATAACCATTATTGATGAATATTTCCCTGATCTTATCGAGTTCGACGTCTAATCTGTTAGGCGAACAAATCATGAGGGCTCTATGTACCAAAGTATTAATTAGGCCGACCTTACGTGATTTTGGTACAAAAGACAACCAGTTCACATATAGGCCAGTAAATGTCGGCTTTCTATAAATTGTAGTGAGAAAGCCCCCCCCCCTTGAACGTTCGACAAGAACATCCAAGAAAGGAAGCGAATCGTCCTTCTCACTTTCCATAATTCTCAAACTCTTCGAGGTAAGGGTTATATTTGGGGTGGACAGTAGTTTTTAATCCATAAAATTTGACAGCAATTCTTTCGAATTTCTTTTGTTCTCTATGAGAGTTGATAGGAAGTTCATTTAAGATTTCTGGGTGAAGTTAGTCTTCAGAGGAAATAGGCGCTTTAAGTTTATTCTTAATGCTAAAGTCATAGTGATAAGCCTTCCACCTTATATTTTTTAGGAAAGTGTTCAAAGCGAGAACAAATTTGTGGATATATTCTTGTTAGGTAGACATACAGACATTGTCCCAGCATTTGTTGAACACTATGAACAAAATTCAAACTATTTAACTAATACAAATCAGCAAATTAATATTAATACCAGACCTCGAGCTTTTAATAAAGTACATATCGGCGCTACTTCAACATTAATTAATAAAAGAATATCAAACCACATTTCTTTTAACAACCATAATTCTAATAATAACCAAGGAACTTCTCTAACCACTTTAATTAAAAAAACTTAACTCTAACAATACCCCCTTCTCAATCAAATGGACTATCATAAAAAAAAGTCAAGTCTTATACTCCAGGCTCTAAGTCATGTCGCCTCTATACAACCGAAGCTATAACTATAATTACTTCCCCTCAAACTAACAATATAATAAATTCTAAAAATGAACTGATCTCTTTCTGTAAACATAAGTCCAAATTTAATTATGGCAATTTTGAAATTACATAGTTATTACTTTTACCCTTTATATAGATATAAAAAAAATTTTCTTTAACTTTATCGTTTTTCTACATATTTCTTAATACTTTATAATTTAATAATCCTTTATTTTAATTTTTTATCTCTTCTTTGCATGGCCGGTTATTTATCTACATTTTCTGCTTTATTCTTTAAACTTTCCTATCAATCTAATATATCAATCTACCCACAATTTCATATCTTGTATGTATATTTACTTATATTTTACCATATGCATTTACTTACTTTTTTTTTTTTACTTTTTTTTCTTGAATTTGCAGATACCGGCCATCCTCTCCTTTTAAATAATTTTTATTTATTTTTTTTATTTTATTATTATTTTTATTTTTATTTTATTTTATATTTTATTTTTTATTATTTATTTATTTTTTTATTTATTTATTCTTTATTTATTATTTATTTTCTATTTATTTATTTATTTTCCATTTAGTTTCGTCTAACAACTCTTGCTGACATTTTTTAATTGATGACCTGTACATTTCAGTTGACCTATATTATTTTGCCCTATATATTTTTTTCGCGCCTTTAACATTTCCTGTCTGGGTCATTTTGACTTTTGTTTCCCTTTATTTTTTATTTTATATTTAACTTTATCATCATTTTTTCCTCTTTCTCTTCCCTGGTCTTCCTTATTTATATTTATGTCTCGGAAGTAGAGTGAAAAGCATATCTTATTTTTCTTTTATTAATATTATTGGAATCTTTTCTTTATTCCTTGTACACATTTTTGTGAATTATTCCATGGATTTCTGCCTTTGGATTATTATGGACCATCTTCTTCCAATTACGGGATTTCCTGGGATTTTACTTGTACAAATGGAAATTCTTTTAACTTTCTTGAAGTTTTACATTTGGATTTTACCATCACTGGATTTTTTTATTTTCCACCAGACTATCCATTCATGTGTAATCACCTTTTTCTTCACCATATTCCCTCTGCTTCACTTTTTTTGCTTTCAAGTAAGATCTTTAACTTACTTGTTGTTTCATCAAATACTTCTGCATGCAAAATCCGATCCCGCATTTTGCTAATTCCTACCCTCTGATGAGAAGGAAAGTATTTCTTCGAAACTCCGCGGATTAAGGACTATCCATTTATCTAGTGTTTCCTTTTCAGATTAAATATGTTTTTAACTCATTTCAAAGTGTCTTTTAACATATTTTATTAACTGTTTGCTCATATTATAAGCTCTATTTCCTATTTGGTTTTATCGAGCTTTTACATCTGGCTGAGATAATTTTATAAATATTAATTCTTTAATATTTTAATATACTTTAATTTTACCATCTTGGATCATTTTGGTAAATTTAATTGTAATTTTTATTATATATATATATATATATATATATATATATATATATATATATATATATATATATATAGGGTTTGTATTACTGTACACATAGATTCGAAAAAGTTGTCAAAAAACAAATATATAACAAATAAATGTTATCAAAGGCAAGATAAGTTACTTTTCTACCTAACTGGATATATTTTTTGTGTTTTTATTCAATGTAACATATTTATTCAGCTCGAAAAACATACAGTGTTTACCGATGTATTCGAAAATTCAAGATGGCGTCTCACACCCTCTTTAACACCGTAAGTATGGAAAAAGGCGTTATAAATAAAAAAACTATACAAAATACTATTAAAAAACCCGCCGAATATATGTCAATCTATGTCACAGTAACACATATTGAGCGAGTTTTTAACAGTATTTTATCCGGTTTTTTATTTATAACATCTTTTCCCACACTTACCGTGTTAAAGAGAGAATAAGACGCCATCTTGAATTTTCGAATACATCGGTAAACACTGTATGTTTTTCGAGCTGAATAAATATGTTACATTGAATAAACACACAAAAAATATATCCAGTTAGGTAGAAAAGTAACTTCTCTTGCCTTTGATAACATTTATTTGTTATATATTTGTTTTTTGACAACTTTTTCGAATCTATGTGTACAGTAATACAAACCCATATATATATATATATATATATATATATATATATATATATATATATATATATATATATATATATATATATATATATATATATATAAAAGGAGATATATAGATAAGTAGGTACATAGATAATAAGGTTCTGGCAGGTAAGCTTAAATGTTCTGCATTTAATACTGCATTTTTTCTTTTTCTTTTTTTTTCTTTTTTTTTTTTTTTTTTTTTTTTACTGTTTATAACTGCACGTAATCTAGCGACATCTCCCGGAGCTTCACGTCATTATTATACAAGCCAAAAAGTAGACTATGCCGAATGGTAGTGAATGCTTACGGCAAGTCTTTCGAGCGAATTATTTGGATTTTGATTATTAATTCAATTGTCCTCGGATTAATTGAAACTGGATTAATGAATTAATTTAGCCCCCCCCCCATTTTTTTTTCTTAATCAAGTGTTCTAAATTCAACTGCCCCCCTCATCCCTCCCCACGGTTTAGCGAGCTTGAGACAACAATCTGTCTTTATTGTTTTTCATGTCAAACTTCTCCTCCTTTGATTGACATATGACAACATTTCGTTTATTATTATTATTATTATTATTATTATTATTATTATTATTATTATTATTATCACTACTACTACTACTACTACTATTATTATTATTATTATTAGTATTATTATTATTATTATTATTATTATTATTATTATTATTATTATTATTATTATTATTATTCATTTAAGCCATCGTTGCTACCAGATTAACACCAAAGACCGTTATGGACGACCGGTATATTTCCTTACCAAAATATTGTAGTCAATTCTGTTTCTGTGCAGGACGAACACCATGCAGAAGGGTATAATTTGAATCGATTACTGTGTACGTTTTCGCTCATGCGTGGAGTGTTGTTGCCACATCTGGGCTGGTGTATCTATTGCAGGTCTCTTTCTCTTAGACATAGTCTAAAAAAAAAAAGAGTAGCTAATAGGTCCGTAATATCAATCAAGTTCCAACCTTTGTCCTATCGTCTCAATGTTGTATTTGTGTACCTATTGTACAAGTACTTACAAGGTGCCTTTTATAAGTTTCCAGACTTTAATTGTCATCATAGACTCTTGAAAATTGTCACAGACTCTTGAAAATTGTCACAGACTCTTGAAAATTGTCACAGACTCTTTAAAATTGTCATAGACTCTTGAAAATTGTCATAGACTCTTGAAAATTGTCACAGACTCTTTAAAATTGTCACTGACTCTTTAAAATTGTCACAGACTCTTTAAAATTGTCATAGACTCTTGAAAATTGTCACAGACTCTTGAAAATTGTCATAGACTCTTGAAAATTGTCATAGACTCTTGAAAATTGTCACAGACTCTTGAAAATTGTCACAGACTCTTGAAAATTAAGTATGTTATTGCTATACATTATATGAGATAACTGACCAATTTTTATGATTTCGGGTTCAAATGAACAGCTACAGCAGGAATTGGAATACACCCTACTAAAGCCTGATTGTCACAGCTGGTGAATTTCAAAAATGCAATCTGAATGTGAGTACACTTTAGAAGAACGATATGCAATAAAATTCTGTTTTAAACTTGGAAAAAAATACCATAGAAACGTATGGAATGCTTCAGACTGCTTTTGGACCATCTTGCATGAATCGAGCATCAGTTTTTTTAAGTAGCATAAGAGATTCAAGGAAGGCAGGGCGTCTGTGGGATGATGAGAGGTGTGAGAGGAGTAAAGACGTCATTGATTGGGCAAATAAATAATTTCGTGGATAAGAACCGCCGTGTGTTTATAGAGACAACACGTGCACAGTTTGATGTCAGTGTGAGAACTGGTCATGCAATTATTCGCAAGGAACTGAAGATACAGAAGATTTGTACAAAGTTTGTCCCAAAGATGCTCCATCCCTTTCACAAACTATTTGACCAAGATGGATATCAAGACAGTTCCTCGCCCTCCCTATACTCCAGACCTTGCTCCCTGTGACTTTTGCTTATTCGCTAAAGCTTAAGGAAAACCTTAGAGGCTGTCGTTATCAGACGATTGAGGAGATGAAAGACGCTGTGATGAAGGCCATTGACACACTTACACAAGAGGACTTTCAATGGGACCTTCCAGAAGTTTTTGGGACAGTACAACAAGTGCATTGCAGCCAGAGGAGATTACTCCGAAGGGGACTAGAGCTTCATGTGTGTACTATCAATAAAAGTGCCCATACAAAAAAGTCTGGAAACTTATTGAAGGCACTTCGTAAATGGAATGTGCTCTGATAAACTCGTTGCGTTTGTACTCCCTCGACCTACATAACCCAACCATCCCATTTAGCAGCAAAATCCCAACTCGCCTTGTTTGGGGTGAACAAGAATAAAAGAAAAAAGTTTCAGAATGGTCGCTAGAATGCCATGTCTGTTGTTGTAGCCTTACAGGCTGGTTATAATCCAAACGACCATGGTGGTGTAGTTAACAAAAAGTGTATTAGCAAAAGTATATTACAAAAGTGCACATCATGATTCTGGGGCCATAACTGCCACGAATCACAGGTGTTCCTTCCTTCCTTCCTTCTCACTGCAGGAAGATATGATACAAGGTCGGAAGGTAGAGAGAGTCAGGCCAGGTCCCGTAACGGAAGAGCACTATAGCCTTTCCTCTGTTAGAGCATTCCCCTGTTTGGCATTCTCCTGTTGAGGCGCCTCAGGCAGCTAGCAATAAACTTGCTCCACACAAAAGACGGGAGACAAGGCCTGGGAGGATGGATCTCCTAGAACTACTCAGAACGAATATGTTAGCTTGTCAGATAAAAGATCACCAAAATGGCCTAGTTTCCGCTTGTCAGAATTTGAATCTTGACCACTATGTATGAATGATTAGAGTAAGGAGCTAAATGAATGGCGTGAATTGCAACTCAAGACGTGTTAAATATAATTATATTTATATTCTCTGGATAAGTCCATTAATCTTGGAATAGGTATACCAGCTTGCCCTATAACAGCTGTTAGCATCCTTTCCAAGAACCTGGCATTTAAACACCTCCACCTAACATTCACAGGTAGCATGAATTAGAACAAATACATAGAAGATACTGCCAAGTCTGCTGCAAAGAAAGTTCTCTCTCTCTCTCTCTCTCTCTCTCTCTCTCTCTCTCTCTCTCTCTCTCTCTCTCTCTCCTGAACTAGAAAATTTCTCACACCTACCAGTATTCCTATATTTTTATGAAGCCAACATTCATCAATGCAATAAAGTATTGTTGCTACGTCTGGCCTGGTGCTCCAACCACTAACTTTTCCCTCTTAAACAGAGTGCAAAAAAAAAAAAAAAAAAAAAAAACAGTCTATAACTCGCACTGTTTACCAAGCTCCAGCCTCTGTCACATCACCTCAATGTTGCATCTCTGCACTTGTACTCTCTCAATGCAATCAACCCGACTAACAACAAAAGTCCACTCTTTTAACTATATAACTCCTGCTTCTCTTGTTTTATTCTTTAGTCCTCACATTCCAGGAGTGATGTTTCTAACAAAGAGGGAAGAATTGCTGTTTTCTGAGTCAGAATCTATTCGATCTAACAATTATCATTGGCAGGTTTTAGACCTTGAATTATTATGTTATTTTTTTTAGCTTCTTACATTAAGCGGCTTCATGTCTTGTCTGGAGCAATTTCCATAAAAAAAAAAAAAGAAGCCCCTCTATTCCAATAGCTGTTATTCTCCGACTGCTTGCCTTTGGAATTCCCTTCCTGCTTCTCCCTTACTCCGTACCGAAAGATGGGAAAATCAAGACAGTGCACTAATGCATTCTGGTCTCTTAAAAATTGCCTGGGCAGTCCCGTCGGCATTACTCAGGCAGTTAGCCATAAAGTAACCCTTTCTCAAAGCGAGAATGCTAGGCCTCAGAGAGTAGACCTCCTAGAGTGAAACAGGACAGATACCTCAGTCCGAAAGTAAAAAGAACACTAAAATGACCTCATATTCATCAAACTGATTGTCGAGGACTGATCTTCACTTTGTACGCTAGGCGTAAAAGAAATGGCGACTTTCTTCACCTCTTAATAGACTGATGCCACATTATAATGTACATTTATAGGCAACAATATCTGGTATGCTAATTACTGTCATAGCCAAGCCAATCACATTAGAAATATATTATAACTAGAGGATGTACCCGGCGTTGCCAGGTATTAAACCCAACATTAAATTCCTTTAAAAAAGTGAAGTAAAAAAAAAAAAACGAAAAAAAAAAAACTGAGGCATATGTATGCGAGTATTATGTTTTTTTTCTAAACAGTTCACATCTTGTAAGTAAAAAAAAAAATACTCAAGCTGAGATCGAACCCAAAACCTAAAGACAGTGAGTCAAGTATGATAACCATTAGACCAGCTTGACACGATCTGTAAAAAGTATTTTCAAACCTTGTGGAACAGTTGATCAACAGATAAAAATTCAATGACACTCAAGTACAAATTTTGCAATTTTGACCCCTTAGCAGCCTTTTTTCCGTATGTCTGAATACCATATATATCAAGTTTCAAGTCTGTAGATAAAAAATTCGTTGAGTATATAGGTTGAACAGCGTCTACACATATTCTCACTTTTATACATATATGGCATAATCGCATTGACACACCGGTTCTCATCAGATCACTAAAGTTAAGCAACGTTGAGCCTGGTTAGTACCAGATGGGTGACAATTTGGAAATTCTTGGTGATGTACGTGCTCTCCGCTTATTTCGGCATTTGTTTCCAGTCATCCTGTACATATACTTCACTTGCCAATGGTATTTAACAATGTCGACTCAGGAGAGGTGTGGTTGGAGATTACGCACCTATTGCTACAAAAATTTCACGCACAGGCACCCCTACGTGGGTATCCATAATCTGTCAAAGACTGAAGGAGCCTGTAGATATACTAGCAGGACGCCAGGCATTGCTCGGTCATAAAATATGTTTAAATATGATATTTTGCTTAATGCAAATTTCGTATTTATTATTATATTATATTGGACCCAATATATAGTAATGATTTAAATAGTTAAAAAAAAAAAAATGACTTGTGTGCCACCACTGAGAATCGAAACCAAAATGTTTAGCTTACAATTTATTCTTTCCTCTGCTGTTAATGACTGAGCTATGAAAACATGTTTGCTGCAAAGCTAAAAATAAAAACATGAATCAATAACTATTACGTTATGCATGCATATTCATAATGCCAGCATTCAACCTTCACCTGGCAAATTTCATGTTTTTTTTTTTTAATTTGCACACTTTTGTACCGGTTTTCCTGGCCTAAAACTCAAATATAAAATTTCATATGGATTCAAATACCTTATATATGAATTTCCATGTCTGTAGACCAAAAACTGATGGGGGAATTCGGTAAGCAAAATTTTAAAAACAAATATATATATACATATACATAAATATATACAAAAAGAGTCCTGTATTTACTATAAACTTTTTACGCAAATATTTAGCAAGTATAAATCATGTAGAATATCTGCATTAATATAATTACACGAAATAGTTCACTAAAGATGATCATCCCATAAGAAAAACGAAAAAAAAAACTAATAGGAAATTAATTAAAATAAATGTTTAAAAGAATATGCAAATTAATTAGATCTTTTGCTAGTGAATGCAAGTCCACGACCCATATATAACAAAATTGGGTGCTTGTATGCTATTAGAACGAGATATTGCAGTCGATAAATGGTGTTTTCAGATAAAAACCAATGGTTTTTATTGATTTTTTTGTCGATTCTAATAAATTACAATGTTAGCTTCAAAATTATGCAGTCGAAATTACCTGAATATTATTGAATCATCAAAATATTATTGAATCATTAAAAATATTATTGAATCATTAAAAATATTATTGAATCATTAAAAAAAACAACTTTAATCATGTTAGCAGATGAAAAATTGCAGCCATCTTGTTTTCATATATAAATTGAAACAGAAAATGAACTCCCTCTTGAACTCTCTTGTGTTTTACATAAGTAAATACGATCGTTTTCTTGCAATTCTATTTTCTATTTTCTTTAATAAATAATTTTCTACTCTATGGATTTTCGTAATTTTGGGATATAATCATCTTAAAAATACGAGGAATACGTAGATACCATTGTTTTCATGTGAAATTTAGTTTTACGATTTCTGAAATTTCGTTCTGATAGTGTAGAAGCGGCGAAAATTGTATTTTCTTTTTAAAATAAATAGAAATAAGGGTTTTTAATATGAATATCAACACACACACACACACACACACACACAAATCCAAATTTAAAGGAGTATAGATATATAGATAACTCCCCAAGTATTTCCAATATCAGGGGCAGATAACTCTAGATAAATTGGTCTGATTATTTCAAATAAATGTGTAATGCTAGGGTGGAATTGGTAAAATTTTAATTTTTAGATAATTTTTTTATTTTTCAAAGAAATTAGTAACACAATATTGTGTGTGAGTCATATATCATAAGCCAAAACTATTGCGACAATGATTATTTTTATTATTTGTACTTACTAGAATCACTCACTGACAACAACCAGTGGTATTCCTTGGAATTCGAGTGACAACAAGTCTCCCTAGATTTCCAGTACTCTCCATTTCTTTTGATAACCTTTGCAAATGATTTTGCATTATCGCAACAGCCATTTGTCATTGACTTCTCACTGAAATTTGGATGCCAACAAGTCTCCCCACGGTCCCAGTCATCTTTGCACACATCCAGTGGAGGTCTGGTTTGTGCTTTCTCTCCTTGGTCTTTCTATCCTCCTGTACCCTTCTCAACTAATTGGTGTGGTGCCAGTCAATGCCGACGTTACAATTATTTGGGAGGGGGACGACATACAATTTACTTCTTTAGATGCTGCACTTCCATTTCCTGTTCTCTCTCGGTGGAGGATCAGTCCTTCACGACTGAGACAATTTTTTATTTTTGTATCTTTTCTCCACGTTAAAAAACGACCCTGGTGTCTAACTCTGTCCCGTGGGGAGGCATAGTAAATAGGTACAATTTACTTACAATTTTGCAGTTTCCTTAGTTTCATGTCGTATTCCACTATCTTTTTGCTTCGTTTTGTTTTGTTTTTATATGACAATTAGCCTTTGTAACTCATGTGGATTGGTTTCTGCATTTGAGGGTTTTCCTTAAGATTTTAGCTGTTTTCAGCATTAACATCTGTTGTATAGTCTCAGTTTCCCCGATTTCTCCTTTTTTTTTTTTTTTTTTTTCTAAGTTCTTTGTGACTGTTGCTGTGTCTTTGCTTTGCTTCTCAGTCTCCTTAATATTCACCCTGTGATTTGCTGGAATGGTGAATTCTACGAGCCGGTAGGACTTTACCTTAAAACTATAATGACAACCACTCTTCTTACTTAGATAGGTTTATCTGTTTGTATGTCCATGTCTTTTTTGTGATTTTCATTTTCAAATACTGTTGACAGTTTGTGCTTGTACCATTTGTCTGGGTGTTTAAGATGCAGTTGTTCGCATAGTGTATTATTATTATTATTATTATTATTATTATTATTATTATTATTATTATTGTTATTGTTGTTGTTGTTGTTGTTGTTCTTCTTCTTCTTCTTATTATTATTATTATTATTATTATTATTATTTCGTGTAATCACACAAGCCACCATCAAAGAATTCTCTTTGAGAACAACTTATGGCATTCCCTGGAGTCTGAGTAACAACAAGTCTCCCCAGATTTCCTGTACGCTCCATCCCTTTCGATAACTTTGCAGATGAATTTGCGTCATCGCAACAGCCGCTTCTCATTGATAGCAACCATTGGTCTTCACTGGAATTTGGGTGGCAATAAGCCTTCCCAAGTTCCCAGTCCTCTTTGCACTCAACTAGCGGAGGTCTTTCTCTCCTCGATTATAGTTATGGCACTTGTCATCCATTTTTTTTATAAATAATTTTATCAAGAATTCTTCATAAGTTTTGGTTTCAGTTTCGATTATAGCTGATGGCACTTAAGTTATCTATTTTTTTTTATATAAATAATTTTATCAAGAATTCTTCATAAGTTTTGGTTTCAGTTTCGATTATAGCTGATGGCACTTAAATTATCTATTTTTTTTTTTATAAATAATTTTATCAAGAATTCTTCATAAGTTTTGGTTTCAGTTTCGATTATAGCTGATGGCACTTAAGTTATCTATTTTTTTTTATAAATAATTTTATCAAGAATTCTTCATAAGTTTTGGTTTCAGTTTCGATTATAGCTGATGGCACTTAAGTTATCTATTTTTATTTTTTTAAATAATTTTATCAAGAATTCTTCATAAGATTTGGTTTCAGTTTCGATTATAGCTGATGGCACTTAAGTTATCTATTTTTTTTTATAAATAATTTTATCAAGAATTCTTCATAAGTTTTGGTTTCAGTTTCGATTATAGCTGATGGCACTTAAGTTATCTATTTTTTTTTATAAATAATTTTATCAAGAATTCTTCATAAGTTTTGGTTTCAGTTTCGATTATAGCTGAAGGAAATCAAGTTATATATATATATATATATATATATATATATATATATATATATATATATATATATATATATATATATACATATATATATTTTTTTTTTTTCATAAGTTTTTATTTTGGTTTCGATTCAAGTTAATGTACCCAAGTCATATGGATATATTTTTTAAAAAATTTTAAATTGAAACTTTATAATATATAAAAATCGATAGAACATTAACTCTATAATAATATATACGAAATCTGCAAGAATTAAAATATCGTATTTAAGCGTACTTTATGACCGGGCTTTGCCGGGTGTTTGTGCTAGCTTAGATAAATACTTTTGCAGTTTTAACAAAAGAGCTACAATAATATTAGAGCGTCTCCATTTACACTGAACATCTACAGAATTCCAACATCAATATATTACATATGAATCAGTTCCCTGTGGAATTTCCCCAGCTCTCGCTAGTTGCTTATTGTTAACGTAATTTTCCTTTGCTGGTATTACTGATAAAGTGATAATTATTTTTTTAAAATTTTAAACTCAAAATCTATAGATCAAACTTAAAACAAAGTTCACTTTCTAAATAAGGATATCGCTTTGGAGAATTCATAACAACATGTTATATCGCCTTATAAGGCGAGAATATACTTAATATTTCTTTTACTTTTTTATTTTTACTAAGTATTATTTCTTGTGTAATTTCGCATGCTGCTGAACTCAAATTTAATTATGTGAAGGCCTTGGGGACTTTTGGAGTTACATCGGAGGAGGGGGCAAATGATGAACTTAGTCATTTCTGTTTTTGCATGGTGCAGGCAGAACTCAAATTTACATGTGTTAAGGCCTAAAACTGCACCGTTTGTTCATTTTCACCAGGATTTGAAGTCCCCTGGGGACTTTTGGGGTCTAAATCGTGTGTGTGTGTGGGGGGGGGGGTAAATGATGAATTTACTCATTTCTTTTTTTGCATGGTGCAGAACTCAAATTTACATATGTTAAATATGTTAAGGCCTAAAACTGCACCGTTTGTTCATTTTCACTTGGATTTGACGTCCCCTGGGGGACTTTTGGGGCTAAATGGAGGGGGGGGGGATAAATGCTGAACTTAGTCATTTTTTTTATGCTGCGTTCACTGTCCACTCACGGGGGGCCATGCATGCTTCACTTGTTGTTGTTGGCATCATCATCATCATCATCATCATCATCATCATCAACAACAACAGCAACGTAATTTTCCTTTGCTTGTACTACTGATAAAATGATAAATATTTATTAATTTTAAACTAGCAGTAAACTCAAAATCTATAGATCAAGCATGAAACAAAGCCCACTTTCTAAATAAGGATATTATCACTTTGGGCCATTTATAACAACATGTCATATCGCCTTATAAGGCGAGCTATACTTACGATTTCTTTTACTCTTTTTTTTTTTTACTAATTATATTATTATTTTTTGCATGCCCGGGATCTCATCTTAAACCTGAATCTAAGACACTTCACTAAAAAAAAAATCATACCACTATTTGATTATGTTTGTCAATGTATCGATCTCAGTGCCAACCCAAAAAACGAAATGTTGTTTTATTGAGCGACGACGATCCCATACAATCAAATACCTTGACTGTGATCGATTTGTTGCCCAGTCCAGGGACAAATATATTCGTCTATATCGATCACGGCTTCTCTATCGATTGTTTCAAATCATGTGCGGCTATTTACTTCACCTGTTCCCACGTAAAGTAGGTCGATTGTTACAACCATGTGCTTGCACTAGTTTCTCATCGGTAACATATGATATGGTAAAGACTAGTGATGGGACGTTGCCAATATTTTTCCTGGTTCTCATACAATTACCGATTTGTTTTTCTAAATTCACGATTCTGATACAATTATCGATTCTGATTCTTCCAGTACCATTAAACATTTAGCTACAGTGTTGTTATTTTTTATAAAATCATTTTTGGATTACCTTTAAAAAAAAAAAACGTGTAATATGCGAATATATTTACACAAATGTAAAAAAAAAAAAATCCGAATGTGGAGGGTGGGTTGGTTGGTTGTTTTTGTTTTACGGCACATCAATCCTTTTCAGGTTATTTAATGCCGAATCCAGTGATTTTGAAGAAAATTTTTTTTAATAGAATATATCTATTTTTTTTTTTTTCAAGTCGGTTTCTATTTAATCCATAGTTGGAACCCTAACAGGTTCTGAGTCAGAGTGGACCTGGGAGCAATGGCAATTAAAGGGTGGCTCCACACTCCCCAAAGCCCGCAAGCTGGGGCCTCACCATCTGAGATAGTTTAAGGTCATATCCAGGACTCAAATGATCTATATAATTTCTCCACTTCTCAGTCTCCTTGATCTTCACTCTGTGGTATGCTGGGACGTCAAAATCTACAATCTGACAGGACTTTTCGTTCTTTTTTTTTTTTTTTTTTTTTACAAGGGAATCACCACTTATCAAGGCCCAGAGGCCACTCAAGGATAAGGGTTAAAGAGTGTACAGTGGTCAAAAGGACAATATCATAGTAATCGTTAGAAGTGTAAATTTGGTAAAATTGGATTACTTAAGGGGAACGGCTCATCAAGAACTTGTTTACATTGGACTTGAAGACGGCCATATTAAAGTCAGCTGGAAAGCAGGAAAACGGAAGACAGTTTCACAGGTGTGCAGTTCTAAGAAAGAAGCTTTGTTCATGGAATCTATGTTTAAGTTTAGGCACGGATAAAGAGTGGGGGAAATTATTGATAGTGGTTCCAGTAAAAGACGAGTGTTTTTCGTGAATGTTTGGCAAGGGGGGGGGGACCATGTTAACTATTATGACATCCGGTCTTATTGCTTAGATGAGTTCATCCGTTTGTATATCAATGTCGCATAGGATCTTGTGACATTTATTTTCCAGTTGTGCTTGTGCCATTTCTCTGTATGTTCAAGATACAATTATTTACATGATTGCCAATGTACTGTTTTCCCCACTTGATCGTGTCTATTTCATATTCTTTTTGGGCTAGTTTGCTGCATTCACTTATTATGTGGTTTATTGTTTCGTTTCTTTGCCCGCAGAGTCTGCATTTACTGTTTTCTTGTGTCTTGTCTATCCGTTTCTTTGATGTGGTTGGTTCTAATTGCGTTATCTTGTGCAGCTGTTATTAGTGATTCAGTTTCCCTGTTTAGGCTTCCTTTTTGTAGCCATTTCTAAGTGTTTTCATTGATCTCATCTTTTGTAATCCTTATGAATCGTCCATGTAGCTGTTTTTCTTCCCATTTTTTTGTTTCCTCATCTTATTCCTCATCTCTTTTTCTATCTTGTTTGTTTCTTCAATGTCTCTTGCTGCGGTAATTATTCTGTCAGTGTTCTGCATTATGTATTTTTCTAATCCTTTTTTGTGTTATTTACGCAGCTTATTATACAAAGCAGCCCTCTTCCTCCATGTTTCCTTTTCACATATAGTCGGTTAGTATCATCCTTTGGGTGTAGTGCATTGTGCATTGTCATGAGTTTCCTGGTCTTCTGGTCAAGATTCCTCAGTTCTTCATTGGTTCAAAGTATCTTGCTAGTGACACTGTCCATCTGTTTATTTCTTCTGATTAGTTTTTCTACTACATAGTTTAGTTTCAAGGAGTTTTCTTGTTCTTCTGAAGTAATCCTTTCAAATTTTCTCTTTCATTTCCATTGTTTTGATGGTATCTGCTTCCAGAACTCTCAAGTATCTGTAGCTATCATGTTCACCCTCATCTCTGCATGATTATGCAGTACTATACCTTTTGTTGCTTCCAGTTTTCCCTTCCTCATGATCAGCAGTGTGCACTTTTCCAAACCAAATTCCATTTGGATATTCTGGCTGAAGATTCTTGTAGTGTTTACTAGCGTCTCTAGTTTTGGCTTTGCTTTTGCAAACAGTTTCAGGTCATCCATATACATTAGGTGGTTCATTATTTCACTTTTTTTTTTCATTTTCTTTCTTTGAAGATTGTAATGCTGGTTATGGGGCAGCCAAACCAGCTGCCAACATTACCCTGCTTTTTATTAAACCAACCGAGAGCTCTTTTTAGTATCCTCACTGTTCCCTTAAGTGCAATTGTCTGGATCTCTTCACCAGGAATATTAATTAGGTAGGACCTCAGGTTCTTCTTCATAAGATCTGTAGCACCTATAATAACTGGCATGATTGATATCTCCCTAAGATTCCAGTTTCTTTTCATATCATACACCTGTATTAATGAACTTGTATTCGGCTTGGCATTTTATTAGTATATTGTTCAGGGAGATCATAGCAATGATGAATAGTGGTGGTGATAGGGAATCATCTTGAAAAATCCCTCTTTGTGTTTTAATCTCAGTTATGTGTTGTCCACCAGCTGTCAGTTCAAGTCTCCATGTTCTCATTGTATTTTCAATCAAATTGTTTATCTTGCCTGGTCTTTTGTAAATCATCAGGCATTCTCTTATCCATGCTTGTGATATCCTGTCATACACTTTCTTGTAGTTGATCCATGCCATGGCTATGTTCTCTTTTCTACTTTTCACCTCCTTCGAGATCCTTTGGTCTATGTATAATTGGTCATATGTTCCTCTTTTTCTTTTTTGGCATCCTTTCTGTTCCTCGAGAAGTAGTCTGTGATTATGAAGGGAATGATAAATTTGTTCCCTCAGTTGTCCTATTAGTATTTTCCACATTGTGGGTAAACATGTTATAGGCCTGTATTTACTGGGATGATCTTTTTTCTGTGTCTTTTTGCACCAGTGTGGTTTTACCATTATTATTATTATTATTATTATTTACTCACTAGGAGTAATCACACAAGTCATCATTAAAGATTGCTCTTTGAGAACAACTTGTGGTGTTCCCTGGAGTCTGAGTGACAACAAGTCTCCTCAGACTTCCAGTACTCTCCACCTCTATTGATAACCTTTGCAAAAGAATTTATGTTATCGTAACAGCAGCTTACCATAGATTTCTCATTGGTGGCGACTATTGGTCTTTACTGGAATTTGGGTGCAAGATGAATGATATGATTGTCGCAAACACGTTTTTTCAGCATCATCCCAAAAACATTTACACCTGGACGAGTCCAGGTGATGGTTGTTGTATCAGATTGATTTCGTCTTGGTCAACAAGCGATTTAGGAATGCGATTCAAAGAGTTGGAACCTATTCAGGGTGTGGATTGCAACTCGGATCATGTTTTGCTATGTAACAGAATCAGACTGAAGCCGAAGAAGAGTGCGTGCAAGAAACCAGTAGCACAAAGGTAAACCAGACTGCTAAAGGAGGACAATGATACGAGAAACGGTTTCTCACAGTACGTGAAAGAGCAGTATGCAAAGAATTAAGACACAGCAAAATGTGATTGGATCTTCCTCAAGACGTTAATAGCAAAGGCGTCAGAAGAGTAGTTGCCGCGCACATGTCACAATGCAAAGAAGAATGGATCAAACAAGAAATACTGATAATAAGATGGAAGTAAGGATGCTGTTGAAGAATGATCCAGAGAAATACCATGAGGTAGACCGGCAGATCCGAACGATATATAAACACGCAAAAGAGCAGCTGGCTGAATGCTGTGTTGAAATTGACGTGCAAGTCATGCATGAGAAAGTTAAGGAGGTAACACATAGAAAGGTAAAGAGTCGGACTCGATGCAGTAGAGATGCAGACGACTTGGTAGTGATGGATGATGAGGCAGTCATGCACCAGTGGATTGAGTATATCAAAGATCTCTATGGTGATGTTTGAAGAAAGGAGAAGCCAGAGATAAAGAAAACAATGAAACGCCGTGAGTTCAGCCCGGTGGAAATTCAAAAGGCTATGAAGAAGAGGAAGCGTGGAAAGGCAGGTGGAAACGACAGCATCCGATTTGAGCATATCGCTGCTTTGGATCTGTTTAGTGTTGAGAAGCTGACAGAAATAGCAAACCAGGTTTACGTGGGAGAGGTTCCAGAAGAAATGTTGGAATCTATTTTTGTAACACTTCCGAAGAAGGCAGGTGCAATTGATTGCAAGGATCATCGTATGATCAGTCTTATGAGCAATGTCACAAAGATCATGTTGCATGTAATACTGAATTGAATAAATGATATGATCAGGCAGAATCTGTCGAAAGAGCAGTTCAAATACAAGCCAGAATGCTATATTGTGCTTGAGATCGCTAACAGAGAAATGCATCAAAAAGGAGAAATACCTGTACATTTGTTTCATTAATTATGTGAAAGCATTTTATTGCGTCAAACATGAGCAGTTGATAAGAATGTTGGAGAAGTTAGAGATCAATGGGAAAGACCTGCAATTGGTTGCAAATCTGTACTTGCGAAAGCAGTGAATGGGTAGAAATCCAGGAAGGAGTCCGTCAAGGGTGTGTGTTATCACCGGATCTGTTCAATCCGTATAGTGAGACTGTCATACAGCTTGGTGATAGGAACTACAACAATCTCAGATATGCAAATGATACCACCTTGATATAACAGACCAGTCCTCTTCCTCCGTTTTTCCTTTTCACATATAGTTGGTCAGTATCATCTTTTGGGTGTAGTACATGGTGTATCATCATGAGTTTCCTGGTCTTCTGGTCGAGATTCCTTAATACTTCTTCTTCTTTTTCTTCTTCTTCTTCTTAGTATTATTATTATTATTATTATTATTATTATTATTATTGTTATTGTTATTATTATTATTATTATTATTATTGTTGTTATTATTATTATTATTATTATTATTGTTATTATTATTATTATTGTTAGTATTATTATTGTTATTATTATTATTATTATTATTATTATTATTATTATTATTATTGTTATTATTATCATTATTATTATTATTGTTATTATTATTGTTATTATTATTATTGTTATTGTTATTATTATTATTATTATTATTATTATTATTATTGTTATTATTATTGGTGTTATTATTATCATTATTATTATTATTGTTGTTATTATTATTATTATTATTATTGTTGTTATTATTATTATTATTATTATTATTATTATTATTATTATTATTATTATTATTATTATTATTTGGGCAAAGGAATTTATACTTTAAGTTATTAATATTTCCACCTATTTATTAATTTTCATTTTGCTTAATGTCATTTTAAAGATGGTTGTTATGTTCAAAGTTCTTTCAGATTTCTCTAATGTGTTTATGGAGTTTTTTGTTTGGGCTGTTTTGTTTTGCGGCATACCAACTCTTTTTCAGCTTATTTAACGCCGAATCTGGTAATTTGGAAAC
Source organism: Euprymna scolopes (assembly GCF_053919585.1). Lineage (NCBI taxonomy): Eukaryota > Metazoa > Mollusca > Cephalopoda > Sepiida > Sepiolidae > Euprymna > Euprymna scolopes. The sequence goes on along the minus strand of NC_136526.1, from coordinate 42,334,852 downwards.
ACAGTTTTTATGCTTCTAATTCTTTATATCTCCAAATATTTATTCATTGTGTTTGGTTTAGTTGTTTTGTACAGCAAAATTGTTGTTTTTGTTTATGACTTTGCAGAACATGATTGAGTTTTGAAAAGGGTACGGAAAAATCAATACCATCAATGCTTGGTGTATTTTAGAACATGAAACTGGCATCTTCAGTCAGCCTGATCTGGTAGCACCAGACAGAAATACCCAAGGAAGTATAATAATATTTTTTTAATTAAGTGACTGTAGTCGAGGGCCACTCACAGGTTCCATTTTCGTGTCTAATACACTTAGATGTAGACAAGGTAGCATTCATTTATCTGAATTGCTGCACTTATCCTTGATCTTCACTTTATAATGTTGAGTGTTTGTAAGGGCATCGAGTATCATATTTTTAGCCAGGTAAGACTTGACCGAGGATTGAACCTTGGTATGCAGGCCCATTAGTGAACTTTAACAAGTATACCAAATAGGCTGGTAATAAAATAAATAATAATAATAATAATAATAATAATAATAATAATAATAATAATAATAATAATAATAATAATAAAAAATTCAAACAAGACATGAACATTAGTTGATATCAGAGAAAATTATTTGGAGGATCTGAGAGAATAGAAAAGCTGAGGAAAGAAAGCACCGTCTTAAACTCAACTGAATAGGCTGAGAGCATTGAAATTTTGACGCGGCTCAAATTCCAGAATAATAAAAGCCTAGCTTAAACTCTGCTGAAGGTATTAAAAAAGTCCTTGTTCAAAATATCAGAGTATAATGAAACCGTGTCTCAAATGTACATTTTCGATGCAACAAAAACCTCTGAGCTCAAATTCTAGGTATGATACAATCAAATGTTGGCTCAAATTTTTACATCTGACTTTGTACCAAACAAAACTAATCCGATTAAGAACGAGTCGAGGAATTAAATAGGATTAAATAGTGATAAGCGGTCTTTTCAGCATTTGGTGAGAAATCAAAAGAGAAAAAAAAAAAGAAGCGTTTTTGGATGAGCGAGGAAGAAACATTGATGATATAAATATAGATAGATGGATAGAAAAAGAGAAAGAGGGGAGAGAGAGAAAGAGAAAGAGATGGCTAATAAGGTTTATATGCTGAGGGGAGCATGATTGGTCACTTTATCTGTTGTCAGTATCACATGACTTTTAAATGACCTTCAAAAAATAATATTAGAAGAAAAACAAAGCAAAACAAAAACAAAATAAAACCAAAAAAATAAAAAAATAAAAACAAGCGGTATGCACACACACACACACACACACACACACACACACACACACACACACACACACACACACACACACACAAACTAGAAAAATAAGCATTATGGTTTTTGCACAAGAATAGATATAATGTAACAAAGCATAACGACTATTAAGCATTATGCTTTGAATGTTTGCAAATGGGCCAGGAGACTAGAGTTCAATCCTTAGCCCAGTCAAAAACTGAAAAAACGATATCCTCTTGCTAGACACTCACCACTAGGGCTATGAAAGAGAATATTCTTATCATTGTTTTGAATCTCTAGTATATATCCAACACAGTTAGACACAGTTAATCAATCGAGAACCACATCACTCCATCTAAAAACATATACGATATCTAAATGGAAAAATGGTGGGATCTTTCTATCGATTCGGTAGATATCTCACTGCTGATGCTATTCTCTATCTATATAAGAGCCAGGTACGTCCAAGGATGGAATACTGTTGCCACATCTGGGCAGGAGCTGCTAGAAAGGACTTGGCCTGCCTTGATAGAGTTCAAAATAGACTTCGTAGCCTCGTAGGAGATGTCCTTTTCTCTTCCTTGCAACCTCTATCTCACAGAAGAGATGTTGCGAGTTTGTCTCTGATGTATCGTTATTTTCATGGAAAGTGTTCGACTGAGCTTCAATCTATGGTCCCCCTCGCCAAACTTTCACAAAAAACACTCGTCTAGCTGTAAACACTATCAATAATTCCCCCCACTCTTTATCTGTGCCTAAACCTAAACGTAGATTCCATGAACAAAGCTTCTTTCTTAGAACTGCACGCCTGTGGAATTGTCTTCCGTTTTCCTGCTTTCCGGCTGACTACAATGTGGTTGTCTTCAAGTCTAACGTAAATAAGTTCTTGATGAACCGTTCCATATAAGTTATCAAATTTACTAAATTTTCATTACTAATGATTACTATATTGTCCAATTTCTACTGTACACTCTTTAACCCTTATCCTTGAGTGGCCTCTTGGCCTTGATAATGTGGTGATGCCTATGTAAAAAAAAAAAAAAAGAAAAAAAAAGTCCATCTAAAAACATATAAGATATCAACTGATATATACTCGAGATTCCAAATAATGAAAAGAATATTCTCTTGTCATAGCCCTGGTCATCACTTATCAATTCGTGGAAGAATATACGGCATAATCACGTTGACACGTCGATTCCCGTCAGATCACCTAAGTTAAGCAACGTTGAGCCTGGTCATTTCTAAAATGGGTTACTAATTTGGGAATGCCAGGCACTGTATGTAGGAGGACGTCATCACATTCCTGCAAGAGTTGCAAAAACCTAATGTCGTCATCTCCCCTGACAGGGATATATATGTGACTGGGGACTGCATGTGAATTTCATATTCCCATGGAACTTCCTTCTTCGGAGTAAGTTACATGGGAGTATGAAATATTTATGAAATATCTTTGTCTCTCAGTAAATGAGAGGGAGGCACCCTCTCCCTCAGCATTAGGTAAGGTTGATTAGTTTTAATAGTTTGGGATGTTTGCTGGGGACCGCATGTGAATTTCATACTCTCATGGAACTTCTTCCTTCAGAGGAAGCCGGTTAAACCCAAATAGGGTTAGTACCGTTTCACACACACACACACACACACACACACACACACACACACACACACACACACACACACACACACAAAATTCCTGGAGGTCACCCCTGAATGAATGCGTTTAAAGTGGCCAGTGAGACAGAAGCGTAATGACCAGTAATGGAACGGTGCAAAAGAATGAAGCCTTCTACAAACCATCACTAGGGCTATGACAAGAGAATAGTCTTATCATTGCTTTGACTCTCGAGTATATATCCGACACAGTTAATCAATCGAGAACCACATCACTCTATCTAAAAACATAAGATATTAACTGATATATACTCGAGAATCAAAATAATGAAAAGAATATTCTCTTGTCATAGCCCTGGTCATCACTAGAAGGTGAGGATCAAGAATAAGTGGAGTAATCCTGGGAAAGAAGTGATGCCCTCCTCTATACCTCGGTATAATAGCAAATGAAAAAGGGAGCTTTTGTGTCGTCTCCGACTATGGTCATCCACTTTACTTACTTACACTGAAGTATAAGACATTTTTGCTTTTACGGCGTTCAGAAAAAAAAAACAAAAAAAACTTTGAGGGTAGTGAGGAGAGCTATTTAATTTATTTTATTTTTTTTCTTATTCAACATTTTTATTTGTTAATTTTTAAAAAATTGTGATGTGGGTACCATCGCAAAGGAACAAACAGGAAAGAAACAAAATTACGACTCGGCATTTTTTTAAAAGTTTTTATTTTCTTTTACATGGAAGTCACCACTTATCAAGGCCCAAAGGCCACTCGGGGATAAGGGTTATTGCATGTACAGTAATCAATGGGACAATATCGTAGTAATCGTTAGTAATGGACTTTTGATAAAGTGTCTTACTTAAGGGAGCGGTTTATCAGGAACTTGTTTATGTTGGACTTGAAGACATCCAAGTTGTAGTCAGGTGGGAAACAGGCAAACGGAAAAGAGTTCCACAGACGTGCACTTCTAAGAAAGAAGCTTTGTTCATGGAATCTACGTTTTGATTTAGGCTCAGATAAAGAGTGGAGAAAATTACTGATAGTGGTTTCAGCAAGACGGTTGTCTTTCGTGAAAGATTGGCGAGGGGAGACTAGAGATTGGAGCTCAGGCGAGCACTTTTTTTTTTAAAGTGCAAATGAAATGCTTTTATTTGTGGTTCTTTCAAAACAACGCATTCCATTTTATTGCTAAAGTTCTTTTACGCACACATGTGCTTTTTCCTTGCTAACTCACGCTGGCCGTCAGCCAGTGCTTTCTTGCCCTCAACTTTACACGCTCATCTTGTCCGGCATGCAACTTACTTCTCCATTCGACCATGTGGAGTATTTTTCTCTCCTTTTACTGTGACGCAAGCTAGCGCACATTTGCTAATTTGCATACATGCTTTAATGGCTACTGCTGCTAATATTTTCTCATATGCGCTCTCTTACATAATTTTAATTTATTATGAATTTAACACAAGATATATTAAATCTCAGCTCAAATCTAAACAATATGGTATAAATGCGGGTGTACCTCAGGGGTCGATCTTTGGACCTTTATTATTCCTGATATTCATAAACTACCTCCCTAATACAATAGTCTCTGAGATGGGTATATTTACTGACGACACTACATTCTATAACAGGCACTAGGGGAAAACGAATGAACGCATACCCAAAGCAATTGCAGAAACCCTAGAGGAAGATCTTCAGTCTGTAGTGGAATGGGGACAAAAATGGATGGTTACGTTCAATGTTGCTAAAACTAAGCTCGTTTCCTTTAATAATTGCAAGAAACCTTCCCAATCACTAATAGCTTTGGCTAAAGATACGTTACCTGAAAGTACTTCGTTCAAACGCCGCAGCTTAACGTTCACAGGGAACATGAGCTGGAACAGATACATCGAGGGCATTGCTCTGGCTGCTGTGAGGAAGGTAGGCTCTCTTTACTGTATTAAAAAGTTATTATGCTTACACCTGAAAGTATCCTGTACCTCTATGTATTACATTTAAAGCATTGCTAAAGCTGCTGCAAAGAAGGTAGGCTCTCTCTACCGTGCTAGAAAATTACTAACACCCGAAAGTATCCTGTACCTTTATAAGGCCACCATTCGCCCATGTATAGAGTATTGTTGTCACATTTGGGCTGGTGCATCTGCTACTAGTCTCTCACTCCTGGACAGGGTTCAAAAGAGAGTCGCCAACCTGATAGGTCCTGAACTGTCATCTAAGTTTCAGCCTCTGTCCCATCGACGGAATGTTGCATCCCTCTGCTTGTTCTACAGTTATTTTAATGGTGAATGCTCTGATGAACTACAAGCCTTTGTACCCCCCCTCGACATAAATACTCAACACGGAGCAAAGTCTCACCCCTACACGGTAGAGATCCTGAAATGTAAGAAAGCCTTCTACTCTAATAGTTTCTTCCCCAGAACTGCTAGACTTTGGAATTCCCTTCCAGGTTCCTGCTTCCCCAACTGTACTGACATGCAGAAGTTCAAGTGTAATGTGAACAGACATTTGCTGCTCAACTCCCTACATAGTATCTCTGAAACTTATGTTCCTGATGGTAGCCCCTTACATCAAAGTGGCAATGTGCCTTGTTTGGGGTGAAAATGAAATAAAAAAAAAAAATTTTTTAATTCTTGTTTTGGTGGTGTTTCTCACTCAGAACGCAAACGCCGAGTTTGTTTTAAGACTTTATTCAGCCGAGAGCCCACCGCAAGTATCTACATGCTGTCTCTTTCTGCACCGCCCATTTGCCGGTGTTCCCCCTGTTATCGTCCCCTTTCAACTTAATATGAAATAATACAATCTTTACTAATACAAGATTGGTCTGAAGAGCAATAGAACTATATTCTATGCTGTGTGGGCTATGGGCAAATGAGGAATATCGAGCTTGTGGTTGTGTTATCATCTAATATATCTTTTTCACATATTTTTGCTTACATCTTTTCTGCTTCACCACGACAATGTACCCGCTCATGATGCCCTGAGCATCCAGCAGTTCCTTGACGTACCAAAACAACCTCCCTATGCATCTGTTCTTGTTTCGTGTGACTCGTTTCTTTTTACCCAAGCTCAAAATGATCATCAAGTTGGCCCGTTCTTAAGGGGCCAGGGGAAGGTATCAAAAGACCATTTATGACGGGTCACCATTTTATAAGAATGTATATTCCTACGAATTACAAGATTTTCTTCCGTAAAAATTTGTACGAAAAGGAATTCTAAAAAAGAACAAAACAAAAGAGAACAACCATTTTCTGTAAGTAAATAGTTTATAAAAATATTTTTTGCTCAAAAACATACACGGATGAAATATGGCAGTTCAGAAAAATTTACAAAAAATCTCTTTGATATATTTGTATATCAGACAAAAGTAGCTAGCTGTATCAAAAATTATGGAAAATTACCGAGTATTCTTTATCTGTGCCTAAATCAAAATGTAGATTCCATGAACAAAGCTTCTTTCTTAGAACAGCACGCCTGTGGAACTCTGTTTCCATTTGCCTGCTTCCCAGCTGACTACAACTTGGTTGTCTTCAAGTCCAACATAAACAAATTCTTGATGAACCGCCCCCTTAAGTAATCCAATTTACCAAATTTCCATTACTAAAGATTACTACAATATTATCCCATTGACTCTATAACCCTTATCCTCGAGTGGCCTCAGGGCCTTGATAAGTGATGACTCCTATGTAAAAAAAAAAAAAAATGAAAATTAAAAATATAAATCAGGTTTACCTTATACTGGCAGACCGCTCAGCGTTTCCCGGTCGTAAAATACACTGACATATGATATTTTAATTCATGCAGATGTCATATTTCACATATTTATCATTATAAAGCCAATTCTCTACTGATTATTATATAGTAGTAGCTGCTCGGCATTTTCCTGGTTATAAAATATGCTTAAATATAATATTCTAATCTATGCAGATTTCATATTTATTATTATTATAGAACCAATAGTGTATTGATTATTATATTATATCTAATATGTATTATTAATATATTAATATTATTATATATTACTAGCAGGGGTGCCCGGCGTTGCTCGGGTGTTTGGAGGTGTATGCTGTGCAAAAAAAGCAAAAAAACAAAAAAAATGGTTAATTTTTTAAAACTTTGACCCCTATTATGACCCCTTAAAATTTATAGTTTCGGGCTCAAATCACTTTATTAAGTTAGATCCAGGTTCAAGGAACCTATATCTAAAATTTCAAGTGTCTAGACCCAAAATTGTCGGAGGGGTTTGGTAGAGTTCTTAAAGGTCAAATCGTTGAAATTTGACCCCCTTAACAGCCAAATTTCTGGCTGACACCCGTCACATCGATTTTCCCAAATCTCAGTACCCGGTATTTCAAATTTCGAGTCTATAGACTAAAAATTGACAGAGTTATTGCGTAGGGAAATGTACACAGACACACAGACAGACAGACAGACAGACAGACACGTTCACTTTTATAGATATATAGATTAATCTATATAATAAATTGATTGCAGAAATTTCCCTCTGGACCAAATTACGATATGCTTGCAATGACAGATGTCACATACAAATTTATTTCGTCTAAACTTTTACCCACCATCTTATGTAACTTATGAGCACCATTACAGACACATTTATTAGATATAAAATCTTATCTTATTTCCTACGAGCGACATCAGCACAATTGCCAAGACCTAAAGACAAAGTGGCTCATATTTTCCCCCTCTAACTGAAAAGTCCTCCCACTCTCCTAAACAGGATTGGGTACTTCTATAACCATTATACCTATATTGACCTGACACCGTTATTAACTGGATTGCACACTCATACACTTACAACTACCAGTACACTTTGCTGTTCAAAAAATACTGATTTCTCCCCCATAATAGTCTGGCTATTTTTATTGGCTGCAACGATGACATTCTATTATTCTGGAATATACACAAACATACAAAAAACGAACACCGCAGCCCTAATTCACTAAAGCAGTTCAATCAACACACATTGTTATACATCATTTATTCCATTTAAACTTACACATGCCATCATGCATTGCTATAAGTCATTTAATCACTTTAAAGTTACACATGCCATCACGCATTGCTATAAATCATTTAATCACTTTAAACTTACACATGCCATTTGGCATTACTTACATTCCCGTTATTTACATACTGTTAGATTTAAAACAATTAAAGTTACACATGCCATCACGCATTGCTATAAGTCATTTAATCACTTTAAACTTACATATGCCATCACACATTGCTATGTCATTTAATCACTTTAAACTTACACATGCCATCATACATTGCTATAAATCATTTAATCACTTTAAACTTACACATGCCATTTTCCATTACTTACATTCCCGTTATTTACATACTGTTAGATTTACAACAATTAAATCGCAGCTTAATCATATCATCATATCTGGTCGGATTAGGGTTAGTATTATTATAATATTATTAATATTATTATATATTATTAACATATTATTCAATAAATTGTTGTGATTTCAAAAGTTAAAAAAATATTTATGACTGAGGTGTCATCAGCTAGAATCGAAACCAAAACATATAGCTCTCCAGCCTTATTTGTTACGATCTGAAATAAGTTCATATGGATATCAAAACTTTAAAAAAAAAAACTAACGTGTTTATGCATGCAAAAAACGTAACACGTTTAATCGACTTACACCTGCAAAGTTCCAATTTTTCAATTCTGACCTCTTAGCAGCTATTTTTCCGGCTAAAAAAGCAAGTCGAATTTGTCCCGCATGTTCAAGTCCCCTATGTATTACATTGCAAGTCTGTAGATCAAAATTGACAGAGTAGTTTGGTAGGGACCGTTCGGCACACACAGAGACAAGGTCAAGTTTTCCGATTCTCAATTGGGGCAAATGTATTTTAGTCTTTACTGAGAAATAATAGACTAATTTATCTTCCCTGTTCTCCATTTTATGTGACTCTTCTAAATTAGGAGACGAGTTTCTGTCATTTTTGGTGTAAATATTTACTTTTGTTTGATACGCAAGACTAGCAGCATCACATCTGTGGAGGAGATGATGCAGAGAAGAAGAAAGGGTGGAGTCAATCAAATTACAGATACTACACTGCATGCCAGGATTATATGCCTTATTGACACTTGATCTACTGGGAACGTAAACTCTTATTACAGTACCACCCATCAAGTCTATCAAGAGTCGCTCGACACTCCTCTAGTTTAAAAATTTACCTTCATGTGATTTCTTACTCATTCCATCCTCTTTTTCTTGTGGATATCCTTTAATGGAGGGTGAATCTCTGCCTTTACACAATTTGCAACCGTCCTCAGGATACGGCATCAAATTGATTTGGGCACATCAGGAACGGCAGCATTTTCAAAAAAAATTTTTTTTTTAGTTTCAAGAGGGTTACAATGGACTTCTCTCTTGATCCTACTCATGTTTCGGTCCTGGATATGACCTTAAACTATAACATTTTTAGGTACAAATTCATTAAGCACGTCTTTTTTTCTTTTTCTTTCCTCCATTTTGCTCTCTCTCCAATAAACTTGTTTTGTATTTATTTATTTATTTATTTTTTTAATTTGGAATCCTTTGAGTTGCGACTTCATAATTTGTGTATTCATTTTTTTTTGCGGACTGTTATTCTCATCTTTGTAGTTGTTGTTTCATTACATTTTGGGTCCCGTAGCGCAGTGGATGAAAGCATTAAGTCTCTACAATTTCAGGTGAGCATTGTCTGAAGATAGCGGTTTCAATCCTATCCAAAGCAGGCCAGGGTCCTGGATATGACCTTAAACTATATCCAGTGGTGAGGCACCAGCTTGCGGGCTTTGGGGAGTGTGGAGCCACCCTTTAATTACCATTGCTCCCAAGTCCACTCTAACCCGGAGTGGTAGCACCTGTTAGGGTCCCAACTATGGGTTAAATAGAAACCGACTTGAAAACAACAAATATATTCTATTAAAAAATTTTTCTTCAAAATGTTTGGATTCGGCATTAAATAACTCGAAAAGGGTTGATATGCCGTAAAACAAAAACAACCAACCAACCAACCTACTCATGTTTCGATGCGACACAGGTGCTTTCTTACAAATTTTCCCTTTGTCAGAAGATCCATTGCAAAGTTCAAGGTTAGTAATAAAATTTTCAAATAGTACGATGATCACGGTCCAATTCTTTGGCTATTCTTATTATGAATCTATAGAATTAGAGAAATGGAGTTTCATTCTATGTTCAAAAGCAACTTTATTTGTTATCTTCGTTAGTAGCGTGTACAAGAAAGAAACGGGTTAGTAGGTGGAAGTGTTCTTGTGTAAAGATAGATTTAATATTTTGCCAGCTTGTTAAGGAGAGAAATAGTTCCGTTTACACGTGTTATAGCTAGTAGTCGTCGGGACAAAGGAGGCTGATTAAAGGAGAAAGAAAGAGGAAAGTCTTCAGTGTATTTAAGTGTTGCACTCAGTGTGTGTGTGTGTGTGTGTGTGTGTGTGTGTGTGTGTGTCGAAGAGAGCAGTTCTGTAACATGATAAAGAATGTTCATTTGGGTACTGCACATGGAAACAAATGGGAGTTAGAAGGTCGCCATGTCATGTTAGCTCAGGCGAAATCTGCTGTCCGGCAGGGCCAGGAGGAAAGAGGGTTAAGAGTTTCAGATTTCGCCTTTTATGTACTCGGTCACGTGATTGAGAGCTGAACCAAAATTGTTGCTGTTTCTTTACTATTGCACAGATTAGATTTAGATCTGCGCATGTGTTAGTGTTGCCATATAACGTGCCAAGTTCCACTAATTTTTATTAGAAACTATCAGAGTCAGAATTAAAAAAAATCAATTTGCATATAATTCTAGCACGTAGTGTATTCTGCATCTTGTGGTAATATATGTCCATTACCTCCCCTTAGAGAACTCTCTAATCAACAGAGTTTAAGATATACAACCCCTTTCCGTTTGGAGCGGGTTTACGAAAAAAAAACAATGAAAATAGAGGTCATCTCACAATTCCTTGACTATATCAAGCGTCTTAAACAATGAAAGAATATTTCACACCTTATCAAGAACCTTCAAATGGGATAGAGATTCACCAGCCCATTTTCCTTTTTTTTTTTTTTTTTCCTTACTGATTATTTCAGCTTACGTAAAGATAACCTTTGGGTTTGTATTACTGTACACATAGATTCGAAAAAGTTGTCAAAAAACAAATATATAACAAATAAATGTCATCAAAGGCAAGATAAGTTACTTTTCTGCCAAACTGGATATATTTTTTGTGTTTTTATTCAATGTAACATATTTATTCAGCTCGAAAAACATAGTGTTTACCGATGTATTGGAAAATTCAAGATGGCGTCTGATTCTCTCTTTAACACCGTAAGTTTGGGAAAAAGGTGTTATAAATAATAAACTATACAAAATACTATTAAAAACCCGCCGAATATATGTCAACCTTCAACCTATGTCACGGTAACATATATTGAGCGAGTTTTTAACAGTATTTTATTCGGGTTTTTTTATTTATAACACCTTTTCCCAAACTTACCGTGTTAAAGAAAGAATCAGACGCCATCTTGAATGTTCCAATACATCGGTAAACACTGTATGTTTTTCGAGCTGAATAAATATGTTACATTGAATAAAAACACAAAAAATATATCCAGTTTGGCAGAAAAGTAACTTATCTTGCCTTTGATAACATTTATTTGTTATAACATTTATTTGGTATAATATTTATTTGTTATATATTTGTTTTTTGACAACTTTTTCGAATCTATGTGTACAGTAATACAAACCCTAACCTTTTTCAGATATACATGTTTTCATGCCAAAATGTAAGTGTTGTCCGAGGGGACGAAGTGGGTGTGAGACGTTCGTCTGTCGAGCAAGCGTCAACTATTGTTTGTTCAGTCGGCGTCTGTCCAAGAGAAAATGGAAACACGGATCTTTATTCTAACGAGTGGGAAACAAAAATAGAAACCATTGTCTCAGATGTGGACAAAGGAAATAAATTCTCGCCAGCAAAGAAAGTTTTCGCTTTGCCTTTTTAATCTCATATCCTAATAATATGACCATTGTTGTTACAGCCCGTATTTGTTCCTGCGTTTTATTATGACTTCGTTCGAAGAAGAAGAAATGAAGGAAGAGGACGAGGGGGAGGAAGAGGAGAAGGAAAAGGATAAAGGAGGGAAGAAAAAGAGAATGAAAAGAGAAGAGAAGGGACATGTTAGAAAATTCTAAATGTTTTACTGCAAAAACGTGATATAATCTACGAGCAAGGAGACCCGATGTTGTCTGGGATTAAATGATGATCAATGAATGTTTCACACTCCTATATTTTTATTGTCATCGAAATCGGTGAAATCGCCCCCTTTTTTTTTTTTCAATCAAATCAATCGATTGTTTGTTCTAATTGAAAGCCAATTGCTGTGCACCTGGAGGAAGCCTCACATGCCTCCTCATAGAGACTTAGTCCACAATATATCGTAGTCTACATTGCACTGTAGAGAACCCAATGCTGATTTTATAAAATTATTTTTTATATATAATGGCTTGAATCTAAGTTTAAAATGCAAAAGGCAAGCATCATGCTTCAATCATGCTCTAAACAGAAACATTTTTTCAAAAGCGCCCCTTTCACATCAAGGAACCTATTGTTGATTGTATATGCCTGGCTTTACTGCTTGTACGGTGATAATGGCTTGAATTTAAGTTTAAAATGAAAAAGTCAAGTATCCTTGTTCAAGTGTGCTTTAAACAGAAACATTTGAATGCGCCCCTGTCATATCAAAGGACCTGCTGTTGATTTTATATATTGGGTTTTTCGGTTTGTGTGGTAATAAAACTTCTCAAATGCACTTGTAATGTTAGGCTGTGTAAGATGTTAAATTTGGTCAAAATCGCCTGTTCCTTTTTTCATCGGATTTTTTTGATTATTGATAATCATCAAAGACATTCCGATACAAAACCTATCTCAGAACAGCCAGGCATATAAAGTACATGAAATATACTTTATATGAAATTTCATAAAACACGGCCTACCCGTTTTCGAGTCCCTAGGGAACGAACTCACACATACAAAGTACCTTTTATATGCTAGTATATAGATAGATAGATAGATAGATAGATAGATAGATAGATAGATAGATAAGTAGCAGAGAAGTTCCTGGCCTAGCCTGGTAGTAAAATACCCTGAAATATATTTTAATTCATGCAGATTTCGCATTTATTATTACAAATCCAATTCCCTATTGAATATTATATTGTACCTAATATATAGCACTGATTTCAAAAGTTAAAAAAAACAAAATGACTTGGGTACCATTAGCTAGAATTGAAACCAAAGCATTTAGTGCTTCAACCATGTTCCCTACCGTTTGAGTCATCAACAGACAGATAAGAAAAAGTTAAAATTGAACTTGTGCATGGGCGAAACTAACAAAAACAATATGTCGGCAAGTTGAAATGGACATTTTGCATTTGAACTTACCGATATATGTCTGTATGCGTTATTCATCCATCCAAACAAAGATTTTACTCGTTATAAACCATCCATACATACATCTACTGTTTTACTTATATAGATAACTAGCCTGTGTTCCCAGCGTTGCCCGGATGTTTGGAGGTGTGTGTTGAGCAAAAAAAAAAAAAGTGGTAGTAGGCAGGTAGGCTCGAACCCTAGAAGCTAAGGTGAAAAAGAAAGTGAAAGGAAATCTGATGTTTTAGCCGATGTCTCCATGACACTACTGGAAGTCAAAAACGTTGAAATTAACTAAAGTCAATCTAACAGTGACGATAACTTGCTAAAATGTCGGTGAAAAAAATCAAACCCTCCTTGTAGAAAATGGCCGAGTTTAGGGTGAAGGAATTTATGATTTTGGCCAATTTTTCGATATTTGTCGTCCGAGATGACGAGCTTCAAAATGATACTGATCTTGTCAGGATCCGTCGCCGCTGTCGAAAGTTTTTGTGAGACATGATGATTGCAACGTCTTGTCAGACGAGTGCCACTCCCTCAGATACTTAAAGTCCATGAGCCCAAAAATGACTTCCATCGCCACAGGACCATTTTAATAGACAAATGCCTAAGGAAGTATCTATACACAGATAATGTTACAGAGTCTTAGCTTTGTATGACAGCTAAGTCCTCTCTCGGTTCAAAATGTTGAGATCCAGCAACAAGCAAGAGCAAGATAGCCAGCAACAACTTAAACCGCAGACCAACTTAATGCGGGTACTGGTCTCCTGCTTTATGTTTTTTTCAAATCAGAGATTTGCTTCTCCTAGAAAAGTTGCTTTCACCACGGTTTACGGGAGCCCTCTCCACCCCAACACACACATACATACATACATACAAACACACATGATGCTAGTTGGCCGAAGAAGGGTTCATTCGCCCTTTGGAAGGTCCTGTTTTTAATCCTTCAGGGAGACTAGCCACCCTCCTCACCAAACAAGTCTGGTGGGGGAACCAGTTTAGTCGCCGGTGATCCGACCATGAGGCAGGTAGTACTGGGCTACATGGTACCAGTGTCATATGACATGACCTGAGATGTTGTGAGACATACAAACATATATACATACATACATTTAAACAGACAGGTGAAGTTTATATTATAGATGAATAAATTATATATGGCACAATCACGTTGACATACTGGTACCCGTTAGATCACCAAAGTTAAGCAACGTTGAGCCTGGTCAGTACTAAAATGGGTGACCATCAGGTGCTGTATGTGCTTTCTGCTTAGCTCTGCGTTGTTTCCGGTCGTCCTGGACTTTTTCTTGCCACTGGACTCAAGCAGTGCTGATTCAGCAGAAGTGTGGTTGAAGATTGTGCAAGACATTCAAAGACATTCCGACACAAACCCTATCTAAGAACATAGCCAGGCATATAAAGTACATGAAATGTACTTTATATGAAATTTCATATAACATGGCCTAGCCGTTTTCGAGTCCATAGGGAACGAACTCACACATACACAGACAAAGTTCCTTTTATATACTAGCAGATAGATAGATAGATAGATAGATAGATATATAGATAGATAGTATTACAGGGAGTATCCATTGTATCTCAAGATTGAACGGAGGCATCAAATAAAGAAATGAAAAAGGAACAAACAAAATTAATATATAATTTTTCATCTCTCCTCTCCATCATGTCGGAATATTATTTCCATAACTTTCATCAATCTATCTGATAATATGATTGTTCCGTCTTTAGTTAGTCTGTACATTACACTTTCAGTAATAAGATACAGTGAAAACTCGTTGCTATGCAACCTCAGTCCGTTTTCAACCACGGACAATTGTAGTTGGCATTTTTAAGAGTGTGCAAGCTCTCAGATATGAGAGTTAAAATAATAGACATGCATAAACAGGGAACAAGAAGAGCACGAACTTTAATCAAGAATGTTATTATGTAAAAATAGGGGGCATTCGAAAGAAACAGGGGGAAAAAAAAGAACATTGTCTGCCAAGAGGTGCTGAACTAAAGAAGCAAATTAAACATAGTCTTTTACAATATAATTTTATTATTTGTATTGAACTATGTAGCACAATATTACTTTCTGGGTATTTATTAGCACTTATTGATTTATTTCATTTGGTTCAGTTTTATATTTAAGATACAATAGATACTATTTTCATAGAAATGTTAATAAACTCATATTTGCTGCATGTTATTAGTTTTTCTGTCCAAAAAAACTAATTTTGGGGGGCTATCCAGAAAAATATCGACTTCATCAAAACATATTCGTTGATTAAATATATTTCTCATTCGTGGAATTTCCACAGATCCTGCTAGTCAGCAAATATTCTTTTAAATTTTCATCATCAGTTTTTTGGGTTTTTTTTTTTTTATTTTTAACAAAGGAGTCACCACTTATCAAGGCCCGGAGGCCACTCGAGGATAAGGGTTAATGAGTGTACAGTAGTCAATGGGAAAATATCGTAGTAATCATTAGTAGTGGAAATTTGGTAAATTGGATTACTTAAGGGGAACGGCTCATCAAGAATTTGTTTATGTTCGACTTGAAGACAACCATATTGTAGTTAGTTGGAAAGCAGGAAAACAGAACAGAGTTCCGCAGGCGTGCAGTTCTAAGAAAGAAGCTTTGTCCATGGAATCTATGTTTAGGTTTAAGCACAGATAAAGAGTGGGGGAAATTATTGATTGTGGTTTCAGCTAGACGAGTGTTTTTCATGAAAGTCAGGTCAGGGGGAACCATGCTCTTGAAGCTCAGACGAGCACTTGCCATGAAAATAATGATAAAGCAGAGACAGACTCGCAACATCTCTTCTGTGAGGAAGAGGTTGCAGGGAAGAGAAAAAGCATCCCCCCACTGTCAAGGTGGTTTAACGTTTGTTTTACATGTTGCTATGGTTTTTAAAGAATTACTTCTAAACTACGTCTCGACGGGTCTTTATCCTCCTTTCTCTTAAATCCATCCTTATCACTTCTTCCTGTCTTTTCCTTGGCCTTGTGTCTTATACTGTATTTGTACTATATAGTTTGAGCGACTAGTTTTGCTATACTTCAAGCCAATAAGTTGCTCTACAATTTTTTTTTTTATATATTTCAAATGGATCAAGATGTTGTTTTGTTTGTCTGAGCCACGATTTTTTGTGAGCAATTTAAGAAACCAATTAAACAAACAAAATGCAACAGACTTCGTTTGAACGACTTTGAACTCATGACTATGAAAGCGAACGATTTTATTTTTTTTACATAAAAATTTGAGCCAAGATTTTATATCATTTAATTTCATAACGTGAACGACAGCCGTTGCATTTTCAAGTATCTAAGCCAGTCACCTATATCTATATTGATCACAATATCCTAAAACTTCAAACCTTTTATTTATTTTTTTTTTAATGACATTTTCACCCCAAACAAGGCACAGTGCCACTTTGATGTAGGGGGCTACTATCAGGGACATAAGTTGTAGGGATACTATGTAGGGAGTTGAGCAGCAAGATGTCTGTTCACATTACACTTGAACTTCTGCAGGTCATTGGAAAACAGAAACCCGGAAGGGAACTATAAAGCCTAGAAGTTCTGGGAAAGAAACTATTAGAGTAGAAGGCTTTCTTACATCTAGGGATCTCTACTGTGTAGGGGTGGGACTTTGCTGCTTGTCTGGGGTATTTACATCGAGGGGTAATGATGCTGGGGTAAAGGACTTGTAGTTTGTAGGAGCATCCACAATTAAAATACGTGTAAAACAGGCAGATGCAACATTTTGTCGATGGGACTGAGGTTGAAGCTTAGATGACAGTTTTAAGTAATAATTTATTTCAAGAGCCATTAATGACTCCTTTAGACCAACAACTGCGGGTCTACATTCCTGAAATGAGTAACCACTATTGATTATGATGCTCAGATCTTTCTTCAGAGCCCCATGGCTTTTATATTTGTCTGGTATAATTGTTCTCATGATTTTGTTGATGCATATAGCAACACCAGGCCCAGACTTATTTTACCTATGATCTTGTGGGTTAGTTTTTTTTTTACCTGTAGCAACAGTTCTACAAGCAGCAGCAGCAGCAGCGGCAGCGGCAGCAGTAGCAGCAATACCACAACAACAGCAGCAGTGATAGAGAGATGACGGTGGCCCAGTGTAAATTGATAACCTGAATGTGCCAAGTTCGAACCAAGTTCGTTCTACAGAAACATTTTCATTTATGGATGTTGGCAACCTTCACATAATCCCTCCCATAAGTACCTGATATCCTTCTAGAAATAATTCTTAACAGAAAGATATTGGGGAATACGAATGCCAACAAAAATCATCAGGAATAATGCTCAACAACCAAACAAACAAACAAACAAACAAACAAGCAGCAGTGACAAATCACAGTACAGGATTTTGAATCTGTGCTTAACTTCTAAGCTCAGCACTGATTGGTGCAAATACGTAACTTCTTTTCTGGCTCGTCCAATCAGAGGCCACACCTCAAGCGTGCTGAGGACACTTCCAAAGCCCATTAAAGGACTATCAACTAGACTCTTTTTCTTTTCCAGAACTTCTTTCCAACCCCTATCGTCTCTCTTGGGATACAACGAAAATTCTCACAGGCTTCCAGTTCTGGATTCGACTGCAACAAAATATCCCTAAAATCCAATATGGCAATCATCAACAAATGCGGACTTAATAACACACACATACACCGAGTTACCTCGGTTCCAAAGCCAACAGACTTTAAGCTATTTTTGAAATGGTCTTTTTTCCCTGTTGACTGAAGAATGAACAATGTCCTGTGCAGTTCTAGGAGGTCTACCCTCCCAGACCATTGCTCCCTGTCTTTCGGATGGAGTAAGTTTATTGCTTACTGTCTGAGGCGCCCCTACTGGAGAACGCTGAGAGGGCTGGCCAGGCAATTTTTTGATAGGCTAGCGTGCTCCTTCTGCACTAAAAAGGAAATAAATTGCACCTATATAATTACTTACGCGCTCTGACTATATAACACGATCAGCCGGTCACTGGTGTGTGACCGACTCACGTGTTACACTAAGTGTCTTAGACAGGGTCCCATGATGATGTTAACAATGGGCCAATGAGCCAGTCAATAGGGTCTGAGTAACAAGAGGAAAAGCATACCTGAGATGTTGGATGTAGCTGTGGGGCTCCTTCTTCTCCCAGGTTAGCGTCTTGACCTTTGGTGGCATTCGGGTTGGAATCTTCCTTCTTCTCCCAGGTTAATGTCTTGACCTTTGGTGGCATTCGGGTTGGAATCTTCTTTTTCCTCAGGAACACTTCATTCTTTAATGAAGACATTCATGGCAGACACACACACAAAAAAAAAAACGACACTCGACACAATTGTAATATAATCTTATATAATCTTAACTATTTATTTTACAAAAATATATTACAATACAATATGCAAATTATAATTAATTTTTACAATTAAAACAAGACAATAGGCTCTTCAAAACTAACTAACCTACCTTAATTAGTGTTGAGGGAAGGGGTGCCTCCCCCCCCCTCATTTACGGAGAGACAGAAATATGCATGCTCACCTCATGACGGTCCGGACAGAAAAAAATAGATCAAAGAAAGGGAATTATGGGGCTGCATTTCTGTGTATTCCTCTGCCTACAGCTAAATCACCACCTGGACATGCAGGGGAAGGGTGCATAAGCAACTACTACAACCAGGGCAATAAGATATAGTGCCATGTCTGGTGTAGGCAAATGTCCGAGCCATGTGTGAGATGATGGCACGGCAGTAAAGAATGAAAAAGATTAGAAAAAGAAGACGTGCACAGACTGGGGATCACATGAGATAAGGGTAGTATTTTTTTTTTTTTTTTTTTACACAGTGATCACCATTTATCAAGGCCCGGAAGCTACTCAGGGATAAGGGTTATTGCAAGTACATTACGTTAGTGTTGAGATTTGATGAAGTGTTTAATTAAGGGGGCGGTTTATTAGGAATTTGTTAACATTAGACTTGAAGACATCCAAGTTTTAGTCCGGAGGGAAGCAAGCAGATGGAACAGAGTTCCACAGGCGTGCAGTTCTAAGAAAGAAGCTTTGTTCATGGAATCCGCGTTTTGATTTAGGCACAGATATAGAGTAGAAGGACAGAGTTACACACATGGGCCGAGCCGAGAGCGACAGGAAAGGACGCATCTTAAGCATGGTTGGACAAAGACAGAGTACCACATGGTTGACATGGCACACTCCTCTTAAGCACAGGAAGACTTTTAAGCAGACAAGGCGTCATTCTGGAAAGTACCTGTAAATAAATGTCTGTTGTTTAAACTGGAAAGAAGCAAGTCGAATTCTTTTCTTGTCTTGTTTTCTTGCGGCGGTGTCTACATGTGAACATGTGTGTAACGTTTCATTCTCACAACGTTTCGGCTGATATAATCTCCGACCTTCTTCAATTGTAAGAACGGTAGTGTTTAAACCTACTTAACATGCTGTTTAGTTTGTTGTTATTTATGAAAACCATCCGTTTTCCATAACTCATCCTGAATAATACGTCATCGATTTGTCAAATACATTGACTGTTAACTCTGTGTGTGTGTGTGTGTGTGTGTGTGTGTGTGTGTGTGTGTGTGTGTGTGTGTGTGTGTGTGTGTGTGTGTGTGTGTGAAGGCGTGCACACTTGTGACTGTATATAATCAAAAATAAGTATGCATGGAAATTAGCATGTGCGTAAGCTTTTTTTTTGTGTGTGTGCAGCTACGATTAACGCGTCTGCTTTTGTATAACAGCACAATTATACATTGTTTGAATCATAATCAAATTAACGATTGGCTGTATAATCCACGCCTACCAAAAACGGTGTCCTTACACCAATTGAACGATTATAGATTAATGTAAGTATTATTCTACTCATATATATATATAATTGTTAAATACCTAGAGACACAAGTGTTTCATCCTTTCGGGAATCATCGGTGCAGGGTGTCACGATTAACACCTATTAACATTAATATATATATATATATATATATATATATATATATATATATATAATATATATTTATATATTTATATATATATATAATATATATTTATATATATATGATATATATATATAATATATATATATAATATATATGTATATAATATATATAATATATATGTATATAATATATATAATATATATATGTATGTAATATATATAATATATATATAATATATATAATACATATATATGTATATATAATATATATATGTATATATATAATATATATATATACATATGTATGTGCATATAATATATATATATATATATGTATGTACATATAATATATATATATATATATTATATGTATGTACATATAATATATATATATATATATATATATATATATATATATATATATATATATATATATACTAGCCTGGGTGCCCGGCGTTACTCGGGTATTTGGATGTGTGTGTTGAGCAAAAAAAAAAAAAAGAAATGGTTGTAGGCAGGCAGGCTCAAACCCGTACCGAGAAGGAGGAAAAGAACATGAAAAAAACGTGACGTCTTTGCTGTTTCGCCCATCGCCAAACCGGAAGTGATGTAGGTTTAAATTAAGGCTAGTCAATCGAAAAGAGAGGATGGCTTTCAAAAACATCAGTAAAAAAGCGCCCAGTTTAGGGTGAAGGGATTAATGCTTTTAGCCATTTTTCCATTTTTTCCGTATTTGTCGTCCGAAGGGCCGGCTTCACAACGATACCGATCTCGTGAAAATCCGTCGCCTATCGGAAGTTTTAGGCAGACAAACATACACCCATATATACATACATTTAAACAAACAGGTGAGATTTATATTATAAATTATATTTGACGCCCTATATAGTAGTGATTTAAAAAGTAAAAAAAAAATAATAATCTCGTGCGCCATCACCAAGAATCGAAACCAAAACCTTCAACTTACGACTTATTTTTGCCTCTGCGGCCAATTACTGAGCCATGAAGACATATTTACTGCAAGGCTAAAAATTAAAACATGAATCAATAGTTACTGCGTTATGTGTTCGTAATGGCAGCGTTTGATCTTCACCTGGCAAATTTCATTTTTTTTAATTTTCACACTTTTGCACCAATTTTTCCGGACTAAAACCCAAATATAAAGTTTTGCATGGATTCAAATACCTTATATATGAAGTTTCATGTCTGTAGACCAAAAACTCTAGGAGGAGTTTGGTAGGAAATATTTGTTAAACAAAAATATATACGTATACATCAATATATATGGAAACAATTTTGTGTTTACTATAAACTTTTTACGCAAATATTATGCAAGTATAAATCATGTAGAATATCTGCATGAATATAATTACACGTAATAGTTAACTAAAGATGATCATCCCATAAGAAAACCGAAGCAACTAATAAGGAATTAATTAAAATGAATGTTTAAAAAAATATACAAATTAGCTAGATCTTCTGCTAGTGAATGCAATTCCACGCCTAATACATAAGAAAATTGTATTTTCTTTTAACATCACTAGTGCGTCTGAAAAGTTTTATTACCACACAAGCAGAAATGCCCGACATATAAAATCAACAGTAAGTTCTCTGATATGACAGAGGCACATTCGAAATGAATGTTTCTGTTTAAAGCACAAGTGAACCATGAAACTTTAATTTTTTATTTTAAACTTAAATTTAACCCATTATCACCACACAAGCAGAAAGGCCCAGCATATAAAATCAACAGTAGGTTCTTTGATATGAAAGGAGTACATTGGAAATGAATGTCTCTGTGTAAAGCATAATTGAACCATAATACTTGACTTTTGTATTTTAAACTTTATTTTAAGCCATTATATATAAAAAAAAATAATTTTATAAAATCAACAGAAGGTTCTCTACAGTGCAATGTAGACTATATTATATTGTGAACTAATTCACTGCAGAGAGGTATGTGAAACTTCCTCCTAGTGTACCGCAATGGGTCCCCAACTAGAGCAGGCTATCAATCTATTTGATTGAAAAATGTGTGATTTTATTGATTTCGATGACAACAAAAATATGGGAGTGTGAAATATTCATTGATCATCATTCAATCCAATCAAGCAACGTCGGGTCTTCATGCTAGAATCATGCACACCCACACACACATAGACACACACACACACAGATACACACACACACCACACACACACACACACATATGCTTACACAGTATATATATATATATATATGTATATATATATGCTTACGCAGTATATATATATATATATATATATATATATATATATATATATATATATATATATATATATATATATAGTTATAACTACTTAATTTACTCACATAAAATTAATATACGAAAGTATAGATTTATGCGCAAACTTTAAGTATTTACTTCAAAAGTGCTCAATACGTAGGTAGAGCTAGTTAGTAATTTATAGAATATATATGGTGATTAAGCTACACTGAATATTCCGCGTTTCATCCACTCTAGGACTAAGCCTGAAGAGTCCTAAAGTGGATGAAACGCAGAATATTCAGTGTAGCTTAATCGCCATATATATTTTATAAATTACTATATATATATATATATATATATATATATATATATATATATATATATATATATATATATACTGTGTAAGGAAAATCAAGACATTCAAAAAAGGTGTTGCATCATACAAGTCTCTCTCTCTCTCTCTCTCTCTCTATATATATATATATATATATATATATATATATATATATATATATATATATATATATATATATATACAATACAAGGTTATTGTTTTCCAGAGGTAAAATAACCAATAAAATTTAACAAGATTACTAAAAGAGTGCTCAATACCGAAGTAGGGCAAGATATACTTTTTATTTGTTTTTACATAAGCAATAATATGTCGCTACACATTCATGAGCATGTTTCGGTCAGCTTTGTAATTATAAACTTAGCTATCATATAAGTAGTAGCTGCTAAGGAGTCAAAATTGAAAAAAATTGAACTTGGCAGGCATAAGTGCTCTTCTATGTATACACCAATGTTACCAAATTTAACTATGGAAATAACTTTGGAAATATATATATATATATATATATATATATATATATATATATATATATATGATGAAAATAATGGAAATAGTATTCCGACAAAATAGAGAAAATAAAAAAGGAACAAACCATATTATGCCATCATAAATACGTTGGTGAAACTCAGCGTAAATTGGAACAAAGGCTCAATGAACACAAAAGAGATATAAAAAATAGCAATTCTCTAAGTGCATTATTCTCTCATTCATTGCAACATAACCACACCTTTGATTTTAAACAAGCAAAAGTAGTTAAATTCATTTCAAATAAACCGCGCCGGAGACTCCTTGAATCTGCGCTTATCGCAATTTCAAGCACTATTAAACAACGTGGAGGTTTCTATAACATAGCGCCATTAATAAGTAAACTGTTATTAAAAGAACATTATTTAACTGTGGACACAGGTTAACTTTCTCACACCATTCAAACACCCCCTGTAATAATTAACACATAATCTCAATCAATAAATTACATAAAAACACTCATTTCATTCCTGTTACAAACTTATATTTAAATTTCAACAGATATATCTTTTTCCCAATAAGAATATAAACTTGCGTTCATAGTTTTAAAATTAAATTAACGACTATATGACGTCACTAAAATTTCCTTCTCTTTAACAGCGCCAGCCCCCCTTCCTTTTTGAATTTCCAACATCAATTTTTCCGTTTCTCTTAAATAGAACTGCGTCACACTGTGCACGTGAAACTTTTTCAAATATTTTGTACTGGTATATTTTTTGGTTTCTTAATCTCATTCACCCAGAGGAAGTCTCGAAATAAAGACGAAACGTTGGTGAACACATAATACGGTTTGTTCCTTATTATTTTCTCTCTCTCTCTCTCTCTCTCTCTCTATATATATATATATATATATATATATATATATATATATATATATATATATATATAACTTTAGTTCCTTCGGCTATAATCGAAACTGAAACCAAAACTCATGAGGAATTCTTGGGTAAATTATTTATAAAAACAATAGCTGACTTAAGTGCTATCAGCTATAATCGACACTTTAACAAAGGAAAATAAAGAAAATCATTTAAAGATTAAACACTATATACAAGGTTTGAAGTTCCAGATACGAGGGTAATGCCTCTGACCCACTTTCATCTGTCTGATCTAGCTGAAATGTTGCTTGTTCAATGATATATATCTCTATGGGTTATGTGGCAAATTACAGCTCTGAACTAATTGTAGTTTGTGATTTACAGGTGTTTGAACTTAGGCAGGTGTGAAATGGAGTCTGTTGAGTGTCACACAGTGATAAGGTTTTTTGTCTGAAAGGAACGTACACCACAGGAAACATTTGATGAAATGAAAGTAATGATGCCCCAATCACATGATCTTGTAAAACGCTGGCATCGTGAATTCAAACATGGCCACAAATCTGCAGAAACAGCTCCCAGATACCATCTGTCAGGCGAATATACCAGCATTTGCAGCAGTCAATTATAAAATGATTTCATCGTAGAAACAAGCACAGAAAAATTGTGATAGCATTCAAAAGGCTGCCATAATGGAAAAGGAAAAAAAAAAATTCAAAGGCTGAAACATGTCCAAACTTATCGCTTTCAGAACTATTAAATTGATTGTGTAATAGGGATCGCTCATTGGCGGGAGTTTTGTTAGTTTTAATGACTTTAATAGTCTTCTTTATTGGATTCAGAAGGAAAATAACCCCCCCCCACACACACACACTCACATATATATATGTCGTAGACGACAAAACACATGTCAGTGGATAATTATACTTTAAACAATATATATGTCACTCTCCAAATTGATAAAAGGGAAAATTATTCCCAACTCGCATTTAGTTAAAAATGCCCTTCATATAAATAATTGAATTCATTACAAAATTATCGCAAATTAAAACAAATGACATATATATATATATATATATATATATATATATATATATATATATATATATATATATATATACACCGATGAAGACTGAAGGATCGGTCGAAAATTATGTACTTATAAAAAAAGTTTTTTAATTTTTTTTCATAATATTATTATTTTGTATTTCTGCACGTCACCAATAGAAAACAAATAAAGAAAAGTTATAAGCTTTTATACTTTTCGCATTCTTTTTTATTCATATATATATATATATATATATATATATATATATATATATATATATATGATATATTCTCAACCTCATACAGTACTGTTTCGCTGTATTACAGCTCATCAGTGCTGCTAGACAAGCAACTACCTCAAGTGAGGGTCGAAACTCGATCGTCAAAACGGCAGTCAGAGCTTCTAATGATTGCGCTATTCAGCTGCTGCTATGTGGATAGTGAATTAACAATGGTTTTACAGTGTTCAAATACCTAAGCATTGAACAAAGAGCATCGCTTAATACGCTTATAGAGTTTGTACATCACTTCATAATATGCTCAACCCAAGATAGGGAGCATTATAGTCATCCATATACAGTACTGTTTCGTTGTGTCACAGCTCATGAGTGCAACTAGACTAGCAACTACCTTAATTTCAGTGTTATATGACCAGTAGTTTAAAAGTTTATCAGTTAGATATTTTCACACGGACACAAACATACATACATCTGCTGTCTTATTTATATAGATTTTGTAAAATGTTGGCCCTTCTCCTCTTCTGATGAGAAGCATTTAGCTTCGAAATGCTATGGTCTAATGAGGTTTTCTCTCCATTTTATCTATTCTTTTCCCCCTTATTGATCTGATGATATAATAATGTTATGTGAAACTTTTATTCCCCATCCTAGCTCTATGTAATATTGAACACTCTTATAAAAAGCACGGCAAAGATTTTCTGGATTTTTAGCTCGTAGATACAAAGCCGATCTGCATTACGGAATTATAGAATTTTTAAACTTGATTATATTTTTTCTGTTTTTCATTTTGTTTTTATCACTCTGACCCCATCACCCTCCAATTGAAATGAATGGCTTTCATCTTGGAAAAAGTCCAAGTCTTGACAAGCTTCTATGACTGACCTTCGCTCCTAATCTGAAATGGAACCCATGCATCAAATCTGTCGCCAAGATCGCTGGAAAAATGGTTGAATCACTCTTCCGCTCCAGCAGGTATCTCACTGCCGATGCAATCCTCTATCTGTATAAGAGCCAGGAATGTCCTACAATGGAGTACTCTTGCCACATCTGAGCAGGAGCTGCTCGAGGTGCCCTATCCCGCCTTTATAGAATTCAAAACAGGCTTCGTAATCTAGTAGGTGATGCCCTTTTCTCTTCCCTGCAACTTCTTCCCCACAGAAGAAACATTGCAAGCCTGTCTCTGCTCTATCGTTATTTTCGTGCTCGACTGAACTCCAATCTATGGTTCCCACTTGCCAAACTTCATAAAAACACTCAACTACATACACCCACTATAAACGATTTCCCCCACTCTCTATCTGTGCCTAAATCTAAATGCAGATTCCATGAACAAAGTTTCTTTCCCAGAACTATCCACCTTTGGAAGACTGTTCCGCTGGCCTGCTTCCTGGTTGAATACAACATAATAGCCTTCAAGTCCAATGTAAACAAGTTCTTGTTTAGTCGTCCCCATAAATAATCAAATTCTACCCAAATTCATTAATGATTATTACACTACCACCCTGCATTCACTAACTCCTATCCTCGAGTGGCCTTCGGGCTTTAATAAGTGGGACTCACAAATAAAAAAAAAATTCTTTTTGTCTTTTTCAGTGCATTGAATTCGTGCAGTTGTTCAGCCGGCAGGTGCAAAAGGAAGTCTTGATGCTGACGGTACAATGGCTACAGGTGATGGAGTTCACCCTTTTCCCATATACACTATGGATGGGTGGGCGGTACCGGCACGCGTTCTCCCATCTCTGCAAGCGGGTATTCTGCTGTGATGATTCTTCCTGCGAAGAAGGTAAAAATCGTCAATAATTTTTATTGGAATCCTCTTTCTTCTCCTCTTCCTCTTTCTCTATTATTCACCGCGTTTTTATATATCTTCTTTTTTTTCATACTTTTTCCTTTCTCTTTCTCTTAGTCTAGTCTAATAATATGCAACTAACACTATATATATTTATAGTGATACCATAATTCATATCATATATATATATATATATATATATATATATATGCACATATATATGCATATATATATACATTTACAATTCCCCCCACGAACCAAAAATCATGAGGTTGTTTGCTCAGCAACTGAGAAGGCTAACATGCTTGCCAGTCGGTTTTCCTCAAACTCCACACTGGAACGTTCCAACCTCCCCCTGCCTGAATTTCTTATGTGGACAGACGCCATGCTAGACGATCTGAAAATCACCCCTGCTCAGGTGCATGCTATCATAAAAAACCTTGACACTTCAAAAGCATGTGGACCCGATCTCATCCCAGCTGTGCTATTAAAAAAGTGCTGTACCGAAGTAGCTCCAGTTCTCTCCAAACTCTACAACAAATGCCTTAATGAATCTTGCTTTCTGGGCTGTTGGAAAACTGCTTTTGTGGTACCACTATTCAAGAATTCTGGCGAAAGAACTGACCTATTAAATTATCACCCCATTAGCCTCCTCCAACTTTTTGCCAAAATATTTGAGACCTTAATTAACCATGCTCTAGTCCATCATCTTACAGATGCTAAACTTCTGACTGACCAACTATATGGATTTAGAGAAGCCGTTCCACAGCAGACATCCTAACTGTAATCTCTGATCATATATACCATTCACTGGACAAAACGGGGGAGGGCAGAGCGGTAGCTCTAGATATATCTAAGGCTTTTGACAGAGTATGGCATGAGGGTCTCCTCAGGAAAATTAAATCATACGGTATCACTGGTAGAATACTTCACATAATTAAATCCTTCTTAGATAAGAGAAAAATCCAGCTTGTCCTCGACGGTCGTACATCTAAACAATATGATATAAATGCGGGAGTGCCTCAGGGGTCTATCCTTGGACCTCTACTGTTCCTGATATTCATAAATAATCTCCCCGACAAAATTTCCTCTGAGATGGGTATGTATGCTGATGACACAACACTCTATAATAGGCATGACAGGAAAACAAATGAACACATATCTAAAGAAATGGCAAAAACACTAGAGGATGACCTCCAATCTGTAGTGGAATGGGGACAAAAATGGATGGTCACGTTCAATGCCGCCAAGACTAAACTAGTTTCATTCAATAATTACAAGAAACCTTCTCTACCACCTATAGCAATGGCCAACGACTCTTTATCTGAGAGTACATCTTTCAAACTCCTTGGCCTAACGTTCACAGGAAACATGAGTTTGAACAATTACATTGAAGGCATTGCCAGGGCCGCTGCAAGGAAGGTGTGCTCTCTCTACCGTGCTAGAAAACTACTAACACCCGAAAGTATCCTGTACTTCTATAAGGCCACCATTCGCCCATGTATGGAGTATTGCTGTCATATTTGGGCTGGTGCATCTGCTACTAGTCTCTTGCTCCTTGACAAGGTTCAAAAGAGTGTCGCAAATCTGATAGGCCCTGAACTGGAATCTAAGCTTCAGCCTCTGTCCCATCGATGAAACGTTGCATCCCTCTGCCTGTTCTACAAGTATTTTAATGGTGAATGCTCTGACGTACTGCAAGCACTTGTGCCCCCGCGACGGGGAAACCCACGACAAACCAGACAGGCTGCTAAATACCACCCCCACACTGTAGAGATACCGAGATGTAAAAGAACCGCTAGACTTTGGAATTCCATTCCAGGTCCCTGCTTCCCCAACAGTACTGACGTGCAGAAGTTCAAGTGCCACGTGAACCAACATCTTGCTGCCCAAATCCCTACATAGTACCCAGTAGTTGTTGCCCCTGATAGTAGCCCCCTACATCAAAGTGGCAATGTGCCTTGTTTGGGGGTGAAAATGTAATAAAAAAAATAATAAAATAAAAAATATATATATACATATATATATGCATATATATATATATATATACACATATATATGTATGTACATATATATATGCATATATATACATATATACATATGAAGAAGTTGTATATATATGTATGTATATATATGTATATATATGTATATATATGTATATATATATGTATATATATGTATATATATATATGTATGTATATATACGTAATTAAATCTTTATAAAAGCAGATAAAACTAGAAATTTTTATAAAATAGATAAACAAGAATATAACAAACTAATCACAGAAAACATTACAAAAAACTAGACACAAACGAATGCGACTACATAGATATAATAAATACTGAAAGTAAACAAATTACCGATAAATTAAAAATTAGCGATAAAGTTGGCAAATTGAAACCTAGAGACGCATACATTCTGCTCAAAGACCACAAATGTGACTTCAATAATAATCCCAGCACCCGCTTGATAAACCCAACTAAACAAGAAATAGGTAGAATTAGCAAACCGATACTTTTTACAGTAAACAAACAAATCAAACAAGAACTAGAATTAAACCAGTGGGCAAATACTGCCGACGCAATCACTTGGTTTAATAATATAGAAAACAAAAATAAATGTATGTTTATACAGTTCGACATCATAGACTTTTATCCCTCGATATCCGAAGAACTTTTCAACATTGCCCTAGAATTTTCCGAGGCATACACTGATATATCCTCGGAAGAAATCAACATCATTAAAAAATGTAGAAAATCAGTTCTAATAAATAACAATAACCAATGGATAAAAACTAAAATGATAAATTCATTTGATTTGGCGGTGGGTGCCCGGGATTCTGCAGAGGCATCAGATCTTGTGGGATTATTCATTCTATATACCCTCACAAGCATATTTGATACTACGGATATCGGCCTATATAGAGATGATGGACTAGCTATAATAAAAGACTCCAACAAAGTCAAAGGAGATAACTTAAAATCATACACAAGGGAATGAAAAAACTAGGCCTAAAAGTAGATGTATTAGCTAACATAAAAATAACAAACTTCCTGGACGTCAGGTTAAATTTAGATAAAAACACATATGAACCCTACTTAAAAGATAATGCTATTCCAACATAAGTAAACCCCAAGTTCAATCACCCACCATCAATTATAAAACAGATTCCTAACTCGCTCGTAAGTAGACTCAGCAATAACTCAGGCGATGAAAATGTATTTAACAGGTCAACCAATATTTATGAAACAGCCCTAAAAAATAGTGGATACAAAAATATTGATATCAAATATAAGCAACAAAGCACCAATAACTATGAGAAAATTAAAAATAGAAGAAAAAGAAATATAATCTTGTATGCGGCACCATACAATCAAATGTTATAAACAAAACTTGGCAAAAAATTTCTAGATCTTATCGAAAAGCACTTTCCCACAACCAACCCCTTACACAAAATTTTCAATAAAAAACCCTAAAGTTATCCTACAGCTGCTGCGAAAATTTAGAGATGATAATTAAAGCACATAATAACAAAATATTAAATAAAAGCAATGAAAACAACAACAAAATAAACAATAAAGAAGTGGACACCATGACAAAAATAAAACTAACACAAAAAACATATGTAACTAGTAGAAATAATAATAATAATAATAATAATAATAATAATAATAATAATAATAATAAACCAACTCTGGACAATAACAACCATACTAGAATTAAAAATAAAAATACTAATAGTGAACAAGATAAATGTAACTGTAGATACTGCACACTCTGCCCACTTCAAAATAAATGTCTAACCAAAAGCATAGTTTACCAGGCAACAATATTTGCGAAAGAAAACCCAAATAGCAAGAAATATGACTTCCTTAGATTTCAAAACTCGATATTATGACCACAAAAGTACATTTAATAATAAAAAACATTGTATGAAAACAATGCTAGCAAACAAATACTGGGAACTCAAGGAAAGCAGACGTTCGCCGGGAGTTGAATGGAAAATAGTAAGACAAGCAAACACATGTAGAGACCTAGACGATCCATGTAGATTATGCCTTCACGAAAAATTTGCTATCCTATACTTTAAAGAACCGCAACATCTATTAAACTGTAGGAGAGAAATAGCAAACAACTGTGTTCATGGGATAAAATTTACTCTAGGATAGAGATACAAAATAATTTTAAAACTAACAATAACAATAGAAAATAAACAAATAAAATAAATAAATAAATAAACATGCACACACACACACACACACACACACACACACACACACACACACACACACACACATATATATATATATATATATATATATATATATAAACTAACATATAAAAAAAACTTAACCTAGATTTAAAACAGGTCAAGACACTAAATATCTACGCTAAATAGCACACAGAAAGGAACGGGTCAACCAGCTGTCAAATAGGCCTTTGTACTGTAAGTGCCTGCTCATTGGCTGATTAGGAAGGGTGCGGTGGATACTAGAAAGCTGATTGGCTAATAAAAAACTCAATAGAAGGTGCGTATATAAAAACGCGAGACAACCACAAAATTCTCGCATAAGCCTGAAGAATCCTAGAGTGGATGAAACGCAGAATATTCAGTGTAGCTTAATCGCCATATATATTTCATAACTTACTATATATATATATATATATATATATATATATATATATATATACAGAGAGAGATAGAGAGAGAGAGTGTAATATAATAATTTTCCAAGTTCCAAAATATCAAGTTTTCTCAGTTGATCATGTATTACTTTTCAAAAGGTATACATTACAATATTATTTCGTATTGCAACTAACAATTCTACAAAATTATGTTATTGCTGCATATTTAGTCACGTACTTATCAGATGTTTACCATAAAAAATAAACTTATAAAAAAACCCTTCTGGACAACTTACATGGTTACATTGTTAGTCGCAATACGAAACAATGTTGTAATGGCTACCTTTTGAAATGTAATAAATGACCAACTGAGAAAACTTGATATTTGGAATGTGGAAATGTTACAAGATATGCTCTGGAACCCAATAAAAAGGCATTCATTGAGCTTGGATTTGTTTCAAATTTTTCAGAATTTATATAAAAAAATTTTCTTAATATAAATACTTAAAAAACTTTACTTATAAGAAAGATTTTTTAATCCATTACGATTGGTATATACAAACCGAGAACGTTTTGATTAACATATATATATATATATATATATATATATACTAACAGGGAAAACCGACGCTGCCCGGGATTAAATTAAGATTAATGAATGTTTCAAACTTCCAATTCATTTATTATAAAATTGCCCATTTTTCAATCAAATCAATTCATTGTCTGCTCTAGTCAGGGACCCACAAAGATGCACCATGTCTCGACACAATGACTTAGTTCACTATACATTTTAAGCACATTGCACTACAGAGAACCTGCGGTTGATTTTACTAAGTTATTTTCATATAATGGCTGAAATTAAAGTTTAAAATGCAAGAGTCAAGTATCATGGTTCAATTGTGCTCTAAACAGAAATATTCATTTCAAATATGCCGCTGTCTTATCAACGAACTTACTGTTGATTTTATATGCCGGGCCTTTCTACTTGTGCGGTTATAAAACTTCTCAAATGCATTTCTGGTGTTGCAGCTAATTCTACTTTATGCAATCAGGGCTGCCAAACCCCTCCATATTTTCTTCTGTGTCTGAAAACACACTATGCAACATACAAATATCTTTGCGCAATGTGCCTAAGCTAATCAAAAATAATTGCTCTTAACATATAAAAGGCCTTTCATAGATTGGGGTGACCTTCTTCTGATGGGTTGAGGGTACCGGATTGACAGTTCCTGGCTGCTGTTTCCGACTGGTAGTACAGGAGCCCTAACTCTTTGGTAGCACTTAGAGCGGCTGCTCCATCAGCAGTTGTAGATGTAGAAGATCTTTCTACTCCAGTAGTTTCTTCCCTAGAACCGCTAGACTCTGGAATTCCATTCCAGGTCCCTGCTTCCCCAACTGTACTGACATGCAGAGGTTCAAGTGTAACGTGAACCGACATCTTGCTGCCCAAATCCCAACATAGTACCCCAGTAGTTGCTGCCCCTGATAGTAGCCCCCTACACCACAGTGGCAATGTGCCTTGTTTGGGGTGAAAATGTAATAAAAAAAATAAATGAAAAAAAAGGGCATGGCATAAAGTTCTACTCCACAAAATTTCCAGCTATGGTATAGCTGGAAATGTCATTTCAAGTATTAAATCATTTCTCTCTGATAGATTCATAAGATGGGCAGAAATCAGAAGCTCACAGTATTAATGCTAGAGTCCCTCAAGGGTCCATCTTGGGCCCAACTCTCTTCCTGATCTACATCAATGATCTCCCAAATCATATCCTAAGATCATTTGTAGACATTTATGCTGACGACACTACCATCTATGGCAACACTTCAAAGGCTGTAAATGACTAAGTTCTCTCTGATTCTCTCTCTTCTGATCTTGATCGCATGATGTAATGGGGATAGAGGTGGCTTGTTAATTTTAATGCATCTAAAACCAAGCTTATATCTTTCCATCATCAACGCTCTGATCTCCATCTAGCATCAATCGAAATAAATGGCTCTCATCTTGGGGAGGTTCCATGTTTTGACAAGCTTCTAGGTCTGACCTTTTCTCCTGATCTTAGATGGAACACGTACATTAAATCCGTTGCCAGGGCTGCTGGTAAAATGGTGGGATCATTCTACTGCTCCAGTAGATATCTCACTGCTGATGCAATACCTTTATAAATACCAAGTATATCCAAGGATAGTCACATCTGGGCAGGAGCTGCTAGAAGCAGCTTATCTTGCCTTGTCAGAGTTCAAAATAGATTTCATAGCCTAGTAGGGGATACCCTTTTCTCTTTTCTGCAACCCCTTTCTCACAGAAGAGACGTTGCGAGCCTGTCTCTGCTTTATCGTTATTTTCATGGTAAGTGCTCGTCTGAGCTCCAATCTACGGTCCTCCCTTTCTGGACTTTCATGAAAAACACTCGTCTAACTGAAACCACTATCAATAATTTCCCTCAGTCTTTATCTGTGCATAAACCTAAACATAGATTCCATGAACAAAGTTTCTTTCATAGAATTGCACGCCTGTGGAACTCTGTTCCATTTTCCTGCTTTCCAACTAACTACAATATCTTCAAGTTCAACGTAAACAAATTCTTGATGAGCCATCCCCTTAAGTAATCCAATTTACCAAATTTCCACTACTAACGATTACTATGACATGTTCCCTTTGACCATTGTACACTCATTAACCCTTATTCTCAAGTAGCCTCCTGGCCTTGATAAGTGGTGACTCCTTTGTAAAAAAAAAAATGTGTAAGAGTGCTAACTTTGGTTAAAATAGAACTGTTCCTTCTTTAATAGGATTTTTTTTTATTAATACTTATTGGAGGCATTCCGATACAAAACCTATCTAAGAACACTGCCAGACACATAAGGTACATTTGTGGAATTTTTTTAAAATCAGCCCAGCCGTTTTTGAGTTCACAGGGAATGAACTCTCACACACGCACACGCACGCACACACACACACACACACAAAGTGCCTTGTATGTGTATATATATATATATATATATATATATATATATATATAATAATAGTAATATATATATATATATATATATATATATATATATATATATATATATATATATTACTATTATTATTTGACTATCCATTCACGTGGAATCACCTTTTTCTTCACCATATTCCCTCTGCTTTACTTTTTTGTTATCAAGTAAGATCTTTGACTTACTTGTTGTTTCATCGGATACTTTTGCAGGCGAAATCCGATCCCGCATTTTGCTGGTTCCTGCCCTCTGATGAGAAGGAGGGTGTTTCTTTGGTCCTCTGCGGATTGAGGACTGTCCACTTGTCTAGTGTTTCCTTTTCGGATTGGATATGTTTTTGACTCATTTCAGGGCGTTTTTTGGCGTGTTTTATTAACTGTTTGCTCGTGTATATATATATATATATATATATATATATATATATATATATATATATATATATATATATATATAGAGAGAGAGAGAGAGAGAGAGAGAGAATAAATGACAAAAGTTATATTCCAAAATTCATGATGTTGACCATCTTATAATTTATTCCTTTAATTCAGTTGACTTATACAATTCTTGACAGTATCTGTTTCGTAGCGCAAAATCAATCTGTAATTACATTGATATTCTTATATAAGGATTGATATATAATAAGAAAATATATATATATATATATATATATATATATATATATATATATATACACCACATACCTTGTAAAATTAGGAATGGGATCTACTGATCAACGAACATTCTAAACAATACTAAAGGGTCCTCTATGATGATTGATTTGCTTAAAAACCCGACGTGCACAACAAAGTTCAACATTGACTCATTTTCCATCCAAAGTCATGCTCACTCACAATATAATCTAAAGATCTTGGAAACTATCTACGTTCATTTAAAACAACCCTCCCTTTGTAAACAAGGTGAGTGCCTAGTAGATTTAAGCATGATTAAATGTGTTAAATCTCTATGATACACCCCACTGTATATATATATATACCATAACGCTATTTTATTTTAAATATACATAGTTATTTTTCTTTTAATCCTTTGATACAGCTCTTGTTGAGTAAGGACGAAGCTGGTGGCTGACTTTTTTCATTTACTTTTAATTGTGAATACAAAATTAATCTTTCATAACTGCGATAATTAAATTTTGTAGTCCAAAAAATTCATGTTAACATGTCCACAATGGGTTTGTAAAGTAAACATGTACCCCTAAACAACCGGAAACGCATTGGGGGGTGGCTTAGGGGTACATGCAATGTAAAATGTGTCTGGGTAGATGGGAGGGGTTGTTTACTCACAGGAAAAATAAATGACAGGTTTAATGAGGTTAATTTTCAACTGATTGGCCAAAAACAGTAATTCCTTCACCCTAAAATCATCAGTTTTGTACAGGGAGGGTGTAGCAAACAATCGTTCCTTCATTTTGCCTTTTCCACAACTACTGCGACCATGACGTCATGTTTGACCTAGAAAATGTTCATGTTAGTTTAACTTGCAAGTTTTTTAAACGTTTCATTTTTTCATTACTTAGTTGTTTACCTTTTCGGCGTATGCATAACGCTTCAAGCTTTTTTTCCGCCTTAGCCTCAAGGCTTCAGGTTCAAGCCCACCTTCCGACCAAAACTTATTTTTCTTTTGCACCTCTAAGCACCCCTACACACACAACGTTGTTATCTTAAGATTTCATGTTTTTTTTCTGATTTTTTTTGTTTTTGTTTTTCCGATTTTTTTTAACAGGGTTATTACTTACCCCCCCCCCATAAACACACCTACAAACACCCGTGCAACGCCGGGTACCCCCCGCTAGTATAATATAAATCTCACCTGTCTGTTTAAATGTATGTATGTATGTATGTTTGTATGTCTGCCTTAGACTTTCGACAGTGGCAACGAATTTTCACAAAATTGGTATCATTTTGAAGCTTGACCCTTCGGATGACAAATATCGAAAAATTAGCCTACAATATTAATTCCTTCACCCTCAATTGGGCACTTTTCTACAGGGAGGGTCGGTTTTTTTCGCTAACATTTTTTGCAAGTCATTCAACCCTCGCTTCTACGACGTCGCATAAAAGGCATTATTTCAACTGCTCGTGACGTCACAACCACAGTAGGCGCATCGATAAGACCGTTTTGTTTTTTTTCACTTCTTTTTTCCTCTGCCGCGTTTCAGGTTCGAGTCTGTTTACTACTCCTAATTTTTTTTTTTTTTTTTGCTCAACATACACCTCCTCTTTCTTTTCCGCCTTCATGTCACGGGTTCCAGCCTGCCTGCCTACCACAACTTTTTAAAAAAATTTATTGCTCAACACACACCTCCAAACACCTGCAAAACGCCGGGCACCCAGGCTACTAATAAATAAGAACATCCGTAAACTTTTAATAAATATTTTTATTTACATATCTTTTTATTTTAACACAATATGTTTATTTTCAGAAACATTTTGCAGAAATAACACTGACATTAAAATATTAAAAGATTACATAAAGAAACATAATATAGAACAAGAATCGCAACAGATCCAGTAAATGAAAGTGGAGTTTCAGATTAAATAAAAGAACAAAATATTGGTGAGATTTTCAGATTAAGTAAACCATTTTGCATGTCACTAAGGGGGTTATTTCTGCTGAGGTGGTTGACTACTTCTTTATTTAATATGGATTCCAGTAACTTACTCATGACACACAAGAGACTTATTGGTCTGTACTGAGAGGGAGATGACTTATCACCAGAGTTCTTAAATACAGGGCATACTGACGAGGTTTTCCAGGGTGTTGGAAAGCACTTCTCCTTAAGGCAACGCTTAAACAGTTTTGTAAGTATAGGGGCAAGTTCTGGTCCAAGCTTTTTCAACACTATAATTGGAATGCCGTCTGGGCCAGTTGCTTTACTGGAATCAAGGTTCTTGATTAGTTTGGTGACCTCGTGCACAGATATTTGTATGTTGGATAGTGTGTTGTCTGCTGTAGGAAGAAATACGGGGAGTCGATGCCCTTTGTCGCATGGGGTAGAGTTAGCTGCAAAGTTCTTAGCGAATAGTTTGGCCTTGTCTGATGCTGATGAGATGACCTCAGGTCCATTGATGATGGTTGGGATAGAACGCATGCATCTGTTCAGGATCCTGTTTGCTGATCTTGAGCACGTGGTTCAGTGGGGGACGAGATGACTGGTTACTTTTAATGCATCTAAAACCAAGCTCCTAACTTTACATCATCAACGCTCTGTTCATCATCTAGCATCAATTGAAATGGATGGCTCTCATCTTGGGGAGGCTTCATGTTTTGATAAGCTCCTGGGTTTGACCTTTACTCCCGATCTGAAATGGAATACGTATATCAAGTCTGTTGCCCGGGCCGCTGGGAAAATGGTGGGATCCTTCTACTGCTCCAGAAGATATCTCACTACTGATGCAATTCTCTATCTATATGTCCAAGTACGTCCAAGGATGGCATACTGCTGCAATATCTGGGCAGGAGCTGCTAAAAATAGCCTATCCTGCCTTGACAGAGTACAAAATAGACTTCGTGGCTTAGAAGTGCACGCTTGTGGAATTCTCTTCCGTTTGCCTGTTTCCCACCTCCTGTCTACAACTTGGACGTCTTCAAGTCCAACATAAACAAATTCCTGATTAATCGCCCCCTTAAGTAAAACACTTTATCAAATCTCCAATACCAACTATTACTACGATATTATCCCATTGATTATTGTACAAAAAAATAACCCTTATCCCCGAGTGGCTTCCGGGCCTTGATAAGTGGTGATCCCCATGTAAAAAAAAAACGTAAAAGAAACCTAATATCAGTGGTGTTTCTATATTAACTAAAGGAATCTAATATTAGTGGGATTTCAGATTAAGTAAAAGAAACCTAATATTACTTGAGTTTAAGATTGAATAAAGAAACCTAATATCAGTTGGGTTTTCAGAATAAGTAAATGAATTTAATATTAGTAGAATTTTCAGATTAATAAAAAAAACTAATATTAGTGGAGTTTATGATTAAGTAAAGGAACCTAATATCAGTGGGATTTGCATGCTAAGTAAAGGAACCTAATATTTGTGGTTTTCAGATTAAGTAAAGGAACTTAATTATTGTGGGTTTTCCAGATACGGTAAATCGGTAAATAAGTGAGTTTTCAGATTAAGTAAAGAAAGCTAATATCAGTGGTGTTTTCAGATTAAGTAAAGGAACCTAATATTATTGGGATTTTCAGATTCAGTAAATCGATCTATTATAAGTGGGTTTTCAGATTAAGTAAAGGAACATAATATCAGTGGTGTTTTCAGATTAAGTAAAGGAATCTAATATCAGTGGGATTTGCATGCTAAGTAAAGGAACCTAATATTCGTGGTTTTCAGATTAAGTAAAGGAACCTAATATTAATGGGATTTTCAGATTCAATAAATCGATCTATTATAAGTGGGTTTTCAGATTAAGTAAAGGAACCTAATATCAATGGTGTTTTCTGATTAAGTAAAGGAACCTAATATTGGTGGGATTTTCAGATTCAATAAATCGATCTATTATAAGTGGGTTTTCAGATTAAGTAAAGGAACCTAATATCAATGGTGTTTTCTGATTAAGTAAAGGAACCTAATATTGGTGGGATTTTCAGATTCAATAAATCGATCTATTATAAGTGGGGTTTCAGATTAAGTAAAGGAACCTAATATCAATGGTGTTTTCTGATTAAGTAAAGGAACCTAATATTGGTGGGATTTTCAGATTCAATAAATCGATCTATTATAAGTGGGTTTTCAGATTAAGTAAAGGAACCTAATATCAATGGTGTTTTCTGATTAAGTAAAGGAACCTAATATTGGTGGGATTTTCAGATTCAGTAAATCGATCTATTATAAGTGGGTTTTCAGATTAAGTAAAGGAACCTAATATCAGTGGGATTTGCATGTTAAGTAAAGGAACCTAATATTCGTGGTTTTCAGATTAAGTAAAGGAACCTAATATTGGTGGGATTTTCAGATTAAGTAAAGGAACCTAATATAAGTGGGATTTCAGATTAAGTAAAATAACTTAATATCAGTGTTTTTTTATCAGATTAAATAAAGGAACCTAATATTAGTGTGTTTTCAGATTAATTCAAGGTAGCTAATATCAGTGGTGTTTTCTTATTTAGTAAAACAAGCTAATATCAGTGGTGTTTTCTTATTAAGCAAAGGAACCCAATATCAGTGGTGTTTTCTTATTAAGTAAAGGAACCTAATATCAATGGTGTTTTCTTATTAAATAAAAGACCTAATATCAGTGTGTTTTTAGATTAAGTAATTTAGCATAATATAAGTGGGATTTTCAGATCATGTAAATGAACCTAATATTAGTGGATTTTTAGATTAAGTAAAGAAACTTATGATTAGTTGGGTTTTCATATTAAGTAAAGAAACATAATATAGTGGGGTTTTATTATTTCTAGTATAATGAGCGATCATAGACTATTCTGTATTAATTCTTCAGCATTGCTTTTCTAATGCATACAAATGTATATTAGTTTCAATAACAAACAAAGGATTTATTTGTTGATGTAAACAAAATGCGTTTAACAAGTAGTGTATATTGAGAGTGAGAAATGGGATGGAGGTGGCTACGACTGGCCGACTGCAAAAAATATGTGCACAACTGCTGCTGACAGGCTGATTTGTTGGTTGTTTTTGTTTTACGGCATATCAACCCTTTTCAGGTTATTTAATGCTGAATCCAGTGATTTTGAAGAAAAATTTTTTAATAGAGTACATTTGTTTTTTTTTTTAAGTCGGTTTCTATTTAACCCATAGTTGGGATCCTAACAGGTACTACTACTCTGGGTCAGAGTGGACTTGGAAGCAATGGCAATTAAAGGGTGGCTCCACACTCCCCAAAACCCGCAAGCTGGGGCCTCACCATTGGATATAGTTTAAGGCCATATCCAGGACCTGACAGGCTGGGTTTCTCTGCATATTCTTCCAGATGCAAAACAACCCATTTTTATTATCTATATATATAAAAGGAAAAACTTGTGTGAGTGTGCATTTT
>NC_136526.1:42283918-42288918 GCF_053919585.1 Euprymna scolopes | reverse complement strand
TCACACGTGGACAGCGAATGCAAGGAATTTCCACCGGACTTGTCAAAGGCCACAGATGACCTCCGGATTGGTCAGCTGTCAACTTCATCAAGCACAGTTTCGACAATGGGCTCTGTCAGCTGGTTGACTGACACTAATACCCACATCTCGCATCTGAATCTGAAGGACACAAACCGCTGCTATCATTCCACTGGCGACATAAGCACAAACGGCCATCAGAATAGCACTTCCCGGCCACCTGTACCGCCACGCACGATTCCCGTTCAGAAAGTCAAATCATTGCAGGCAACTATGTTGGAAAGGGAACAAGCCGCTTTCTTGATTAATACTTATGGCAAGAAAGACGCTAAAATATTAGGTTCCTATGACAATAAAACAGTCAAGTCTTCAAATAATACAAAGGTAGCAAAAGATGAAGAAGCAACCCGATCGCCAAAGATTCTGAAAAAACTCGAAGAGAAGCTTGCCTCGGAAACGTCCACGGATCTTCGGAAAAACCAAGGAAGTGTAAGCACGCTAAAACGGTCGCCGGTCTTCATGCGACGGTTCCACCAAGAGTTGGTCGCCCGGAACCTCTCCGATGAATCAACAAAAGCCGCTTTCATGTCGGCAACGACGGCGGAGTCGGGTTCTAGAAACAATGCGCGATCCACTCTTAAATCCGCAGGCGGAACTGATAATGAATCTCCGGACGCCCTGCGTCAATTGATATCACAGGGGATCAGTGAAAGGAGGCCGTCGATACAACCGTCAGTCAGCAGTGCCTCCTCATCCC
Source organism: Euprymna scolopes (assembly GCF_053919585.1). Lineage (NCBI taxonomy): Eukaryota > Metazoa > Mollusca > Cephalopoda > Sepiida > Sepiolidae > Euprymna > Euprymna scolopes. The sequence continues at coordinate 42,288,143 of NC_136526.1, read as the reverse complement.
CAAACAAAACAGTTCAGCAGGATACCAAAGATGAGGACAGTGCCACAAACAACTCTGAAGATTCTGGACATGTTGATATTAAAGCTGCAGTTTAAATTTTTTTTTTTTACCAGTTTAAAAAATATAAATATATTAACTACTTATACACGCCCCCCCCACACATATATATAGGAGTGGAAAATGAATTCACAAAGACTATATATGGGAAAATATAGAATGAATCATTTATTTAATAAGGGTATGCATACATTTAGTTGGGAGATAAAGGGGAATCTTTATACCAAGGTATTTTGAAGCCTAATGCTTCTCATCAGAAGGGTAGAGAAGGTGCTAGGTAACATAGTGGAGATGTGACGTCTAGCGAGGGATTAATCAGGAACGATAAGTCTCCTCTTATAGAATTGAATTTACTCTCTTCCTCTATCTATCCTTGTAATACACACGCACACACACACACACACACACACACACACACACACACACACACACACACACACACACACATATATTAGTGATGGGACAGTTCCAATATGTTTGTTGAGTCCGATACCATTATCGATTCAGTTCTAAATTCTCAATTCCAATACAATCACTGGTTCCGATTCCGATATTTTTAAGATTTCTAAATATAGAGTCTATTTTTGGGGTAGATTACTGCAAAAACTCAAATAGTATGTGCGTATAATTACACAAATATAAAAATATATTTATAGGAGTAATCTATAGATTATAGTTTTGCAGGTAGTTTTAAAATCAATAAATATTTATCATTTCATCATTAATATGGGGGCATGGAAAATTAAGTTTGAAATAGAAACAAACAAATAAAAACAATTAAAAGAATCGTTTTTGGCATTGGAAAATAAGAACAATTTTTCTGGTTCCAATACTTCTACTTTCTTTTATTCCAGATAATCGTCCCAACACACACACACACACACATATATATATATATATATATATATATATATATATATATATATATATATATATAATGTTTGAAGTATATAAAAATATATATGGCAATGAAGCTACATAGAATTTTTCACGTTTCATCCTTGTGAATATTCGTCAGGCTATTACATAAAATTGATGGTCCCACATGCTTTTATATATTCCTGTGGCGTTGAGTTTGCTAGTTAGCCAACCAGATTCTTTGTTATTCACATACCCATTTATCACAGACAATATATATATATATATATATATATATATATTTGTAGTCACCGAGATACAGTCCTGTTTTGTTGTATCACAACTCATCAGTGCCGCTAGACTAGCACCTCTCCCAAGCCAAGGATTGAATCTAGAACCGTCGTGTTGACAGTCGGCAGTTCTCCCACTCGACCACAGAAGCGATGCCCACAAATAACCTGTCCGAATTTCTATTTAAACAAACATCCGTCCACCATATATATATATATATATATATTTTATATATATATATATATATTTTATATATATATATGCATGTATTAATATAAATATGCACACACACACACACACACGCATATATATGGAAAATTGTTAAAGGAAAAAACAAAATCATTTATATATTCATTAACGTTTCATCTTCATTACAAGACTTCTATGGAATGATTGATTTTAAGAAATGGGATGCAAGTACGTACATTGGAAATATTTGGTGCATTTTAATATGAAAACATATTTTATTTTTTATTTTTAATGAATCATAGCCGTTAGAATTTTAAAAAATCTTGTGCATACGCATGACATGGAATGAGTGATTTTTTTTTTCATCCAACAACACATGGGCGCTAGAATTTTAAAAAATGATGGTGCGATTTTGACGTGAAAAGAATGATATGAATTATGAAACGCCCTATTTTGAACTGTATGCTTCATTTGCAAAAAGAACAAAAATACATTCTTTCCATGTCAGAAACGCATCACATATTTACAAATATTATATTGCATTTTTTTTTTTCAAATCAATCATTCTGAGTAAGTCTTGAAATAAAGACGAAATGTTGATGAATATATAAATAATCTTTGCATTTTCCATCATGTTAAAATGATTGAAGGAACCTAATATGAGTGGGGTTTTCAGATACACAGAATAAATTATATATTAGTATCTACCGAATAAATTATATATATAATTATTTACTATAATAATTATTGATATATATATATATATATATATATATATATATATATATATATATATGTAGATTTTTGGTACAGCAAAATGGAAAGAGAAATTTCAGAGGAAACATAATTTAATTTAAATACCAAGGAAACAACAAAAAAAAAACGGGCAGGTGAAATTATTAAAATTTCCTTAAGGCCTTATCGTCTGACCCTCTAAGAGGAAACGTCAAAATGATAAATTAAAAACTAAGAAACGAATGAGGAAAGAAGAGAATTTTGGTTTCAGTTGGAAGAACAGTGAAAAAAAAAAAAAAAAAAAAAAAAAATCTCACTGTTCAGGTGGTTTTAAATCAATGAATATCTCCAACTGATGTTTCAGAATCTTTTGTCTACACAGGCTAGGTCGAGAGTTGTTAATAACTAACGCCTCAATAATATTGAGATGATAGTTCGACCTCGCACTGTATAAAACAGGAAACCACCCATCGGAATATTGATTCGAACACCTATTTATACTCAACAGGTGATCACCAATGGCGGACTCATGAGCTTGGGAGTGCCCGGATGTTCTCGAAACCTGGTGTAGTCGAATATCCCGAGGGATATGTTGGGATATTCTCATTTCTAATCTTTGGGATGTTTTGCCAACGTAGTCAGCTCCACACTGACAAACAAATTTATAAACAACAGAATTCTTTTGAATGGTTGGCAAAACATCTTTACGAAAAGAAGAGAAAAAGGTTCGAGTTGTGTAAACTACTCTAAGCATAGTAGCTGGAAAACAACGTTGAGTAGCAGAAGAAATAAATAGGTGTTCTGATCAATATTCCGATGGGTGGTTTTCTGTTTTATACAGTGCGAGGTCGAACTATCATCTCAATATTATTGAGGCGTTAGTTATTAACAACTCTCGACCTAGCCTGTGTAGACAAAAGATTCTGAAACATCAGTTGGAGATATTCATCGATTTAAAACCACCTGAACAGTGAGATTTTTTTTTTTTTTTTTTTCACTGTTCTTCCAACTGAAACCAAAATTCCCTTCTTCCCTCATTCGTTTTCTTAGTTTTTAATTTATCATTCTGACGTTTCCTCTTAGAGGGTCAGACGATAAGGCCTTAAGGAAATTTTAAAAATTTCACCTGCCCATTTCTTGTTTTTTGGTATTTAAATTAAATTATGTTTCCTCTGATATATATATATATATATATATATATATATATATATATATATATATATATATATATATATACACATACACAGTAACGTCCAAAACTAAGGGACATAATTTTAAAACCTAATATCTGTTAGAAATAACAACTGTGAAAAGCTGAAATTTTGACAACCGGTAGTCGTTATCAATACTAAAATTTGAATAATTTGCAAAGGATGGAAAAAGAATTATAACAATTATTTATTTATTTTCAAAATAGGTACGTCCAAAAGTAAGGGACAAAATCGAGAAATATATACAAAAATAAATGATATAAACACGCATACATTGTGTGTGTGTGTGTGTGTGTATATATATATATATATATATATATATATATATATATATATATATATATATATATATATATATATATATATAAAAGCTAAAGGCTTAGACTTTAAAGTGTATTTACTTACTACCACCAAAGATATGTGAAAAAAAAAAAAAAGGTGGAGTTAAATTGGGCCAATCGGATGACCAGAAATATTTCAGGTATTAAATCAACTCGATGGTTCAACCAGAGCTATTTGGCAATTTAGGAATAAACAAAAACTATAACATTTTCAGACAAAGCTTAATCAAAAGGTTTTGTTTTTATACAGCTACCATGGTTTTACACATGATCTTCAGACGGTCTAATCCTAAGATTAGATGAAGATTAGTGTCGAATTCATTATTTATTATCATACTTTCTTTTTTTACTTTTCTATTCTTATTTATACAAACATTTTTGGTACACATTTGCAAACATATTTCAGCTCCAGTCCAGCTTCATCAGGCCAAAATTTTTAGAATCTGACTCGAGGAATGTTCGCATGAATAAAAAATTATATTAAATTATATATATATATATATATATACAATTTAGTATATCTGTGTGTGTGTGTGTGTGTGT
>NC_136526.1:41741418-42278918 GCF_053919585.1 Euprymna scolopes | reverse complement strand
TCTACATTCGAAAAAAACAAAAAACAAAACAATACTTAGACCTTTGTCTATAAGACATCCTCTTTGCCCTGATACACAAACATGATTTATTTTTAATGTTTCGATTATTCTCTGCTTCAAGTGGTTTCCATCTGTGGAACACGTTACTATAAGGCTGCTTATCTACTGGCCACAACATGGTCGTCTTCAAGTCCAATGTCAACAAATACTTGTGTAGCCGTCCTCTTGAATATTCAAAGTTTTCCCTTTTCCACCCATTGTATTCAATCCTCTCATAATATCATTCATCATCCAAGCGACAATCTCAATAACCCTTATCCTCAAATGTCTTTTGGCCTTGGTAAATAGTAACCCATTAGTATATATATATATATAAAAAAAATTTTTTTTAGAAAACATCATTAAAAGAATTAATAAAAAAGTTCAACCATTAAAAATTTTTTTTATTATTTATTGCATTTTCACCCCAAACAAGGAACAGTGCAACTATGATGTAGGGGCTACTATCCCAGGCGTAATTTTCAAGGAATCTATGTAGGGAGTTGAGCAGCAAGATATCTGTTTACATTACATTTGAACTTCTGCATATCAGTACAGTTGGGAAAGCAGGAATCAGGAAGAGAATTCCAAAATCTAGCAATCCTAGAAAAGAAACTATTAGAGTAGCGGGCTCTCTGGCATCTGGGGAACTCTACTAACTTCGGTGGGATTTTGCTGCTTGCCGAGTTTGTTGGGGGTATTTACGCCAAGTGGGTATACGGGCTTGTAGTTTGTCGGAGCACCTACCATTAAAATACTTGTGAAACAGGCAGAGGGATGCAATATTTTATCATCTAAGCCTAATTGACAGTGCGGGACTTTTGACTCCCGTCTAGGAGTGAGAGACTAGTAGCAGATGCATTAGCTCAAATACTCCATACATGAGTGAATAGTAGCCTTGTAGAGGTATAGGATACTCTCAGGCATAAGTAACTTTCTAGTATGGTAGAGAGAGCCCACTTTCTTTGCAGCAGCCTTGGCAATGCTCTCAATGTATGTGTTCCAACTCATGCTCCCTGTGAACGTTAAACCGAGGAGTTTGAACAAAGTATCATTATGTATCATTGCCAGTTGTCCATTTCTTTCAAAAAAATGTTTGTTTCATTTGCGATGAATGGAAAAAATGGATATACCAAAATAAAACAATACCATCAAACTGACTCACATACCATACCATACCAAAGTGGCACTAGTTCAAGTGTGTTGAATTGGCTTCCTCTAAAGGAGGAAGTTTTATGAGAGTATGAAATTCACAAGCTGTCTCCAATCGTACGTATATCTCTGTCAGGGAAGATATTAGGTTTCTGCAGCTCTTGCAGGGAGATGTTGACGTCCTCCTACATACAGTGCCTAGTATTCCCAAATGGTCACCCATCTGGTACTGATCAGGCTCGACGCTGCTTAACTTGGGTGATCTAATGTCAATTTGTATTATTTTTGTATATCCAATTTTTCCATTTATCTACGTACACACTTGTCGAGTGTCTTCAGTTTCTTTGTACAAAGGTTCGTCAGGATAATATGGCATGATGATATTTCACTCTACAAGTCGTTGTTGGCAGAACTCGGATGCGAGTATACAATTTTGCTTAATAAGGATTGAGCCAGTCTCAGCTACAAAGTGTTTTAGGTGATCCACAAGGCGTAATTTTGTGTTGCACACGCCTCAGATGTCACCATTCGCTGCGGCAAACATGTGCTTGACATGCAGGTTCAGGAAGGCATCTTGCAGCAGGTTGCCGGTAAACCCTTACAAGGAGTACCACCTTGTCACCTACCCACCAGGCGAGTTTATTCAGGGATGCATCTCTCTCAAAATTAAATGAGGTAAACATGTTTTAACCCTTATCCTTGAGTGGCCTCTGGGCCTTGATAATGTGGTGATGCCTTTGTAAAAAAAAAAAAAAAAAAAAAAATGTACCCAGATACCAACCTGGAAATTTCCACAGTTCAGTGCAGGACATACAACACCTAGTCTTCCCAAATGGTCACCCATCTGGTAATGGCTAAGCTCATCATTGCTTGACTTCGGTGCTCTGGCTAGTACCAGTGTGTCAACGTGATTGTACCGTACCCTACAAGTAAACCCTGACCAAATATTCAAAATAGCATAGTATTCGAAACTCAAATAAGAACCCCATTGACATGGTTATATACTAGCCCATATGGAGAATAGTGCTCCTTATCTCAACAGTATTTAGCTGGATACTCCATAATATGAATTACTTGTACTGGAACACCAATAAAATACCACAAGATACTACAAAAAACACAAAAAAAAAAAAAACAGGTAATTAACACTTGAGATAGGAAGGGTTAGGGATTAGGGGGGATCGACCCCCTTCTGTCAGTAAATGTGAGATGGGTAACTGAATTGATAGCAAAACAGTTTTGTTGAAGTAAATAACTGAAAATAAAAGATGCAGACTACCAAGCACTATAATAGATATAAATGTGTATATTAAGGACACACACACACACATATACACAGTTTGAATTACCTACAAGATATCATCCTTGACTGTCTTCAATCTCTCTGTACAAAAGTTTGTCAAGACAACTATAATAGATATAAATGTATCTATTAAGGACACAAACATGCGGTCCTGAATATGACCTTAAACTATATCCGATGGTGAGGCCCCAGCTTGCGGGCTTTGGGGAGTGTGGAGCCACCCTTTAATTGTCATTGCTCCCAGGTCCACTCTGACCCAGAGTGGTAGTACCTGTTAAGGTCCCAACTATGGGTTAAATAGAAACCGACCTGAAAAAAAATATATTCTATTAAAAATTGTTTCTTCAAAATAACTGGATTCAGCATTAAATAATCTGAAAAGGGTTGATATGCCGTAAAACAACCAACCAACCAATACACAGACACACAGAGTTTGAATTACCTATAAGATATCATCCTCCACTCTCTTCAATCTTTCTGTACAAAAGTTTGTCAAGACAACGTGGCACGAGTAGTGTTCATCCTACAAGTAAACCTTGACTAAATATTCAAAATAACACAAAACCAAAATAAGATACTCTTGACATGACTCTACACTGGTCCATATCAGGAACGGTGCACCTTCTCCCAGCGCTGCTACCTAAAGTAACAGCAATTAGCTGGATATTCCACCAGACCAAACGAATTCTTATGTTGGAATTGGGAAAGCTCAAGAGGTCACAAGAAATTGTGGAGACAAAAATAAATTAAGTCAATAAAGAATTGAATTCTTTTCGAGCATCCTTGGCCTTTTTTGGCTAAGATCAAAGTGTAGTATCTGCTCCGGCAGATGCTGCACTTAAGATGATTTGTACCAGTCAATGGAGGGGAAACCCTCTATACTGGGACAATTATTATTTTTGGTAACCAGAGTGCCCCCTTTTTGCCTACTTTTAGGGGAGCTGGTTTTTACCTCACATTAAAAACGGCCTTGTGCCTAATTTGCTCAGTGGGGGAGCAAATAAACACCATCTGCTCCGGCAGATACTGCAAGCTATGACTAGCTATGATTAGCAAAGACCAGATGTGGGGGCAACCCCGCATGCCTGACCTTTAACCAGCTCCCATTTCCCACCTCTCGGGAGCTGGTCCCCTTTTTCCCTTCACCCTCCCTTCACTCCTCACATTAAAAATCGGCCTTGTGCCTAATTTGCTCGGTGGGGGAGCAAATAAATACCATCTGTTCTGATGTTTCACTTAAATTAAGTTAATTGGTCCTTTTTCAATGTAGGGAAAACCCTTTGTGACAATTACTATTCTTTTTAGATACTGCCAGAGTTCCCCCTTTTTTTGGGGGGGGGGGGAGCTGGATTTCCCCCACATTAAAAACGACCTTGTGTCTAACTTGCTTTCGTGGAGAAGCAAATAAATACGATCTGTTCTGATGCTACACGTCACTTTTCTGACCTCGATCAGTGGAGGATAAATCTTTCTAGATTGAGACAATTTTTATCTTTGTTTTTATCCAGTGCCCCTTTTTTGGGGAGCTGGTTTTTCCCCACATTAAAAACCGACCTTGTGTCTAACTCTGCCCTCGTGGGGAGGCAAGCAAATAGGAACTTAACAGTTGAGAGGTAAAGGAGTATTTAATGCAACACTTGAATATCTATGCATCTCATATATATATATATATATATATATATATATATATATATATATATATATATACTAGCAGAGGCACCTGGCCTTGCCTGGTCATAAAATATGCTTAAATATGTTTTAATTTATGCAAATTTTATATATATTATGATTGTGTCAATTCTCTATCAATTATTATATATTATATTGTACCCAATATATAGTAATGATTTCTAAAGTAAAAAAGAATATACATATGACTTGAGTGCCATCAGCCAGAATCGAAACTGAAACCAAAATTTATGAAGAATACTTGGTAAAATTATTTATTATAAGACAATCCACAGAGTTTTATAATTATTAAGATAAGATAAGAAATATATAGATGTTATTATGCTGCATTCAAATCATCAAGTTTAAGAAATGATGATTCTAGCCAGTACCAGATGGGTGACCGTTTGGGAATAGCAGATGCTGTATGTGCTCTCCATTTATCTTGGCATCGTTTTCAATAGTCCTGAAATTTATGTTTGCTACTGGAATTTAACAGTGTCAACTCTAGAGAGGTGTGGTCGCAGATTGTGCAACTCTTGCAATAAAAATTTCATATGCAAGTCACAGTATCATCCGTGATGGTTCATGGTATTTATCAAAATTAATGGAGAGACATCACTGTATATATATATATATATATATATATATATATATATATATATATATATATATATATAAACATGTTAAAAAACACTTTGAAAAAGAGTTAAAAACATATTTAGAATATTTTAAAATTAAATATGTTTTTAACTCTTTTTCAAAGTGTTTTTTTTTTAACGTTTTATTAACTACTTGTTCTTATAAGCTCTATCTCCTATTTGGTTTTATCAAGCTTTTACACCTGGTTGAGATTACTTTATAAATATTAATTAATTCGTTAATATTTATAATTTACTTTAGTTTTGCCATCTTGGATCATTTTGATAAACTTAACTGTAATTCTTATTTTACATATATATATATATTATGCATATGCTTTTAGCTCACATCTACAAGTAAAGACTTTCATCCACAACTACTCCATAAGATAGGGAAGTGCTTCTGAATAGGCCAGGTCATAATCTCGACTTGTAGAAATAAGTAAAAAAAAAGAATCCATCTTCTTCTGACGTGCTTACAAACAAGTAATATCGTAAAACTTTAACATTTGATTCACATTAGGTGACATATCATCTCTAAATAATGTTGACAAAAAAAAAAAATATTATTAAAGTCACATGTAAAACTACTATATTTCATCCGTCCATAATTGCAACCATTCAATGCTATTTCAGTGAAGATATTTTGGAACATTTGCATCGTTGAATACATATATTAAATATCTTAGTCTTTAATTTAAAAGAGTGATATGTAAAGGGGAGATAATTCAAACTTTGGGAGATTAATACAAAATCAAATAAAACTTCAGAGAATTTGTGTCACTGATGCAGGTCTTGGTATCTTAAATAAGTCTGTGTGCTTGTAAAAAATTAATTAACTAGCTGTTATCTATCTATCTATAATAATAATAATAATAATAATAATAATAATAATAATAATTTACCACCCAAGACTAATGGTTGCCACCTACAAGAGATCAATGATAAGTGACTGTTGTGATGACACAAATTCATCTGCAAAGGTTATCAAAAGAAGTGGAGAGTACTGGAAATCTGGGGAGACTTGTTGTCACTCAGACTCCGAAGAACACCACAAGTTGTTGTCAAAGAGAAATATTTGATGATGACCTGTGTGACTACTCCTATTGAATAAATAATAAACAACCTTTCTAACTTCATATCGTTTACATCCATATTTGAAGAAATCAGATTTGATAAGTTTTATTTCATTATGTACTTATCTCCCCTTTTCATGTCACTCTTAAATTAAAGATGAAAATATTTCATTGGTACACAACGATGCAGGAGCACAGAGATTTCGGGTTTGTATTACTATACACTTAGATTCGAAAAAGTTGTCAAAAACAAATATATAACAAATAAATGTTATCAAAGGCAAGATAAGTTACTTTTCCACCCAACTGGATAATTTTTTTAGTGTTTTTATTCAATGTAACACGTTTATTCATCTCTAAACATAGTGTTTACCGATGCAGATGCATTAGAAAATTTTAAATGGCACCCGACTCTGCTGAACACAGTAGGTTTGGGAAAAATGAGTTAAAAATAAAAACAAAAATACTATACAAAATACTGTTAAAAATCCACCGAATGTATGTCAGCCTATGTCATGGTAACATATATTGAGCGAGTTTCTAACGGTATTTTGTATAGTTTCTATGTGTATAGTAATACAAACCCAAGATTTCTTTTTTTTTCTTTTCTTTTTTTTTTTTTTTTTTTTTTGTCTGGCTTTATTTTAGTCATACTTAGTTTTCATAAGAAAACTATACATATATATGCAATAAAAGACCCTACCATAAAATAAAGCAGAACAAACGTTCTTTACAATCATTTACAATCTAAACTGTGACTGTTTTAGAAATCTTGTATGAACTTTTAAAAAAATTATTTATAAATAAAAACAATTACATTCATTTGGGTTTGTTTCCAATTACTTTTTGACAACATGATTGACCAAACAGCAAGGGAGGTAACTCATTTTGCTTATTCCTCGCTATGAAGTCTAAATTAAAATCAATTCACAACTACATCGCCTTTTGATATATCAATTTTAAACAAAAACAATCTTACATTACCTGTAGATTTATGCGTTGACAACATGGACATCCAAACAGCAATGGAGATAACGTCGATTGCTTACTGCAACGCAAATTACTTGGGTAATAATCCCAGACAAAGCCATGGTGGGATGGATAGTATAAATTTTTATTTTTATTATGTTTTCTGGTTATATATGTGCATATATGTTTCAGCTAGAGCTTAAGTCTCATCAGTCCAAGGACTCAATAGAAAATGAGTGCTAAATCATAGAAAAATATATTCCGTGGACGTCATGTGACCAGACTCCAATCCAAGAAATTAATTAATGTTCAAAACGATTATTTTCAAATCACTTAATTCTGTCGGATCAAAGCATTTTTTTTTTTTATCTTGCACTTCTGATCAAAATAATGGACTCCACAAACGCTCGTGTGTAATCTAATTCTGTCAGTTTATTCAATTTTGTATTATTTCGGAAACTCAGATTAAATAAATGGATATTTTTTTTTTTTTTAATTATTTGTTTGTTTATTTATTTTTCTGATTATCTAATCATTCTTTGGTAGAATTTTTTTTTTTTTTTTTTTTTTTTTTTAGATTATTCTGACTATTTTTCTCATCTTGAGTGTTATTCTCACAAAGTTTCAGCCGGTCCAATCTCTGACCATCTTCAGGTGTATCTTGTTGAACTAGAGAATTTTTGTGGAATTTCAAACTCTGAGAGTAGCATACTCTCATTTTCGTCAGCCATCGAAGTCTTAAGTAATTTACAATTATATTCTTTGTATCACTTTTTTTTTTTTTTTTTTTTTTTTTTTTTTACAAAGGCATCACCACATTATCAAGGCCCAGAGGCCACTCAAGGATAAGGGTTAAAGAGTGTACAGTAGAAGTTGGTCAATATAGTAATCATTAGTAATGAAAATTTGGTAAATTTAATAACTTATATGGAACGGCTCATCAAGAACTTATTTACCTTAGACTTGAACACAACCATATTGTAGTCAGCCGGAAAGCAGGAAAACGGAAGACAATTCCACAGGCGTGCAGTTCTAAGAAAGAAGCTTTGTTCATGGAATCTATGTTTAGGTTTAGGCACAGATAAAGAGTGGGGGGAATTATTGATAGTGTTTACAGCTAGACGAGTGTTTCTTGTGAAAGTTTGGCGAGGGGGGACCATAGATTGAAGCTCAGTTGAACACTTTCCATGAAAATAACGATACATCAGAGACAAACTCGCAACATCTCTTCTGTGAGATAGAGGTTGTAAGGAGGAGAAAAGGACATCTCCTACGAGGCTACGAAGTCTATTTTGAACTCTATCAAGGCAGGACAAGTCCTTTCTAGCAGCTCCTGCCCAGATGTGGCAACAGTATTCCATCCTTGGACGTACCTGGCTCTTATATAGATAGAGAATAGCATCAGCAGTGAGATATCTACTGGATCGATAGAAAGATCCCACCATTTTTCCAGCGGTCTTGGCAACAGATTTGATATACGTGTTCCATTTAAGATCAGGAGTAATGGTCAAGCCCAGAAGCTTGTCAAAACTTGAGGCCTCCTGAAGACGAGAGCCATTCATTTCAATTGATGACAAATGTGGATTAAAATGTTGATGATGTAAAGAGAGAAGCTTGGTTTTAGATGCATTAAAAGTAACCAGCCACTCCTTTCCCCATTGTACTACATGCTCAAGATCAGAGGAGAGAGAATTGGAGAGTACTTGCTCGTTTACTGTCTTAGATGTGGTACCATAAATGGTAGTGTCGTCAGCATAAATGTCTACAAATGATGTAAGGATATGATTTGGAAGATCATTAATGTAGATCAGGAAAAGAGTTGGACCCAGGATGGATCCCTGAGGGACACCGGCATTAATACTGTGAGCTTCTGATTTTTGCCCCCCAACTACTACTCTTATGAACCTATCAGAAAGAAATGATTTAATAATTGAGAAGACTTTTCCAGCTATACCATAGCTAGCGATCTTATGAAGTAAACCTTTATGCCATACCCTATCAAAGGCTTTAGATATGTCAAGAGCAATTGCCCTAGAAAGATTGCCACCGTCGAGAGATTTGCTAATCCTATGCGATATAACTGTAAGGACATCTGCTGTAGATCTAGCAGAACGGAAACCATATTGAGTGTCACTAAGAAGGTTATTTTTGTTGAGATGTTTGATTACTTCTGTATTTAACACAGATTCTAGCAACTTACTCATGACGCACAGGAGACTTATTGGCCTGTACTGAGAGGGGGATGAGCGATCACCTGAATTCTTAAATACAGGGCATACTGAGGAGATTTTCCAGGGAGATGGGAAACTATTCTCCTTAAGACAACGTTTAAACAGTTTTGTAAGTATGGGCGCTAGTTCAGGTTGAAGTTTTTTGAGTACTATAATTGGAATACCATCAGGGCCAGTTGCTTTACTGGAATCAAGGTTTTTGATTAGCTTGGCAACATCACGTATAGATATACGTATATCACATAGCGTGTTTTCTGATACAGGAGGAAATATTGGGGGTTGGCGGTCTTGGTCGCAAAGGGTAGAATTAGCTGCAAAGTTCTTGACAAAGAGTTTGGCTTTGTCTGATGCTGACGAGATTACCTCAGGTCCATTGATAATAGTTGGGATGGAGCACACGCTTCTGTTCAGGATTCTGTTTGCTATTTGCCAAAACTGGTGGGAACCAAGCCGCTGCTCAGCTACTTACACAAAGGATTGAATTTTCAACCTTCAGATCCGGCCCAGATCACAGTGTAGTATCTGTTCCGATACTACACTTCACTTTTTCTTTTTAACATGAGAGATACCACACAGAGCATTCTTTCTTGCCTTAACAGAGTACAAAATCGACTTTGCAATCTAGTGGAGACTAATCAGTTCTGTTCTCTCCAGCCTAGAAGAGATATTACTAGTCTTTCTCTACTCTGAGATTGAGCTCCAATCTTTGGTTCCTCATTGTTAGACATTCACAGCAAGAACTTGTTTTCTATCACAACTGCAAATGGCTTTTCTTCTTTCCATGTGCATGATATCAAACGGAACTTCCATGAACAGAGTTTTTTGCCAAGAACTTTCCAGGGGCTACTTCCCTTAAGATTACAGCATGACTGACTTGAAATCCGATGCCAACAAATACATCTAATAAACTTCTCATAAGTAATCAAATTTTGTTTATTCAATTCAGCAGCTTCAATCCTCTTGTAATATTCTTCATCATTCAACTGATAATCTTTCTTTATCCACAAATAGCCTTTTTACCTTGATAAGTGATGTTGTACACACGCACACACTACCTGGAGTTTACATGCTCATGCCAGATATCCCAATTCTGTATGATTGTTTCCACGTCCTACCTCTTATCCCTTGCAATGACGTCTGGGTATGTGAGCATTCTACGTCTGGAGTGGGTATTAGGGTTCCACAAAAGTTGGGAGGGTCGGGCCAAGATCAAAGTGTTACAATACTACACTTCACTTTTTCTGTCCTCGGTCAGTGGAGGAGAAATCCTTCATGACTGAGACAATTTTAATTTTTGTTCCTATCCAGAGCACCCCTTTTTGGGGAGCTGGATTCCCCCCCACCCCACATTAAAAACCGACCTTGTATCTAACTCTGCCCTCATGGAGAAGCAAGTAAATAGAAACTTCTTGCTTTGACAATAGTGATAATAGATGATGCAAATGGAAGTTCGCCACAGATTTGCTGTTTGCTCGAACGGGTCTTCCATGAGAAGTTTTGAGTTTGGGCTCTTTTACAGGAGGCAAGATTTCAAGTTAGTCAATCAATCTGTTAGCTGCTAACATTTCTCTCTCATTACTCTAGGGAAATTTTGTTAAAGTTATCTTCCACTGCTATACACATATTGATTGCCTGTAAAGATCTCCAACAAACCAAGCAATAATACTAACAAATCTAATTTATAAAGCTCACTATGTCTGTCGGTCTCCATATTTTCAAACTCTATCTCTTCCGAAACCAAAAGTTGTAGAGCAGTGCTCGGGGCCTCAAATGATTGCATTTTTTTATGGACTTTTCTTTTATGGGTCTTAAGCCGATTAAAATAGTTTTTAAGGGGTCAAAATTGAAAATAAAAAAAAATCGTTATACATTTTGTAAATTCACGTTAGTTTATTTTTAATTTTTTAATTTTTTATTTTTTTTATTTTTTATTTTTTTATTTTTTATTTTCAATTTTTTTATTTTCAATTTTTTTATTTTTTATTTTCAATCAGTTTGTGTGTGTCACAATTTGGATTCTAGCTGATGCCGCCGAAATACTTTTTTTATTTTTATTTTGGAAATCATGACTCTATAATAATATATATGAAATCTGGATGAACTAAAATATCAGATTTAAGCGTATTTGACGACCGCCCCCCCCCACATCCACCTCCTTCTTCTCCCAGTAGACAAAATGAAGAATCTGTTTAACAGAATTCATGTAGACAATATCTTTGAAAGAAATTTCGAAGAAATCAGCCTTACCATAAAAAAAAGATCCCAACCAAAAAACAGAGAACTTACATTAAATGCACTTAAAGCGATGGTAAGAATCTTAAAAAGATATCACGAGTCGGATACCTCATTCCTAACTTGAACAAAAAAAATAAGAAAATTTGATACTTATACAGTTTAATCAAGACATTAAAAAATGAAAATATCGAAAAAAAAAAAAAAAAAAAGGTTATATTGTACGTATCCGTTTTGGACTGAAGATCTCTGAAAAAATTTTTTCATTTAATTTGATCGAATAGTTTTTTTTTTTTTTTACAGCGGAAAAACACGTTTTTATGAGAGCATGTTGCAGTCAGCCATTATGGAATTTGTTAAACACGCTCACAAAGAGATAACTCCAGTTAAAGCGCTGATACCCCCTCCCCATATTTAATACTAGCTTTTCTTCCTAAAAATCGAACCTTTTGCTCGGTATCATAACAAATTGTTTTTTCGCTGTAAAAAAAAAAAAAAATAAATACTTGATGAAATTAAGTGAAATTTTTTTTCAGAGAACTTTGTTTCATAATGGATACGTGCAATATAATCTTTTTCGATATTTTCATTTTTTTAATGTCTTGATGAAACTTTACAACTACAAAAAATTTAAAACAGACAGAGTGATGCAGATTTTGTACTGGATCTCTAGAGGTTGACGGCAAGCTGATAATGATTCATATCCTCCGACTTAGAGATTAGAGAAAAGTGCAGTGTGGAAGGACGGGCATATATGATCGATTCAAGAAGACTGTTTGCACAGATAGTGTATCACCGACCTTTTTTTCTGAACAGGGTACACTAATTTGCATAAAATGGTGGTGCTTTGCAGTTAGCCATTCATGATTGAGCCGTGATGAAGGCAATGTACAGAGGCATTTAGACTGCTTCCATCTAGAGGATATTGAAGAGTAAGACCAAAGATGAAACTGCTTCTAAATCATAAGAGAAATTCGGAGATCAAAATATTGAATTTCAGGTAAAACAAATGGTACTATGAAATTGTCATGTCGCAAATAGTTACATATCCAAAAATTACGAAAAACGATAATGTAGAAAAATAATTGTTAATGAAAAAAAAAATTTGTGAAATCAAGCAATTTTGCTAACTAAAAACGAGAAGAGTTGAGAAGTTCAGTTAAAACCGAGTTACTTCCCTTTTTGCTTATGTCACGTGACATTGCAAACACAATTCAAAATGTCGGAAACATTTGTTCCCCATATAATCTTTATTGAAAATTGTTTTTCATTAATTATTTTTCTATTTAATCGTTTTTGTAATTTATGTTAGGTACCATTTGTTTTACTTGAAATTCAATATTTTGATTTTCAAATTTTGCTCCTATGATGTAGAAGCACCAAGATGACTACGAAAGTGGAAGAGAAGGTCAAACATTTCCGTATTCATTTCAAGGATATGTGAGAGTACAGTTCTGATATTTTCCTTTCCTTCTGAAAGAATGCTTCAGTGCTTGGGAATGAAGGAATACTTATTGGGACTGAAGTTCTAGTAAACACCCCTGTCCACTTTATGCTAGTTTCAAATAAAAAAAATAAATAAATAATATAAGACGGCACTTGTTTAGTTTCAAGACATTAAAAAATGAAAATATTGGAAAAAAATATATTGTACATATTTGGGATGGAATAAAGTTTTCAGACAAAAAAAAAAAAAAAAAAAAAAAAAAGAAAGAAAGAAAATCAGTTAATTTGATCAAGTAGTTGTTTTGTTTTTTTACAGAGGAAAATTAAAACGAGGAGGAGGAGGAGGCCTTTTTTTTTTTACATAGGCGGCACCACTTATCAAGGCCGATAGGCCAATCAAGGATAAGAGTTAAAGAGTGTAGAGTAGTCAAAAGGACAATATGGTAATCGATAGTAATGGAAGTTCGGTAAATTTGTTAACTTAAGTGGAACGGCTCATCAGAAACTTGTTCACGTTGGACTTGAAGACAACCATATTATAGACAGCTGGAAAGCAGGAAAACGGAAGACAATTCCACAGGTGTGCAGTTCTAAGAAAGAAGCTTTGATTATGGAATCTATGTTTAGGTTTAGGTACAGATAAAGAGTGGGGAAAATTATTGATAATGTTTTCAGCTAGTCTAGTGTTTCTTGTGAAAGTTTGGCGAGGGGGGACCATAGATTGAAGCTCAGTTGAACACTTTCCATGAAGTTAAACCTATGTATAAAGAGTGGGGAAAATTATTTAAACGAAAAAGTAATTAACAGAGGACAAAAAGAAAACGGGATTAAAAAGGAAATAGAAACTCAGTAAAATAAGAGAAAAAAACTAAAATATTTATCTAGGTATTTTTTCTGCCCCCATGGTTCAAAATATTCTCGTCAAATTTTGACAAACTTTAAGCAGTGATTATATCTCCCCCAATGCTCCCTCCTCGTCTGCGAAATAAACAAGATGGCCACGACACTATCAATGTCATTAACGTTTGAAAACTTTTTACAGAGAAAAACCTCTGTAAAATCAAATTAAGCAAATTTTTTTTGTATGAAAACTTTATTCCATAACGATTACGTACAATATAATTTTTTTGTTTTAGTATTTTCATTTTTTAATGTCTTGATTAAACTAAACAAGTACCAATAAGAGAAATAAATAAATTAGGACCAAGTAAAGATTAGATAACCCATAGCAGAAGACGAAAGTTAGCGAACATTTCAAGTGACACCAGTTGTTCAACCTTGACATTACCGGTGGTTGTTTGTAAACACGTCAAATAGCAGACATGGTTGAATGTTCGAGAGCAAGATTTTTAAAAATATATTTACAAAACTTTAAGATTTAAAAGAAAAAAAATCTATATTTACAAAACTTTTTTTTAATATTAAAATTGTTGTAAATATTTAATATTAAAAAATGTTTTGGAAATATATTTTTAAAAAATCTTGCTTGCGAACATTCGACCATGTCTGCTATTTATTTACAAACGGCCACCGATAATATCAAAGTTGAACAACCAGTGTCACTTGAAATGTTTGCTAATCTTTGTCTTCTGCTAAAGGGTATCTAATCTTTACTTGGTCCATAAATTAATATAAAAGTACAACTACACTATAATAGTGAAATTCGAAATTTTTTATATTGAATTTCAAGGCAAACCAATGGTCTCTACTTAATTGTCATGTTATAGTAATGGATATATCCAAAGATTACGAAAAATGAAAAGGTAAAAATGATTATTAAAGAAAATATTTTTTGCCGAAAATTAGCGAAAATAAAATGTTCGGCTAACAAAAAACAAAAAAAAAAAAAAAAATGGAGTTCGAAAGGGAGGTAAATATTGCCAATTTTTTTTTTTTAATAAATTGTACATTTTACCATTTTTTTTTTTAGCATAACTGGGTTACTTCCCTTGTTTTTCCAAAACTATAGTGACAGGTTTTTTTTATGATAAAATTTTTTAATTGCGGTAATATTTAAGTATTTCTGACATGACAATAAAGTAGATATCATTGCTTTTAGTTGAAATTGACAAAAAAAGTCAGTAGATACCATTGTTTTTATTTTTTAAATCGATTTTTTTTTCATTTTCCAAATTTTGTTATTATAGTGTACTTGCACTAAAATATGATTAAAATAATATATATACAATATATATATACAATATATATATATATATATATATATATATATATATATATATAAAAAACTCTTTATTAATTTTACATATTTTACGGATATTTTTTTTTTTTTTGTCGAAGTGGGAGATTTCAAAAGTTTTTGGATTTCTTCTTTCTTTGCATTTTGTCAATAGCCATTCTCTTCTTCTGCAAGGCATTGGTCTGAAAAAGAAAATAGAAAAGTAGAAAATATTAACACTCATGGTCATGGTTGTGGCATTCATCATGGGTTGGTTGATCAGCTCTTTCCAACAAGTTCACTACGCCCTGAACACTGGCTGAGCAGGTACCATGATTCAAGCCTGCTTCTGTTATGAGTGGAAGTCATTCGTGGTTCCAACGATGGGCCCTGTAAAGATGGGGAGCCAGAATAAGTTCAGTATCCTGCTTCATGGTCCTGAGCCAGGTTACGAGTTGGCCACCGTAACGTTTTCTTCTAGCCTGGATCAATGCCTTCACAGATAAAGTAACTGAAAAGCATGGCTGAACCAGCAAAGATGTTTGGAAAACAGATTTTTGGAGGGAGTGGATCTTGCACCGAACGAAAATTGTACTGTTGGAGACAAACTGTTGCCAACAGACACGGAGGATGCTGTGAAGGCAGTGATGGTCGAATACCTCCAGTTTGCATAGGCCAAGTCTCACAGCCATAAAGAAGAATTTTGTGGAAAAGGGCCTGATAGATTTTGACTTTGATATTCAAAAATCATTAACAGGAAAAAATAAAAATAAACTAATAAAAAAAGATAAATAATTTAAAATAATATAAAGATATATAATTTAAAATAATAAAAAATATAAATATCTATATTATTAATAAAATTCTAAATGTTTATTTATTTACGTGTGTGTGTATATACCAATAAAACTTTCGAACGGATGCACCAAATTGAAAAATTATTTTTTTCCCTGAAACGTGTGAGTCCCTAGATTGTCCTTATATGGTCCGTAACGAACAAAAGGCCCAAAATAAGGGTGCAATTGTCAAAAAAGTTACCTACTCATGTCAATGGAATTTAACACTGTCCGTATACAATCACGGTAACATCTTTCGGCATACAGACAGGACTTGTGGCGTAATGGATAACACGTCTGACTACGGATCAGAAGATTCCAGGTTCGAATTCTGGCAAGTTCATAATCATTTTATCCAACGTTTACTCACTATCCTTACCCTTAGTTAGGTTATTTTTGTTTTTTTAGTGATTTTGTTGTGTGCATATGGGAATTTCCTATACTCCAAGTTCACAGGTTAAGCATTGATTGTAAAACGATGTTAGGTGTACTCGAGTTTGTGTTTGACTTGGCGTTGTGTGCCGACGCGGCGCAGCCGCTAGTTTTAAATATTTTCTATTAGATCTTATTTTGATAAAGGAATGCCTAATATTGTAGACAGAGAATTAATTTACAAAAAAATTCTAAAGATGAAAAATAAAAAAAAATTGTATTATTTATTGAATCAGCAAATGTTCAAAAACAGGAAATATAATAAGTTTTTTTTTTTTTTTGCTTATTCCATGGATTTTTAAAAATTTATATTTTTCGCTTCAGAGAAAATAGTTTACTAGTTAATGTAAAACTGAAAAACTTTGGAGCAGATTCATTTGATTTCTCTTTTTTTTTTTTTTTAAGGGATTTCCGATTCAGGATAGATTTAAGCAACTTAATACATTGATCTAGATTTTATCTTTGGATTAGATTTGAACTCATGGACCCTTTTTTCATTTTCACTTCTGCAAACATTGTTTATAACCACATTTTTAAAGTTTTCAGTTTTATGTTAACTAGTAAAACCTTTATTTTTACCCTGCTGGTTATTTCCTCCAAAGAGAACTCAATGGAATAAGGGAGAAAAGAAAACTTTGCTGCTTATACAGAACTACACTTATTAAAAAAAAAAAAAAAAACTACAGAAAAATTTGTATGTGCGTAATTTGGTATATAGGGTATTCAGACATGGGGAAATTTTTTTTTTTTTTTTTTAATCGGGTTTTCATCCAGAAAAAAGGGCTGCTAAGAGGTCAAAATTAGAAAAAAAATTGGTATTTGGTGGTGGGGGGGGGGGTCAGATTTTTATGTTTGTCAACCGATTCACAAGATTTGAAAATGCTTTTTATGTCAAGCTGGTCTAATGGTTATTCTTTAGATTTTGGTTCTGATCTCAGCTTAGGTATTTTTTTTTTTTACTAAGAAGAAGTGAACTGTTTAGAAAAAACATAATACTCGCATGCACATGTCTAAGTTTACTTCTGTTTTTATTTTTATTTTTTTATTTTATTTTATTTTTTTTTTTTACTTCATTTTTTTTAAAGGCATTTAATGTTACATTTAATACCGGGCAACGCCGGATACATCTTAGTATATCTAAAGAGAAAGTGATAAAATCTAAATCGATAATAGCAAACGCCAACTTACCTCCTGTGCAATTTTCTTCTTGCGAGTGACAATCTTATCATAAAGACGTCTCTTCTTCTTTGGAATCATCATTTCTGCCAATTTCAGTTCCTCGCGTGCACGTTGCTTGATCCTGACATCTACATCTTCCGTCTCCTCAGCACCAGGAATAACCAACATCTTTTTCGTGCTCGGCTTCTGAAAACAGAAAACGGAGACAATATTAACAAGTTTAAAGATTATGTATACACTGCCGTTTAACTGACGAATTTTGCTATAAAAACGATGTTTCAAGCATATGCGTTGCAGATGCACAACGCCTTTTGTAGAAATGCATGGAGATTTCAAAATATAAAACAGGATTGTGTATTCATTACTTTGCGGACTGTTATCTTCATCTTCGTTGTTGTTGTTGTTGTTTCACCACGTTTCGGCAGACTCATTTTCTGGCCTTCTTCTGCGATGGGATAGAAATGCTAAGTTTTGTAACTGCATTCTCAGCAACCACTGCCTTCCATAGTTGTTGTTGTCCCACCACGTTTTTAGCCAACTAATCCGCTGGCCTGCTTTGGGTAGGATTGAAACCGCTATCTTCAGACAATGCTCACCTGGAACTGTAGAGACTGAACGCCTCTATCCACTGCGTCACGGACCCCAAAGGGCAATCAAGGTTGGATTTTTTGGTCTTATAAATCCAAGTTTTTTTTATTCTTATCTGGTCTTCCATTTGTACCGAATGGTATATCATTTTATTATTGGAATCCTTTGAGACGAGTAAATTTGTATTTGCAGACTGTTTTCCTCATCTCCACGGTTGTTGTTTCACAATGTTTCGGCCAACTATTCCTCTGGCCGTCATCACGTAGTTAACTGCAACGTGATAGGAATGCTGAGTCTCTTAACTGCATCTTCAGTAATTACTGCCTTCCATAGTTGTTGTTGTCTCACCACGTTTTCGTTGTTATCTTACCACTTGCATTTATAGAACCAAAAAATCCAACCTTGAACGCTCTTCGCGGCCCGTGACGAAGTGGATAGAAGCATTGAATATCTACGGTTCCAGGTGAGCAATGTCTGAATTTAGTGGTTTCAATCCTACCCAAAGTCGGCCAGAGGATTAGTTGGCCAAAACGTGGTGAGATGACGACAACTATGGAAGTCAGTAATTACTGAGAATACACTTAAGTGACTCAGCATTCCTATTCCATCACAATTAACCACCTGATGATGGCCAGGGATATAGTTGGGTGAAACGTTGTAAAACAACAACTATAAAGATGAGGATAACTGTCCGCAAAATAAATTTCTACCGAGCTTATATGATAGTGCTCGATAATCAATGTTATATAGTCAGATGGGAGATATATATTATAAAACGTGTTATATGTTGTATGATGGGATAGAAATAATGAGACTTGTAACTGTATCCCCAATTATTACTGCCTTCCATAGTTGTTGTTGTCTCACATTTTGCCCAACTAATCCTCTGACCTGCTTTGGTTGGTTGGTTGGTTGTTTTTGTTTTACGGCATATCAACCCTTTTCGGGTTATTTAATGCCGAATCCAAAGATTTTGAAGAAAAAAATTTTTAATAGAATATATTTGTTGTTTTCAAGTCGGTTTCTATTCAACCCATAGTTGGAACCCTAACAGGTACTACCACTCCGGGTCAGAGTGGACCTGAGAGCAATGGTAATTAAAGGGTGGTTCCACACTCCCCAAAGCCCACAAGCTGGGGCCTCACCACTGGATATAGTTTAAGGTCATATCCAAGACCCTGGCCTGCTTTGGATAGGATTGAAACCGCTATCTTCAGACAATGCTCACCTGAAATTGTAGAGACTCAATGCTTTCATCCACTGCGCTACGGGACCCAAAATATAATGAAACAACAACTACAAAGATGAGAATAACAGTCCGCAAAAAAAAAAAAATGAATACACAAATTATGAAGCCGCAACTCAAAGGATTCCAAATTAAAAAAATAAATAAATAAATAAATACAAAACAAGTTCATTGGAGAGAGAGAGAGAGCAAAATGGAGGAAAGAAAAAGAAAAAAAGACGTGCTTAATGAATTTGTACCTAAAAATGTTATTTGGTAAAAGAGAAACAGTCTACTTGATTACGGCTTCCAGTTTCAAAAGGGAAAATAGCAAGAACAAAAATAAAATTAAATAAATAAAAAAAAATAAAAAAATTGGGTTGTCCAAAAAGTTGGTCTGTTTTTTTTTTTTTAAATATTATCTTTCCAACCTATTAAAGATCATTTTCTTTTTATTCTTGCAACCGATGTAACAAGTATGTTGACGTCTGTGTGTGAAGCAAAGGAGTTCTTACATTTTTGCTTGTATTTCATATCTTAAAATAGAAGATTAAGCAGAATATTACCAACATCTGATGCTTTTTTTTTTTTTTTTACTCCAGAAACCTGTACAAGCCGATCACGCAAGGTCCCCCTTCACAGGTGAAAAATTTACTTTCACCCAGACTAATGATTGTGCAAAATTTTTTTTTAAATCCTAGGCTTTTTATGTCAAGCTAGTCTAATGGTTATTGTACTTAACTCACTGTCTTTAGATTTTGGTTCTGATCTCAGCTTAGGTATTTTTTTTTTTACTAAGAAGAAGTGAACTGTTTAGAAAAAACATAATACTCGCATGCACATGTCTAAGTTTCCTTCTGTTTTTTTTTTTTGTTTTTTTTTTTTTTTTTTACTTCATTTTTTTTAAAGGCATTTAATGTTACATTTAATACCGGACAACGCCGGATACATCTTCTTAGTATATCTAAAGAGAAAGTGATAAAATCTAAATCGATAATAGTAAACGCCAACTTACCTCCTGTGCAAAAATTTACTTTCACCAGGACTAATGATTGTGCAAAATTTTTTTTAAATCCAAGACGTGGTTATTAAGAAAAGTGCAAACAAATAAACAGATAAAAGATTTGGGAGCAATTTTACCCCTATAATGTTCCCTAGGGGGCACAACTAGAATTATCCCGGAAAACCCGCTCTGGCAAAAATTTACTTTCACCATGACTAATGTTTGTGCAAAATTTCAAAAAATCCGAGACATGGTTATTGAGAAAAGTGTAAACGGACAAACAGAAGTGAACTACTAGGTCCAATCCCTCCTTTGTCGGGGGACTGATAAAGATATACCATGTGTATGAGGAGGTATTTAGTTCTCTCTGACTGCAAGAACTGTGACACCAGGTTCAGAAAATAGGATAGAGTAAAAGAAACAAAAAAACGTGATGAATGGTCCACTGACCTTTGGCACCGTACTGACATCCTGTTCTGCCAACTGTCGCTTCTTTCTTGCTCTTTTCTGTTTCTTCCACACTGCAATAGAAAAAAAAAGACAAATAATTAAAAAAAAGTAATTAGGACCTATGGTGAAATGAATAAAGTACTAAGAATACAATTACAAATTACTGTTCCAGTAGATATCTCACTGCTGATGCAATTTTCCACCTGTATAAGAGCCAAGTACATCCAAGGATGGATCACTGTTGGCACGTCTGGGTAGGAGCTGCTAGAAGCAGCTTATCCTGTCTTGACAGAGTTCAAAATAGACTTTGTAGCCTGGTGGGAGGATGCCCTTTTCTCTTTCCTGCAACCTCTTTCCCACAGAAGAGACGTTGCTAGCCGATCTCTGCTTTATGGCAAGTGTTCATCTGAGTTCAAATCTATGGTCCCTCTCCATTCTGACTTTCATGAAAAACACACGTCTAGCTGAAACCACTATCAATAATTTCCCTCACTCTTTATCTGTGCCTAGACCTAAACGTAGATTCCATGAACAAACCTTATTTCTTAGAACTGCACACTTGTGGAACTCTGTTCCACTTTCCTACTTTCCAGCTAACTACAACATGATTGTCTTCAAGTCCAACTTGAACAAATTCCTGATGAGCCATCGCCTTAAGTAATCCAGCTTACCAAATTTCTACTACAAACGGTTACATTAACCCTTATCCTCGAGTGGCCTCCAGGCCTTGATAAGTGGGGACTCCTTTGTAAAAAAACAAAAAAAAAACAAAAAAACTTAAGACCATGTCACAAATGAAAGCATGATACTCCCATGGAATAAATGAAGTGTTCTGTTTGAAATTACATGCAGACCCGCCGAGTTCAATGAGATACATCCGAAGAATGTCGGAGGTTACATCCACCAAAATGTAAGAATAACACTCAAAATAAAAACAGTAGTCAGAATGATCCAAATTAAAACAGAATTTTTTTTTTTTCAAACATTACTCAATCCCAGAACTGAACAACATTTTAGTGTGTAATTTCGTTATCTATACTAATAATAAAATTCTAAATGCTTATTTATTTATCTATATGTGTGTGTGTGTGCCTATATACCAATAAAACTTTTGAACAGATGCACCGAATTGAAAAATTCTTTTTTTCTCTGAAAGTTGTGAGTCCCTAGATTGAATGCCAAGTCACACAAAAAGGGTTTTTTGGGCCGTTTCATAAACTTGTTCAAAAACTTATCTGCCATATGTCAACGGAATTTAGCACTGTTTGTATAGTCATAGTAAGATTTTTCGGCATATGGACACGACTTATAGCACAATGGATAACACACGTTTGACTATGGATCAGAAGATTCCAAGTTCAAATCCTGGCAAGTTCGTATTAATTTTAACCATCATTTTATCCAACGTTTACTCATTATCCTTAACCTTAGTTAGGGTATTTTTGCTTTTTCAGTGATTTTGCTTTGTGCATATCGGAAATTTCCCATACTCCGAGTTCACAGGGTAAGCGTTGATGGTAAGACGATATTGAGTGTACTTGATTTTGTGTTTGATTCGGCATTGTGTGTGCGGACACAGTGCAGCCGCTAATCTATAATATAAATCTCACCTGTCTGTTTTAATGTACGTACGTATGTTTGTATGTCTCACAAAAACTTTCGACGGGGGCAACAGATCCTAATACGATTGGTATCATTTTGAAGCTCGACGTCTTGGACGACAAATATCGAAAAATTGGCCCAAAACATTAATTCCTTCACCCTAAACTCCGCCGTTTTGTACAAGGATGGGTCGATTTTTTTTCGCAGACATTTTAGCAAGTCATCGTCACCATTGGATTGACTTCGGTTAATTTCAACGCTTTTGACTTCCGATCGCGTCATGGAAACATCGCCTACGATGTCAGATTTTATTTCACTTTTTTTTCCACCTTCGCGTCACGAACCCACACCTCCAAACATCCGGGCAACACCGGGCACCCAGGCTAGTCTATAATATAAACCTCACCTGTTTGTTTAAATGTATGTATGTATGTATGTATGCCTAAAACTTTCGACAGAGGCGACGGATTTTCACAAGAAAAGTTTTGAAGCTCGATCCTTCGGACGACAAACATCGAAAAAAATTAGCTAAAAACATTAATCCCTTCACCCTCAATGGGCACTTTTCTACAAAGAGGGGTAGCTTTTTTGGCCAATTTTTTCAAAAGTTATCACCTCTTTTTCGATTGACTAGCCTTAATTTAAACCTTCGCCACTTTTGATTTGGTGATGGACGCAACGGTAAAACCGTCATCTTTTTTTTTGTTTTCACACATTCTTTTTCTCCTTCACAGTATGGGTTCGAACCTGCCTGCCTATTACCACTTTTTTTTTTTTTTTTGCTCAACATACACCTCCAAACACCCAGGCAACGCCGGGCACTCAGGCTAGTTAAAGTATATAAGAAAAAACGTTTAGGGAAGAAATGTTGATTTACTCAGTTTTAGTATAAAATTAGATATAAAAGCATATTTGTAATTTTGCTTATTAAATGTTATTAATTACATCTTGCCAATAAGATGTTATAAAAGTCAAAATTGGATTGGATGAATTTTAAAAGAAATAAGATTTTTTTTTTTTTGGTTTCTATTTCTAAATTTAGAAAAAAAAAAGTTTCAAAACAAATTCAAAAAAAATTTTTTTTTTTCTCCTTACATTTTTTGGTTTCTCCATTTTCTTTGTTTTCAGATTTTGTCTTTAAATCGGTCGATTCCGTCCCTGATTCTTCAGATTCCGATTCATTGGCCTCGTCCTCTATTTCTTCATCATCTTCATCCTCCTCATCTTCTTCTTCCACTTGTTCAACTTCGTCATCTGGGGAAATAAAAAAAAAATATAAATAAACATTTAGGTTCTGAAATTTTTATTACAACTAAACATGCTTGGGCAGGATAAAAAAGCAAATCCCCTACTTGTTCATTTTCGCTAAAACTTTAAATAAAGAGTTTCCTATTTTAACAGGTCCCACACTATCAATCAAGCTCTAACCCCTGTCCCATCATCACAATGTTACAACCCTGCACCTGTTTTACAACTACTTTAATGGAATGTGCTCTGATGAACTTGCTGCACTTGTACCCCTCCCCTCAATGTAAATTCCTCTGACTAACCTGACAAGCAGCAAAATTCCACCCCTTCATTGTAGAGATCCTTAGATGCTGGAAAGCTTTTTATTCTAACAGTTTCTTTCCTTGAACTGCTAGATTTTGGAATTCCCTCTCACTTTTCCTGCTTCACTGACTGTACTAACATGCAGAAATTTAAACAAAATGCAAAAAAATATCTCGCTGCTCAACTCCCTATATAAGACGTCCCTGATTACTATTTTCTGTTAATTTCAGTGTTATATGACCAGTAGTTTAAGAGTTTATAGGTTAAATATTTACACACAGACAGACACACATACATCTGTTCTTATATATCATCTATTTGTTTATTTTGTTTACGATACTTTCAAATGAATTCAATTATGTATACAAAGGAGCATTTTACCTTAATGCTAATTGGGAATAAATTTTCCCTTCAATCAGATGAGTAATATATATATATATATATTAAAAATTTAATTATCCACAGACACGTGTTTTGTTGTCTACATCTCATCAGCATGATTGAACCTAGCAAAATTTGAAACTAAGCCTCCCCAAAGTCTGAGCCGGAAGCTATCTTGGTGGATCCGCCATTTTTCTAGAAATCATTTGTTTTTGTTTTTTTGTTTTTGTTTACGATATTTTTGAAGAACTTTATTTATACAAAAGGGCCACATGTATAGCATTATAACATGGATGAAACACGCAGGCTAGTAAAATATTTTGAATCTCATATCAAACTCTTTTGCTGAATATGTTGTCCAACTATTACTTTGGAGATATTAGATCGAACCGCTTAAGTTTTGATTAGGTTCATGATAATGTTGTAAAACAAAATAACTCATTAAAAATAATAAATTATATTTTGAGGAAGGTGGTGCTTGATCATCACTGCTGGGGAAGGATGGCAAACAATCTCTACAACAATGAAATGGTGCAGTTCATGTAGGTTTTCATACCAAGTCAAGGATATGTCCTCGATTATTATTTCAGCAGAGGTAGGGTAATTTTTTTTTTACACCTATCAGATGGTTCTATGCAATTCTAGAGAATCCACCCTCCCAGGCTTTACCTTCCCACCGTTTGAGAAGAGGTTAGTTTATTGGTAATTAACTGTCTACCAAGGAATGCTAACAAGGCTGTTTAGACATTTTCTTTTGACCTTTTATCATATCTTCCCGCAGTATGTGGGGGTAGGAGTACTAATAATTCCGTGTGTAAACAAATTCTTGGGAGCAATTCCTAAAGAAAATGTCAGTATTGAAAAAATATGATACAAAAATTTTTTTATCTTAACGTTCTGTCGATGGAAAGTAAAGCAAAAATTTTGCAAATAACATCTTTAAATACAGAAAAACGAAACGAGAGAATGAAACGATGCATGCATTACAAAAGGAGTCTTAAAGCCAGGATTAGATCTGATGAGCTTATAGAGTTGGATATTGACCGTACAACGCCGAAAGGTGTGCTGGGCGATGATTATTATAGTTATTATATTATAGTTGTGTTAAAGTTTCGGCAGCTAAAATATGTTTCAGAATAATAAAAACTAACGGGACCTGTGGAAATTGCACAGCGGAATCTTTCATGTGTAATATATTGCTGCTGAACATTCTGTGAACATTCAGCGTGAACAGAGACTCCACAATATTATTGTATCCCTTTTGTTAAAACTGTAAAAATATTTATCTAAGTAATCTGGTTAATGTAGTGTCAGAATATATCTGGTTATTACGGGTTATCTCCAATATCCTTATAGGAGTTTGTGACATATTCCCAGTGCAAGCAGAAAGAAACCCCACGATATCATTATACCATCTTTAGACAGAACATATACTACCCTTGGATCCTAGCCAGAAGACCAAGAAGGTATATTTTAGTTTCATGTACAGCTTTTAAGCGACATTTTCTTCTTTTTTTTTTTACATTGCGTCTGGCTATTTTTGACAAAAGAGGGTAGAAGGTGATAACATACTACAAACATTAAATTAGCATTTTTACATACTAATTTAATGTTTGTAGTAGGTTATCACCTTCTGTCCTCCTTTTTAATAAATAGGATCACCCAATTGAATAACTTATAATCTGGAAACCGTGACACGTATGTATGTATGTTAACAGTACTACGGTATTGATAAATAAATGTTTAGAACAAATATTTATTTAGATTAATTTAGGAATGTTAACTTAAAAAATGTTATCATAACAATTTATTTGGCAACTTAGAAATAATGACGTAAAAACATCAAGTGATTATCTCAGTGGCGTATTCTAATAATGAGGGGAGATGATCTTTTTGAGATATGTAGAAATTAGTTAGGGTATTAGAAATGGCGATAGTCAGAATGTAAACGGGACTTAGATCAGTGTGCAACTTTCCAAGTGGGGGGGAAAAAAACCCACTTTGGAATAAAAAGTTGCCGAAAATAAAACGAGAGGCCCAGTCATTCTTATGGAGAATTTTCATTGCAGTTTTTCTGTCGAAACAAGATCCAAGATGGACCAGATATGTCACCCAATTGGCCAGATATTAAAACCCCAAATAAATTTTATTTATTATTTATTTTGTAAAGGTATTATATATATTATTGTTCCATCATGAACTGTATTTAAATTTACCCACTAGTGATGGGACGATTCTAATATTTTTCTCCAACTCCGATACAATTACAGATTCCGTACTAAATTCCCGATTACAATTTTTTATAAATCTCTAAATATTTAACTACAAAGGTCACTTTAGCATCTTCCGACAGTTTACAGTAAACAGCTGGAAAAAGCTGACGTAATTAGTCAATCAACGGAACGTCAGCGGAGGACAAGTTCTAATAAAATTCATTGCTACAAGAAATTGTTAGATTATAATTGAGATGAGGAAAAAAAATTTCTTGGATTTTTGTTCATGTTTTTGTTTAAAAAAAAAAGAAAATTCTTGGATTTTTGTTCATATTTTTGTTTAAAAAAAAAAAGTTCTTGGATTTTTGTTCATATTTTTGTTAAAAAAAAAAAGAAAAAAGAAATAATCACTATACTTTGCTTGAAAATAAACAAAAATTTCTATCATATAATTAAACTTGCATTAAGTGTTATCATTTTTTGCGTTTAAGTTTTATTTCTAGTGTTTTAACATTATCATCTGACAGTGTTCGCATCGTCACTTTTCCGGCTGCTCACCATAAACTGCTGGAAAATGCTGACACGATCTTGGGTTAGATTCTGGATCAGTACCTAAAAAAAATTAATTCTGTCACTCAAAGGACCCTTCCGCAAGACTTGATTTAACCAAATAAAATTCACTTTATTATGGGTGGATAACCACACAAGAATAAAGACTTTCAAACGTACCTCCATCTTCATACATACGACTGAGTTTCTCTGGGGGTACATATTCTCCATCTTCTTCAGTCACAAACGGTGACAAATGCGGTGGAAGCAACACGCCAGGGAAATAATCCTCAACCGGGAGAAGCTTACGGCAATTCACACTATCAAACACCCATTGTGGCTGGATATAATACCTGCGGAAAAAAGCGAGAAAATAATAAGTATCAAAATTATATGCAAACTAGCAGGGCTATCCGATGTCACCCGGGAAAAAATATGAAACATATTTCTATTAAAACTTGTATCTTTCTTACCTCTCTCTTGCTCATTTTCTGCCTCACCCTCCCAAACCCTTGGTCCTGGATATGACCTTAAACTATATCTGATGGTGAGGCCCCAGCTTGCGGGCTTTGGGAAGTATGGAGCCATCCCTTAATTGCCATTGCCCCCAGGTCCACTCTGACCCCAATGGCTGACCAATCATCATTCCACCATCAAAGGTGGACCACCTATATACCTGAGAGCTCAATCAAATTCTCCTTCATGGTTGTTATCCAGCTTCTGTCCACCAAAATGTTTGCACTCTGCAGGCAGAGATAGGAAGGATTACATCTAAATAAGAGTTAGGATTACTTTGTGAATTAACTCTTCCTCCAGACAATGAACTGCAGATCTGATATCATATTAAAAACCCTTTTTTCTATTTATTTCAAAAGAAAATACAACTTTGTTATATATGGATCGTGGAATTGCATGTATCTGCAAAAGATCTAGCTAATTTACATATTCTTTTAAACATTCATTTCAATTAATTCCCTGTTAGTATTTTTCAGTTTTCTTATGCGATCATCATCTTTAGTTAACTTTTACGTATAATTATATTCATGCAGATATTATACATGATTAATATTTGCGTAAAAAGGTTATCGCAAACACAAACCTCTTTCTATATATATTTATGGATACATATATTTGTTTAAAAAATTTTTGCCTACAAAACTCCTGTCAATTTTTTTGTTTACAGACATGATACTTAATATATAGGGTATCCGAACCCATGCAAAACATTATATTTGGATTTTAGCCGGGGAAAATCGGTGCAAACGTGTGAAACGATGGCATTACGAATATGCATGCATAACGTGTTAGTTATTAGTTCATGTTTAATTTTTAGCCTTGCAGCAAACATATCTTCGTAGGTCAGACATTAACGTCAAAGAAAAAAGTAAATTGTAAGTTAAATGTTTTGGTTTCAATTCTTGGTGGTAGCGCACCAGACATTTTTATAATAACTTTTTAAATCATTACTATATTCTGGGTCTATTATAATAATAAATACAAAATCTGCATTAATCAAAATATTATATTTAAGCAGATTTTACAACTGGGCAATGCCAAGTGGGGCCTGCTAGTGTATATATATACACACACACACACATCTCTACTATTATATAAAAGGAATTTTTTTGTATGTTTGTATGAGTCTGTTCCCTATGGATTCAAAAACAGCTGGGCCAATTTTTATGAAATTTCGCACAAAGGTATTTTATGTGCCTGGTAGTGTTCTTAGATAAGTTTTGTAGCGGAATGTCTTTGATAAGTATCGATAATCAATAATTGAAATAATCTGATTAAAGAATAAACAGGCAGTTTTGACCAAAGTTAACACCTTACACAGCCTAACATCACAATTACATTTAGGGAGTTTTATTACCACACAAGCCGATAGGCTCAACATAAAAAAAAGCAGCAGGTTCTTTTATATAGCAGGGTTGCGTTTGAAATTAATGTTTCTGTTTAAAGCACAACTGCACCATGATAATTGACTTTTTAAAAAAAATTTAAACTTAAATTCGAGCCATTATCACTGCACAAGCAGTAAAGCCAGGCATATAAAATCAACAGTATGTTCTTTGATATGACAGGTGTGCGTTTGAAATGAATGTTTTTGTTTAGAGCACAATTTAACCATGATACTTGACTTTTGCATTTTAAACTTAATGTATGCCATTATACATAAAAGATAATTTCATAAGATCAACAGTAGATTCTCTACAGTGCAATGTAGATTAACATGTACTGTAGACTAAATTACTGCGAGGAGGCATGTGATACTTCCTCTAAGTGCACCACGATGGGTCCCTAACTAGAGCAGGCAATAAATCAATTTGATCGAAAAATGGTCGATTTCATTGATTTTGATGACGACAGAAATATGGGAGTGTGGAACATTCTTGATCATCATTCAAGCAATGTCAGGTCTCACTGCTAGTATATATATATATATATATATATATGAGCTAACAGTTAATGAAATATGTTAAAAAACACTTTGAAATGAGTTAAAAACATATTTAATTTGAAAAGGAAACACTAGATAAATGGATAGTCCTTAATCCACGGAGTTTCGAAGAAATACTCTCCTTCTCATCAGAGGGTAGGAATTAGCAAAATGCAGGATCGGATTTTGCATGCAGAAGTATTTGATGAAACAACAAATAAGTCAAAGATCTTACTTGAAAACAAAATAAGTTAAGCAGAGGGAATATGGTAAAGAAAAAGGTGATTACACATTAATAGATAGTCTGGTGGAAGATAAAAAAAATCCAGTGACGGTAAAATCCAAATGTAAAACTTCAAGAAAGTTAAAAGAATTTCCATTTGTTCAAGTAAAATCCAAAGAAATCCCGTAATTGGAAGAAGATGGTCCATAATAATCCAAAGGCAGAAATCCATGGAATAATTCACAAAAAAGTGTGTACAAGGAAAAAATAATATTAATAAAAGAAAAATAAGATGTGCTTTTCACTCTACTTCCGAGACATAACTATATATATATATATATATATATATATATATATATATATATATATATATATGTGTGTGTGTGATGGGATGATTACAATATTTTTCCTGATTCTGTTACAATTACTGATTTTGTACTAAATTCCTGATTCCGATTCTTTATAAACCTCTAAATGTTTAACTATAAAAATGATGGTTTTGTCCTGATTGCTGTAAAAACTGATCTTACATGTGCATATATTTTCTCAAACATAAAAACACTTGTGAGGAGGTGATCTTTGGATTTTAGTTTTACTGGAAATTTAAATAAATGAATATTCATTATTTTATCGCTACTACCAGTGGTGACAGATTTTGTTTTAAACAAAATCAAATAAAAAAAAAATAATAATAATTAAAGGAATCGTTTTTGGCATCAGAAAATAGGTACAAGTTTTTCCGATTTCAATACTTCAAAAGATTCTCAATTTCAATCAATCGTCCCAACACTTATATATATATAAAAAGCACAAATTATACAGGGTGTTCCAAAAGTCTTGGGCACATTTCAAGTCCTCATATCTTCATAACTCTGAATAGTAGAAAGATGAAAGTGATACCATTTTTAAAGCTAAATGCATTAAGTTTTTTGTAAGGCTTTTGATATTTTTCATTTCTTTTTAGATCCAATATCTTAATAGTTCTTAAGATATTCAATGTTAAAATGTGCCCAAGACTTTTGGGACACCCTGTATATATGAATACTTAAAAAAAAAAAAAAAGGAAAAAATATAGATGCGAGTTAGTGGAAGTTAAATTGCTTAAATCATGAAAATATCAGCGTGCAAAGCCTAAATCCAAAAATAGTCATTCACTTTATCTCCCATCCCACTCCCTCTCCAGCTATGGGTTAAGTAGTATCATTTTGCTTATAATGGACTGTTACAATTCTTTAATTTTCTTAACTGTGTTAAGAAAACGTAAAATAAACAAGAATGATAGACTAAAATAAAAGCTGGGAGGAAAGGGTTAAAACAACATTCAGGGAGAGAAGGTGAGATTGATAGAAACTAAGACGGATGAGTGAGTTAATTGCAAATTACGGCTAATTATAATGAATTTTTTTTTAAAAACATAACTCAATCCCAAAAACTAAAGAATATTTTAGCATGTATTTTGCATGATTAAAAATATATGCGTAAAAAAAAAAAAAAAAATGTCATAGAAAAACCAATGTTGATTAACTCAGCTTTGGTATAATAATAGCTTAAGTGAATCAAATTGTCTGAAATATTTCAACAGACAATGAAGTTGTACATTAGTTTTATTACTTCTTTCATGAATACAGCCAATTTATTGGCCATTTTTTAGGTTACAGTTTGGAAGAAGATTTTTGAGGGGGGGCATTTTTAATGAAAATGTTTTCCTTGAAAATATCCCCTTCAAAAATCTTTAAACCATTGAAGGAAAGCTTTACAGCAAAAGCAACTGTTATATGATTAACAAGTGAAGCATGAATGGACCCCAGGAGTGCACAGTGAACGAGGCATAAAAATTTTTTTTTCAAAGTTCAGCATTGCCTAGCCCCAAAAGTCCCCAAGGTCTTAACATATTTAAATTTGAGTTTAGCACCATGCAAAACTGCTAAATAGACATACACAGAAAATTTTGGACAAATATGGCAAAATAGTCCCAAAAATGGAATGTTTTTATTAGCCCTAAAAGAGTCCCTGGGGCACACCCAAAAGTTATCGCAAAGTATAGACAAACAAGATTACATAAAAATCGGTTAGTTATAACTTTTCAGAAAGTTTTATAAAAATCCAAGACATCAATTTTTTTTTTTTAATAAGCACAAAAGTGTCAATTTTAGCCATTTTAACCCAAAAGGCACCCCTGCGGGGGCAACCAGAGTTTTCTCTGAAAATCTGTTCTGTTACTTTACTCATATCATGTTTAATGTTTGTGCAAAATTTCAAAAAATTCCAAGACGTAGTTATTGAGAGAAGTGCAGACAGACAAACGAACAAGGGTGAATTTACAGGTCAACTCTCCTTTTGTCAGGGGACGAACAAACAAAATAAGTTCAAAAGTTTGTTAAAGAGATATTTTTATAGGTTGGAAAGTGGAAGTTTAGATAGGAAAACATACTTTTTTTAAAAAATATTTTGAGAATCCTTGTAGAAAAAAAGGAATTCATAGAGAAAGCCTGAATTATCCACAAGTCAGAAAAATTGTAATCAAAACTTCCCCATCCAATTACAAAACTTAGATTTGATTAAAAGTTATTAATAAGAGTCAATGCTAATTTATTTTCATTGTAATAAGTTCAGTGAGAGATGTTAGGAGTATTTAAAATGAATAAGTTTATAATAATATGAAAGAGTTTAGGAGTTGTATGTATGTATGTATGTATGTATGTATGTATGTGTGTGTGTGCATTAGCTCTGTTGTGGATTTTGGCTCAAACTTACTTATTGAAGGAAAGACCTAGTTTCTTATTCAATCAGAGTGGATTAAAACGACAAATTTGATAAATTCAGAAAAATGCATCTGATTGGTTTAAAATGTTTTTATTTGTTTTTTAATCAATTCAAACAAGTGTATGCACAGAAACCATTGTAAGCATTTTCATTTTTGGACACCAAAGTGTAAACGTTGTCACTTGGTACAGTTATTGCTGTTACAACTGTGTTCATCTTGGTTGAGTGAAGCAAGCTATCTCCCTGGTCCGTACCACATCTGAAACCAGGCAGCCATTTTATCTATATCAAAGCTAATTTTAACCCAATTAGGTAATTTGTTTAAAAACTATATTAAACTTTATTAGAAAAAAAATCTAATTATATGATGGATTTAGTTTGATTGATTTGATTAAATCTCTTTTTTTTTTTCAATACATTTCTATTATTGATGACTTGGGAATATTAGTAGATACATACACAGTGTATGTCATCATCATCATCATCATTATTATTAGAGGAGATTACAAGTTGGCTTTTTATCATTATTTTCTTTTATTTTTGTCAAATTCAACAAAGGTCTAACATACGCAAAATCAACAAAGGTCTAACATACGCAAAATCAACAAAGGTCTAACATACGCAAAATCAACAAAGGTCTAACATACGCAAAATCAACAAAGGTCTAACATACGCAAAATCAACAAAGGTCTAACATACGCAAAATCAACAAAGGTCTAACGTACGCAAAATCAACAAAGGTCTAACGTACGCAAAATCAACAAAGGTCTAACGTATGCAAATTCAACAAAGGTCTAACGTACGCAAAATCAACAAAGGTCTAACGTACGCAAAATCAACAAAGGTCTAACGTACGCAAAATCAACAAAGGTCTAACGTACGCAAAATCAACAAAGGTCTAACGTACGCAAAATCAACAAAGGTCTAACGTACGCAAAATCAACAAAGGTCTAACGTACGCAAAATCAACAAAGGTCTAACGTACGCAAAATCGACAAAGGTCTAACGTACGTAAAATCAACAAAGGTCTAACGTACGTAAAATCAACAAAGGTCTAACGTACGCAAAATCAACAAAGGTCTAACGTACGCAAAATCAACAAAGGTCTAACGTACGCAAAATCGACAAAGGTCTAACGTACGCAAAATCGACAAAGGTCTAACGTACGCAAAATCGACAAAGGTCTAACGTACGTAAAATCAACAAAGGTCTAACGTACGTAAAATCAACAAAGGTCTAACGTACGCAAAATCAACAAAGGTCTAACGTACGCAAAATCAACAAAGGTCTAACGTACGCAAAATCAACAAAGGTCTAACGTACGCAAAATCAACAAAGGTCTAACGTACGCAAAATCAACAAAGGTCTAACGTACGCAAAATCAAAAAAGGTCTAACGTACTCAAAATCAACAAAGGTCTAACGTACTCAAAATCAACAAAGGTCTAACATACTCAAAATCAACAAAGGTCTGACATACTCAAAATCAACAAAGGTTTAACATACTCAAAATCAACAAAGGTCTAACATACTCAAAATCAACAAAGGTCTAACATACTCAAAATCAACAAAGGTCTAACATACTCAAAAGCAACAAAGGTCTAACATACTCAAAATCAACAAAGGTCTAACATACTCAAAATCAACAAAGGTCTAACATACTCAAAATCAACAAAGGTCTAACATACTCAAAATCAACAAAGGTCTAACATACTCAAAATCAACAAAGGTCTAACATACTCAAAATCAACAAAGGTCTAACATACTCAAAATCAACAAAGGTCTAACATACTCAAAATCAACAAAGGTCTAACATACTTAAAATCAACAAAGGTCTAACATACTCAAAATCAACAAAGGTCTAACATACTCAAAATCAACAAAGGTTTAACATACTCAAAATCAACAAAGGTCTAACATACTCAAAATCAACAAAGGTTTAACATACTCAAAAGAAGACACAGAAATAGAAAAAAAAAAGGGAAAAAGAAAAAACATGTAAAAAAATAAATAACTGCATAAAAGTGTTTTTTCTGTACCTGGATAGAAACTTTTTCTCTTGTTGTGGTCGATCAACAATCTGATGTGTGATAGTTTGATCATCTTCCTGATAAGTGTAGCCAATTGTACCCGTATTGCCCCAGGACACTGTTCCTCCAAAACACCTAAAAAGAAGACACTTTAAGATTATTTTTTTAAATACCAACCGTGTTTGTGTGTGTATGTATATATATATATATATATATATATATATATATATATATATATATATATATATATATACACACACACTAGCATGGGTGCCCGGCGTTGCCCGGGTGTTTGGGGGTGTATGCTGAGCAAAAAAAAAAAAAAAACGGTAAATTTTTAAAACTTTGACCCCTATTATGACCCCTTAAAATTTATTGTTTAGGGCTCAAATAAAGTTATTAAGTTAGATCCATGTCTAAGGAACCTATATCTAAAATTTCATGTGTTTAGACCCAATATTGTAGGAGGAGTTTGGTAGAGTTCTCAAAGGTCAAATCGTTGAACTTTGACCCCTTAATCGCCAAATTTCTGTCCGAAAACCAATCACATCGATTTTCCCAAATCTCAGTACCCTGTATATCAAATTTCGAATCTGTAGGCTTAAAATTGACAGAGTTATTGCGTAGGGAAATGTACACAGACACACGTTCACTTTATATATATATATATATATATATAGATAAAAGTGAAAGTGTCTGTTTGTCTGTGTACATTTCCCTATGCAATAACTCTGTCAATTTTCAGTCTACAGACTCGAAATTTGATATACAGGGTACTAAGATTTGGGAAAATCTTTGCAATCCGTTTTCGGCCAGAAATTCGGCTGTTAAGGGGTCAAAGTTAAACGATTTGACCTTTGAAAACTCTACCAAACTCCTCCAACAATTTTGGGTATAAACAATTGAAATTTTAGATATAGGTTCCTTGGACATGGATCTAACTTAACTTGATTTGAGCCTAAAAGAATAAATGTTAAGGGGTCATAATAGGGATCAAAGTTAAAAAAATTTGACCTCTGCAGTCTACCAAATTACTCAATTTCTGGTCCAAACATTTGAAATTTGACATAAAGGGTATTCAGAGATAGGGCAAACTTTTTAATCGGTTTAGGTAAAAATTTTGAGCTACAAATATATAAATGTATGTATGTATGTTTGCATGTCTGCCTAAAACTTTCGACAGAGGCGACAGATTTTCACAAGATCAGTATCGTTTTGAAGCTCGACCCTTCGGACGACAAATACCGAAAAATTGGCTAAAAAAATTAATTTCTTCACCCTCAACTGGGCACTTTTCAACAGGGAGGGGTCGCTTTTTTCACCGATAATTTCAATTCTCTTTTCGATTGTTTAGCCTTAATTTAAACCTACGTCACTTCCGGTTTGCCGGTGGTCATAACAGCAAAGACGTCAGGTTTTTTCCTGGTCTTTTCCTCCTTTGCGGTACAGGTTCAAGCCTGCCTTCCTACTACCACTTTTCTTTTTTTCTTTTTTTTTTTGCTCAACACACCTCCAAACACCCAGGCAACGCCGGGCTGAAATGCTAGTATATATATATATATATATATATATATATAAAGCAGTTATCTGTTTATTCTATATTTTCCATTTCAACACGCTTTTATTTGTAAACACTTTTTCAACTTACAATTTGGCATCTGCACGCCTTTCTAGCTTATTAAATCAAAAAAGAAAACTAAAAGAGTGACCTCGACAACACAACATGAGGCTGGATTTTGTACTTTTACTTCCAAGGAAAAAAAAAAGATCAACAACTTAAGTTTTGTTGATCCTTTTCTGACAAGAGATTTTTAACCCTACCAGACCTAAGCTACTGAACCTAATTTGCCCCTGTGCTTTACCTTCATGACAAAATTGTGAAAAAAATTTAAACGTGTTAGTAATTTTTTGCCTTTCATCTACCGCCAGTATTCAGCCTTCAGTTACTCGTGTGCCAGTCTACCCAACAGATGGAGCCCTCCTTGATGCACAGGTACTTTCTGCAGTGGGTGCACCAGAACCTTGTCTTCACCTTCTTTTGGGGGTGGTTTTTGTAAGATACTCCTGGGTGATGTCTGTTGTATCTCAGGTGTTTCTCCATGCACACAGAACAGATGTGGTCAGATGATGTGCCAGGGGAAATTTTAAGGTAGTGATTGCCTGGCTTCAGGCATTGAGCACAGGGTTCTTCTTGTAGAACGGTAATTTCATACCAGTTTCAAACACACTGTTTGAATGTATCTTGTTAAGTACAGAGATTTTCTAACAGCTTCTTATGTAGAAAGGTACAGCACATAAGAGTTGT
Organism: Euprymna scolopes; assembly: GCF_053919585.1. Classification (NCBI taxonomy): domain Eukaryota; kingdom Metazoa; phylum Mollusca; class Cephalopoda; order Sepiida; family Sepiolidae; genus Euprymna; species Euprymna scolopes. The sequence goes on along the minus strand of NC_136526.1, from coordinate 42,242,216 downwards.
AGCAAACTCACATGAAAATTTGATGAAGAAGCATCGTGGCTATTGGTAGTGGCGTCGTGAACGATGAAGGCAGGTCATCTGGTTGTTCTTGTCGCAACCGCCCATATACTTCTTGTAGTCCAAGGCAAACTGTGGAATGATCACTTCAGTGACAGTACCATCCTTCTTTTTGTTGACAGCTCCTGTCTTTACAGGATCATGGTAGTTGAAGATGAAGGTGATGGGCGTATTGTCCTGCGATACGATACATGTTGGAACTAGCTCAACCTACCCATTGGTGAATTCCACTATAGTTACAGTAAATTACAGGGTCAAATTTTAAAAAATAAATAAATAAAACAAGCTAATAATTTCTGACAACATGCATCAATAAATAATTGCTGACAACATGCATCAATAATCAAACTAAAGAATATATGTATACGAAACAGAATTCTGTATTCAGCTATACCAGTCAAAGAAATAGGGGAAAATCTTATTTTACAAATTAATAATTTCTGACAACATGCATCAAGATCAAACTAAAGAGTAAAAGAAAGAGGAAAATTTTACTTTATTTCATATATCATGGATTAAAATATCTTTGCGGATTTAAATTTTTAGTGATTGAGCATAACAGAGTAGCTTAACTTTCAAACACGTCACTAGAGGGCACTCACATCGCTCAATTGAAGTATGGAAGCACAAAATGGAAGCAATACCTCCACTTTTCTCCAAAACTGCTTACTTATATATTTGGGCAAAATATTAAGATATTTTTTGTTAATATATTTATGATTTAAAATTCATTTATTAACAGAAATATGAAAAAACAATGAATGTGTATTGCAAAATATTGTTTTAAATTCTTAAACTTTTTTTTATCAATTTTTTTATTTATTTTTGGTCACCACTTATCAAGGCCCAGAGGCCACTCGAGGATAAGGGTTAATGGGTATACATTAGTCATTGTGATTCTAGCATAGTAAACATAAGTGGGAATTTTGTAACTTGGATTACTTAGGGGGATGGTGCAATAAGAACTTGTTTACATTGGACTTGAAGACAATCAGATTGTAGTCAGCTGGAAAGCAGGCAAACAGAATAGAGTTCCACAGGTGAGCAGTTCTAAGAAAGAAGCCTTGTTTATGGAATCTACGTTTAGGTGTAAGCACAGATAAAGAGTGTGGGAATTTGTTGATAGTGGTTTTGGCTAGACGAGTGTTTTTTTGTGAAAGTCTGGCGAGGGGGGACCACAGATTGAAGTTCAGATGAGCACCTGCCATGAAAAAAACAATAAAGCAGGGACAGGCTCACTACGTCTCTTCTGTGGGAAAGAGGTTGCAGAGAAGAGAAAAGGGCATCCCCACTAAGCTACGAAGTCTATTTTGAACTCTGTCAAGGCAGGATAAGCTGCTTCTAGCCCCTGCCCAGATGTGGCAACAGTACTCCATTGTTGGCTGAACTTGACTTTTATATAGGTAGAGAATTGCATCAGGAGTAAGATATCTACTGGAGCGGTAGGAGGATCCCACCATTTTTCCAACGACTTTGGCAATGGATTTGATATACGTGTTCCATTTAAGATCGGGAGTAAAGGTAAAGCCCAGAAGCTTGTCAAAACAAGAAGCCTCCCCAAGACGAGAGCCATTCATTTTGATTGATGCCAGATGGGCAACAGAGCGTTGATGATGTAAAGATAGAAGCTTGGTTTTAGATGCCTTAAAAGTAACCAGCCACTTTTTTCCTCATTGTACCACATGCTCAAGATCAGGAGAGAGAGTCAGAGAGAACTTATTCATTTACGGTCTTCAAAGTGCTACCATAGATGGTAGTGTCGTCAGCATAAATGTTTACGAATGATCTAAGGATGTGGTTTGGAAGATCATTGATGTAGATCAGGAAGAGAGTTGGACCCAGGATGGACCTCTGAAGGACTCCAGCATTAATACTGAGAGCCTCTGATTTCTGCCCATCAACCACTACTCTTATGAGCCTATCAGAGAGAAATGATTTAATAATTGAGAAGACATTTCCAGCTATACCATGACTGAAGATCTTGTGAAGTAGACCTTTATGCCATACCTTATCAAAGGCCTTTGATATGTCAAGAGCAATTGCCCTAGAGAGGAAGCCTCCGTTAAGGGATTCGCCAATCCTATGAGATATAACTGTAAGCATGTCTGCTGTAGATCTAGCAGAATAGAAACCATATTGCATGTCACTAAGAAGGTTATTTTTGCTGAGATGGTTAACTATTTCCTTATTTAGCACAGATTCCAGCAGCTTACTCACGATGCATAGGAGACTTATTGGTCTGTACTAAGAGGGAGATGAGTGATCACCTGGGTTCTTAAATACATTGCATACTGATGAGATTTTCCAAGATGCTAGGAAGCATTTCTCCTTAAGACAACACTTAAACAACTTTGTAAGTATGGCCGCTAGTTCCAATTGAAGCCTTTTGAGCACTATAACTGGAACGCCGTCAAGGCCAGTTGCTTTACTTTGATTAGCTTGGCAACATCACGTACAGATATTTGTATGTCACATAGCATGTTATCTGATATACAAGGGAATACTGGGGGTTGGTGGCCTTGGTCGTAAAGGATAGAATTAGCTGCAAAGTTCTTGGCAAAGAGATTGGCTTTGTCTGATGCTGATGAGATTACCTCAGGTCCATTGATGATATTTGGGATAGAGCTCACATTTATGTTCAGGATCCTGTTTGCTATTTGCCAGAACTGATGGGAACCAAGCCACTGCTCAGCTACCTTGGACTTGAGCATACAACTCTCTTGCCTTCTTTATTACTTTTTTTACAGTGGTTGCTGACAGTCCTGAAAGCGGCTTTAGTCTCAGTACATCTATTACGTTGGATGCAATGGAAAAAGTGATTTCTGTGCACAATGGCAGCAGCACATTCTGGGGAGAACCATGGCTGGTTGTTAGGTTTTTGCTGGCACTTTTTCGAGGGTATGAAACTGTCTATACCTACAGTTAACCATTCCGTCAGGTCTGATACTATAGGGACACATCCATTTTAAACATGGCATGTAGAGGTAGATCTGATATAAATGTACAGAAGCTATCCCAGTCAGCCATAGAGTATCGATACACTGTATGATGGAGAGGTATGTCTGAAGATCTATTACATTTTGTTTTTACCCTCATGTAAAAAAAAGAAAAAAGAAAGCTATTTAGATATTTTAAAAATATATTTACAAAAACATGAAAAAAAAATGAACACATCACATTTTTTAAAGTTTTAACAGTTACGAAATGGTGAATGCGCAAGGGTAAAAATAGTTTAACAGTTGTACGAATCATCTTATCAGAATTCAAAACAATATTTCACATTTCTATAAATAAATATATTTTCAAAATATCTAGATAAATGAAACATTTTAAGAAAGCTCCTTTTAAGGTGGAACACAATGTGACACATTCATTGATTTTTTTTTTATATTTTTGTAAATAAATACATTTTTTTAAATATCTAAACAGTTTACCAAAATATATAACATTAAATAAACATAGTTATTAAAAAAAAAAAATGCAATAAAAAAAATGAGTATAAAAAAATAAGCAAGCAGTTTTGGAGAAAAGCAGAGGTATTTTTTCCATTTTGTGCTCCCATACTTCAGTAGAGCAATGCGAGCGCCCTCTAATGACAAGGCACAGTGCCATTTTGATGTAGGGGGTTACTATCGGGGGACATAATCTGCAGGGATACTATGTAGAGAATTGATCAGCAAGATATCTGTTCACATTATACTTGAACTTCTGCATGTCAGTACAGTTGGGGAAGCAGGAACCCGGAAGAGAATTCCAAAGTCTAGCAGTTCTGGGGAAGAAACTATTGGAGTAGAAGGCTTTCTTACATCTAAGGATCTCTACTGTGTAGGGGTGGGATTTTGCTGTTTGTCAGGTTTGTCGGGAGTATTTACGTTGAGGGGGGTACAAAGGGTTGTAGTTCGTCAGAGCATCCACCATCAAAATACTTGTAGAACAGGCACATGGATGCAACATTTCATCGATGGGACAGAGGTTGAAGCCTAGATGACAGTTCAGGACCTATCAGGTTGGCGACTCTCTTTTGAACCCTGTTCAGGAGCGATAGGCTAGTAGCAGATGCACTAGCCCAAATGTGACAACAATACTTCATACATGGGTGAATGGTGACCTTATAGATGTACAGGATACTTTCAGATGTAAGTAACTTTCTAGCATGGTAGAGAGAGCCCACCTTCCTCGCAGCGGCCCTGGCAATGCTCTCAATGTATCTGTTCCAACTCATGTTCCCTGTGAAGGTTAAGCCAAGGAGTTTGAAAGAAGTTCTTTCAGGTAATGTATCTTTAGCCATAGCTATTAGTGATTGAGAAGGTTTCTTGTAATTATTGAAGGAAATCAGCTTAGTCTTGGCAGCATTGAATGTGACCATCCATTTTTGTCCCCTTTCTATTACAGATTGAAGGTCTTCCTCTAGTGTTTCTTCGATTTCCTTAGATATGCATTGATTTGAGAAGATTTCAGAAGCATTTGTTTTCTCCTCGTGCTTGTTATAGAGCGTGGTGTCATCAGCAAATATATAAATTGAAAGTTAAGCTACCATATTATGCTCAATTACCAAATTCTTTTTAATGATTTTCTTTTGTACTATATTATTATTTGTTTACAAAATAAATTTAACATTAAAAATCATCAACTTTTTGGTACGTATTCAAATTCTGACATCATGTCAGCATCTTTGGCATGGTTACGGAAGCAGTCGGAAGATTCCGATGATGCAATGACTGTCAAAGATGATAAATTAAAAAATTTGGTGTTGTAATCAAATTAACAAAATTGGGGGGAAAAAAAAAACTAAAAATGTAAAACAAGTTACCAAAAGTTTAATTGTATGAAAGAAAAATGAATTTATCTCCCAAGAAAAGCTTCAAATTAATTAGGTTTTATTTTTTGTTTCTTCAATTAATAATTTTTTTTTTTTTTTTTTTTACAATAAAAACATGGAAACAGTGAAAGAAAAAAAAATTTTTTTTTTTTTGTTTTCAATCAAAGTTGTAAAATAATTGTTTTTGACAAAAATAACAACTGAAACAAGCCGTGAATGCATGGTCCCCCTTTGGTGCTGCATGTGAGATGATACCACAAAAAATAGTGAAGAAATGATGAATGTGAAAAGTGTGAAGGACCAACGTTGCCTTCACATTTTCGACAAGTTTCAGAAAAATCTAATGTATGGGGCAAAAGTTATGGGATGAAAAGTGTAATTTTTTGCAATTTTAGGGCATTTGTGACCCCTTTTGAGTTCCTGGGAATGTTGAATCCCAGTGAAAAATGAACAAAGTTGCAGTTTCATGCCTTAAGACACGTATATTTGAATTCAGCACCATGAAAAACCACTATATAGACATACATATCAAGTTTTTGAGTAATATGAAAAAAGAGCTCCAAAAAGGCATTTTTTTTTAGCCCTAAAAGTCCCATAGGGATGCGAACTAGAATTTTGCCAGGTCACCCATACTGGATTTATATTAAGAACAATGGGCTCCACATTTTGGCTAAGTTTCAGAAAAATCTAATGGACGGATCAAAAGTTATGGGGCAAAACGTGTCATTTTCAGCCATTTTGACCTCATTTTGAGCCCCTGGGGACGCAACGGGAATTTTTGCAGAAATAATTTTTTTTACTGTGTACATCTATTTAATGAAATACAATTTGTGGCAAAATTTCAGGAAAAACTAATGGATGGTTATCTGGCAATAGTTCGGCACCACTGAAAACATAGGTCCCTCTCCGATAAATCGGGGGACCAAAAAAGAAATTTACTTTTTGTCTTTGGCAAAGAAAGTTAAGTGGTTAACCATGCTGGAAGATGCCGATGCTAAATCACCAGAACTTGGATTAGAATCCTAATATCAAATTTTCTTATGGCTTCCAGAAAAAATAATACTACAAATATTACTGTTACCTAGGAAAAAATAAAATTACTGATATGTCACAGATGATTGGAGAAGCAGTATGCTAAACCATTGGTGTTTTGTTTGATTTCCCTCCTACCCATCCCAACTCAAACTCCAAAATAACAAACAACTAACCTGATGATGAATACCATGTATTCACGCGGAACTTCTCGATTCAGGAAAAATTTCAACCCCTGGAATAATTTTTGGAATTTTGCATGATTCTTGATTTCCATTTTAGCTTTTTCCATTTCATCTGGATCTTCAGACTAAGAAAAAAGAAAAAAAAAAAATCAACTTTACGATAAGCAAAATACAATAGAGATAAAGCGTTAACCCCAGGAAGTGGGCCCCTTGAGTTCTGAGAACTTTGAAGTAAAATAAAACCACACAAAAAAAATGTATGTACTCTTTAGTTAGAAAACGGGAAGAACTTTCTGTTATTTTAATCCCATATTTTCTAGGCATGTTTTAAGAGGGAATACAGACAAAAAAAAAAAAAAAAAATCAACTTTACGATAAGCAAAACCTAAGTTGCATAATAATAGAAGTGCAAATAAGAAGCAGAGGTAGACTTATAAACCGACTAACCACCTGGTTGTAGGTAGGTTTCAGTGGCTTGCACAAGTCTGGCCTTTGCCGACTGCTCGGACAACTGTTCACCCTTTACTTCAATCCATGGTATCCTTCTCCTGAAGTTGCCGAACTTTCAAGTCCATGATAGTTGCAACCCAAATCTTGCATGGGCAACCAAATAAGCCACCAATTTATATGATTTGTTTAGCCACTCACCACTGTGCCTGACATGATCAAACCAGCGGAGACACTTCTCATGTAAGTGCCACATTCAGATGTGGGATTTGGAGCTTTTTGCAAAGAACAAACTTGCTGACATGCTGTCAACTTTGTATGGCATATCTAGCAAAGCATAGCAAACTCACTATACAGAAGTTGCTACCTGTTCTGCATAGAATTCAAACAAGCCGAGCATGTGGGGTCCTGCTCCACGAGTGAAAAATTTACTTTTACCATGACTAATGTTTGTGCAAAATTTAAAAAAAAAAAAAAAAAAAAAAAAAAAAAAAAAAAAAAAATCCAAAGCATGGTTTATTGAGAAAAGTGTGAACAAATGAATGGATGAATGATTTGGGGCAATTTTACCTCGATAATGGTTCCTGGGGAGGTCAACCAGAGTTATCCCGAAAAATCCATTCTGGCAAAAATTTACTTTCACCATGACTAATATTTATGCAAATTTTTTTTTAAATCCAAGGATTAGTTATCGAGGAAAGTGCGAGCAAACGAACGAATGAATGGGAGTGAACTACTAGGTTCAATTCCTCCTTTGTTGAAGGAAATAACAAATGGCAAAGAGACATTCAAAGAACAGAAAAATTAAACTTACATCTGTTATTGGAAAATGATCAATTTCATCTTCATCCTGGACTCCATCACCATGTTTCTTCAATTCTGGTGTCAGAGCTCCAAGTTGCTGGAGAAGAAAAAAAAAAAAAAAGGTAAACAAATGACCTCGAGAATAACGATTTTATTCAAATACACTGAGGGGGGTAAATTTTTTCATGTACACTTTTGAAAAATTTAAGGTACTTCCACAGTTTATGAACTGAAAACATTTAGAAAGCCATTCTTAATAGAGGAGGGTTTATCAACTACTAGCAGGGTAACCTGACATTGCCCAGGATTGCATGATGATCAAGGAATGTTTCAAACTCATGTTTCAATCAAATCGATTGATTGCCTGCTCTAATTGGGGACTCTTCACGATGCACCTGGAGGAAGCTTCACATGCTTCTCACAATGACTTAGTCTGCAATGCATTTTAGTCTACATTGCACTGTAGAGAACCTAATGATTATTTTATAAAATTGTTTTTATATGTAATGGCTTGAACTAAAGTTTAAAATGCAAAAGTCAAGTATCATGCTTCAATTGTGCTCTAAACAGAAACATTCATTTCAAACGCGGTCTAGCCATATCAAAGAACCTACTGTTGATTTCATATGCCTGGCATTACTGGTTATGCTGTGATAATGGCTTGAATTAAAGTTTAAAATGAAAAAATAAAGCATCATTGTAAAATTATGCTTTAAACAGAAACATTCATTTCGAACCAAGAACCTACTGTTGATTTTATATGTTGGGCCTTTCAGCTTGTGTGGTAACAAAACTTCTCAAATTTATTTGTAATGTTAGGCTGTGTAAGGTGTTAACTTTGGTCAAAATCACCTGTTCATTCTTTTATTGGATTTTTTTCAATTATTGATACTTATCAAAGACATTCCGATACAAAACCTATCTAAAAACACTGTCAGGCACATGAATTACCTTCATGTGAAATTTCATACAAATCAACCCAGCCGTTTTCAAATCCATAGGGAACGAACTCACAAAGTTCCTTTTATATTGATACTCCTATAAATTTGTTTTATTTTGTATATTGATATATTAAAAACCTGTTTTTCTATTTATTTAAAAAGAAAATACAACTTTGTTATATATGGGTCGTTGAATTGTATTCATCTGCAAAAGATCTAATTTGCATATTCTTTTAAACATTCATTTTAGTTCATTCCCTTTTGTTTTCTTTTTTTTGGTTTTCTTATGGGATGATCATCTTTAGTTAACTGTTACCTGTAATTATATTCATGCAGATATTCTACATGATTTATACTTGCATAAACAGTTTATAATAAACTTGAATTTGAAATTTTTTAACACAACAGCGCAACACTAGAAAATCTTTGTAAAAAAAATAGAAATCCTTAAAGACTGAGGTAATGTTTCACATCCTTTGTGCTTGTTTCGGGTGAACTAGTTTTCCCCCACATTTAAAACACTGATGTCTAACTGCCCTCATGGGGAGGCAATTAAAATTATTATTTTAAAAAATTCTTTTTTCTTCCCTTTTTTTCAATAATATTGCATATTTTATTATAATGCTACTCTGGTTATTTCTAAAAAAAAAAAAAAAACATTTACTCAAACATTTGTAAATTATCATTATTTATTACTTTTTTTTTTTTTTTTTTTTTTTTTACTGGCGTATAATTAGTAAAACCAAGGCGCAATTAATCGAAAAGATAAAAATCTTTGTAAAAAATTAAGTTTAATGTAAAAAAAAAAAAAAAAAAGTGTCACAGAATTGAAAAAAATAATTGTCTCGATCTTTAAGGATTTACTTATATAAATACTTATGAATCTATTTACTTTCTGCTTTAAGAGAGAATATTTTTAACAAATAATTTATTTTTTGTAAATACTTTTTATATAAATCTAAAAATATAATTGCCAAAAATAATCACTTGATTGAAAATTGTGAATAAATTCATTTTATTGTTTATTTTAATAATACCACAACAGATTTTTACGATAGTTTGCACTGACAAACCCAATAGTTCTTTCGTGTCAAAGTTGCTTTAATAGCAAATCAGCAGCAGGAGCAAATAGGCAAACATTTTTACTAAAGCTCATTATGTACAACTAAATTTCGGCACAGCTAAACTGTCTGATCGGATCCTGCTGACTCAAGCAACTTTACACATTGTTTTTATATGACAAACAGCTGAAGAAGGCAGTCAGACATTGGTCAGGCATGAATTTTAGTCGTACATTTTTAGTAAACCCCCCCCCCCGCTTTTATTATATTCAAGAGATGTGCAAATGTATAAAAATAAAGAAAAAACAAAAAAAAACAAAAAAAAACGCACCTCTTCATAAAAATCTTGATTTGAGCATTTGTCTTCCTCGTTTACTTTCTTTTTACGTTTTATGGCAAGCTGAAGAAAAGAAAAGAAATAGCAAATCGAATTGTTAAGGAAAAAGAAAAATGGAGAAAAAAAAAAATAAATAACAGATTTATATCACAATGGATTCTGAAACTTTGTAATACTTGTAATACTTATATAACAATGGATTTATTACAATGGATTCTGAGACTGTAATGCTTGTAAAAACCAATTTCAACATTAATAATCTATATAAATAGGATAGCGTGTTATTTATTTTGTGTGTCACGCTTACATCCGAGCGACTGTCGTTTAATTGATATTGACTTCCATTTATTGTAATAAATAATTTTACCAAGAATTCTTCATAAGTTTTGCTTTCAATTATAGCCGATGGCACTTTAGTCATTTATTTTTTTTAAAATGTAAACAAACGTCTCGCTCATCTATTCTAAACATCCAAGTGGCAATATGCTTTGTTTGAGGTGAACAGGACACAAAAAACTTTTAAAAAAAAAAAAACGATTCGCTGAAAACAGTAATAACTCTTGTGATAATAGACAAACGATCCAACTCACGTAAATGACTAAAGAGAAAAAAAATTTGGTTTAATCCTCCCTTGAATAATAATGTTAAAACAAACATTCTTTAAAATCATAGAAAACTACTTTAAATTTCCACAAACATAGTACTATATTTAATAAAAAATTTATAATAATCTCAATAGGTTTTCATATAACAAGTGAAGCATGCATGGTCCTCCATGAGTGCACAGGGAATGAGGCATAAAAAAAATGACTAAGTTCAGCATTTGCCCTCCCCCACCTCCATTTAGCCCTAAAAGTCCCCAGTGGATGTTAAATCTTGGTGAAAATGAACAAATGATGCAGTTTTGGGCCTTAACATATGTAAATTTGAGTTCTGCACCATGCAAAAAAAAAAAAAAAAAAAAAAAAAAATGACTAAGTCCATCATTTTCCTTTCTCCCCCCACCTATTTAGCCCCAAAAGTCCCCAAGGCCTTAACATATGTAAATTTGAGTTCTGCACCATGCAAAAAAAAAAAAAAAAAAAAAAAAAAAAAAAAAAAAAAAAAAAGAAATGACTAAGTCCATCATTTTCCTTCCTCCCCCCCCACCTATTTAGGCCCAAAAGTCCCCAAGGCCTTAACATATTTAAATTTGAGTTCAGCACCATGCAAAAATGCTAAATAGACAGACACAGAAAATTTTGGACAAATATGGTAAAATAGTCCCAAAAATGGAGTGTTTTTATTAGCCCTAAAAGAACCTCTGGGGCACACCCAAAAGTTATCACGAAGTATAGACAAACAAAATTATATAGAAATCAGTTAGTTACAACTTTTCAGAAAGTTTTATAAAAAATCCAAGACATCAATTTTTTTTTAATAAGCACAAAAGTGTCAATTTTAGCCATTTTAACCAGAAAGGCACCCCCTAAGGGAGCAATCGGAGTTTTTACTCATATCATGTTTAATGTTTGTGCAAAATAAAAAAAAAAAAAAAAAAAAAAAAAAAAGGAAAACAGACTTTTTTATTTTTTTTAATTTTTTTTTTTAAATATTTGGAGAGTTCTAGAAAAAACGGAATTCATTAGGTGAAATATAGAGAAAGCCTGAATTATCCATAGGTCAGAAAAATTGTAATCAAAACTTCCCCATGCAATTACAAAACTTACATTTGATTAAAAGTTATTAATAAGAGTCAATGTTAATTTTATTGCAGTGTAATAAGTTCAGTGAGAAATAAGAAATCCTCACAATCTAGACCAACGAAAGGAGAACATTACCAATGCTATCAGGAGAATCACCAGAGAATATCTACAGCCAGTATCTGCAAACGTTATTAAACGTGCCCCAAAATGCATAGATGTCAACAGGGAGCACTTCCAGCATTTTTTTTTTTATAATACTACAGGTAATTTAAACAACAAAAGAACGTTCCTCCTCTACTACATTTTCTGGGCTACCGTGTATAAAAGACTATATGTCTGTCTGTCTTTATTTTCAAACTATCTCCTCGGAAACTAAAAGTTGCAGAACGGCGCTGGGGGCCTCAAATGATTGGATTTTTTACGGACCATTCTTTTATGGTTCTTTAGTCAAAATAGTTTTTAAGGAGTCAAAAACGGGCCAAAATTGAAAAAAAAATCATTATACATTTTGCACATTCATGTTAGTTTATTTTTAATAAGTTTATATGCGTGTCACAATGGTACAGTGGTAACATCACCAGCTTTATATGATACAGTTTTGATTTCAGTTTCAATTCTAGCTGATGGCACCCAAATACTTTTTTTTATTTTTTATTTTTGAAACCACGAGTCTATAATAATATATACAGAATCTGGACAAATTAAAATACCATATTAAAGCGTATTTTACGACCGGGAAAACAAAGTCCCCCCCCCCCAAGTATATATAACAAATACTGACCTAATGATTAGAACTCAATTAATATGCATTATAATAAGCAATATAAGAAACAAATGGATTTTTTTTTATTATTAAAATATAGTCTATTATAACTGGAGTTGTACACTTACCTGTGGAGGGTAAAACAAATTGATGGAATTGTACAGTCGATAATTGACAAAGCCAAGTAGTGTTGTGTAAAATTCAACAAATATTTGCATGATTTTGTAGTCAACACCAATCGAGAACTGTAAAGAAAAATAGAAAGATATAGTAAAATATAATTATATATATATATATATATATATATATATATATATATATATATATATATAGGTACTAACTTATCACAGGGTGAGTAGAATTAATGCCCCAAACAAAACAGTTTTGCATCACTTTCATATCCTCTTACTAAGATGCTTCTTCGGAATAAGAACGAAAATTGAAAACTGCAAAACTGAATTTACATTAAAAAAAATGCCATCTGCTTAATTTTTATGTGAATTTCCACTAAAAGCAATGTTATCTACCTATGTCACAATTAGTTAAATATTACTACATCTTATATATATATATATATATATATATATATATATATATATATAAAAAGGCAGAATGGCAACGCGCACGTTTTTGTATGTCCAAGAAAGGCTTTTTTTTTGGTTCGCGAGAGGGTTACCATTTCTTTCACTTTCTTTTCTGCCTTTGCGTCACCGGTTCAAACTTCCTACTACCAAAATTTTTTTTTTTTTTTTGCTCAACACACACCTCCAAACACCCGGGCAGATGTCTGTTGGTGTGAATCTATGTATGTGTGTATGTATGTGTTTGCATATCTCACTAAAACTTTTGAAATGCAAAGCAGATAAGAATGATTCCGGTACTGTCTTAAAAGACACGGACTCTGACACATTTGCAGCCCAAATAAGATCTCCTCACTACGGCTACCACACAGCTTTTCCGAGGAATGGTGCACCTTCTCCAAGTGATACTACCTCAAGTAATAGCATGAAGCTGGATAATCCACCAGACTAGATAAATTCTTGTCCTGGAAACCATGAGACCAACATGAAAGATATACTACAACATATGAAAATGGTTAATTGGAGAGAGGAAAATTATGTTCTCAATTTCTTTACTAACTCAGTGTTTGAGAAATAAAGAACTTTAATGGAACATTTGAATATCTATGTATCTCATATAGAGTTCAAGTGTTAGCCCCAGGTTGTGGGCCCCTTGATTTCTGAGGACTTCTACTGAAGTAAAATAAAACAAAAAAGTGAAATTTATAACAGAATATTCATGATTTCTAACTTAATAACCGCAGAATCGGGGGGGGGGGGAGGCATATAAAATCGTCTCTTTCGAAACGATTTTGGCATCTGCTCATGCATGAACCACTCCACCCCTCGGATACGTTAACTACATAAATTTGCAACGTCATGGTATGACTGTCGCTGTGGCCCAATGGATAAGAACATTTACTGAGGAATTCTTTTTGTGTTTGCGCCCACCTTGAGGCAGACGTTTCAGTTTTATTTTTAACATATTTTGAAAACGTTTGTTTCGGTAAGCTTTTGTATTTAAACAGTGTTAAAAGATTTTTTATATTTTTTGTTTTGTACTTTGTATTATTAACTTGGCACAAATTAAATAGAGGGAATTTTCAGTGGTTGATTTAGGCGAGGGTTGAATTTATTATTAAAGCATAAACATTACTTATATAAATCACAATTTTTTTTTTTTTTTTTTTAATCGTAACTGCTTAAAACTTTTTTCTCACTCACATGCCTCTATTCCTAATTCATAGCAGTGGGCCGATATCAGTGGACTTCTTTTTTTTTTTTTTACTAAAACAATCATTAAGAAAGGTTTAACCTATTTTAAACTGATATAAAAATAATTAAATTGAAACAAAATCATTTTTCTAATTTCAAATTTTTTTTATAGGCAGTTAATTTAAAGATCAGATCAGATTACTATTAAATGCAAGAATATTAGTTACGTAAATCACAAATATTTTTTTTCTGCTTTTCTACACTATTAGGACAAAATTTTGTTGTCGATAAATGGAGCTTTCAAATAAAAAAATATGGCTTCGTCTGATTTTTTGTCAATTCTAATAAATTACAATAGTAGCTTCCAAATTATGCAGTCAGAATTACCTGAATATTACTGAATTATTTAAAAAAAAATAAAAAATAAAAAAAATAATCGTGTTAGCAGCTGAAAAATTGCAGCCATCTTGTTTAAATCAAAACAGAAAATTACCTCCCTTTTGGACTCTCCTGTGTCTTATGATCGTTTTCATCAAATTCTATTTTATATTTCTTTTATTAATTTTCTATTTTATCAATTTTCGTAATTTTTGGGTATAATTATCTTAAAAATACAAGGACTATTGTTTCCATGTGAAATTCAGTATTACGATCTCCGAATTTTTGTCCTATTAGTGTAGAAGCGCCCTTTCGTAACCATCTAATATTTTTTTTTCTCTCTCACATGCCCCTATTCTTAATTCGTAGCAATGGGCCAACATCAATAGATTTTATTTTTTCAAACTGATATAAATTATCGCACAGTAAAAATAATCAAATTAAAACAAAAGTCATTCAGCAAGTGTAGTCAAATACAACTCCATTTTCTTTTTTTTATATGGCCCAGACAACGTCGGATAGCCCTGCTAGTTATTACATGAAACATTTCACAATCGATTGACCACCATCATTTTGGGGAGAAATGTGACAAGGAAAACTTCAGTTACCTCCCCTGTTTATTATTTAAGTATAATTTGCATATTTTGGAAATATAATTTGCAGTTTTTTTCTAAAACTATTTTCATTAATAATTAATTTTCTATTTTATTGTTTTTCATAATTTTTGAGTATGTTACTAATTTCAACATGACAATTAGGTGGATATGATTGGTTTTAATTGAAATTCAATATTTCGATTTTCATTTGAATATTGGCCCACCAATTAATCCTTATTCCAATTTTGGTCAAAGTTCATTGCATGATTTTGATTTTGGAAAATGTCTAAAAATTATAAGGCTTAGGCTTAAGGGATCTTCAAAAGACTGTTGGTTGGTTGTTTTTGTTTTACGGCATATCAACCCTTTTCAGGTTATTTAATGCCGAATCCAAAGATTTTGAAGAAAAATTTTTTTAATAGAATATATTTGTTGTTTTCACGTCGGTTTCTATTTAACCCATAGTTGGGACCCTAACAGGTACTACCACTCCGGGTCAGAGTGGACCTGGGAGCAATGGTAATTAAAGGGTGGCTCCACACTCCCCAAAGCCCACAAGCTGGGGCCTCACCACTGGATATAGTTTAAGGTCATATCCAGGACCTCTTCAAAAGAAACTGAAATTCAAGGAATATTGCTTAACTAGCATGACCCATGGAAATTCCACAGAATGAGCCATATAGTTAGTCAATAAATACTTTGATAAAGCTGATATTTTTCTGGACAGTAAAAAAAATTAGTTTTTTGAACAGAAAAACCAATAACATGCAGTAGATATGAGTGTATTAACATTTCTGTGAATAATACTGTACATTGTATTTTAAATATAAAACTGACCGAAAGAGATTATAAATTTCATATGAGCGTGTCACTTATAAGTTCTCGGAAGTGACCAGTAGGCCAAAGCTTTTTCTTAACGAGACAAAGGTGTTCATATAGACATTTCTTGAGAGGATGTTTCTTCCAAGGCAAACATTTACAATAAAATGATCAAAAATTTGTTTGGAAAAATAAAATACTCCTGATAAAACCTGGCCCAGTTTACCCTCAAAGAAGGAATAATTTTTTTTCTTCTACTTTTAGATATTATTCATCCGGGGCAATGCTGATCAAGACTGTACAAACTTTGTGGGTGCTTGTTTTGTTGTTTTAACTTCTAGCTGGATGTACAAACACACATGCAACTGCCCTTTATATTATAGATTTCATACAACGGTGTCATTCATAAGTTCTCACTTACTTCTCCAGGTGCAACATAGTGCATATGAGCGCGTAGGAAAATAGCAGCAGAAGCAAAGGATGGCTGGCTTGCAAAGAGATTAGCAGCAGCAGAAAAACACACATATGCAAATTAAGAAGTGTATGCAAGAAGAAAAAGGAAAAAAAAAAAAGGAGAAAAAAATGCACCACGTGGTCAGCAGAAGCAAAGTTGACATCAAAGAGAATGGATGTGTGAAATCGAAGACGAGAAAGGGCCGGCTGTGCCCAGCATGTGGTTCGAAGAAAGAGAAACGGGCCAGACTAAAATAGACATGTGGCAATGAGAGACTTTTTAAGTGATAAGTAATGGTAATAAAATGCTTGTGTTAAAAAAGGAAAAATGCGGACTCGGATTTTTATTTATTTGTCCATTTGCAACGGTACCACATTACACAGAAGTGACCAGTGGGCAAAAGCTTTCTCCCTTTTAGCAAGACTGAAATAAAGACAGTGGTGTCCATATAGACGTTTCTTGAGTGGGTGCTTCCTCCAGTTGATGTCCAAGGCAAACATTTACAATGAAATGATCAAAAAATAACATTGTGTTAATTATATTGAAGTCTGCAGGTTACTTACTTGATGAGAAAATTTATGGGGAATTACCCAGTTGACCTTCACACCATTGATATCAGCTTGGAAATAAATGCCTTTGATTGAGATAAACACCTGAAAAAAAAAGAAAGAACAGCACTTCTTTTAAAAATCACATATTTCTATTTATATGAATTTAGTTATGTGTATCTATATATCTCTACCTCTACTATTATAGAAAACGAACTTTGCATGCATGTGTTTGTGTGTGAGTTCATTTCTGATGGACTCCTAAACCACTGGGCTGATCGTTTTGAAATTATACACAAATGTACTTTTTATCTGTCTGGCAGTGTTCTTAGATAGGTTTTGTATCAGAATGTCTTTGATAAGTATCGATAATCAAAGAAATCCGTTGAAAGAAGGAACAAACAATTTCGATCAAAGTTAACGCGTTATATAGCCTAACATCACAAATGCATTTGAGAAGTTTATTACTGAATAAGCAAAAAGGCCAGACATATAAAAATCAACAGTAGGTTCTTTGATATAACAGGGGTGCGTTTTAAATGAATGTTTCTGTTTAAAGCACAATTTAACCATGATACTTTTGCATTTTAAGCTATAATTCAGGCAATTATATAAAAGAATAATTTTATAAAATCAATAGTAGGCTCTCTACAGTGCAATGTAGACTACAATATATTATGGAATAAGTCACGGGGGGGGGGGGAGTATGTGAAGCTTTCTCCTGATGCATTGGGATGAGTCCCCAGGCAATCAATCAATTTGATTAAAAAATGGTCGATTTCACCAATTTCAATGATGATAAAAATATGGGAGGGTGAAACATTTGTTGATCATCTAATCCCGAACAACGTCGGGTTTACCTGCTAGTATGTTTATATATTTGCATGCACAGGTTTCACTTCTAAATTAATTAACTGCTTTGACAGAGTTGAAAACCGACTTAGTAATCTAGTAGGTGATGCCCTTTTCTCTTCCCTGCAACCTCTTTCCCACAGAAGAGACATTGCAAGCCTGTCTCTGCTCTATAGTTATTTTCGTAGCAAGTGCTCATCTGAGCTTCAATCTATGGTTCCCCCCTTGCCCAACTTTCACAAGAAAACACTCACCGAGTTATAAGGACCATCAACAATTTCCATCTGTGTCTAAATCTAAAGGCAAATTCCATGAACAAAGCTACTTTCCTAGAACTGTCTGCCTGTGGAACTCTTCCACTGGCCTACTTTTAAGCTATTTTCATGTTCAATATAAACAAATTCTTGTTAAGCTGCCTCCACCTAAATAATCTATTTCTATCCTATTTCCACCACTAACAATTAATATGCTGTTGTCTCAGTGACCACTTTACAATCTTATCGTCTAGTGGCCTTCGAGCCTTCATAAATGGTGACACCCATGTAAAAAAAAAAAAAAAAAAAAATTATTTTGACTGAGGCATTATTTTATATATTAAAATTCAAACACTAGCAAAGCATGTTTTTTTTTTTTTTAATTATGATGAAGGCGCATAAAATTTAAAATAAAACAATACTTACTTTACTTAATGATCTTGAAGCAATGACATAATGCATGAATTCAACTAAAAAAAAAAAGATAAAAGTTAATAGTCTCATTAATTAAAATAAGAAAGAAAAAAAAAATCTTTAAATCATAATTTAGATCATATATTTTCAACATTTGACACAATTCACAATGTAATAATGTTTAGACATAAAAATATGGTTGCAGTGGAAAATTCCCAGTTGAAAATTGTGTAAAAGAATGGAAAATTCCATTGACAATAAGAGTAGAATGAGTACAGGAAGTTAAATCATTGGCAGAAGTTTGAAGTCGCACGGAGGAAGGTTTTCTGTGCTTAGAGGTGAAATATGACAGTTCCAAATAAATTAACAGGAAAACTCTTGGATATACTTGTGTATCAAGCAAAAGTAAATATCTACACCAAAAATTATGAAAAATTATCAAACAGAATTTTAACTGAAAATATAAATATGTTTTATCTTAAATTTCCTATTCTCCATTGGCACAACCACAATTTACGTATTTAATGAGATATTAGACCGACTTACCTCCCCTGTTCTTTTTATGTACCTCATCTAAATTAAAGATCTAAAGATCTGAGAAGTTTTGCTGTGCTCCCATATATAGCACTTTGTATTCTCAAATGGTCACTCCCTCCCTCGGTACTGGTCAGACTCATCATCACTTCAGTGAAGTACACAATAATCGCTATGTCACTGGAATTACATTGTATCTTCTGACTAGATTATTTTTACCCAACAGTTGGTGTAGGAACGAGTTGGATCACCCCACACCTTCTTCTATTGCAGAGTCATTTTACTTTCAATTTTTTCCACTTTTTTAGCTAGTCTTTACTTTCTGTTGAGTTTTCAAATTTCTATAACATGTAGTGTCCCCAAGTATCAGTGGCATTATTATACACCTTTGATATCAGAAGTCCGATAGAGTAAAGTTTTATATTAAGGAGTTGTATTTGACGGCTATAACAATGCAGTATACATGTTTGTAGAAACACACCATGTGTGTGTAAGTGTGTAGATGTGTGTGTAGATATGTCTGTAGGAACATAACACGTGTGTGTGTGTGTGTGTGTGTGTGTGGATATCACTGATGGGACAATTCCGATATTTTTCCCAATTCCGATACAATAGAGATCCCTAGGTGCAAGAAAGCCTTTTACTCCAATAGTTTCTTCCCCAGAACTGCGGGTCTTTGGAACTCCCTTCCGGGATTCTGCTTTCCCAACTGCACTGATATGCAGAAGTTCAAGTGTAATGTTAACAAACATCTTTCTACTCATCTCCCTTCATAATGACCCCGCTAATTAAGTCCCTGATAGTAGCCCCCTGCTTCAAAGTGGCACTGTGCCTTGTTTGGGGTGAAAATTGAATTAAAAAAAAAAACAAAAAAAAAAACAATTACCGAGTCCATATAAATCTCTAAATATTTAGCTTTAGACTTGTTATTTTTCCCAGATGAGCATAAAAACACACTGGGGAGTTTTACTGGTTGCTTAACATCAATAAATATTTACTATTTTATCATTATTTCCAGCAATTATAGATTTTGCTTTAAACAGATCAAATAAAAAAAAAAAAAATAATAATTCAAAGAATCATTTTTGGCATCGGAAAATAGGCACAAATTCTTCTGATTCAGATACAGATTCCGATATCAATTCATTGTCCCAACACTAGTAGATATGTTTGTAGGAACACAGGTATATGTATGTATACATGTTTGTAGGACCATGTGTATGTGTGTGTATACGTTTGTAGGAACACCCGTGTATGTGTGTGTATATATGTTTGTAAGATACAAGGAAACAAAATAAATGACAATACTGAAAGATATTAGAAATTATTTATTTACGAACATAATGTATTGAACTAAAAAGATATCGGTGATGTTATGTTTTTTTTTTTAATTTTCAAGGTAAATCTCATCTTCATAAAGACTAAAAATACAGGGTGGCCCATAAGTCACGCACCAAAGAATTAAGTGATGTGAAACTGTAAAATCTGCAGGGCAAAATATATTTTCTTTTCTTCGGGTATAAGATACATCTTTTATGATTGTATCAGCGTGTACAACATGTTTTTCAGTTTATTGGTTAAGATTGATTTTAATAAATAACGTTTATTACTATCAGAATTATTTAAAATCCTTTGCTGCGCGACTTATGACCCACCCTGTATATACAACGTTGCTGTGTTTTTTGTCATAAGTAAAAGATGGCTGTTACATTAGACTCACAGAAAATAATTTATTTATTGTTGAAATGTGATATGACATTTTTATAATTTTTTTGTTTGTTTGTTTATTTTATAGCATTTATCTTAGATGGGTTGAACCGGCTTCCTCTGGAGGAGGAAGTATCAAGAGAATATTAAATTTACAAGCAGTCCCCAGTTGCCTGTATATTTTATATTTGTGTTCATATGAGGATGTTAATATTCTGGTATTCTTTTTTACATTTTGATTCTTCAAGTTGCCCAATAAAAAAAGGGCCGCTTTTACAGAATTCCTCCATATTAAAAAACAAAAAATAAAATAAAAATATGTATGATGTACTTACCCATGATGGAAAAAAAATATTGTAAATCAAAAATCATGTAAATTTGTAACATGCCAGTTACGCTCGAATCGTGTTTGTTACAGTGCAAACATCTCTCGGACTCCCATGCCGTCCGGCATCGTCAAAAACGAACAAACAAATAAAAATAAATCCGAGTCAGCTTTTCTTTTTTTTTTAACACAAGTCGTTTATTATCGTTTTTCTTTCTCCCCGTCTCGACACCAGCTTAAAAGTTTCTCACTTCTGCTCCACTACATGCTGGCCCATAGACAGCTGTTTCTAATGCGTCCATCTTTTTCAACCACACTTTCTTCTTCTTCCGACTACGTGGTATCCTTTTGTTTCCTTTTTTTTCTCTTGCGAACTTGTGCATACTTCTTAATTTGCACATCTTTTCTTTTTTTTTGGCTACTGCTGCTAATATCCTTGCAAGCTATCTAACAGCTCCTGCTGACATTTTCCCCACACGCTCATACGCACTCCGTTACAAATTGATTAAATAGTTTTATTTTTATGTATGTTTTTAAGGTTAAACGTAGGTCAGCTTACTACAACAAAAGGATATCTACCTTCCCCATAAAACACACAAACCAGCAATAGGTTATATATTTTATGTAAAAAATATTATAACTTTATTCTTGACTTCCCATCGGAGTTGCGAGACGTATTATACTAAAGTTGCATTTCTACCAGTTTCCAAAAACGCGGAGACAATATCTTTTGTGTAAACTTGTCCGACTTTTTCAGTCGGACTCCAAACTGCACATCTCTCAAAATCTCATTACGTCAAGATCACGTGATGGCATCACTAAAATCATCTCCATTATTCATGTTTTTAACATTTCTGATATATTTCTACCATTACATTTTTATCCTATAAATATCTTTCTTATCATAGAATTTTTAAGCAATTAATAGGAATTTGTAGGCATTACAATAATAATCTTGCAAGTTTGAATTATGTTGAGTTATCTCCCTTTTTTTTTCCTCTTCAGATTTTTTTTCCAGATGGCATCTCTTTGGATAGCCATAAAATTTTTTTTTTTCTTGTTTAAAAATAAAACCACTTGATTAATTTACGTGATTTTTGGAATATGATATGTACATCGTAAAGATTTTTTCTTTATTTCTGTTCTTTACTATCGAGAGAATTCTGGACAAGCATAAAAAAAAAAAAAAGTGTTTAGTTTTCTTACCCGTAAGACGTCTGCAAAGCTGAACTCTGTGCAACAAGATGTGTGACGATTTGGGAAAGGTTGCAAATAGGAAGCACATTGAAAGACAATCATCGAGATCCCTCAAAGCATCAGTAAATGTTGGATACCTAGAAAAGAATGAAACGGAGAAGAGAGACCAAATAAAACAATTTAAAGCATATTAACCCTTTTCAAGTTACTTAATCTCTATATAAATAAAATGAACTCATTTTTTCCCGTCTGATTTTGACATTAATAGGATTAAAAATCAAGATATTTCATGTAAATATAATATGCACAAACGGCAGAACAATATCTGAGGTGTGTTATAGGCTTATTATTTCTCAAATTCCTCGATAATCTTAGATTTCTATACTTTTTCTGCTGAGAAGTCACGGCCAAAATCGGTTAAGATCAATGGAAGTGGTAAAATATTTTCTCTCTAATAAATTCCTCCTCCCCCTGCCACCACTTAACACCGTTTGGGGATCGTTCACAAGGAAAAGTTGAGAAGAGAACACCGGTTTGGCTTCGTAGTTCTTTCATGTGAAGTTATTTAAAATCACTAAACAAAGCTGCAGTGCTCTGTGGCGTAGTGGTTAGCGTGCTGGACAATTCACATTATATTTTCACGTTCGCGCCGACCTATCGTAGTCGTTTTTTTTTCCTAAACAACTGGAATGGACTTTTCTTGGTGGCCGAACTGTTAACGTTGCAGATGGTTTTTTTTGTTTTTTTTCACACTTTATTTTCCTACTTTTACTCATGACTCCGGGTTTGATCCTTCCTACTTACCTACCATAACATTTTTAATCCCCCCCCCGTCCTGGAAACAAACACTCGGGCAACGCCGGGTACCCCCGCTAGTACCAAATAAAACAATTTAAAGCATATTAACCCTTTTCAAGTTACTTAATACCAAATAAAACAATTTAAAGCATATTAACCCTTTTCAAGTTACTTAATACCAAATAAAACAATTTAAAGCATATTAACTCTTTTTCAAGTTACTTAATACCAAATAAAACCATTTAAAGCATATTAACAATTTTCAAGTTACTTAATACCAAATAAAACAATTTAAAGCATATTAACCCTTTTCAAGTTACTTAATACCAAATAAAACAATTTAAAGCATATTAACAATTTTCAAGTTACTTAATACCAAATAAAACAATTTAAAGCATTTTAACCCTTTTCAAGTTACTTAATACCAAATAAAACAATTTAAAGCATATTAACCCTTTTCAAGTTACTTAATGCCAAATAAAACAATTTAAAGCATATTAACAATTTTCAAGTTACTTAATACCAAATAAAACAATTTAAAGCATTTTAACCCTTTTCAAGTTACTTAATGCCAAATAAAACAATTTAAAGCATATTAACAATTTTCAAGTTACTTAATACCAAATAAAACAATTTAAAGCATTTTAACCCTTTTCAAGTTACTTAATACCAAATAAAACAATTTAAAGCATTTTAACCCTTTTCAAGTTACTTAATACCAAATAAAACAATTTAAAGCATATTAACCCTTTTCAAGTTACTTAATGCCAAATAAAACAATTTAAAGCATATTAACAATTTTCAAGTTACTTAATACCAAATAAAACAATTTAAAGCATTTTAACCCTTTTCAAGTTACTTAATACCAAATAAAACAATTTAAAGCATTTTAACCCTTTTCAAGTTACTTAATACCAAATAAAACAATTTAAAGCATATTAACCCTTTTCAAGTTACTTAATGCCAAATAAAACAATTTAAAGCATATTAACAATTTTCAAGTTACTTAATACCAAATAAAACAATTTAAAGCATTTTAACCCTTTTCAAGTTACTTAATACCAAATAAAACAATTTAAAGCATTTTAACCCTTTTCAAGTTACTTAATACCAAATAAAACAATTTAAAGCATATTAACCCTTTTCAAGTTACTTAATGCCAAATAAAACAATTTAAAGCATATTAACAATTTTCAAGTTACTTAATACCAAATAAAACAATTTAAAGCATTTTAACCCTTTTCAAGTTACTTAATGCCAAATAAAACAATTTAAAGCATATTAACAATTTTCAAGTTACTTAATACCAAATAAAACAATTTAAAGCATTTTAACCCTTTTCAAGTTACTTAATGCCAAATAAAACAATTTAAAGCATATTAACAATTTTCAAGTTACTTAATACCAAATAAAACAATTTAAAGCATTTTAACCCTTTTCAAGTTACTTAATGCCAAATAAAACAATTTAAAGCATATTAACAATTTTCAAGTTACTTAATACCAAATAAAACAATTTAAAGCATTTTAACCCTTTTCAAGTTACTTAATACCAAATAAAACAATTTAAAGCATTTTAACCCTTTTCAAGTTACTTAATACCAAATAAAACAATTTAAAGCATATTAACCCTTTTCAAGTTACTT
Organism: Euprymna scolopes; assembly: GCF_053919585.1. Lineage (NCBI taxonomy): Eukaryota > Metazoa > Mollusca > Cephalopoda > Sepiida > Sepiolidae > Euprymna > Euprymna scolopes. Next base: position 42,217,789 of record NC_136526.1, on the reverse strand, counting down.
AATGCCAAATAAAACAATTTAAAGCATATTAACAATTTTCAAGTTACTTAATACCAAATAAAACAATTTAAAGCATTTTAACCCTTTTCAAGTTACTTAATACCAAATAAAACAATTTAAAGCATTTTAACCCTTTTCAAGTTACTTAATACCAAATAAAACAATTTAAAGCATTTTAACCCTTTTCAAGTTACTTAATACCAAATAAAACAATTTAAAGCATATTAACCCTTTTCAAGTTACTTAAGGCCAAATAAAACAATTTAAAGCATATTAACAATTTTCAAGTTACTTAATACCAAATAAAACAATTTAAAGCATTTTAACCCTTTTCAAGTTACTTAATGCCAAATAAAACAATTTAAAGCATATTAACAATTTTCAAGTTACTTAATACCAAATAAAACAATTTAAAGCATTTTAACCCTTTTCAAGTTACTTAATACCAAATAAAACAATTTAAAGCATATTAACCCTTTTCAAGTTACTTAATACCAAATAAAACAATTTAAAGCATTTTAACCCTTTTCAAGTTACTTAATACCAAATAAAACAATTTAAAGCATATTAACCCTTTTCAAGTTACTTAATACCAAATAAAACAATTTAAAGCATATTTTCAAGTTACTTAATGCCAAAAGTAACAATTTTGAAAGAAAGTTTTTCTTCAAGTTCTTAATATTTTCAAATACTAGCAGTTCAACCCGGCTTTGCTCGGGCTTTGTGTACTCTTCATAACTTGCCCTACGTGTGAATACACTTTATTTAAGATTTCAAATGTTTAGACCAAAATTTGTCCAACTAATTTCGTAGAGACCACAGAGATCAAATTTTAAAAAACTTTAACCCCAATTATGACCCCGTAACATTTGTTTTGAGCTCAAATCAAATTAAAAAGTTTGATCCATGTCCAAGTAACCTACATTTAAAATTCCAAGTGTTTAGACCCAAAATTGGCGGAGGAGTTTGATAGAGTTTTCAAAGGTCAAATCGTTTAACTCTGACCCCTTGACAGCCAAATTTCTGGCCAAAAACCAATATTTCCAAAATCTCAATATTCCTTATGTCAATTCTTGAGTCTCTAGACCGAAAATTGACAGAGTTATTTGGTAGGGAAATGTACACAGACACACACACACACACACACACATTTTCACTTTTATAGATACATAGATTTGTTTTGGTGCTTGGTTTGATTGTTTTGTAGTGGAAGATTGCGGTTTTTGTTTTTGGATTTTGCAGAACATGATTGAGTTTTGCAAACGGAAAAAAAAAGAAAAACAATTATTATTTGGTGCATTTTAGGTTAGGAAGCCAGTATCTTTCGAAAGCCGGATCTGATAGAAAGTCCATTATAAAAATCTTAGTTTAAGAAACCAAACAATGCAGAACTATTTTTCTTTTAAATATTTTATTTATTTAAAAATCAATGAAGTTTTGCAGATATAATAGCATCTTCAGGCAAAGAAATAGTTTTTTTTTTTCCTTTTGCATAGTGTCACTAGAAAAGTAAAGACCATACAATGTTCAATGGTGATTTTTATTTTTTAAACATTCTAATCAGGTGGCTTGCATGAAACGAATTAACTTTTTTTCCTCAATGTAAGCGTGTAAATTTGAATTTGTAAATTTAATCAGAAGAAGCACTGGGAGCCATTATTAATTAAAAAATATTTCTTTCATCTTAATTGCATTTGCCTTGTTGCTGGTGTAAAGTTCAGGGAACTTCTGTCATTACTAACTAGCAGAGAGTTACAAGGTAAGAGTCTAGTAGTGTGATGATGCATGGAAGTGAAACTGGAAAAATAAGTATTAAGGATGCGTTTAGGAAATTTCTGCCATTACAACTAACAGAGCGCTACTGTTGCTAACCAAGGAAAGAGTCTTGTTAGGTGTATATACGCAGTGGGATGATATACAAAAGTGAAAGCTAATCAGTGAGAGTTGAGGATGTGTGTTGCATGAAGAGAAATGATATAAGAATGATACAATGGATGTGTAATGTGAGTGCTAAAAACAGACTTAGATCTGATGACCTCAGAGGAAAATTAAATCTGGACAGTATAGGGTGATGTGTGCAGAATTATTAAATTTTGTTGGTCTGCATTTCTGAGATGAGGATTAGTTATTGATATTATTTAGAATCTTCGGACTACTATTCTCATCTTCAGTGTCATTTTTATGACATTTCGGTTGATGTAACCTCCGGTCTTCTTCAGGAGTATCATACAGAACCTTTTATTTACTTCACAGGAGTAGCATACTTTTAATTAATACAGAAACTGAGACATGTGCATGTGAGTACTGTAGAAAAAAAAATACTCAAGCTGAAATCAAAACCTAAACCTAAAGAAAATGAGTCAAGTATGATAACCATTAGGCCAGTTTGACACGATCTTTAAAAAGTGTCTTCAAGCCTACTTATTCTTAACCAAAGGAATCTGTCATGTGAACCATTCACACATTTGTGAAACATTTAACAAACAGATAAAAATACAATGACCTCCTCTCACATAACCATGTTGACTCCTTAGAAGCCCCTTTTTCCAGGTGAAAACCAATTAAACAGTTTTCCACATGTCTGAATAACCTATATACCAAATTTCAAGTCTGTAGATCAAAGTTTAGTGAGTACATAGATTGAGAAGTATCCTCACATACACACACACACACTTTTCTATGGATAAACTTTTATATAGGTATGGCATAAGGGCCTACTTCACAAGATTTCCAGCTACGGTATCACTGGAAATGTTTTCTCAATTATTAAATCATTTCTCTCCGATAGGTTCATAAGAGTAATGGTTGATGGGCAGAAATCAGAGGCCCACAGTATTAATGCTGGAGTCCTTCAGGGGTCCATCCTGGGCCCAACTCTCTTCCTGGTCTACATCAATGATCTCCCAAAACACAGACTTAAATCATTTGTTGACATCAATGCTGATGACACGACCATCTATGGCAACACATCAAAGGCCGTAAATGACAAAGTTCTCTGATTCTCTCTCCTCTGATCTTGAGCACGTGATACAGTGGAGGAAGAGGTGGCTGGTTATTTTTAATGCATTCAAAACCAAGCTTCTATCTTTACATCATCAATGCTCTGATCCCCATCTGGTAACAATTGAAATGGATGGCTCTCGTCTTGGGGAGACTCCATGTTTTGACAAGCTGCTGGGTTTGACCTTTACTCCTGATCTGAAATGGAACACATACATCAGGTCTGCTGCCAAGGTCGCTGGGAAAATGGTGAGATCCTTCTACCACTCTAGAAGATATCTCACTACTGATGCAATTCTCTATCTATATAAAAGCCAAGTACGTCCAAGGATGGAGTACTGCTGCCACATCTGGGTAAGAGCTGCTAAAAAACAGCCTATCCTGCCTTGATAAGAGTACAAAATAGACTTTGTGGCTGAGTGGGGATGCTCTTTTCTCTTCCCTGCAGCCTCTCTCTGCAAGCCTGTCATTGTTTTATCGTTATTTCCATGGCAAATGCTTGTCTGAGCTCCAATCTTTTGTCCCCTCTCGCCAATCTTTCATGAAAAACACCCGTCTAGCTGAAACTGTCATTAATTTTCCCCATTCTTTATCTGTGCCTAAATCAAAACGTAGATTCCATGAGCAGAGCTTCTTTCTTAGAAGTGCATGACTGTGGAACTCTCTTCCGTTTGCCTGTTTCCCACCTGACTAAAACTCGGATGTCTTCAAGTCCAACATAAACAAATTCCTGACAAACCGCCCCCTTAAGACACTTTATCAAATCTCCAATACTAACGATTACTACAATACTATCCCATTGATTACTGTACATGCAATAATCCTTATTCCCGAGTGGCTTTCGTGCCTTGATAAGTGGTGACCTCCATGTAAAAGAAAAAAGAAAAAAAAAAGATGTTTAAACAATTTTTTAACTTAAGGCAACATTTTCCTTTTTATGTTTATCTTATATTTTTTTTTTAATATTTCCACTAAGTTTGAAAAATAAGTAAATAAATAAATAGTGTTTATTTTTTACAAAAATTTTTAGTGAAAAAATAAGGTGGTTATAAAGTGGGTGTTTATTTTACGTTAAATTAATGTAGAAAAGTTATCTCCCACTTTTTGAAACCACAATTTCTTCATGCCTTGGAAACTACTCGTTTCCTGGAATTTTAAAACCTATGATAGTGGTAATTTTAAAGGATTTTTTGAGGGTGAGAAGATACAGCACTTTTAAGAATGTTTGAATCATAGTCATTTGTTTTCCTAGTTTTGCATATGAATTACAAAATATCTGATATTTCCCCAAAACGTCTAGCCTTGATGGAGGGAGACAAAAACTTGTTGCGATGGTTTCAAATGATCTGAAATAACAGCAAGAGGAGACTTGATTCCAAATATTTCTCATATGTTATATTTCCCCTTTCTGGTTTACATACATATAGTAAATTTCACAGTGTATAAGGATTATTTGATACTGGAGATATTCACAATTGTACCCTATTTCCAAAAGAGGAGGGATATTTGAAATGAAGTCTCTCCTTGCTGTTATTTCAGATCATTTGAAACCATAGGAGAAAGTTTTAGTCTCCCCTCCATCAAGACCAGAGTTTTGGGAGAAATATATATATGACATATGAAAGAGAGAAAGAAAAAATTGTTTTTTGTTGTTTTTAACACAAAATCCAAGGTTGCTTGAATGACGTGTCAAAATATCATACAAATAAAGAATCAGCAGTAATCATTTGTCATGTCTTGATTTGTTGTAGATAAATAGTTAAAACCAAGCCAGGTATACAAATCAGTTTAATTTTTTTTTCATGGAAATCACTCCAGATAATACATGAAGCCACTTGATGTAAGGAGCTAAGAAAAATAAAATACTTCAAGGTCCAAAAATAGCCATCATTTATGATGGATAGATTTCAACCGAGAAAACATCAATTCTTCCCTCTTTGTCAGAAACATCACTCACAGAATGGCAAATTAACAAGATAAACAATTGCATTTTAGAAATCCAGAAAGAAGAGACGTTATGCAAAACATCCAGATAATGGGTTCTGATTAAGGACTGGATCCAATAGTTAATACAAAATATACAAAGTTTCAACCGCTGCCTACTTTTTTTCGACATGGACATAAGGGTTCCAGTCATTGGCCAGACTACAGCATTGACCCATGCCCCTTCAGCCACCATCCATATTCCTCACAAAGGACTATGCAACACAAGTTCATCAGATGAAAAAATATGACCATTTAAAAGCAATACAACTTACCGTTCTCTGACGATGTGGTCAAGCTTATACACTGGACGATTGATCCGAAGACGCTCGGCTTTGGCTCGTTCGTTCTTCTCTTTTGCTTTTTTAATCTTCCGCATGAAATGCTGAAGAACAAGATATTATTATTATTAGGGACAAAGTTATATACACAGAAATGCAAGAGAAACCAGGTGGGTTTTTAAAAAAAAAATTTTTTTATTCAATTTTCACCCCAAACAAGGCACAGTGCCACTTTGATATAGGGGGGTACTATCTGGGACATAAGTTGCAGGGATATTATGAAGGGAGATGAGTAGCAAGATGTCTGTTCACATTACACTTGAACTTCTGCATGTCAGTACCGACAGTATTAGTATTCAAGTGAACATAAACTACCTGGCAGGATTTGAATTCATACGGCTTAGTCTTAACCATTATAGGCATAAAAAGCCAAATTCATCCTCAAGAAAGTAAAAGTTCCCTACTGTATATGATGTACTCATCGAATGGAACTGGTTATCTCCCCTAATTTTCTGCTGAATTACTACCGGAATTGGTAACAAGCCAAAACAGTATCTTCGCTTTTTTTTTTTTTTTTTTTTTTTATTCAATATTTGTATTTTGAAACGATTTATTGAAATAAAATATAAAAAAAAAGGGCATTAATGAAAATTATACAATAAAAAAAAATAAATCGCTTCAAAACACAAATACTGAATTACAAAAAAAGCAAAGAGACTGTTTTGCCTCATCACCGGCTCTGATAGCACCACACAGAAAATTAGGGAAGATGCTAGTTGACTTTAAACCACAGAACTTAAGATGGTCTGACCATGTGAACAGACTACGCAAACGGATTTAATAATCGAAACTTAGAAAAGGCGTCTATGTTATCAGAAATCTAAAGTTATGAGATAAGTGCATAAACAAAAAGAAATTTTAAGAGCAGAAATATCCCTACAAGCCAATTTTCATTTATTTTGTTGTATCATGTTATTGGCAATATAACAACATACTTAGCAACAATTTATTCTAAAAATATCCCTACAAGTAGAGTTTATGCGAATAATATAAAGTTAGGCATTTGTCCAGACCCCCCTCCACACACACACAAATTTTTTTTTTTTTTTTTAAATAAATAAAAATCTTTATGATTTATGTACCCGTGACAAAAAGTAAATATTGCAGACCAAACATAATGTAAATTGATTAAGTAGTTTTAGTTTTATTATTTTTATGAAGAAAATCATTTTTAAGCGATTTGGATTTTTTTCCAATGCCTCGTTTCAAATTAAGAATGGCTTTCTAAAATCTTGCAGAAGTTTTAATTATTTGGAGTTATCTTCCTTTGTTCCTTCAGACTGTTTTCAAGATGGCGTCATATCTTGTCACCTATCTATAATATAAAAGCGAAAATGTGTGTGTATGGGGGGGGTCACTGTTTCTTAGAACTTTTTATATACTTCCTAGATTATAATATCTCCGATTTACGAGACGAGGTCATCTCAATCTTTTATTTGATATGTTACAAAATTCGAACTGTGATTTCATTTCTCTATGGTGTGATATTTGACCTAGAAAAGCACACGTTGACGTTCGTTTAACCACCTGCTTTTTTAAACGTTTAACCTCACTTTTCTGCTCTCGTAGCATCGTGGTAAGTTATCAGGCTTTCTTTTCCGACTTCGCCTCAAGGCTTCGGGTTTGAGCCTACCTTCCTACCAAACCTGTTTTTTTCCTTTTACACCTACAAACACCGAGGCACCCCCGCTAGTTTAGCCATAAAATTTTATTTTATTTAAAAATACTTTTATATACATTTTTGTGTACAATATTTTCTTGCTGTCACGATAAAGTACATCATACAGAGTTTTTATTTATTTTTGTTTTGGGGGGATGAGGGAGAGAGGAGGAGCTGAACAATCACCTTATCGAACAGGAAAAAGAAGTAGTCAAAATTTTAAAACCCAAAAATTGAAACTCCTTTCCCCGCCCCTCCTGTCATTACCCCCTCTTTTTTCTTTTCTCTTTACCATCCTCTCCCCCCTCCCCCTCCCTATATCCACATATCTCTACCCAAGGCTACCTGAATCTGCTACCCCCACACACACAATACAACCTAATATACTTTAAACTTCAAAACTGAAATATTGTCATTACCCGCCTTCCCCCTCTTTTATCTCCTACCCCAACCCCCCTCCTTTTTCTTTCTCTTTTTTCTCCCCCCCCCCCAATATTCCTCCTAAAAACAATTCTTCCTAATACTAACCAACCATTTAACGGCCTCCTGCCTAATTTGCTCAGTGGAGAAGCAAATAAATAAACAACCATTTCTGTAAGGTCTGACGAGGCTGTTAGATCGTAAACACGGTCCAACATCTGAAACATATGTAACCAAACAGATAAACGGTAATAAAAAAATAACATATATATATATATAAAATTGAATTATTTATTATTCATATATTTATTTATTTATCTTCACACAATGACTGTACATTCCTGCATCGTTCTAGCCTTCTAAAAATACCTTATATTTTATCAATTTTTTTTTTTAAATAGTTATTTTTTAATTTTTTTTTTTTAATTATATCAGTTTTTCTTATGGTGTCTACATTCTCTACTCTTGTACTTTAAATATTTAATATTTTTTTTCTCTGAAATTGTTGCTGCTTTGTTACACTTGAAACTTTGGTGTCTATAACCTGTACTGATTTCAGGTTATTTAATGCCGAATCCAGTAAGTTTTTATGCTTCAAGTTCTTTATATCTTCAAATATTTAATCGTTTGGTTTGGTTTGGTTGTTTGATAGAGAAAAAGTCTGGTGTAGCGCTAAATCAGTTCCTTCATTTTTTTTTTCTCACCCCTATATCTCCCCTATGTATGTACTCTTCCCCCCCCCCCATTTTTCCAACCTTTTTTTTTTTAATTTAATAATTATTGAAAAAATTTTTTCGGTCTTATTTTAATGAAAAATTATTGAAATTAGTTTTCATTTTTTTTTTTTTTTAATTTATTGAAAACATTTTTAAAAATATTTTTCAACTATTTTGAGAATATTATGTATTGGATACATTTTTTTTTAATGATATTTGAAATTTTGTTATTTTGATTTCAATAATTTTATGTTTATACTTTCATAAACATATTTATTATATAGATTCAAATAAAAAAAAACTTACTTTTAAAATCTATTAAAAAAACATTCTATTTTTATAATTTCATAAACATATTTCTTATAAAATTTCAAATAAAATAACTTTTATTTTTTTAAATTTTGTTATAAATATTGTGTTATTTTAACCATATAATTTTGTTAATTTTTATTGTATACTTTTCTTATATTTTATTTGAATAAATCACTTGAATAAAAATTGTTTTTGGTTTTGAAAAACGATTTGAGGTTTTCAAAAAGAAAGAAATAAAAAACAACTTTTGGTACATTTAAATCAAGAAACCATTATCTCCAGACAATCTGATCTGGTAGCACTAGACCTATGATTGAAAGACACAAGCAGAGTCTTGAAGGGATTAAACGAAACAAACCATTAATTAGTCAAATGCCAATTCCTGGAGAAAAAAAAAAAAAAAAAAATCAAAATTTTGTAGAGCTCTAATAGAAAAAAAAAAAAAATTACCTTAAATTCTCTGAACTTTCTGATAATTGGCTCATGTGACAAAAAGGCAATGTCCTTGACATGATAGTACGTCCGTGGTGTCTTGCTGCCATGACCTACAACCTTCTTCTTTTTGGGTTCCTGGGGATAGATTCCTTTCAAAATGCAAAGACGTCTGCAAGAATTGAAAGAAAATGTTTCCATGTTAAGTAGATTCTTCGAATTATTCACACAATGTTTTGGACAATGTAACCCCCAACCTTCTTCAGGTGTATCCTGTCAAACTCTAGAATCTGTACGAAATTTCAAATAGAACCCTTTATTTAATCTACAGGGGTCACGTTCTTGTTCCATCAGCCGTAACTAAATTGAAAATTCGCAATTATATTCTTTGTATCGCCCACACTGAGAATTGAACCTTCAACTTTCAGAAGAGTGTCACTTAGAACTGAATGTTTACGTTATAGTCAGCTAACATATTTCCTAACTTCTAGTGTAGCGTTACCAGAAGCGGCGACAAGGCAAATAAGTTCCTTCACTTTTTTCTCTCACACTTATTTCTCACCTGTGCACATACTTTTTTTTTTTTTTTTTTTACATTTTTCCGGCCTTTTTTTTTTATTGTTAAATAATTACTGAAAAATGTTCGGATTTATTTTAATTAAGAATTATTGAAATTAGTTTTCATTTTTTTTTTTTTTTAAGTCTTAATTTTATTTTTATACTTTCATAAACATATTTTTATTATAAATTTTAAAAAAATATATATTTTTATAATTTCATAAACATATTTCTTATAAAATTTCAAATAAAATAACTTATTTTTTTTAATTTTGTTATTAAAAGTGCAAATAAAGATTGTGTTATTTTAACAATATAATTTTGTTAATTTTTATTGTATACTTTTCAATAATGTCCTTTTCTTATATTTTATTTGAATAAATCGCTTCACAATAGAAATACCGAAGAACAATAAAAGTGAAAGAATTGATTGCTTCCAGTAACGCTACGCTGGAAGTTAGGAAATACGTTAACTAGAACCAGATTTTAACTGGCACTTTATCTTAAAAAAAAAAAAAATAAATAAATAAATTGTTTTTGTTCGAAGTCGTTTTGAGGAGCTGAATTCTGTTATAACCTGGCAAACTGCCAAGAACAGAGGTTTTCAATGTGATAACAGCAGCTAGTTATTTGTGCATCATCTTCTAACATCTAAAATTATCTTGTGGACTTTTCAAAGTCAGACCCAGGTAGCAATCTGTCTGATATATCAATACTTGATTTAGACTAGCCTATTTTTTTTTTTTTTTTCATTTGTTTCTTGCACTATGTTATTGCGTGTGTCGAGGAAGTTTCAATGGAATATCAAATTCAGAGGTTGTCTCCAGTCACTTGTAATGTTTGGTGCATTTTTGGTCAGGAAGCCAATCTCTTCAGACAACCTGCTCTGGTAGCACCAGATGCTCTCATCAATATTACCACTCCGCACCATCGAGGACCTTGGAGCAACGGTAACTAAGAGGCAACTCCATATTTCTCACATCCCCTAAATGCGGCCTCATCACTGGATGTCTTTCAAATCATACCCAGGACTATGCTATTGGCAAGAATATATTTTATTTGGCATCAGTCTAATTCAAAAAAATATTTGTTCAAAATAAGAAACTTGTTAGAGTGAATACTTTTAAAAATTCTTAGCAATTAATCATGTATTAAAAATTTTGGAAGCTGTTTATTCGTTTGTTGTATGGCAATCTGTGGTACAATGACGTAGCTCCCATTTTGGAGGAGCTGAGAGCTCATACATTAATAAAGCTTACGCCTAACTTGTTCTGTACTTGTGTGGAGGCAAACATGCACACATTTCAGTGAGTACATATTTTTAAAGGTTGACACTGTCGGCACACGAAGATTGACAGCTGTTTATGAATTTGGTGCACCGAATAAGTTAAGCTATGTTGATATTTAATTTTGAAAAACAAAATATGGCCGATGAAATATTTCTCTCTTTTTCAACAAAGAAAAAGAGAATTGAATACATAATTTTATCGTTTTTAACCAGTTGAAGTTTGGATGCTGTATACGACAGACGCAAATAGCAACTAAATATGCTCCCCCATTGTTAAACATAAAATAAATTTAATATTTTTATAAAAATGCATTTGTTCGCTATTTTTGTGCAAGCGTTCAATTTTGGCATGCGGTCACTGCCATTTAATGCCAACGATGGAAATGCTGCCTGTAACGATGCAATGAAGACTCAAGAAGCGACCCATGCCAGCCAGTTATGGCTGATAACATATCGACCCGTTGATGTTTCCATGTGCATATTCGTTTGATATCGTTGATCGGGGAGCTGGTTTCCTCAACCAAGTAACACTTCCCGGCAAACGATAGTGTCATAATTTGATGTATGGCAATCACCCTAGGTGGTTTGAACCAGCTTCCTTCAAAGGAGAAAGTGTCAAGGGAATATTAAATTCACTTTGCCCGGTCATGAAATATGCTTAAATATATTTTAATCAAAACAAAATATATGCACACACGGACATCTTGACTCGTACATTATCCTATATAGTATATATGCTAGTGATGGGATGATTCCAATATTTTTCCCCAGATTCCGATACAATTACCGATTCCGATTCTTTATAAATCTCTTTATAATCAATTAAATATAGAATTGTTATTTTCCCTGATACTCGTAAAAACAATATATTTTTCCTTAACATAAAAATACACTCGTAGAGGAGGATCTATCGATTTTAGCTTTGCTGGAAATTTAAGATCAATAAATATTTATTATTTTATCATTATTATTACCAGCAATAGAAGATTTTGGTTTAAACAAAATCAAATAAAAAAAGACAAAAGAATCGTTTTGGCATCGGAAAATCAGTATCAATTTTTCCGATTCCGATACCCCCAAATCTTCTGATTTTTCCAATTCCGATTGTCGCAACACTAATATATGCACATTTGTGGAGTTTTAGTGCACCTGGGCACTGCTTAAAATGATTTAATTCTAATTTTAAATTAGCAGGGGCGCCTGGCCCGGTCGTAAATTTTAATTCATGCAGATTTCGTATTTATTATTACAGAGCTAATTCTCTATTGAATATTATATAGTGATTTCAAAAAAAAAAATAACTTGGATGCCATCCGCTAGAATTGAAACCAAAACATTTAGCACTCCAGCCATGCTCCTTACCATTTCAGCTACCCCCAACAGATAGATGAAAAAGATTTAAAATTAAACCACTTCAAGCAATGAATGAATTTGCGCATGCACAAAAATAATAGAAATATGTCAGCAAATTGAAATTAACATTTTGTATTTCAACTTGTTGACTTCTTTACGTGTTATTCATTCATTCAAAGATTTTACTTGTTATAAACAATCCTTGGTGTATGATTACTATTTTCTGTTAATTTCAGTGTTATGCGACCAGTAGTTTAATAGTTTATCAGTTAAATAGTTTCAGACATACATACATACATTCATTTACCGCTTTATTTACATAGATTAATCAAAAATGAAGAATGACAGGGAAAAGGAAAAAGGGTTCTTCATTATTGTAGCGAAATTCGAAATTTAGAATTTCAAGTGAAACCAATGGTATCTCCTGTATTGTTATGTCATAGTAATGAACATATCCAAAAATTACAAAAAAACGATAAGGTAGAAAATAAATTAAAAATGAAAATAGTTTTCAAAGACAATTAGTGAAAATTGAGTTTTACAAAAAAAAAAAAAAAAAAAAAAAAAAAACCCGGAGAGTTTTAATTGGAACAAAAGGGAAGTAAATATTTTCTGAAAACTGAACATCTTTGGCTAATTTAGCAAAACTTAATTTTTGCTAATTATCCTTGAAAACTTTTCAATAATAATTTTCTACCTTATTTTTCATTATTTTTGGATATGTTCATTACTGTGACATAACGATTCAGTAGATACCATTAGTTTCAGTTAGAATTCAATTTTTAAATTTCAGTACAATAACAAAGAATCTGAAAAGAAAGAGAAAAGGAGGGAACAACATACCTAAAATCGGGCAGAGACAGCTGCAGCCTTTGAATAGCCTTTCGCCTGGTTATAAATTGGGTAGCCTCACCCTTCTCGTACTGAAAAAGGAAAGAGAAGGACAATAAAGTTGACTGTAAATTATGTTTACATTTCAAGTATTATACTTGAGCATTACAAAAAAAAAAGTTGATATCCCATAGTACAAACAAACCAAACTATATCCCTTTGAGTTCAATGAAATATCACATAGGAAAAAAAAAAATTTTTTTAAAGGCTGTTGCAGGTAAGTATAAGAAATACTACCACCGCCACTACTACTACTCTTATGGTAATAACACCAAATTTCACCCACCCCCTCCATTTTAAAGTTTGTTGAGTTTTTGTTGCGTTCACTTACTTCAGAAATAAAAAATGTTATATCATGGTGGTGTTCAATCACGTCGGGGGTCACCAGTTTATGTGGTCGGATTCAGGGCTGTTTTGAGCTGCCTCTTCCTTACTTTTTATTTACTTTTTTTTTATTTCTGTCTTAAATTTGATTGGTCGAAAGGAAGAAAAGAATCACAGAGATGAAAATAAAGAGGGTGGTACAATTTGGTATTATTACCATAGTAGTAGTGGTGGTGACGGTAATATTTCTTAGACATACTCGTCACAAGGTCTACTCCACCACCTGACAATAAAGAACAGAAGAGCATAAACCACTGCTACTGTTAAAATGGTTTACCCTGGATCCGGTTTCTTCCCAAATCATGATGACAGCGTTACTGAGCAAAATCGCACGAGATGTCTATTACATATAGTCATTGTCATGGTTGCGCTAGCTCTTACAAGTTCACCATGTCCTGAACACCAGCTGACCAGATACGGCGATCAAAGTTATGAGTGTAAACCATTCGCAGTTCCAGCGACAGACCCCGTAAAGTTAAGAGTTTAGAATCACTTCAGTATCATTTTTTTTTTTTTTTTTAATTACATTTTCACCCCAAACAAGGCACATTGCCACTTTGGTGTAGGGGCTACTATCAGGAGCAGCAACTACTGAGGCACTATGTTGGGATATGGGCAGCAAGATGTCGGTTCACGTTACACTTGAACTTCTGCATGTCACTACAGTTAGGGAAGCAGGGACCTGGAATGGAATTCCAGAGTCTAGTGGTTCTGGGAAAGAAACTACTGGAGTAGAAAGATCTTTTACATCTAGGGATCTCTACTGTGTGGGGGTGGGATTTAGCTGCCTGTCGGGTTTGTCGAGAGTGTCTACGTCGTGGGGGCACAAGTGTCTGCAGTTCGTCAGAGCATTCACCATTAAAATACTTGTAGAACAGGCAGAAGGATGCAACGTTTCGTCGATGGGACAGAGGCTGAAGCTTAGATGCCAGTTCAGGGCCTATCAGATTGGCGACTCTCTTTTGAACCTTGTCTAGGAGTGAGAGACTGGCAGCAGATGCACCAGCCTAAATCTTGCTTCACTGTCCTAATCCAGATTTTGAGTTGACGACTGTAACGTTTCTTTAAGCCTGGTCATGGTGTTGGATCGATGAATTCACATTGGGTGTTGCTGAAAAGCATGGCCAAACCAACGTACGTGTCTGGCAAGGAGAGATATTTGAAGAGAGTGGATGTTACGAGTGCGACTTGTACTGTTGGGAATAAACTGTTGCCAGTGGACGCAGAGAATTCGGAGAAGACAGTGATAGTTGAATGCCTCTAATTTGCGTTGGTCTCTTGCTCATACAGACCAAGTCTCGCAGATAGACAAAGAGTTTGGGTACAAGCATATACAGATTTTTCTTTTAGAGATCATTTTAATTTTTTGATGGTTATATACAATTCAGGCCAATTTCATGCGTGAAAAGCAAAGTAAAAAAAAAAAAAAGTCAGAAGATATTAACTGCATTTTAGTTCATTTAGAATCAAAATTCATTAGAATCTGACAGACAGTAAAATCACAAGCCTTCACTGTACAGTGATTTTGTTACCTGTCAGATTAATATCATTGAGAGGGCACCAGTGCAAGTTTATAAAAATGGCGACGATACTTTACCATCATTTCATGTGTACATTCAAGAGTATCTTGTCGTATTCTAGAAGTTGCATGGAATTTTGAACAAAACTCTTTGTTTAATCCATGGGGGGTAGCATGCTCTTGTTCCATGACCAGGTAATAGTCAGGTTGCTTCTGAACTATTTTGCATGAATCGAGCATCAGTTTTTGAGTGGCATAAGAGATTCAAGGAAGGAAGGGAGTCTGTGAGGGATGATGAGGAGTATGGGAGGAGTAAAGACGTCAGAACATCAGTTGATTGGCCAAATAAAGAATTTTACGGATAAGGATTGTCGTGTGTCTATAGAGACAATAAGTGCACAGTTTTATGTCAGTGTGGGAACTGCACACACAATTATTCGTGAGGAAGTGAAGATACAGAAGATTCGCACAAAGTTTGTCTCAGGAGTACTCAGAGAAGATCAGAAAGAAAAACGTAAGAAAAATGGATAAATGTTACAACAGAACACCGACCACTCTAATTTGTTTTTTGAGAGGTATTCAAGGTCGCTGACAACGAATCTGATAATCAAACCTGTCACAAATTTACTGTTTGCATGGTATGAACCCTTGGACCCTGGAATTATTTTGTGCCATTTCACCGTCTTCAGTAGTGTTTTCTTAGAGTGAAGTGACTTATCACATCACAGAGGAATCTTTAGCAGACATTTTGAATAAGTTAAAAAACAAAAAAAAAAAATGGTTCATTTTTTTTTTTTGTTTTTAATGTTTTTTAATTGATCTAAAAAATTAAGTGTTGACGAGCGGTTTACAAAAACATTTTTGTTTTTCGTTCTTTTTGGGAGGAGGGGTATTCAATTATAGAACTTCTTGTAGTTTAACAGGTGCTTCTGCAGTTTAACCGTTTTTCTGTAAGTAATGTGTCGACATTTACTGAGTAAAATACCGTTTAATATTTCACAAAATATAATTTAATCCCCCCCCCCAAAAAAAAAGAATGGAAAGCATAAAAATGTTTTTGTAAACTCGTGTAAACTTTTTTTAGATCAATTAAAAAGCATTAAAAACTACGTAACATACAAAAAAAAATAAACCACTTTTTTTTTTTGTTATTTCAAATGTCTGCCTAAGATTACTGGAGTAAAAAGATCTTTTACATCTAGGGATCTTTACTGTGTGGTGGTGGGATTTAGCTGCCTGTCGGGTTTGTCGAGGGTGTCTACGTCGTGGGGGCACAAGTGTCTGCAGTTCGTCAGAGCATTTACCATTAAAATACTTGTAGAACAGGCAGAAGGATGCAACGTTTCGTCGATGGGACAGAGGCTGAAGCTTAGATGCCAGTTCAGGACCTATCAGATTGGCAACTCTTTTGAACCTTGTCTAGGAGCGAGAGACTAGTAGAAGATGCACCAGCCTAAATCTTGCTTCACTGTCCTAATCCAGATTTTGAGTTGACGACTGTAACGTTTCTTTCAGCCTGGTCATAGTGCTGGATCGATGACTTCACAGATGAAGTCACCTGGGTGTTGTCGAAAAGCATGGCCAAACCAATGTACGTGTCTGGCAAGGAGAGATATTTGAAGAGAGTGGATGTTACGAGTGCGACTTGTACTGTTGGGAATAAACTGTTGCCAGTGGATGCAGAGAATCCGATGAAGGCAGTGATAATTGAATGCCTCTAATTTGCGTTGGTCTCTTGCTCATACAGACCAAGTCTCGCAGATAGACAAAGAGTTTGGGTACAAGCATATACAGATTTTTCTTTCAGAGAAATCATTTTAATTTTTTGATGGTTATATACAATTCAGGCCAATTTCATGCGTGAAAAGCAAAGTAAAAAAAACAGTCAGAAGATATTAACTGCATTTTAGTTCATTTAGAATCAGACAGACAGTAAAATCACAATCCTTCACTGTACAGTAAGAGGGCACCAGTGCAAGTTTATAAAAATGGCGACGATACTTTACCATCATTTCATGTGTACATTCAAGTGTATCTTGTCGTATTCTAGAAGTTGCATGGAATTTTGAACAAAACCCTTTAATCCATGGGGGAGGGGTGAGGGGGTTAGCATGTTCTTGTTCCATGACCAGGTAATAGTCAGGTTGCTTCTGAACTATTTTGCATGAATCAAGCATCAGTTTTTGAGTGGCATAAGAGATTTATTCAAGGAAGGCAGAGAGTCTGTGAGGGATGATGAAGAGTATGGGAGGAGTAAGGACGTCAGAACATCAGTTGATTGGCCAAATAAAGAATTTTACAGAGAAGGACTGTCATGTGTCTATAGAGACAATAAGTGCACAGTTTTATGTCAGTGTGGGAACTGCCCACGCAATTATTTGTGAGGAAGTGAAGATACAGAAGATTCGCACAAAGTTTGTCTCAGGAGTACTCAGAGAAGATCAGAAAGAAAAACGTAAGAAAAATGGATAAATGTTACAACGGAACACCGACCACTCTAATTTGTTTTTTGAGAGGTATTCAAGGTCACTGACAACGAATCTGATAATCAAACCTGTTGAGACACTTGTAGTCTGTCTAAACTGTACGAACGAACTGACTAAACCAAGATGGCCGACTCCTATTTATATCACCACAAGCAAGGGAGGTAACCATGTAACTGAAGCAAGGGAGGTAACCAATGTCTACATTAACATTGCTGCTGTCCTCAAGTGAATAATTTATTTCTGATTTAACAAGTCCCTTAGAAGCTCAGACGAAGCTCCTGCCTTGGTCAAACAATCAGAGACCTGATCACAACCCTTGATCCATTCTATCTGTATCTCTCCTCTACTCTTCATTTCCTTCAGCCTTGCTACATCTATTCTCAATCGTCGATCGCTTACCAGATTGTTGGAATTCAATGTCTCAACAAGTGATGCATTATCTGTCTTGCAGAGAACGTCTGGCAATTTAGATAACTGAAATACCTCTTGTATCATAACCGCAGTCAAAACACCAGCATCAGCTCCCTCATTCAGAGCAAGAGTCTCTGAGGCCAATGGGCTTTTTGTCACTCTGTCCAATTTCTTTGACGCCCAACACATGGGGGCCATTTTGTCAGTACTTCCTCCAATAAAGACAACAAAACCACCCTGTGAAGATCCATCTTCCAGACTGGCATAAGAGGCATCAGTATAACACAAAATGTGTAAATCTGAGGGCTTTCCCAATTTTGGAAATGTTATAGAACCCTTCTTGGATTTCAATTTTGATAAGGCTTTATTCGCCTCAAATAAGGCTTTTACTTTGGGATGCTTTCCAGTGTTGCTCATTTTACACACATCAAAAGCTATATCAGGGCGTGTTTGAGTTGAAACCCACATCATCTGACCTGCAAGTCTCTTCAACTCATGCTTTTCTTCTTCATTCAGTTCATCATTTTTCCTCAGTATCCTCCCTTTGCTTATTTCTATTGGAGATATGGAAGATACATATAGATCTTGTTCTACAGTGATCCCATTTTCCTGTTGATTAACATTCAGTCCAACATATTTGAATGTTCCACTTTCATGAGATCCCACCTTAAATTTTTCTTTCAATGTTGCAATCACATCCCTTTCAAACTCTGTGTTTCCACAGAAAACAAAATCATCCACGTGCATAGCAAGAATTCCAGTCAAATTTCCTTTAATATCATGCCACAAAAACAATGCATTATCATAAGCACTTGCTACTCCTTTTAATTCAATCAAAGCCTGAGTAACTCTCTTGTACCATGCCCGTGGAGCATCATTCAATCCATAGATGCATCTTTTTAATTTCCACACTTGAGATTTAGGACAAACATCAGATGGTGGCCTCAGGTACACATCTCTCTCTAAAATACCACCTTGCAAAAAGGCTGAGGTAAAATCTATGGTCTGCAGCATCCAATTCTTTATTGATGCGGTTAGCATGACCATTCGCATAGCTTCACGGCTACATGTTGGGGAGTCCGTTTTCAGATTACTATTTTCTTCATAGCCTCGTGCTACAAGGCGAGCTTTCATTGTTTTCTGATTATCCTTGAATTTTTCAGTAATCACCCATCTTGTGGATATTGTTTTTTGACCTGTGTATGGCACACATTCAAATACTTCATAGGTGTTCATGTTTTTTATTTCTTTATGCTTGGCATCCATTACAGCTTTCGACTGCTCTTGTTCAGCGGTGAGCAGGACTACATTTTCCTGTTCAGTATATTGGGGCACTTCTCTCCAATGATCAATATGATTCCAGTTGATACAAACTTGATCCTCGTTTTCATCCTCAGGTTCTATATTGATCCAATGACTATATTTGCCAGTTGATTTAGGCTGTACTGACATAACCTTTCCTTTCTTCCACTCCCCACTTCCATTTATTTTATAAGTTATGGTCTTATTTCGGCCAGGTTTTTCAGTCTTATCTCTTAAACTGGTAGAACTATCAACAACTTCTTCTCTGTCTATATCTTCACTTTCTACCACTTGATTCTGCAACTCCTCCTCCTCAACTGAAAGGTATTCATTCTTCCCTTCTGTAGTGTTTCCCAGCATTTCAGCTTTTTTTGTTCTTTTTTCGTTGTTTTTATTCACTTTCATCAATTGGCACGGATGCATCCTATAAAATGCTCCGCCATGTCTGATTAAGACAAACTGGCCTTCTCTGCCTAACACTTTTGCTGGACCACGCCATCCTTTAAAACCCTGCCTCCGATAATAGATTTGGTCTCCGGTAGCATAATCTTCATCAGCATAAGTTCTGACATTAGACCTGAGAACTCTCCTAATTCTCTCACTGGACTCAGCTTCCAAAAAGTTTCTCCTTGCACTATGGAGAGCATTTAAATTTTTTCTCACCATGTCACTTGTAGTAGAGGACTCCATAGCAGGTAACTGGTCTGTCAGAATTGAGGGTGTATTTACATTGAAACCGAATACAAGTTCATTTGGACTGTGTCCAGAGTAATTGAGGAGGGCATTTTTTGCACAAATAGCCCATGCCAAGGCAATTTCAGGTTCACACTTCTCATCGTCAATTGTTTTTTTCATTGCCTCAGCAACTATCAAATTATGACGTTCTACAGTACCGTTGCTGAATGGACTTTCTGCGGCAGTAGTACAGGTCTCTATGTTGAGTTTTTCATTCATCTGTCTATAGTGTTCGTTGTTGAATTCACCCCCATTATCACTCAGAAAACGAACAGGAGATCCGAAATAGGTAATCCACATCATAAAGATGTTTTTGATGATCTCCTCCTTCTTCTTTGTTTTGATCAATGTTGCCGCTGAATACCTGGTAGCGGCATCAATGAGATGTAGTATCCACACCTCATTGTGGATGAACTCTTTCAAATCCATGCAAACTGTGTGATTAAATCTATTGCCAAGAGGCAATCCCACAACCGGTCGCAGTGGAGTTTTTTTAAATCTAAGGCAAATTTGACAGTTTTCACAAACCTCCTCAATCGCCTTTATAAATTCCTTGTCATTGAATTTGCCACTTTTTTTAACCAAGGAAACAAGTTTTTCCTTCGAGGCATGAGCAAACTGTCGATGAAGTTTTTCTGCTTTTTTTTTTTTTTCTGTGAAAGAACACTGACCAAAATTCTGAACATGTAATACAATGTTCTTAGTACCACTATGATCCAACAACTTATTTGTTAAGGGGAGACAATAGTGCCCTGAAGTTGTGGTCTTTAGTTCAATACATTTATCAAAAATCCAGCACATATCTTTCCGGAAATCTAGCACTATTCCTGCTGTCTTCATTGATTTGTGACTTAATAGAAGAGGCAAGTCGTTTTTCACAATATCTGCTTCGATATAAACTCTTATACCTCCGAGTGTAACCGGAAATTTAGCAACTTTAATTGCTGTGACAGCCACTCCATCACCAAAACAAAAACTCCGGTCTGAGTTCGTATACTTCACTAGTTGCAGGTCACTTTCATTTAAAGTATCTAAATAAACATCAAGCCACACTTCGCCAGCCAGTGTGCGAGTACAAGCAGAATCCAAGACTGCCATTCCAAATGTTTCCTTTACAAGATTTGAGATTTTTTCATTTGTACTGTTCAAATAAATATTTTCTTGAATGAACAACGTAATGTGTATTTGTTCTGTCGCTTCCGTAAACCTGGGCGTATTTCTAGGACACTCTCTAATTAGATGGTTCGGAGACTGACATTTGTAACACAACAACACGTTTCCACTTCGGTCACATGGATTAGATTGTCCTCGACGAAAACGCCTTTTGTTGTTACCCGGTTTAGAATAATTATAGTTGACGATTTCGGGCTCTGATTTCACTGCCGGTACATTTTCATCACGATAAATGTCACCAAATACTTTCTTTATCGATTCCTTCATGTTTTGATACGTCAAAACAGAACACGTTGTCCGCGCTAATTTTTCGTTCTCTTCCGATATGTTAACCGCATTCAAAACAAGAAAAGCTTGCACTCCTTCCGGTAGAATAATGTTGAATTTTTTTAATCTTTGGTACAAAAACTCATAATGAACAAGAAAGTCATTTATACTGGTACCTGACGATCTTTTATAAGTGTAAAATTCCTTAAAAGTCATGTAAGCGCGCGTGTGTTCATCCTTTAAATATATGTCATCCAGTTTCTTTATTAAGATCTTCAAGCCATCTCGTCCGCCGATGTCACTTGTTGGCAATTCACGGACACATTCTCTAATATTCGGTGGTAGCGTCAAAAACACTGCTGGCCCTTTTTTTTCCTCAGAAAGATCCGTGAACAACGACCACATTTCAACGTCTTGTTTCCAGTTCTCGTAAACATCCTCCCCCTCCAACAATGGAGGTTGTTTGTTCGAAGTTGCCATATCCGATATCCGATCTGTCTAGTGCTACAGACAAGCTGTACAAAAAAAAAAAAAAAATTTTTTTTTTTTTTTTTTTTCGTTTTGTCGCACACAGAGGGATATCTCTGCTACCATTTGTTGAGACACTTGTAGTCTGTCTAAACTGTACGAACGAACTGACTAAACCAAGATGGCCGACTCCTATTTATATCACCACAAGCAAGGGAGGTAACCATGTAACTGAAGCAAGGGAGGTAACCAATGTCTACATTAACAAAACCTGTCACAAATTTACTGTTTGCATGGTATGAACCCTTGGACCCTGGAATTATTTTGTGCCATTTCACCATCTTCAGTAGTGTTTTCTTAGAGTGAAGTGACTTATCACATCACAGAGGAATCTTTAGCAGACATTTTAAATAAGTTAAAAAAAAAAAAAAAAAAAAATGGTTCATTTTTTTGGAGTGTTACATAATTTTTTTAGATCAATTAAAAAAACATTAAAAACTAAGTGTTGACGAGCGGTTTACAAAAACATTTTTGTTTTTCGTTCTTTTTGGGGGGAGGGGTATTCAATTATAGAACTTCTTGTAGTTTAACAGGTGCTTCTGCAGTTTAACCGTTTTTCTGTAAGTAATGTGCCGACATTTACTGAGTAAAATACCGTTTAATATTTCACAAAATATAATTGAATCCCCCCCCAAAAAAGAATGAAAAGCATCACCTGTTAAATTACACAATTGAATACCCCCAAGAAAAAAGAACGGAAACCATAAAAATGTTTTTGTAAACTCGTGAAAACTTTTTTTAGATCAATTAAAAAGCATTAAAAACTACGTAACACACTAAAAAAAAAAAAAAAAAAAAAAAAAAAAAAAATGAACCACTTTTTTTTTTTTTTGTTATTTCAAATGTCTGCCTAAGATTCCTCCACGGTGTGATAAGTCACTTTACTATGTGCGTGCGCATGAGAACGCATCATGTAAGAAAACACTACTAAAGGGGGTGAAATGGCGTAAAATAATCTCAGAGTCCAGGGGTTTGATTATCAGATTCGTTGTCAGTGACCTCGAATACCTCTAAAATAAAACAGATCTGAGTGGTCAGTGTTCTGTTGTAGCATTAGGTAACATTTACCGAAAAATCATATTTTGCAACTACTTTATTTATTTATTTTTTTTTTTTTACAAGGTAGTCACCACTTATCAAGGCCCGGAAGCCACTCGGGGATAAGGGTTATTGTTTGTACAATACGTTAGTGTTGGAGATTTGATAAAGTGTCTTACTTAACGAGGCGGTTCATCAGGAATTTGTTCACATTGGACTTGAAGATATCCAGGTTGTAGTCAGGTGGGAAACAGGCAACCGGAATATTCATATATTTAATTAATAACAACATAAAATGCGACGATATTATAATTTTTCTTAAAACATGTTTTTTTTTCAACTACTTTAGTAAAATAGAGGGTACTCATTTAGTGCATGAGTACCCTCTATTTTACTAATAATTTCTATTTTCTGCATGAGTCATGCACTTATTGATCCGTGCTGCAATAATAATATTATTTAGAAAGCCATTCTTAACATGGGGACGGTAGGGTGTTGTGTACCTATTCTGTGCTTTCACTTAACAATTTAATAAAAACGGATACCGTTAAACTTTAATTAAACTTAAAAAATACTATTGAAAAACTAGCGCGGCGGATCAATAAGCGCACTAGCACAAAATAGAATTGCCTCCCTTAGAAGAACAAATTAAGCTTGCGAATTGCCAATAATTTATTTGCTTGTGGATGTTAAACTGTAGTAGTGCCACATGCCACACATTCTAACATTAAAAAAAAAAAAAAAGTAAAGAAACGTTTCCGATATGCGCCTTGTTTTGTGTAAATGCCGTACTAAAAAAAATGTTGCAGTCCAAGGTCCTTGGACTCCAAGGATGCGAATAAAATAAACGCATAAACATTTTTTTTTTGGCACTTGTACAGTTTAATCAAGACATTAAAAAAGGAAAATATCGAAGAAAAGGTTATAGGGTACGTATCCGTTTTGGACTGAAGATCTGCGAAAAAAAAATTCATTTAATTTGATCGAGTAGGTTTTTTTTTTTTTTTTTTACAGCGGAAAAACGTTTTTATGAGAGCGCGTTGAAGTCAGCCATTGTGGAAATTTTTGACACGCCACGGGGAGATAACTCCAGTTAAAGCGCCGACACTCCCTCCCCATCTTTAATACTAGCTTTTCTTCCTAAAACTCGAACCTTGGGTTTGTATTACTGTACACATAGATTCGAAAATGTTGTCCAAAAAATATATATATATAACAAATAAATATTATCAAAGGCAAGATAAGTTACTTTTCTACCAAACTAGATACATTTTATTTTTGTTTTTATTCAATGTAACATGTTTATTCAGCTCGAAAAGCATAGTGTTTACCGATGTATTGGAAAATTCAAAATGGCGCCCGACACTCTCTTTAACATGGTAAGTTTGGGAAAAGGTGTTATAAATAACAAAATACTATTAAAACTAGACAAAATACTATTAAAAAAACACCGAATATATGTCAACTTATGTCACGGTAACATATAATGAGCGAATTTCTAACAGTATTTTGTCTAGTTTATTATTTATAACATCTTTTCCTGAACTTACCGTGTTAAAGAGAGTGTCGGGCGCCATTTTGAATTTTCGAATACATCGGTAAACACTGTATGCTTTTCGAGGTGAATAAACATGTTACATTGAATAAAAACACGAAAAATATATCCAGTTAGGTAGAAAGGTAACTTATCTGGCCTTTGATAACATTTATTTGTTATATATTTGTTTTTTGACAACTTTTTCGAATCTATGTGTAGTACAAACCCAATAAATTGCCACATGCTTTTAAAAAAATAAGGAAATACAAATATAAAAGTTTAGTTTTAAAAAAATAGTCTTGCTGTTAAGCAAGTATTTTGTAAATTACTTAATCTTTAGTCGTACTTTAATTTTCAAACAAATAAAGAAATCTTGATTATGAAAAAAAAAAAATTTTAATAAAAACCCATATTTCGAGAAGGTGTATGACGGGAATAGTTGTTTTTGTTAGGCAAGCTACGATTTTTAATACGTAAAATAAAAAACGTTCTCCAATATTGATTCATTTCAGAATTTAATTCAAATTATAATCCTTTATTTTAACGATTATGCTTTAAAACGATATGGTGATATAAATAAATAAATTACCTTTCTGTCTCTTTGCATCGTGATAGATACCAGTTAAAAAGCGAAACACGTGGTGGACTTTAATATTTCCAACCTTTTTTCAATGAAGAGCTCTCATACGAAGGGACGCAACTCTGTTTAATTTTTCAGGATCTATTCAATTTCTTAGCAACTAAGGCTGGAGAAAGGCAAAATAGTTTTCATTAGAAAAGATCTTATCTTCGGGTGTAGTATCTGTTCTGATGCTACATTCCAGTTAATTTTTCCTTAGTCAAGGAAACCCTTCTATACTAAGGCAATTTTTATTTTTGCCTACTTCCGGAGTGCCCCTTTTTTGAGGAGCTGATTTCCCCCCACATTAAAAACGACAATGTGTAACATATTGCTTTCATGGGGAAGCAATTAAATACCGATAATTTCCATTTGTTAATTTAAAAGTGTTTGCTTAAATCGAACTTTATTTAAAAATTGAAGTCAAAGATGATTTAGGATTGTAAAAATAAAACTCGTTGAAAGAAAAAGGAGAAAAAAGAATGGTTAGTCAGAATCAGCTATTGATGTGCTAGATAAGATGCTATCTAGGTTTAATTTCTAAACTCCAAGAAGATAACTTAATCTATACTCCACTAAATTTGTGTTTTTTTTTGTCTTTTTTATTGTAAAAGAAAGTACAACTTTGTTATATATATGAGTCGCGGAATTGCATTCATCGGCAAAAGATTTAACTAATTGGCATATTCTTTTAAACATTCATTTTAACTAATTCCCTTTTAGTTTTTTCAGTTTTCTTATGGGATAATCATCTTTAGTTAACGATTACGTCTAGTTATATTCATGCAGATATTATACATGATTTATACTTGTGTAATATTTGCATGAAACGGTTATAGTAAACACAAACCTCTTTCTATATATATTTATGTATGCGTACATATATTTGTTTAAAAAATTTTGCCTACCAAACTTCTGTCAGTTTCTGGTCTAGAGACATAAAACTTAATATATAGAGTATTTGAACCCATGTAAAACTTTATATTTGGGGTTTAGCCAGGGAAAATCAGTACAATAGTGTGAAAATTAAAGAAATAAATTTTGCTAGGTGAAGGTCAAATGATGGTATTACGAATATGCATGCATAACGTAGTAGCTATTGGTTCATGTTTTAATTTTAACCTTGCAGACATGTACTTGTAGCTTTGGCAATCATGTCAAAAGGAAAAAGGAAATCATAAATTAAACGTTTTGGTTTTGATTCTCGGTAGTGGCGCCCAAATCATTTTTTTTTTTACCTTTTTAAATCATTACTATATATTGGATCCAATATAATAATCTCTCTCTATATATATATATATATATATATATATAAAAGCGAAAATGTATGTATGTATGTATGTATGTTCGCTTTTTGTGTATGTCTGCAAAGGCTTTTTTCATCGACCTTCTCGTTCCTTTTTAAAACTTTTTATATCACGTCTAAATCGTAATATATATGACTTAAGAATGAGGATCACGTGTGTATTTAATTTGCCCGACTTTTCCCAGCTCGCTGCGTCTTCAAAAAGCAAACGATGTGGCGGAAAAACAGTAACTGGCTTGCAGCGCAAAACTAGGTCAAACATCACGCCACTTCCTCACACCTGTATATTTCACTTTATAACCCTTAACTTAACACACTTATCAATTCCTCTCCCCCTCGTGGCCGAGATGGTTAAATGCCTGGCTTTTTTCCCTTTCGTTTCCACCTTTGCGTCAAAGCTTTGGGGTTCTATCCTATCTTCCTACTAAAACCTTTTTTTTTCTTTTACACCTCCAAACACCTGGCCAACATTTTATTTTTTTTACACACACACCTCCAAACACTCGGGCAATGCCGGATACCCCTCTCCCGCTAGTCTAATATATAAAAGGCAATATAAGCGTGCACGTTTGTGTATGTTCACGAAAGGCTTTTTGCGTCGGTTACATTCTGGGAGAAGTTTTCTTATACTTCATAGATCATAATATTTCAAATTCACAAACAGACATTGTCTCTATCTTTTTTTGGATCGAGTTTTAAAATATTCCCTTGTTCCAAGTGTTTCTTTGTCTTTCGTATAAAACAAAACTAATCGAACAAAAACGCCTGGTGCCTGGCCTTCTGCCCTTCTGGCCGGGTAGTATCAGTTCTGTTATTGGTCCTTGGCCAATGTAGGGAAAACCCTTCATATTGAGACAATTACTATTTATTTGGATACTGCCAAAGTGACCCCTTTTTTGGGGGAGCTGCTTTTGCCCCCACATTAACAACGACCTTCGTGGAAGCAACGCCATTTCTGCAAATCGTCTTTTTGATTAACTACGTTTAATTTTAACGCTTAACACTTCCGGTCACATCATGGATTAACGGTAAGACGTCAGATTTTCTTTCTCTTTCTTTTCCACCTTTGCGCTACGGGTTCGAGCCTACCTGCCAACTGTCACTTTTTTCTTTTTAAACCTCCAAACACCCGGGCAACGCTGGGCACTGAGGCTAGTTTATATATATATAAAGGGCGAAATGTGTGTGTGTGTGTGTGTGTATGTCTCGCAAAACTTACGACAGATGTGTTGGAACGTGACGAAACAGGCACCATTTTAAACCTCGATCTTTTGGACAACAAATATTGAAAAATTGGCCAAAAACATTAATTCTGGAAAAATACTTAACATAATTAAATCCTTCTTAGATAAGAGAAAAATCCAGGTTGTCCTCGATGGTCGTACATTTAAACAATCTATAAATATAAAAGTGAAAATGTATGTATGTATGTGTGTTCGCTTTTTCTGTATGTCTACAAAAGGCGTTTTTCAGAGAAGCGGTCGGTTGGTTCACAACTTTTTAAAACTTTTTATATCACATATAAATCGTAATATCTCAGAGTTAACAACGAAGCTCACCTGTCTATTTAATTTGCTCGATTTCGGGAAGATAAATATTCAACATTTGTTGCTCGCCGCATGTGTGTTAGTCTTTTTCCTATAACATCTTGGGAAAATAAAAATAAAAAAAGCGTTTCCGCAGTAAATGAAATACTATCCCGCAGTCAAACTTGACCTCATTAAGTCATTAAAACGGGCACCTGCCAAATTCAAGTAATTAAATAAATTCAAACGTGTTTCCGTTAGCATTTCGCGGTGGGGCAATGGTTAACGTCGCACTTTTTTTTTTTCACACTTTAATTTACAACTTTGCCTCAAGGGTTCGGGTTCGATCCTCATACTTACCTACCAAAACATTTTTTTTTACCCCACCCCTACCCCCGGAGTTTCCACACACACCTCCAAACACCGGGTACCCCTCGCTAGTCTATATATATGAAAGCAAAAATGTATGTATGAATGTATGTATGTTTGTGTGTCTGTTAAAAACTTTCGACAGACATGACGAAAATTCACAAACTCGGTATCATATCGAAGCCCCATCCTTCGTTCGAAAAATTGGCCAAAAACGTTCATTTTTTCACCCCGAAATCGACAATTTTTGACGAGGGGGGAGGTCAACAAAAACGGTCTTCTCGTGACGACGAGCGGTTCTACGCATGCGCCTGATGACGTCATGACCTGATTTACTTTAAATAGTATAAAAACTGAACAAATTTCATGTATGTTGCGTTAGGTCAGTTGATTAGCGCATTAGCTCATTATCTAAACGTTTTGGGTTCGAATCGTGGTGTGAGATGTCTTTCTTTTTTTTTTTTCAATTTTTTAAATTTAAATATTGAACCAGTGTTATTTAAGCCATTTTTCACGTAATGTAACGTTCGTTTTCTGGGGGTTTTTTAATTCGCTTATCTATCCCCGACCACACACCGAAAAACACCCGGTACCCACCGATTTTTTAAATTTTAATATCGAAACAGGCTTATTTAAGTCATTTTTGACATGTTCGTTTTTCTGTTTTCATCGTCTGTTTGCCTTACGTTAGTTTTTTTTTTGATGTTTTGATTACCCCCCCCCCCCCGCTTAATTAAAACATTAAAACGTTTTCTTTTTTTTACTTCACTTATAACAAACGAACCTGGTCATTGACATCGTCGTCGTGACGCTCGATGACTTCCGGGCGCGCACCTGTCAATTTGGTTCTTATTTAAATAAATTCAAACATCTTTCACTGACTCATTCTGGCTGGCCGATTTTATTTTCAAACTTTGCCTCAGGGCTTCGGGTTCGAAGCTTATGTCCCTAATAGTAGCCCCCTACATAAAAGTGGCAATGTGCCTTGTTTGGGATGAAAATGTAATAAAAAATTTTTTTTAATTCCTTTATCCTCAACTGGGCAGTTTTCTACAAGGAGGGGTCGCTTTTTTTGCCGATATTTTCACAAGTCGTTGTCTCCTTTCGACTGACTAGCCTTAATTTCAACGTACGCAACTTCTGGTTTTGCCATGGAGACATCGGCTAAGATGTTACGTTTTTTTTTAACCTTCTTTTACTCCTTTGCATGATGGGTTCGAGCCTGCCTGCCTACTACCACTTTTCTTTTTTAATACTGCTCTCTTCCCAAACGCCTACTGTCGTTTGACTCCCCCCCCCATACTACCATTTTTTTTTTTTTCGATGTTCCTTACTACACCACCTCAACACATTTCGGTAACGCTGAGTACTCATGCTACCATAATAAATATGAAATCTGCATTAATCAAAATATCATATTTAAGTGTATTTTATGACCGGGCAATGCTGGATGACCTGCTAGTATGTTAGAAATGAGAATAAGAAGTTTATAGAAGTGAAAAAGTAAATATAACAATAGTAATATGGGGTTCTTGGGGTACTCAAAAGATTCTCATTCATTTTCAGACATTTGTGATATAGTTGAGTTGAACAAATAGTGGTTTTTCATCAGCCCAAGAAAAATGAACTCACAATAGAAATTCATTTGTTAGAAAAATATAAAATATTTTATTTTTTGGTTTGGTTAGGTGTTGTGCACTTTAATTGGTAGACAGGAAGGAGAGAGCAGGGGGGCGGATTTCAGCAATGATTCATGACTGTCATTGCTCTTTTGACTGACTCCTCTTCGACCTCGCTTGTTTATATCAACCTGTTCTCTAGCTGGTGTCTTAACCTCCGCAGCTGTGAAGTCAACTATTTGACCTACTCATCCCAGTGATGTCAGTTTTGACAGGTCTACCTCATCACTTGATGCGTTTAGCCTGCAGACTACCCTGCGTGCATGATGTGTGTGTAGGGGGGGGGTAGGGTTAGGGTTGGGGGGGCATTGGATAGCAGAATAATAAAAAACAAAAATCAAGTGTTAAAATAAAAAAAAAAATTTTATTCAGCAGTTATTTCTTTTTTCATTGAATTTTATTTTCATTTTTACACCAGAATTCTCGGAATTCAATTATTTTTTTAAAATTTATTTATTATGCCATTTTGAGCATTTTTGTATTTTTATTCATGATCCCATTTCAACTTTTATTGAAAAAAAATATTAAAAAGCAATAATTTTTTTAAATAATAAAACATATATACAAATATATATACAAACACATACAATCTCAGAGAACATAATATCAGTATGCAGATCAAATTCTATCAAATATTTCATTAGATAGCCCCTCCAAATGTCCTTCCATGTTCATTCTTACTCAATTTATTTAAAAAATGTTATATACTAAGGCTAATTTTAACTTTATTAGGTAACTAGCCATATATACTGGGCGTTTCCAGGTCGAAACATATTGCTGGGTGGAGGGTTTAGTCATCTATTACCTAAGATATACAGAAGTTCTAATTTGTTATGATATTCCTGAAAGTGGACTACACGTTGGCTTTCTGGAAGCATAAAACACATCCATTTGTCTCTATGAAAATCAAACAGGAAATAACTCTAATAGCTAAAAGGGGAAATAACTCTAATAGCTAAAAGGAGAAATAACTCTAATAGCTTAAATAAAATTTACTTCCGGTTTAAATGCAACTGATACTGCCTAATAAGAATTGAAAATAAATTATATATAAGTTAAATTAAAGAATAAATAATTAAATCAGCTTTAAATAATATTTCTAAATAGATCAATTAAAAACGATTCTATTACAACAAATAATTAATAACATGGAGGTAATTTTTAAAATAGATTTTCTTTAATGTAATATGCAAATGAAGTTACTTCTTGAATATAGATTTCTTTTGAATAAATAGTATATATAGAAATCATGTGGGAATAAAAGTGCACAAAAGTCTGTTTTCAGTATGAAAATTAATTTGTGAGACAGTGTACCCTTTTTTGTACGTTTTAATAAAATTGTGAACAAACAGACAAAAATACAAATTTATTATAATAGACTATTCCATAAATCTATCTCTCTATCAGAAAATAATCAAACAAGCCAAAGACTATATGGTCCCCTGACTGATGCCTTGAATTTTAGGAGAAAAATAAAAATTAGCCATAAAAGGTGTGTTTTTGACCCCTAAAACATCCTGGGGCTCAAGCCACAGAATTTTCCCAGGTTCAAATATTACATTTCCAGGTGTATATTCATGTAATCTTGCTTTTGAGTAATTTTCAGTAAAACCTAATGGTCGGAAAAGAGTCTATGTCCCGGAAAATGCTATTTTTAACCATTTTGACCCCCCTCCCTTCCTTTTGAGCCCTGGGGACACAACCAGAATTTTTATAAAAAAAATCTGAGAATGTTACATTTCCTCCCTTGGGTACTTGTAACTTCATGCAAAATTTCAGAAAAATGTAATGAGTAGTTACGGAGAATTTAGGGACAAGGGTGTATTCTAAGGTCCAAATCCGACTAAGTTGGTAGACCAATTATGTGGTAGATTTAGTTTTTGAAATCTTTCTTATAAATAGATCTCTAATGTGACAAAAACGAAAATATTTCTTATAAAAAGAAAAAAAAAATTTGTATCCCTTGACATTGAACTTCTAATCAAACGTTTTGTCTTTGACACAATTGATAAAATATGATCCTTGAAATTTATTCTGAATGAAATAAAAAAATAAATAAATAAAAACATGAATAAGCAATCAATATAAAAAGCAAAGAAAGTTCTATTGTCTGTTAAAAGACAAAAAGTCATAGTTTTAAGTCTTTTTTTTTTATTATTTGGAAATTTCAACATGGTGACCAATTATAGCGGACAAGATCATTTGTGAAAGCTGAAGCGATTTAAGAACAAATGGAGAACAACAGACGAAATACTGTGACATCATTAATCATCAGATGTGAACTTGAAATTTTTAATATCATAAACAAGTTTTCTGCTGCCCTAACATATATGCAGATTTCGTATATACTATTATAAAGTTAATGTTCTATCAATTTTTATATATTTTGAAGTTGAGATTCTAAAAATAAAAAAATATATCCATATGACTTGAGTGCAGCAACTTGAATCAAAACCAAAAACTTATGAAAAAAAAAAATATATATATATAACTTGAGTTCCAAAATCGAAACCAAAACTTATGAATAATTCTTGGTAAAATTATTTATTACAAGAAATGAAAGTCCATAACAATTAAACGATGGTCACTTGAATGTAAACATGACACACAAAATAAATAACACACACTATTAATATATAGATTATATTTTGCAAAATTTTTGCTAAAAACGTTTGGACTCCCCCCCCCCCCAACCCGGTCCTTCCTGGCTTTGTCCTTGATTCTATTTGGCTTTATGTACACAGAGGCAGAAAGGAATGTTGCTACTGTGAAAGCTTTACACAGTTTACAAGAGATTATGAGCTCAGTTGAACACCTTCCATGACGGAGTAGAGAAAGACTAGCAATGTACAAAGAAGAAGAGATTATTTCCCACTAGATTGCAAAGTCAATTTTGTACTCTGTCAAAACAGGAAAGCTTGTTCTGAGCAGAACCTCCTCAGATGTGGAAAGATGAACCTGAAGAAGGTCAGAAGTTAGATTGACCGAAACATTGTGAGAATAATACCAAGATGAAAAGAGTAGTCTAAAGAGACCTGGAACAGGGTGTCCAAAAGGTCATTGAAAGGTTGATATCTTTGTCATTTTACTATTAATGCTTTTTTTGTTTTTTCTCTATTGCAGATATTTTGGAAATTAATTATGGATAAATATAGTATGGAACACCGTATGCAAGTTGTGAAATTTTTTTTTACCAAAATCAGGGGTCAATTGGTTTGACTCAAAGAGCTTAACGACTTGACTAGCCCCGACTTTTTCTTGTGGGGATATCTTAAAGAAACAGTCTATGTTAACAAACCTCAAACCCTGCAAGAATTGAGGGAAAACATTTGGAACGAAATAAGGGAGCTAAATCACAATCCAGAAATTGTTTTACCAAAATCAGGAGTAAGTTCAGTGACTTTTTGGACAACCTATATAAGGACAACCAGACAATGTTGAACCGCTTGTTGAAGGAAAGATAGGTGATAAACCTGGGTAGTGTGTGAATGACATGTGAGAATTAAATAGACACTTTTTGAATGTGTCCAAACATTTCTATATGATGCTCTGTCTGTCTGTCATGCTAATATTTTGTAATAGCAATTTTACATGTGTCCACATATTATACTATGGCAGCATAAAACAATTAAAAACAACAATGTTTGTACGTCCAGCTAAAAGTAAAAAAATACAAAACTAACCACTACAAAATTAGTATTGCTTTCACTGGCATTACCTTAGATGTATAAGAGATAAAATTTAGAAAAACTAATTTATTCTATGAGGGTCAACTGGATAAGTTTTTGTGAGATGAAGGTCTGGGATATTCTGGATTTTAAATGTATTTATGTAATAACATTTTTGAAGATATCTCGGACAGAAAAGAAAACAAACCAAGAGGTATTAGAAATTGCAAACACAGAAACGTCTCTAATAAGAATAGTATGAAAAAGGCAAATGAGGTTCATGGGTCATGTCTATAGAAAAAATGGAATAGAACAGATTAGCTTGACAGGAAAGATTGTGGGTAGAAGAAGCAGAGGACGACTGTGAGAAACATACATTGATAGTCTGAATACCTGAGTAACATCAAAAATGATGAGCAACAATGAATTCATGAATGCATCGAGAGAGAGAGAGAGAGATAGCTGGAGAGTGATAGCCGTTAATGCCTGTACCAGACAGGACACCACTTGATGATGATGATGTAATAACTTAAAAAAAAACAACAAAAAAAATCAATATATTTAAATTTGTAAAAACTGTTGAGTAATTCCTAGAAGTCTTCTGGAAATGACATCATTTCCCTTCAAGGAAGGTAAAGAAACAATGTTTCATCGCATCATATCCCAACGATAGAATAAAAAAAAAAAAATAAAATAAAACTCAAGTTCTGACTATGGAATTGTATAAATTCTTTCTTTCATAACACTTTGTTGGCAGCATACAGCAATTGTGTGAGTTCCATATAGAAACGTTTATTTAATTTGAATAAAAATAAAATATGCATCAAGTGTGCTTGAAAGCCAAATCACAACGTAATATTAAGAAAATAAACAAATATTTTACTTATTTAAATTTATCACAAATATATTTCAGAGGTATACTCCATCTTCAGTGTTTTGTTTCTTTTGCTTCTTCCTTGCCATGTTGTAAATTTGGAGAAAGAAGTCTGTATAGGGCCGCGCGTTGTATCTGGCGGTTGTATTTTGAATTATTTGAACTGTGAGCAGGACACACTGAATATGGAGTCTACCTCCGAAATATATTTGTGATAAATTTAAACAAGTAAAATATTTGTTTATTTTCCTAACATTGTGATTTGGCTTTCAAGCGCACTTGATGTGTATTTTATTTTATAGTTATGTACATACGAAAGACGTTTCTTAAACTTGCTACGACAGAGTTTCCCCGTCATCATCAGATAATTATGTTGTCTCGAATATCACCCGGAGTCTGCTTGTGTGTAATGGGATACCGACTGCTGCAGCCTCCACACACAAACTTGATGTTCTTGTAAGGGAAAACCATCTTTGTGGGTCAAGACATCTTGAAAGAAGCAAGGGGTCTATCGCCACTTGCAGACATGTTGACAAAAGCAACTTGCAGAGACCTAAGACCGGACAGCAAAAAGAAATCTGGGCACTCTAAAAAGACACAGAAAGAAACCATCAGGCAAGACTGTAAACAGAAGCAAATGGACACAGTCAGCCCTGCACAGTTATGATCATTACAGGCTTAGCATTCGTACAGCTAAACAACGTCGAACCTTTGGTCAAAGCGAACATAGACAATAAATTAGGATTACAGGTGAGTGCAAGTGTATATTTTCTACTTTGTAATATATTAGCATTTAAGCCCAGCATTGCCCGGGTGTTTGGAGGTGTGTGCTAAGAAAAAAACAAAAAACGGTCAATTTTTTTAACTTTGACCCCTATTATGACTCTTTAACATTTATTGTTTTGGGTTCAAATCGAGTTATTAAGTTAGATCCATGTTCAAGGAACCTATATACAAAATTTCAAGTGTTTAGACCCCAAATTGTGGGAGGAGTTTGGTAGAGTTCTCAAAGGTCAAATCGTTGAATTTTGACCGCTTAACAGCCAAATTTTTGGCCGAAAACCGATCACATCGATTTTCCCAAATCTCAGTACCCTGTATATCAAATTTCGAGTCTGTAGATTTAAAATTGACAAAGTTATTGCGAAGGAAAATGTACACAGACATACAGACACGTTTACTTTTATAGATATATAGATTATAGACATCAGATTTTGGTGTATAAACCCACTGTCTTCAAAAAGGAGATTACGATTTCCATCCTGAGGTCATTAAATATTCCTTCATAGTATATCAGCACTTGCAGAGAGCAGAGACCTACGACTGGGCAGCAAAAGAAAAAAAACGGAAGCCTTAAGAAGACACGAAAAGCATCAGACAAGATCATAAATAGTGACAGATGGAGACAGTCGATCAAATTAAATTAAATAAATTAAAAACAACCTTTATGTTATTTGGATTCATCCGACTACTGTTCTCATCTTGAGTGTCATTTTTCACAGTGTTTCAGCCAATGTAATCTTCGACTTTCTTCAGGTGTGTCTTGTCCAACTCTGGAATGTCTCTGTTCCCGAGTTCGACAGAAACATTCCCGAGTTCGACAAGATACACCTGAAGAAGGTCGGAGGTTACATCGGCCGAAACGTTATGAAAACTACACTCAAGACAAGAACGGTAGTCGGATGAATCAAAATAACACAAATAACCAATCCTCATCTCAAAAATTCAGAAACATCATAAAAACAATATATTCTATCGTTCACCAAGATAATGTTCCATCTTATCATCTCCCAACGATATAATTTAAAGAAAAAAATAAAGCTGAGTTCTAACTATAGAATTGTATAATCATTTCTTTTACCACACTTTGTTAGCAGCATACTCTAGTTTATATATAAGTTTAATGATTAAAGTTTAATTCTGTAGATTAAAATATATATAAATATATTTAAGTTAAGAATTTATTGCTTGAAACAAGGAATATATAGAGAAAAATTATGTTCATTTCCTTAATCCATGGATTTTCAATAATGGCTCATATAATCAGAGGAAATGAAATGCAATTAGCAAAATGATGATATGACCCATTATCGACAATCCATGGATTAAGGAAATGAACATAATTTTTCTCCATATATTCCTTGTTTCAAACAATAAATTCTTAACTTAAATATATTTATATATATTTTAATCTACAGAATTTAACTTTAATCATTAAACTTATATATTGCTCTACTTTTTTAAATATTGAACTTTACCTTTTTGGCTAGGACCG
The DNA here is from genome assembly GCF_053919585.1 of Euprymna scolopes. NCBI lineage: Eukaryota > Metazoa > Mollusca > Cephalopoda > Sepiida > Sepiolidae > Euprymna > Euprymna scolopes. Next base: position 42,181,139 of record NC_136526.1, on the reverse strand, counting down.
TCCTGAAAGTATTATCTCAATGTAATATCTGTCAGGAAAATTCACTTGATTTCTAATCTGTGGCTTATCTCATTTATATATATATATATATATATATATATATATATATATATATATATATATATATATATATATATATTATATATATATTATTTTTTATTTATTTATTTTTTTTTTTTACATATCCAACATTTTTGTCACATTTTTATTTGGCAATTTATAACTACAATAAATTGCGGTTTCGCTTATTGCCATAACTAGCAAATTCTAGCATTGCTACAAATTTGCTGATTTCTTTATGTCCTTTGATGAGAAGAATAACAAGAATAGCATTCTTTGAAACTCCGCGGAATAAGGATTTTTTCAATTGTTTTTTGAGTATTCAGTCGAGCAATAAATTTTGATTGTAAAGTTTGAACTTACAGTTTTAATTTTCTTTCTCTTTTATATATATATATATATATATAATATATATAAAAATATTTTTAAAAAATTCCCCATCATCATCAGATGATTGTGTTTGCCTCGAATGTCACTCAAAGATTTATGTGTAACAAGATACTGACTAATTATTGCAGCCTCAAGACACAAACTTGATGTCTTTGTAAGGGGGGAAAGCATCTTTGCTGGTTCAGACATGTCAAAAGAGGCAAGGGGGTATATCAGCACTAGCAGCGACCCAAGACTGGACAGCAAAAAGAAAGCCGGACGCTCTAAGAAAACACAGAAATGAACCATCAGGTAAGACTATAAAAAGTGGCAAACAGACACAGTCAATCCATCACAGTCAGAATCACTGGAGACTTAGCATAAGGACGGCTAGACAGCATTGAATCTCTTGTCAAAAGAGAAGAGCGGCAATAAACCTGGATAGTGAGGGGGATGACGTGTGACTATTAAATCTTATTTTGGATATGTCTAAGCACTGTCCGTCTGTCACACTTTAGTTTGGAGCATTTTTTTCTTGTGTGCATACATTATACTACGGCAGCATAAAATTAAAAATAACGTATCCGCTTTCTCACCAAGACAGTGCTCCATCTCATCATCTCACAACGATATAATATAAAAAAAAAAATACAACTGATTTCTGATTATGGAATTGTATCATTCTTTCTTTCACAACACTTTGTTGGCGGCACACTCCAGTTATATACATAGGAGTAACGTTTCTTAAACTCGTTACGACAGAGTTTCCCTGTCATCATCAGATAATTGTGCTTATCTCGAATATCGCCCGGCGACTGCTTATGCGTAACGAGATACTGATTGTTGCAGCCTCGAGAAACAAACTCTGTGTCAAAGCGCACATCGTGGATACGGTTGATCGCCAGTGGGGCCAGCCACACACCAATCGACACGTCCTCGCTGTGGAAACGCTGCAGAAGCTGCCAGTTTTGAGCAATGTAGCGAACAAGATCTGCTGAAAGAACATAGCCACCCCCCATTGCATAGGGGAGGTAGCGGTCGCAAAGAACAAAGTTCTTTTCTAGCCATTTTCCTTGTTTCTTTACATGAGCCCGCCCATCAAAAAAACCCCAATAGATTCTCTGCAACCCGTATTGCAACAGGGCCTTTTTCAGCTCGTCGACTCGCACATAGGTGTCCTGGTCAGTTTTCATCAGAAACTTGTAATTGACATTGGTATTAATCCATATAAGACTTTCCAGCAATTTCACCGTCAGGTTTTTGTATGAGTCGGCAAGCATTGGAAGGAGGAGTAAGTCTTTGTGTTTTAACTGTTCTCGTTCAAGTTCTTGGAGTTTCTCTGGTTCCAGAGTGGCGGTTCCAATCACAAATTTAGCCAGTACATCCTTGGAGGTTTTGCTTAACCAAGTTTTCCGGAGAAGGTCTCGTTGGCCGTGGTTACTGGGGCCGGACATAATAAGAATCACAAGAAAGTAAGTTGGCGACTGCTGTGGCGCAGGCTCCATAACCTTCTTTACAATGATTTGGTTCTGGAGAGAAATGGCTTCGGCCAGATGATGTCGGCTTAAAGGGGTGTCGCATTGCATGGAGCATAATGAGAGACAAAGAATCAGGCTGATCGACACAAAGAGCCCACAGACAAGGACTGTTGTCCCATACCTTGCGCTAAAGCGCAGCAGTTTCGACACCATTTATGGTAGAGTTAGTGATACACCTGCAAGAAAATAGAAAGAATTAATTCACTTTGTGCAGCAAAGTCAATATTTTCATGAATTTAAAAAAAAAAAAAAAAAAAAAAAAAAAAAAAAAAAGGGGGTGCTTGTGTAGATTAGTGATTTTCTAAACCAACAAGTTTCTGGTGAAACCATTATTACATAGAATGCAAAATTCAAAATTTAATTTAAATAAATAAATATTTATTTATTAAAATTAAATTCGATATTTTGATTCATATCAGAATCTTTATCAAGAAATGTAAGTTGTTTTTTTTTTCTTTTCTTTTTACGTACCGTGATGGTGGTGAAGATTATGCCTGGCATGTCCTCTCTCAGATGGTGAAAAGTAATGTCCGATATAGTAGAAAACGCTGGTACAGCGTGCATTGTTAAGTGATAAAAAAGTCTATTGTATGAAAAGCACTGTTAACATGGAATTTATTACATACTTACAGGTCATACCGAAATTAGTAATATATCCAAAAATTAAGAAAAATGATTGGTGTTTGTTAAGAGAGAGGCGACAGATCGATTTTTTTTTTTTAACATGTCATTTTAAACAAAAAACAATATTACTTACTTGTCACGTCAAAAATAGGAAAACTCATCAACTAGAAAGTTATTTATAATTAAAAGTAATTTTCATGGAAAATTGCAATTTTTGGTAAATATTTGAGAGTAGATAATGAAGATTTCACACACAGGGGACACAACTCAGAAAACATTTTAGATTACATTGTAATGGCAGTCGACCTGTGCAGACTTTTTTATTATTAAAAACACAATAACAGTTGTTCTACTCACTGAATTTTCATAATGTTTGGATATATTACTATTTTTGACATGACAAGTAAGTACGTAGTATTGTTTTTGCTTAGGATGACATTTTTTTTAATCGATCTGTCACTTCTATCTCAACAAGCACTAAATGATCTTAGTAGAAAAATAACTACAAATAAAAATAGAATTTATCGAATTATCGAGTTTTATCAAATGTTTTGGTGTTAAGATTTGTGCAACCAGTTCAGTATGACAGACTGACTTATCTCTCTTGACTTAAATTAAGGGTCTTCCATTTTAAAAACACAAGATGTCAGAACCTAATTGTGGATGTTTTTGTTTTTTTTTTGTTAAAAAAAAATAGATCAAGCTGCATCTTTCATAATGTTTGGAATATATATTAATTTCGACATGCCATGTAAGTACATAATGTTTTCACCTGAAATGGCTAGTTGTTAAGATATAGTCAACAAATCGATTTCTTATAAATAGACTGTTTTAAGCAAAAAGCAATATTACGTACTTAATTGTCATGCCGAAAATAGTAATATACCCAATAATTACGAAAATTCATCGCATAGAACAACTGTTGTGTTTTTAGTAAAAAAAAAAGAAAAAAAAAGTCTATAGCTAGAGCCAACAAATTAGTAATTTAAAATATTCGTTTAAGAGTTATGTCCCCTGAGTGTAGTATCTTACTATCTACTTTATAACGTCTATAATGCAATTTTACCCAATTTTGCGTACAAAAATTACCTTTAACTATAAATACCTTTCTACTTGATGGTTTTTCGTTTCTTCTTTTTTTTTGTTGTACATATTACAATTTTTGGCATGACAATTAAGTAATTGTTTTTTTCTTAAAACGACATATTTAAAAAAAAAAAAAAAAAAAAAAAAAAAATCGAGGTAAATTTTTACAACATGCCCCAGTGTATTATAAACACCCCCAGCCCCCCCATGTTAAGAACGACTTTCGGAATAAACTACCTCCAACCTCGAAAGCCGTTCTTAACATGGGGTGGTTTTGGGTGTTTAAACTATGCTAGGGCAGGTCGTAAAAAAATACCAAAATCGATCTGTCGATTCGATCTTAAGTACTCTGGAATGTGTTGGTTTAAAAGATCACCAAACTAGACAAAAAAAAAGAACCTTCAAAAATACTTAGAAGCAATCCCTGGGAAACCAAGCTGTAAGGAAATACAGATAGTAGCCATAAAGGGAACAGTGTCTATTCTTAAAAGAGTCCTCGGATGTAAATTTAAACTATAATAGAATCAAGTGTTAGCCCCAAGAAGGAGCCCCTTGATCTCTTCAAACTAACAAAAGTAAAATTTAAAAAAAAATAAACACCAGAATAGTGTTTGTCGACATACCAGGAAGAGTTTCATTAAAAACTAGACGAATAAACACCTGCATTAATAAAGCTGTCAAACAGGATCTTGTGTAGGTGTGTCACTTATACATAATTTGGTGCTTCTACACTATCAGGACGAAATTTCAGAAATTGTAATACTGAATTTCACATGAAAACAATGGTATCTAAGTACTCCTTGTATTTTTAAGATTATTATATCCAAAAATTACGAAAATCGATAGGTAGAAAATTATTTTTTAAAAAATAAAATAAAATTTGATGAAAACGATGCTAAGACACAGGAAAGTTCAAAAAGGAGGTAATGTTCCATTTTGATTTAACCAAGATGGCGGCAATGTTTCACCTGCTAACACGATTAGTTGTTTTGTTTTATAATTCAGTAATATTCAGGTAATTTCGACTGCATAATTTGGAAGCTACTATTGTAACGTACTAGAATTGACACACACACACAAAATGTTGAAACCATTGTTTTTTTTTATCTGAAAACTCGATTTATCAACTATGAAATCTCGTCCCAATTCTGTAGAAGTGCCCGTAATTTTGATAAATACAAACCGTATTATTTCTTTATTTATTATTGATTGGCTATTTATGGAAATAGAACAAACAAAAAAAGTGGGTACTTGAGCAGTTTTCGGACCATACTATTTTTTTAGATGGGATTTTCAAGTTAAATTCAATTTTTATAGTACCTATTATTTATCAAATTGTTAGATCAAAGTACGGAATAGTTAACAAAGTCACCCATGTTAAGAATACCTTTCTAAATAATAACATGCCTTTTATTCGTTCCGGCTGCATTGTTGAAGGCAGTTCCAAGAAACATTTTCTGAAAACTGTCAGACAAGATCTCGCATATACGTAACTCTGATAATATTGAAATGGAGGTACTTATGCACTTATTGCACCGTGCTGAAATAATAAAAGTATTTAGAAAGCCATGGGATTTTTATAAAGTAAATTTTTTTTTTTTTTTTAACAAATAAATAATTTAAACGAAATATTTTTCGAATTAAAGCAACTTTGAAGGGTCGACAACAAATTAATAATTTAAATGAATCATTTTTCCGAAATAAAGCAACATTGGATTTTTCCCGAAACTTGTTTTTGAATTGAAGTAAAATTGTGAATGAAAAGTCTACGTAAGTTCTTTGACAGCCACTTTTACAAGTAGGGATGTACCGATGTGTCAGAAATTTTGTGAAAAATGTTGAATAATTCCACCCGTCTTTCCAAGCTTATAACTCCTCGAAAAATGTAATTCAAGCCCTAATTTTCTTTTTTTTTTCAATTAAAGGAGCAAGGACCAAGGTTTCATTAAAAAAAACAAAAAAAAAAAACAAATGTGTTTTTTTAAAAAAAAAGGTTTTAAACTTCGTACTTTACAGGTAAATTTCTAAAAAACACTACTTTTTTTGTTTTAAATTTGAATATATTATTTATTGATCTTTTATCTTCAATTTGTGATATATAATACTTTGGTGAGTAAATTAATTATTTACATTTTAATAGACATTTCAAAATGGGAGGCATGAATTAATTCGACCCCCTGTCTTTCCAAGCTTATAACTACTCAAAAAATGTAATTCAAGCCCTAATTTAAAGTTTAAAAATTGAAAAATATTGAGCTCGTAAAATTCAATTAATTTCATTACTGTTTAAAAAAAAAAAAAATTTCTATTACTTTTAAAACAACTTTAATAGTTTATTTTGGAAGTAAAGAAAATAAACAACTCACTTTTAAAAGAGAAATTACGAGTTTCTTATATTTTATTCGCAGTTTCGTGTTAGAGGTGTCCAAAATTCCTACAAAAATTCTGATACACCTACCGATTATCAAATTGATCGAATACCGAATAATCGGCATTTGATAATTGACCGATTAATAGATTTTCTAATGTCGATTTATCAGCAAATTTTGTTCTCATAAATGATACTAATATTAATTATATTATAAACGAAGACAAACTAACTCACTCTTTTGCTTGCCAGTGAAAATTTATCGAAGAGACATTATCAAATGACGCGCTATTAACATGTAAACTTTTACAGCTGCACTGAATTTGGGGCAAATAGATGTAAGCATATGAGAAACTTCCCTCTTTTCTCGTCCTATCGAATTATCATTATCATTTTTTACTTTAAATAATTCGTCAAAGAAATCGGTTTTCATGCAGAGGGACAGTAAATTGCAACGATGTGTGAACTGAAAATAAAGCATTCTTCATCTTGTTTCTTCATTTTCAGACTCTTGCTACCATTGCAGATATATTTTATTGCGATAAATTACTAATTAGATATCAGACATAAGTAATTTAAATATGTAAAAAATTAACTAAATATTAAAAACAATCTTCAACCATTATGGCAACCAGTTTCTGCTGGAAGTATTTTGATGGCTATCCCAAGAATAAGAATACAGCTGCTTGCAAGTTATGTCAACCATTACATCAAAAGGCTTTCATTCCACCCACCCCCCATCATTCTTATATCATCATCATCATCGGCGGTCACTCGTGTCCGAGTAAGACTGTCCTCTGTTGTGGCTTCTGTGGGTCCTCAGGTGAGCATAGAGCCCAATCCTAGACCCAATTTGTCTTGTGCAATTTGGGCAGATAAAGGTAGTGGTGGTGGGGTGGGGTTGGGTGTGTCTGGTTAATAATCTGTCCTTTCTGTGCTTGTGTTTATCCTCAGCAGCTTTATTTAGGTCACTACTATAAAGCGCAGCACCTTTGTGGACAGCGCTCCTCCATGCCAACCTGCTCCCAGCCACGTCCTCCCATGTCTTAAGGTCCATGTGAAACCGCTTTAGATTTGCTTTGATGTTGTCCTTATACCTCATCTTTTGGCCACCCTGGGCACGCTTTCCCTCAACAAGCTGAGAGTAGAAAATCTGTTTTGGGAGGCGGAGATCCGGCATTCGGACAACATGACCAGTCCATCTGAGCTGGCGTTGAGCAACAGTAGCGGTGATAGTGGGAATGTCAGCCTCACTCAGGACGCTGGTGTTGGTGCGTCGGTCCTTCCAACTAATTCTGAGGATTTTTCGGAGGCATCTTTGGTGGTACGTCTCCAGGGTTTTTACGTGCCTCCTGTATGTGGTCCAGGTCTCCGATCCATAGAGAAGAGTGGGCAGCAAGACAGCTTTATATACCATGATTTTGGTCTTTGCCAGAAGGTCACGGTTCTCAAATACTCTCTTCCTTAGCCTTGAGAAAGCCCCACTGGCACAGCTGAGACGGTGTTGTATTTCATCATCTATGTTGGCTTTTGATGATAGGATGCTGCCTAGGTATGGGAAGTGGTCCACATTTTCCAGTCTAGCGTTGTCAATGGAGATGTTTGGGGGTGAGACTGGAGTACTGTTTGGTGGTGATTGATGGAGGATTTGGGTTTTTTTTATATTAATTGTTAGTCCTAGCTGTTTGTACGCCCTCGTGAAGGCAACCAGTGTACACTGTAGGTCCTCTTCTGAGAGGGCTACAAGGGCGTTATCGTCTGCATACTGTAGCTCCATAATGGATATGGTGTTCGTTCGACCTTTGGCCCTAAATCTGTTGATGTTAAAAAGTCGGCCATCGGTTCTGTACATAATCCGAACTCCATGGGGAAGATGTTTGTCCGTAAGATGGAGGATAGCAGTAATGAAGATGGAGAACAGGGTTGGGGCAATGACACATCCCTGTTTCACTCCCGTGTCAACCCTGAAGGGCTCTGTTTCATCTCCACTACTACTGAGGACTGTAGCTGACATATTGTCATGCAGCAGTCTCAGTACCCGAATGTACCTCTCTGGGCATCCAAACCTTGCAAGAACCAGCCAAAGGGCTTGACGGTTCACAGAGTCAAAGGCTTTAGTAAGGTCTATAAAAGCCATGTATAATGGTAAATTTTGCTCCCTGCACTTTTCTTGGAGTTGACGAGCAGTGAAGATCATGTCCATCGTGCCTCTATTTGGTCGAAAGCCACTTTGGGACTCGGGAAGGATGGTTTCTGCAAGGGGTGTAAGCCTGTTGGCCAAAACCCGAGCTAGGGCTTTCCCTGTGGTAGAGAGGAGAGAAATGCCCTGGTAGTTCCCACAGTTTGCCTTGTCTCCCTTCTTAAAGATGGAGACAACTAGGGCATCTCTAAGTTGTGCAGGGATTTTCTCTTGTTCCCATATTTTGAGCAGCAGGGCATGGATGTGTCTGAGAAGATCAGGCCCGCCTTTCTTCAGGATTTCTGCTGGGATGCCGTCAGAACCAGCCGCCTTATTGTTTTTCATCTTCCTAATTGCATCCCGCACCTCTTCCAGACTGGGTGGTTCTCCCATGCTCTCAATTATGGGCTGTTGGGGGAGTTTTTCAAGGGCCTCCATCTCTGGAGTGGTGTCCCTGTTCAGAAGATCCTTGTAATGCTCTTTCCATCTATTTGTTATTTCTCTCTTTCCTTTCAGCAGCGTGAGCCCATCCTTAGACCGAAGGGGGGTCAGAGAACGGTAGCTGGGGCCGTATACCACTTTTGTGGCTTCAAAGAATCTTCTGGTGTCCCCAGAGTCAGCAAACTGCTGGATCTCCTGAGCCTTCTTCATCCACCAGATGTTCTTCAGCTTCCTGACTGTCGATTGAACAGCCGCTTTAGCCTTGGCATGGGCAGCTCTTTTAACCTTGCAATTGATGTTATTCTGCCAGGTGATAAAAGTTTGCCTCTTGGTGTCTATAAGCTGTTGGATTTCGGTATCGTTTTCATCGTACCAATCCTGATGTTTCCGCTTTTTCTGCCCTAGGATGCTTATACTGGAGTCCATGATGGCAGAAGACAGCTTGTCCCAGTGCTCTTCAGCGTCATGCGGATACTGCTTAGGCAGGTCCGCACTAAGAGCCGCCTGGAGGTGTTGTTGGTAGGTGATATCGCCCAGCTGCTCGATGTTGAGCTTTGGTCGGCTCTGTCTTTTTTGCATCCTTTGCTTCCGCATTAAATGGATAGACATGATGGAGCGAATAAGACGGTGGTCGGTCCAACAATTGTCTGTACTGGTCATTGCCCTGGTGTTCAGCACATCACAGCGGTCTTTGGCACGGACAATGACATAGTCAATGAGGTGTCTGATTTTACTTCGAGGGTGCATCCATGATGTTTTGAATGCGTTTTTTTGTCGAAAAAGTGTGTTCGTGATGATCAGGTTATGTTCTGAGCACTTTGTCAGTAGGAGTGTACCATTTGAGTTAATGTTCCCAACTCCTTCTCTTCCAAGCGTTCCTCTCCAGTGCTGATGGTCTCGTCCCACTCTAGCATTGAAATCCCCAAGTAGGATAATCTTGTCCCCCTTGGGGGCCCCGGATAAAATGGTGTCAAGGTCAGCATAAAAGGTCTCCTTTATTTCATCATGTGCATCAAGTGTTGGAGCATACGCGCTAATCACAGTGGCCATTTGGTTGCCCGCAAGCATCAGGCGCATGGTCATTAGCCGTTCGTTGATGCCAACAGGGGGCTCATTGAGGTGGCGGATGAGGCTGTTCTTTATAGCAAAGCCCACGCCATGGATACGCGGCTCTTCTGCAGGCCTTCCTTTCCAAAAGAAGGTGTACCCGCCTTTCTCCTCCCTCAGCTGCCCGTCGTCAGCCAGTCGGGTTTCAGAGAGCGCAGCTATGTCAATCTGGAACCTCCTTAGCTCTCTTGAGATAATGGCAGTTCTTCTTTCGGGTCGATCACTTGTTTTGTTGTCCATGAGGGTCCTCACATTCCAGGTTCCAAAATATAGGCATAAATTTTCTTTCTTTTTCCGACCGCGTGGTGGTGATCCCTCTGGATGCGGTAGTCCAGACGGGTATTTTTGAGGCAGGCTATTTTTAGGGGTACCTTTTCTAACCCCCCTCCCCTACTGGGGTGAGCAGAGTGGATCCTAAACAGGGCTGCTCAGTCATGGATGCAGCTGCCGAAAAACTCTTTCTGCCTCGGTCCGTGAGGTTAGCGACTGAATCTGGCACCCACCGCCTATGTGCCAGGTTGCAGCTAGGAGCTGCCAGACTACACTGTCCTGCTCCCGTCACCACTTCCTGGTCGCCACAGGACTTTTTCTATCCGGGAATTAAGGGAGAGCTCTCTCTGCCTCAGTCCGGGAGCTTAATGACTAAGACTGTCACAAGACTTTTCCATCCATGATGTAGAGTAGGATGTGTTCCCTTTCGGGAGAACGCCTGCGCGTGATGTCTTTTAACGTGGGGAGACTGATGCGCCTGCAGCCACCACACGACCCCTTGGCAGAGGAGGGCCTGATACCAATGGCATGGAGAACCACGATGACTGGAGACTCTCTTCTGTTGCAGCCTTCATCCGCCTTCAGTGCCGTTGTGTCATTATTGTCATCATCCGCCGCATCAGCCGTTGAGGTCTTTTGGATCACTCTTTGTCTGGAACCTCCCCTTCAACCTTACCGCCATGGGTGGCCCTACCAGGAGCCTAGGCTCCGGACGGCATCGCTCTCAGGTTCATCGGAACACACAAGGTTCTCCACCACGACAAGGTGGCGATCCAGGGAGAACCATTCTTATATATCATACACATCACAACTTCATATATCATACACATCACACAATTTTTGTATTTCAAAAAAAAAAAATCCCTAATATATATATATATATATATATACATTAACATATATATGTAAATATGTCATTTTCATTTCATCTGGTTAGATTTTAAATAGCTTAGGTTCATAGCGTGAATGCGGTATTGTGGTAATTGCAACTAGTCTTAGGGAATAAACCAGTGGACGACCCCCCGACCGCCCCCCATTCCCTTCGGGCTTCATGCCTAATCATTAAATTGTAGCATTTTTTTGTTATATAATACCTGCCTAGTAGGAATTGTATGTTCAACAAAATGTATTATAATTTTTATGATAAATAAACAACCATTACATCAAAAGGTGTCAAATCAGCGAAAACTTTTACAATGACTAATATGTTAAACCATCTTAGAAATGTCCATTAAAAAGAAGCAAAAGTCGCAAATAAGAAAAGGAAGCACAATGAATATTCAGGGAACAAGTGGCAGCAACTACAAGCCTCCAGTGAAACACCAAACTATTATAGAATCAAAATTGCCCAAATGAAAATTTGGGATATTAATGATCACAGATCACAAGAAACATGATTGCTGTTGATATTCAACCATATTCTGTAACATCTGAGATTGGATTTAATAGGCTTGTTGCAAAACTGTTCAAATTACAGCATTCTATAAAAAACATACTTCACTGCAAAATAATTTGATATATTTACAAAAGTAAAACAAAAATTCAACTGTTTCTTGCTGAAATCTATGAACTACAGACATTTGGACAGCTACAACAGATAACGCTCCTTTTCTGAGTTTAACACGTCATTGGTTCTCAAATGATTTTGAACAGTGCAGAGCTGTACTTAGAGTTATTCCATTCCTTGGTGCACACACAGGATGAAAGAATAAGTAAAGAATTGCACAATGTTCTGGATGAGTTATAAAATACTCAATAAAATTTTCTTAGTCTTGCAGGATTCAGCACAAATATGGTTGCTAATGTCAGAGAATGCGATTTAGAATAACTATCATACATCGCAACTAAGGCTGTGAAGACAAGCATTACATCTAACAGAAATACATCGCTTTCTATTAGCAATCAGTAAATTCAGTGAAATATAGAAGTACCTATTTACAGTGCCTCCCCACGGGACAGAGTTAGACACCAGGGTCGTTTTTTAACGTGGAAAAAAGGTACAAAAATAAAAAATTGTCTCAGTCGTGAAGGAAATTGAGTGCAGCATCTGAAGAACAGATACTACACTTTGAGGTATTTATTTGCTCCCCCACTGAGCAAATTAGGCACAAGGCCGATTTGTAAAGTGAGGAGTGAAGGGGAAATGGGGACCAACTCCCCGGGGAGCAGGGGAGCTGGATAGTGACAATTGGTATGAAGGATTGCCCCTACATTGACCAAGGTCTTATATGTGGTCTTTGCTTGCAGTATCTGCCGGAACAGATACTACACTTTGATCTTGTTTATATATTTTATTGCTTTTAAAAATTTTGAAAATACAATTAAGTAAAAAACAAAAGATTCTTAAACAACAAAATTAGGCACAAGGCCCTACAAGAAATTGGGGAGGGAAAGGGTTCAGGGTCTTTGTGACTAAAGTGATTAAAAGTAATAAATGTAGACTTTGGAGTCTTACTCTTGACTGGCAACATTTACCAAAATACCTCGTTCACTCTATGGATCTTAATCTAACTAATAAATCCCCAGCGTTTAAGAATCAAAACCATATTTACAATTTATTAACAGTTGTCTGTGTGTTTGTGTATGCATTTTTTTTTTTTTAATTTTGTGTGTGTGTGTGTGTGTGTGTGTGTGTGTGTGTGTGTGTGTGTGTGTGTGTGTGTGCATGTGTAAAAAAATACACTTTGATCTTGACTAAAAGGCCATAAGTAGCTTAATTTGGAAAAACAAAATCATTCAAGATGTGATCACATGGTGGAATTCAACATATATGCTGAAAATAAATTATGAACAACGAAAAGCTCTTGTAATGTATGCTGTTGATAAGATTCCAACCTTAACAACTTACGAATGGGGACTTGTTTGAAAAATATCCAGTTATTGAATCCATTTGAAAATATTGCCAAAGAAGTACATTACAGAACATCAACCATATTAATAATAATACGAACAAATTTAGCTGTGATGTAATTTTTGTCAAAAGCTGTCCAATCTAAATCTAGTATTTCTGACTTTAGTGGAATCCTTCTTACCATTGTTGAACAATTCAGGTTATCAACCGAAACAAGATTTTCATCCTATCTAAAAATTTATGTACTTTCCGAGATCCATGATTCCAATATTAATTTTAAAAGATTGGCATGGAAAACATTTAGAATTGGATTCTACATCTACTTTTCACTGATGATCAGCAGGATACACTACCCTGCTAAGGATGAAGAAGCACGAACACGTGTAAATTACAACATGCAAACTTTGAAACCAACTGACAAAAAAGTAACCAGTAAAAATGTCACAAAGGATGCTTTCCTAATATAAGAAGACAGTAGGAAGTACAATTATTTCTAATTCAACTTCAACCTTCATTTTTGATGCGTGAAAAGTGAACATTGTATCAAAATGACAGTAAATATGAACATTCAATATAATTCTATACATAATGATTATTATGGCTATTTTTTTTTAAACAATTCTGGGTGCAATTTACTTCAATATAAGTCGATCAAAATTCTGATATGTTCAATTTTGGTGGCGAAATAAAGTACCATGTGTCATAAACATATACTAATTTCAAAATCACAAAAACTATTAGAAGATCTAGAATTTTGCATGCCTAATCAATATATATTGTAGAATTCTATATCCAAATGCCGACTCTTCACACCATGTACTTCTTAAATAGCATCCTAAAGAAAATGTAATAATTTTATGTAGTGTTTTTCACTTTGTTTATCATGGTGATGTAATTAAGTAAACGTACATGTGCAACATCAATTTAATTTTAATACGAGAGGGAGCTGCATGTTATCAGCAATAGAGTTCTTTATATAATTGGTATTTCTTTTGCGATTCTGTTGAATTCTTCGCTTTGAACTGTTCACATTCGTCCATTTGAGGTGGTTTCCTCAACCCCTTCGCCAGTCAAACACATATAAAGAAAAAAATCTTCAGTTGTCCTTCTTCAATACTTGTGGCACAAATCACTTGTTTTGTATTGTTTAATCAATTGTTAGGTGAAAGTACAGATTAGTTAGAAAAACACCCTCTCCTCCACATGTTAAGAATGGGTTTCAAAAAGTTCTCTACGCAAGTACAATTGTTTTTTTTTATTTTAACATTTTTATTTTATTTTTGTATTGACTTTGTTCAAGTTAACGTTGTGATTGTTTACAAATTATTTATTTCTGGTTTGCGCGGACTGTTCTGCTTTACGTTGAATACACAGAAAAAAGTCCCTTCTGATTAATGTTTATCACTTGGCTGTTTTTAGTTGCGTGCAAGCGGCTCTATAAGTCACTCCGTCGGTCGGTCCATCCGTCTGTCGGTCGGTCTGTCTGTAAAACTTTTGTGCTTGGCCTTTTTGGTTAAGATCAAAGGTCTGTTGTTAATAGATGATGTTCTTAGCTTTATTTAAGTCATTTCAGCCCATTTTTCGGTCATTTTAATTCATCTTTAAGAATTTCATATCAATCCTACATTCACACATTCATTCATTACACGGCCTTGTTCAGAATAACAGAATATATTTTTAACTGGTAAACATTAATCAGAAACAACTTTTTTTCATGACATATATATAAAGTAGAAGGATTCACAAAAACCAGAATTTTCTAATAAGAGATTCATTCATTTGTTTTCTTTTTTTTTTCATACGAGAATTTGGGACGCTATAAAATTCCTACCTTAACAACTTACCATTGGGAACTTGTTCAAAACATTGTCAAGTTACTGAATCCATTTGAAGAAATTACCAAAGAACAAAGTCGTGGAACTTCAACCATATCAGTGATAGTACCTATAATTTTAGCTTTGAAGTTATTTCTTTCAAAAGCTGTTCAATCTAATTCTGATATTTCTGACTTAAGTGAAATCTTTACCACTGTTGAACAATTCAATGAATCAATGGAAACAAGATTTTCAGCCTATCTAAATGATAAAACCTCGTGTGTCTACATTCCTAGATCCAAGATTTAAATTTAAATTTCGAAAGAATGACATGGAAAGCACTAAGAATTGGATACATCTACTTTCTACTGATAATAATTAAGCAGAATTGGCAGTTTACCCTTCTTCAAACTCTGTTGATGGTCAAGATCCAAGTGAAAGTAAAACTGTATCTCTTTCAAACCTGTTTGATGAATTAGCTTCAAATATGCCTACAGTAACAGATCAAAGCTTAGAGCAAGTAGAAGCCGAATTAAACCTGGAGACTACAACAGAAATACAAGAATCACAATCTAAACTCAAAAGGAGTAAATCCCTTATGGTTAAGTGCACAAAAGAACTTGAACATTACGTAACTTTACAACTACTCACAAGAAGTGATAGTCCTTTTAGTGTTGGAAGAAGACACAGGAGACTTTATTGCTGAGTAAAAAAAAATGTTCTTACAGAGTACGTTTGAAGAAATCACCAAAGAAGTCACAGAACCATATCAATAATACCTACAATATTAGCTTTGAGGTTATTTCTTTCAAAAGAAATCTTTACCACCGTTGAGTGAATCAATGGAAACAAGATTTTCATCCCATCTAAATGATAAAAGCTGTTTATTTTCCTAGATCCAAGATTTAAATTTCAAAAGAATGACATGGAAAGCACTAAGAATTGGATTCTACATCTACTTTTTTCTGATGATTAGGGTTGTGACAACAGAATATTCTTTTTATTGTTTTGACTCTTGAGTATATATCCGTTAATATTTTATGTTTTTATATAGACTGAAGTGGTTCTCGGTTGATTAACTGTGTCTTACTGTGTTGGATATATACTTGAAAATCAAAAGAATGAAAAGAATATGCTGTTGTCACAGCCCTAATGATGATAATGAAGCAGAACCAGCAGGATACACTTCTTCAAGCTCTGTTGCCGGTCAAGAAGATCAAAGTGAAAGTAAAACTGCATCTCTTTCAAGCCTGTTTGGTGAATTAGTTTTGAATAAGCCTACAGTAACATATCAAAACTTAGAGCAGGTAGAAGCCGAGTTAAACCTGGAAACTGCAACTACAACAGAAATACAAGAACCACAATCTAAACTCAAAAGGAATAAATCCCCTATGGTTAAATGCACGAAAGAACTTAACTATTACCTAACTTTACAACTACTTGCAAGAGATGATGATCCATTTCAGTGGTGGAAGTAGACACAGGAAACTGAGTAAACTGGCTTCAAAATATTTAAGTGCACTACCTTCATCCTGGAGGGTAAGAGGCTCTTTAGTAATGTGTATGGACCTATGAGGAACAGGCTACGTCATGAGAATAGAGAAAGTCTAACGTTTCTACATTACAATTTAAAAGTATTCAACTTTAAATGCTGAGGAGATTATGAGAACAGAGGAGGCAGGCAGCAAGAATAGAAGAGGAAGTAGAGCAGCAGCAGGTGCAGAACGTAAGCTTATAGTTAATCACTTAAAGAATTACAATTTGTACTTTGTAGTTGGTTTGTAATTACTTTTTCTAATTGTTTAATTATATTCACTTAAGAATTAGAAATTGTATTTCGTAATTTTATTTAATAAACACAAAAAGCCATAATAGTGGCCAAACACTTTAACAAATGTTAAGTTAAATTAACAGTTACTATGTCAATGTGTCAAAGCTATCTGATGGGTTACTTTGCAGTGATGGAAAGAGAAAAGTAAATAATCGGGTAAATTTGCCGATTACCGATTAATCGGTACAACCCTATTTACAAATTATATTTTCGGTCAATGTCAAGTTTCTTTCCAACTCAAAAAAAACTTTAAAATGACGACTTTTATAGGTTTTCGGTAGAGTTGACAACGAATATCACATTTAAATTTTGGGCAGATAAGTAGTTTTCATGATATGAAGAAATTACTTTTTCAAAAAAGTGGGGATCACTTTCCTATATAAATTTAATGTAAAATAGGCACCCACTTTCTAATCACCTAGTAATTTCTTCATATTATAAAACAAATTTAACTCTGATATTCGTTGCAGCACCCCCCCCCCCCGAAAACCAGCGCTGTTTTTTTACTAAGAGATTCGTTCATTTTTCATAAGACGCTAATAATGCTGTCAGTAAGCTTACACGAGCAGTTTACAAAAATATACTTTTGTTTTTCGTTCGCTTTTTTTTTTTTTGAGATGAGTATTCAATTATAGAACTTGTATAGTTTTTAGCAAGTGCTTCTGTAGTTTAATAACCGTTTTGCCGTAAGTAATGTGCCGACATTAACCATTGAAGCAGAAGAATCGTCTAATATTCCACAAAAATTCTGTTTACTTTGAGAGGCGGGTGGTGTTGTGGCAGCCACGGCCGCACAATTTCTATAATGAAAAAAAGAACAAAAAACAAAAGTATGTTTTTGTAAACTTACTGACAGCATAATTAGCATCCTAAATTATGAGATGAAAAAAAAGTGCTGGTTTTCGGGGGTGCTGAAAACGAATATCACAGTTAAATTTGTTTATGATATGAAGAAATTACTAGGTGGCCAGAAAGTAGGTGCTCATTTTACGTTAAATTTATATAGGAAAGTGATCCCCACTTTTTGAAAAAGTAATTTCTTGGTATTCATGCACTTATTGATCCGTGCTGAAATAATAACGTTATTATTTAAAAAGCCATTCTTAACATGGGGAGGGGAAGGTGTTTTGTACCTATTCTGTACTTTAACCTTACAATTGAATAAAAAGACATATCATAAAACTTTAATTAAACTTGGAAATACGATTTAAAAAATAGCGCGGATCCGCCGGATCAGTAAGTGCATTAGCACCAATTTCTTCATATCATGAAAACTACTTATCTGCTCCAAATTTAAATGTGATATTCGTTTTCAGCACAACCGAAAACCTATAAAAGTCGTCATTTTAAAGTGTTTTGAGGAGTTGAAAAGAAACTTGACATTGGCCATATTTTCTATAATTAAACAATGATTCAATTTTTTTTAAAAATTCTTTTATAATAATTACGTCATTTTCAATATAGCGAATCAAATGACATTCTTACAGGCGGTGTCGGTGTACCGTCAACTATGTCCCCGTAGGGCCAGGGTATTTTGTAACTATTCTGTACTTTCACTAAACAATTTAATAAAAAAAGATATCGTAAAACTTAAATACTATTAAAATAAATAAATAAAAATAACGCGGTACAAAATGTTTATAAGCATCGAAATTGATAACAAAATAGAGGAAATAAATTATAAACATGCCTATATTTTCAATTATTTTATTTATTTATTTTTTTATCTAAATCCCTCCTCTCGAAAACATGCCTACACCCGGGCAACGCTGAGTAGATAGAGCGAGTTAATAATATTAAAATTGAATAAAGGGCGAAATTTATTGGCTAAATTATTAAAATTGGCAATTATATTTTTTGCAGTTAAAAAAACAAAAAGTCAATTTTTACGACGTGCCCCAGTATATTATAAACACCCCAACCTCTCCATGTTAAGAACAGCTTTCGGAATAAACACACCCTCAACCTCCTCATGTTAAGAACGGCTTTCGAGGTGGGGGGTGTTTATTCCGAAAGCCGTTCTTAACATGAGGAGGTTGGGGTGTTTATGATCGAGGCTACGCGTGGCGGTGGGTGTGGGTGGCCTTGTTATAATCTGCTGGGACACGTCGTAAAAATTGACAAAAAATAAAAATAAAATAAAATAATAAGTTAAGTGCTTATGCAGAGATGGTATTGTGCTATTTTTTTTTTTTTTTTATAGTATTTTTAAGTTTTACGGTATCTTTTTTATTAAATTGTTAGGTGAAAATACAGAACCCTCCCCATGTTAAGAATGGGTTTCTAAATAATAATGTTATTATCTAAGCATGGCACCTTCTCTGCATGAGTACCAAAAGTAAAAATAAAGGCAACAATAATTCTTAAGACATAACAAAAAATAATAAGCCGGGATTTACTTTTAAACCAGTGGATGCTGCTCGGACCTTTCCCCGGTTGACCAGGAAGACTTGGTAGCGCCGACGTGGATCAGGAGCAGAAAATACTAACGTTATTCATATTATCTACGGATAATCTTATTAGAGAAACAAAGCGAAAGCAACGACATTTCTCTCATGTCAACAAGACGACGATTCAAGAAGGAAATTGATTTCTTCCAACATAAAGTAAAAACGCATTTACCTCCCTTACTCTATTTCGTCAAATTAACAGCAGCAACTTTTTGTTTGTGTGTGTGTGTGTGTGTGTGTGTTTTAAGCCTGGCTTTCCCGCTGACGAATTAAAAGTTTGTACGTGCACAGTACGTGTCTCTGTCTGCGCATGGCACACGCGGTTCCTAGTTTTGTCGAGCCTCAACCTTTTGGACAAGTCAGCCTCTTAGTTCAAATGAACGAATCCTGCCCCCCCCCCGTTTGAAATTTTTCACAATAAAGTTCCTCCAAGACGCGGAACTTCCTACGCTTATTTTTTGCCCACGACCTCCCTAAATCTGTATTTACATTGAAAGTACACTATCCACTCCCAAACATCATCCTTGTTTCTTTTTTTTTTTTTTCCTTCTACTCAGATTCCACTCTCATTTAGAGATTGACCTTCTTGTTTTTAGTTTGAAACAAATTGGAAAAAATTTAGGAGGGTCATGCTAACGGTTTTTTTATTTGTTGTTTTTTATCCCCACCCACAGACTGCCAATGAGTTTATAATGCGGTCCCTGGCTTTGCAATACACCATTTTGAACAAGGACAGCATCTTCGAGTTGTGAGAAATCCCATTTACATTCGCCATCTCTTTTTATTCTTTTTCTGTCCACGCAGTTTAGTGTCCGGCCGTCATTGGTTAATTTTGAATAAGTCAGGTGATTTGCTTGGCGCCTTTTTTGTATCATGCTTTCATTTTCAGTCCACGTAGAACTCGGCAAAAGGGAAGGACTCGAAACCCAGCAGCTCCCACACGAGCAGTGAGCTACATTAATATCTTCATGTTGTTTCACCAAATTGTTGGTGAACAAAAGATCACATCTCTACAAGCAGAGACAATTTTATATTGCTGAAATTATCCTAATTACAGGATGACATTCATGAGCATTTCTCCATGGTTATATTTAACAAATATTGGATCTTATCTCAATTCAACTAGAGTCCGAAGAGATTCGCATTATGCCAACAATCCCACCAAATGCACCATGAATTTCATGGATCTTTTCGGGGAAACAATGAACTAACATTCCGACATTAGGAATTCGTACTACCAGTTCCATGCGTATGGAGGCAAAACTGGCCATTGTTTTGCAAATGGACAATACCAGAACCAATTTCATTGCTATTACATTTAAATAAATTTGGAGTTTGAAAGGTATGGCTTTTGTATTTATGGATTCTTTTGCCTATGGAGGGAGGAAAATGTGGGATGTGAGAAATAATTTCTTACAGAGTATTGCCAAGAACCACGCCAACATTTAATATAAATTGTTTATAAAGTTATGTTTTAACAAAGGAAGAAAATGAAATATATATATATATATATGCATACATATATATATATATGTATATATATATATGTATATATATGTATGTATATATATGTATATATATGTATGTATATATATATATATCATCATCATCATCATAGGCCCTTAACGTCGAGGACGACGATTGGCAAGGCGCTTCAGTCTTCTACAGTTCAGGAAGTCTGTGTATTGCTGGCAGGATCTTTTGGCACCAGATCTTATAGCAGCTTGCCACTTTGCTCGGTTGCCGGCAGAGGTTTCCCAAGTGTTGTGAGGGATGCCGAAGACCTGGAGGTCACGTTTCAGGACATCCTTGTAGCGGAGGCGTGGCCTGCCAGCACAGCGAGGGGCATCAGCTATCTCTCCAAAGAGAAGTGCTTTTGGTAGCCGGCTGTCGTCCATGCGGCAGGTGTGGCCAGCCCAACGTAAGCGACGGATGCGCAGCACTGTGTACATGTCAGTACTCTTGGTCGTGGAGAGGATAGCTGTGTTTGGTACATGATCCTTCCATGTGAATCCAAGAATTGTGCGCAGGCATCGGAAGTGGAAGGCGTTCAGACGGTGTTCGTGTCGGCGGTAGGTGCACCAAGTCTCACTGCCATACAGGAGAGTGCTGAGGATGCAGGCCTCGTAAACCTTGATCTTTAGGTGTAGCGAGAGGGACTTGTTCTTCCAGACTCTCTCACTAAGCCTGCCGAAAGTTGTTGATGCCTTTCCAATGCGGGAGTCCAGTTCACAATCAAGACTGTTGGTGTTATCAACTGTAGAACCCAAGTAAGTGAACTTGGTGACGTTTGACAGTACATGATTGTTTACGGTTATTATGGGTGAAAGCCCAGCAGGCTGGGCAAAGACCACCGTCTTGCCTAGGCTGATTTTGAGACCAAACTCCTCGCAGGCAGAAGCAAAGGAGGAGCACATTGCCTGAAGCTCAACCTCCGAGTTGGCGATGAAGGCAGCATCATCAGCGTACAGGAGTTCACGGATCTGTACGCGGTTAACCATAGTTTTTGAGCGTAGCCTGGCCAGGTTGAATAGGCCTCCAGTACTGCGAGTGTGAAGGAGCACTCCAGTTGGGTTTGGGAAGGCTCGGCGCAGAACAGCTGAGAAATATATTCCGAACAGAGTAGGAGCTAACACGCAGCCTTGCTTGACACCACAAGAGATGGGGAACTCTTTAGAACGAGAGCCCTCAAACTGTACTGTAGCCTTCATCTGATCGTGAAATTCTTGTATGGTTTTCAGGAGTTTGGGAGGGCAGCCCAGTAGACGGAGGACTAGAAATAGCCCTGATCTGCTAACATAATCAAAGGCCTTCGTCAAGTCAACGAAAACTGCACAGAGAGGACGGCCTTGCTCAATGCATTTCTCCTGGATCTGACGAACAGAAAAGATCATGTCAGTGGTAGAGCGGCCAGGTCGAAAGCCACATTGACTCTCAGGAAGAATTCTGTTGGCAATAATCTGGAGACGTGGCAGGACTAAGCGGGCATAGATCTTTCCAGGCTGGGAAAGTAGAGATATGCCACGGTAGTTGTTGCAGTCGCAGCGAAACCCTTTGTTCTTATACAGGGTAACTATGTTGGCGTTACGAAGTTCATCGGGAATAGTACCTTCATTCCAGCAGATTGAGAAGAGATGATGGAGTTCCTCAGTTAGTGAGTCACCACCGCATCTGAAGATTTCTGAAGGTAGCCCATCCACGCCGGGGGCTTTGTTGTTCCTCAGTAGCTTGATGGTCTTGTGTACTTCATCGATGGTGATGTCGTAATCTAGCTCATGGAGGACTGGTAGTTGGGGAACAGCAGCTATTATAGCAGCCTCACTAGCTGCTACAGGTTGAGCATACAGAGAGCTGTAGTGCTCCACCCAACGGTCAAGCTGATCATCAGGATTGGTGAGTAGTTCTCCGGACAGAGATCGCAAAGGAGATGATTTCTTCACAGGAGGACCTAGAGCCTCTTTCAGAGCTTGGTACATGCCACCGGTGTTGCCGGTGGCAGAGCAGTCTTCAGCACGCTTGGAGATGTCACTCCAATAGTTGTGTTTAGCCTCTCGAGTTAGGCGCTGCACTTTTGAGCGGCTCTGCTTCCAGAGGCTAGTAGCTTGAGGAGAGGGGTCCTGCATCACAGCCAGTCTTGCCGCTCGCTTTTCTGCTAGTGCTTGATGGAGTGTGTCCGCGTGGTGTCTGAACCAGTCCGGCTGCTTTACTGTACGTCTACCAAAACTGGAGAGTGCGCAAAATATATATATATGTATGTGTATATATATGTATATATATATGTATGTATATATATGTATGTATATGTGTATATATATATGCATATATATGTATATATATATGTATATATATGTGTGTGTATATATATGTGTATATATATATGTGTGTATATATATGTGTATATATATATGTGTGTGTATATATATGTGTGTAGATATATTTGTGTATATATATCTCACCAGGTGAAAATGTTTGTTTTTTAAAAAATAATTATTAGATCAGGGTTAAGGTTTCGAATGAAGCAGATTTCATTTTTTTTCCATCCTATTTTCCCTTTTGGCAATAGTTTCAACCATTTGTTTGATTAAAAATTCGATAATATGTGTAAACGCTTACTTTCTTAAGTGGTCTTATGATTTTGACCAGAACTGTATATATATATATATATATATATATATATATATATATATATATATCACCCTGAAAGTATTACCTCTAGTAATATCTATCAGGATTTTTCATCGGATTTTAATCTGTGTCTTATCTCGCTTATATGTATATACATTTTCCTTCTTTCCTCTGGACGATATATATATATATATATATATATATATATATATATATATATATATATATATATATATTATTTATTTGTTTTTTTTTTTGCGATACTTTTTGCATGAATTCAATTATTTATACGAAAGTGAATTTTTACCTAAATGCGAGTTGGGAATAATTTTCCCTTTTATCAATTTAATACCCCCAAATGGGAACGGCATTTATATTGTTTATAAAATATAATTATCCACTGACACGTGTTTCGTCATCTACGATTTATCAAAATGGCTGAATCTAGCGAGATTCCAAATCGGAACCCGATTAAAAGAAGCCTAAACTTCTACCACTAGGCTATCTCGCACGACTGATGGCCCAGTAGTAGAAGTTTAGGCTTCTTTCCATGGGGCCCCGATTTCGAATCACTCTAAATTCAGTTACTCTGATGAATCGTAGATGAAACATGTGTCAGTGGATAATTATGTTTTAAAAACTATATATATATATATATATATATATATATATATATATATATATATATATATATATATATATATATATATATATATATATATTTCCCAAAAACCTCTGGCCTTGATGGAGGGTAGGTTAAAACTTGCTGCTATGGTTTCAAATGATGTGAAATAACAATATTTATATATGTTATATCTCCCCTTTTTGGTTTTCATACATAAAATAAATTTCACAGTGTATAAGGATTATTTGATACTGGAGATATTCATGATCGTACCCTATTTCCGAAAGAGGTGAGATATAACATATGATAAATATTTTAATCAAGTCTCCCCTTACTGTTATTTCAGATCATTTGAAACCATAGCAGCAAGTTTTAATCTCCCCTTCATAAAGGTCAGAAGTTTTGGAGAAATATCAGCTATTTTGTAATTTACATGCAAAACTAGGAAAACAAATGACTATGATTGAAATATTTTATGGCTGTAAAATAGTGCAAAAGATAGGCTATTGATGATGGATGACCCTCTTAATGTGCGACTTTAAGGGCAAATCTTACATAGCTCACTACACAATTCAGGTCATTACCCTTCCAACAAGCCTTCATTTGTTAAATTCTGATCAATAGTTGCTGAGATTTGAAACTTATAAAATTGCCAAATTGGCAAATGTTTTAATCATAGTCATTTGTTTTCCTAGTTTTGCATATAAATTACAAAATAGCTAATATTTCCTAAAAAGCCTCTGGCCTTGTTGTAGGGGAGACTAAAATTTGCTGCTATGGTTTCAAATGATCTGAAATAACAGCAAGGGGAGACTTGATTCCAAATATTTCTCATATGTTATATCTCCCCTTTTTGGTTTTCATGCATAAAGTAAATTTCACAGCGTATAAGGATTATTTGATACTCAAGATACTCATAATCGTACTCTATTTCCAAAAGATGGAAGATATAATGTTACAGGTAAGGTTGTGGGTTGTTTATGCACCTCACCGTAAACAAAAATATTAAAAGGTGTCAGAAGCAGCATAATGGCGAAAGCGAATTTTAACCTTTATAATAAAGTTTTATTTAACAATGAAAATTTTTGTTTTTTGTGGTTGTGTTTTGGTATAGGTGTGCGATGTCGACACAAAAGAGAAAGATTAAATCATTAAATGTTTTACGAAATGTTCGTATTTCATGGATTGAAGTGTTTAGATTTTCTTGAATCATGTATAGCCGTGAAGACTTAATATGTATTTATTAAAATAGAGTCAGAAAGAACTTGGATAAAAACTGTATCAACAGTTTGGTTTTTCTTTTGCATAGGCCTCACCACTTATCAAGGTCAAGAGGCCACTGGAGGATAAGGGTTAAAGAGTGTACAGTAGTCAATTGGACAATATAGTAATCGTTAGTAAATGGAAATTCAGTAAATTTGTTAACAAGTGGAACGGCTAATCAAGAACTTGTTTACATTGGACTTGAAGACAACCATGTTGTAGTCAGCTGGAAAGCAGGAGAATGGAAGACAATTCCACAGATGTGCAGTTCTAATAAAGAAGCTTTGCTCATGGAATCTACGTTTAGGTTTAAGCACAGATAAAGAGTGGGGGGAAACTAGTGATAGTGTTTTCAGCTAAACGAGTGTTTCTTGTGAAAGTTTGGCGAGGGGGACCATAGACTGAAGCTCAGTCGAACACTTTCCATGAAAATAACGATACAGCAGAGACAAACTCGCAACATCTCTTCTGTGAGATAGAGGTTGCAGGGAAGAGAAAAGGACATCTCCTACGAGGCTACGAAGTCTATTTTGAAAATGAAAAACCTCCTCTGATTGAGGAAATCTTGAATTCTATAGAGAAAAATGTTTCTTCTTTTTTTTTAACAAAAGGAAATAAAATTTGTTACATTTGTTGGTTCAGTAATGTGATAATTTTGCTTTATAAAAGTGTCTGATGTGACAAAAGGTTATTTTTTGGAGAATGATTCCAGTGAGATTTGAACGTTAATATTAGCTGCAAAATGTTTCTTCTTTTTTTAATACAAGGATGATTGGTTTGTTTGTTTTATGGCATATCAACCCTTTTTCGATTATTTAATGCCGAATCCAGTTATTTTGGAAACAGAATTCCTGTTGCATCCAGTTATTTTGTAGAAGGTTTTTTATTCTTCAAACTCTTTGTATCTTCAATCGTTAGTTTGTAGTGTTTGGTTTGGTTGTTTTATAGTGGATTTTATCGTTTTTCTTCCCTCGCTTGCAGAACATGAATGAGTTTTGCAATGGGAGAGAGAAAAAGGGCTACAGTATTAATGTTTGGCACATTTTAAGTTAGGAAACCAGTCAAGGAGTGGGGGCAGATAGAAAGAGAGAGGGGAAATGGGAAGAAGAAAAAGGGGGAAAAGGTGGGTTGTTGTTTTTTTTTTTTAGTTTTGCAGAACATAATTAAGTTTTGCAAAAAGGAAGTAGAAAAACAAAGAGCATCAATGTTAGGTGCATTTCGTCTCAGGAAGCCAATATCTTCAGACAGCCTAATCTGGTAGCGCCAGTAAATATAAGGAAATAAAAAAATTTTTTTTATATGAGTGAGTTCCGTAATGTAACAATTTTACTCCATTAATGTGTCTGATGAGACAAAATGTTATTTTGGGGGAGGAATAAATCCAGTGAGATTTGAGGCTTTATCTTAGCTGCAAAAACATATTTTTTCTTTTGTGTTTGCACCATGTGCTTAGCCTGGAATGACAGGCAAGAAGAGAATGGAGGAAAAAGAGTTAATTCTTATTTGATATGGTACTTCCATGTTGAGAATTTAGATGTGCAAAGTCCTGTTGATGGTTTTAAATCAGCTGGCGAGTTGCTTACTGCATCCTGAACTGGTTTGGATTTTGCGCGCAGTGCCTTTTGTATGCTTCTTGCTGGCTCCCAGGGAAGGCTGTCAGGAAAAGATTTTATAAAAGTGTTTTCTTTGAGTGTTGATTGGATAGAAAGTGGATATCCTGTCATGTGGTATAGTCCTGAACTATGTCCACGTGCAGAGGCACAGATAAGGTTAGAATCGAACTAGATAAGTGAAAATGATATAAGGAAAAGGCTAGAATCGAACCCTGAAGGCAAGTGTTAAAGATAATGGAAACTGAAGTCTTAGGATTTCAGTCCATTGTTAATTCTATTAGAAATAGTTAAATATTGTTTATGTCAGAAAAAGAGTCGATTGTCCAATTTTTTTAGAAATCTGGATATTAAATATGCCAGTTAAATGAATGCACAATGCAAATTAAAAATATATTGTTTAAAAATAGGTGAGAATTAGAATTGAGGATTCTTTGTTTGCCAAAAGTGTGTTGGACAGACATGTGTAGAAAACGTGATATAGTCACGTTGGTAAACACACGTTTGATGTCATAAACGAAGGAGATTTCTCAATATAAGAATCTGAGGGTTTGAAGAAGAGTTGATGAGAGATGATCAGATAATCAGAGCAGATCACACACGGTGATAGAATCAGTTGGAGAGTGGGAGCCCCTTAGAGGTGAAGGGAGAAGATTAAACCATGTAGTCCAAAAGGTTGGAATTCCTGACATCACTGATCGGTCGATTGAATAATAAAGCAACAATGTATGTTTGTAACTGTTTTCTTGTGTCGTTATTCCTCACAACCAAAAAGGTAAATGTGTTTTTAATCATCTTGTAATGAACCTTGTACAACCCTTACAAGAAATTTGCCTCCTCCATCATAAGTGAAGTATCTCCCCTCCTCTATATGTGTTAACAAGAATCATCCCAGTCTGATATAAATGTCTCCCTCATTATCATCGTCATCTGTTTTGATTCCCCCCTGAATGTGTCCCTAATATGTACCACTATGCAACAAATCTAATTTCTATTCTCATTTATTCAATAGTTTTTTTGTTTTTCTTTTGAGCTCTCTTAACTCTTCTTATGTTGTTTCTCCAAGACCATTTTGTGATGGTCTTCCACCATGCATTTCCGATGTGGTTTCAAAAAGTTCCCCACTGGTACGACCACATTCCTACTAAGCAACAGGGGAAAAGTTTGCAGTTTAATTAATAGTGAACCAATGCCTATGACAGATAACTTTCCAATTTTCCTTATCACCTTCATTGAGTTTGGCCAACAAATCGGCCAGGATTCTGTGATACCTCTCGACCTTAGAGATAACATGATGCTGCCTCTTGTATTACGAATCTACAGACGGTTCCTGCCTCTACACTGGCTCTAAGAGCTGCTATTTCACTATCAGTTTGACTCCTTTCAATAATGCTCTCCCAATAGAGATCCCTAACTATTTGGCTCGTCCTCATCTATGCTGTCGCAACTTGGATGCTGATCCCTTCAATGGGAATTTACAACCTTAATATGGTATGCTTTTCCATTGAAACCTGGTTCTAACATAACTGACTTGGTTCCTTATTATTTGAGGATTCTGGACTTTAGATCTACATAGGTGTTATCTTTACCTGGAAAGTACTTAACCTTACATCGATATATACTAAGCTTCAAAGCTCATTGCTGTATCTTATTTGTACAATCTGCTTCTAGCAGATGGTTGAATGGTTTATGGTCAGTCTTCATAAAAGTAGTACCACTCACCTAATAGTCCAGCTTTTGTGTACATAATCACAAATGCCTCCTTCTCTATCACTGGACACCTCTGCTGGGTTTTCAACAGCTGATTATGATAGAAAATACACCAGTACCTCTTCTTGTATGTTGAGCCCAGGTTTATACTTCTCTGGACATAGCTGGGTTCTCACAGCTCCAATGCATTTATCTCTGGCATCGGTATACAACACTATTGGTTTACTTAAATTGGGATGCATCAGCAAGGACACTGCAGTCAATTGCTCTTTAATTTTCTGTCCACTTGAACTGGGCATATTTCTTGTCTGATACCACTAATGGTCTTCGGCTAAAGGCACGCACAAAAAAGTGGTAATATCCAATTGCATGAATAAACCCTTGGACCTGCCTCACCATCTTAGGTTCTGGCATGGCCTGAAGGATCTCGATTTTGTCAACGTCCATTCAAATCTCATCTTTATCTTCTATAAGTCTCACCTGTCCATTTAAATGTATGTATGTTTGTATATCTGCCTAAAACTTTCGACTGAGGTAACAGATTTTCACAAGATTGATATCAGTTTGAAGCTCAACTCTTTGAATGACAACTATCGAAAAATTGGCCCAAAACATTAATTCCAGTACCTTCACTGAGCACTTTTCTACAGGACGGGGGTCCCTTTTTTGACGATATCTTCGAAAGTCATCCACTCTTTTCGATTGTCTAACCTTAATTTAAACCTACATCACTTCCGGTTTGGTGATGAGCGCAATAGTAAAGTTGTAAGTTTTTTTTTTTTTACATTGTTTGTCTCCTTTGCGGTATGGGTTCGAGCCTGTTTGCCTACAACTACTTTTTTTTTGGCTCAACAGACATCGCCAAACACCCGGGCAATGCCAGGCACCCAGGCTAGTATATAATATAAATTTCACCTGTTTGTTTAAATGTATGTACGTATGTTTGTATGTCTCGCAAAAACTTTCAACAGAGACAACGGATCCTAACAAGATTTGTATCATTTTGAAGCTCAACATCTTCGATGACAAATATCGAAAAATTGGCCAAAAACATTAATTCCTTCACCCTAAAATCGGCCGTTTTGTAGACGACTATGTTATAGTTAGTTGGGAAGCATACAAACGGTATCGTATTCCACAGACAGACAGACAGTTCTAGGAAAGAAACTCTGCTCATGGAATTTTCATTTAGGTTTGAGCGCTAGGGGTAGGGGATGAAAAAAGGGTGTCAGCGGTTATTTCAGCTAGGCGAGTATTTGTTGTGAACATTTTATGGGGAGGGACCATAGAATGGAGCTCAGTCGAACACTTACCATAAAGGTATTGAGATAGACTTGCAACATTTTTTCTGTGAGAAAGAGGAAGTAAGGAGGCGAAAATGTCATCGCCCATTAGATTTCGAAGATGGTTTTGTACCCTGTCAAGACAGGAAAGGGTACTCTTTAGAAGCTTCACCACAAGATTGGTAACAATACTCCACCTTTGGATGTATTTGACTCTTGTAAAGGTATTATATTATATAGCTGGTGTGTGTGTATAACAATATGGTCAGTGTATATATAATGAGTTTCTGTTAACTTATGAGTGGTCAACACTTTGCGATATGTGATTCATCTAGTGTATATTTATAGCATACTGGGGAATGCCGACGAGGCTACCCCAGGCATTTTTTGCAAGTCAGAGTGCCCCTCCTTGGAAGCGCTGACTTCTCAATCTCACTTTCCGTCACAGTCACAGTTCTTGCAGTTGGTGTCACAGTTCTTGCAGTGGGAGAGAACTAAATACAAAGTCTCTGTGAACTCATGATTCTGATGTATATTTATAACAGTACATATAGCATTTATGATCGTCTTAACCGTCTTGTCAGCTATGATTGTCTAATGTTCTCTATTGTGTGTTGCTGTGTGTATACATATATTAATAGTTTATCGATAGGGTTTAAACAAGAGATGACCATCGTTGTCAGTGGGAACACCAGCAAAGATACGTACCTCCATTTTCCTTTCATGTATCTTGAAATCTCCAAAAAAGTAAAAACACCAAGGCCGGAATAATACATAGATATTTCATTAATTCATGTTGGGTTCTTTTTCAGAGTCGGCATGCTTTGTATACAACTACATCTTGCTAAGTCACCCTGTTTTTACATTCATGTGCATCAAAGTCCAAAATCCTGTCCGTCCGCTAACACATTGCGTATCGAATTGATCCCCCCTCGTAACTAAACTGTTGCATCTCGAAATCTATCTTCATCACTATACATAGCCTAAAGATCCTTGCCTGGTTTTTGTCACATATATTTCTTTATTATTATCATTAACTTACATTCCATCTATCAAGTTAATGTCAACTTAACATTCTTGAAAGCTACTAAATGCAAATATTTCAACTTAACATAAACTTTTCGCATCGGTAACATTTTTTTTATCTAAACAATTACAATCATAATACTCAACTATAATAATTTTTCTCTGAGAAGTAAAAACACCAAGGCTGGAATTATATGAGGATATTTCATTTATTTCTGCTGGGTTCCTTTTCAGGGTTGGCACACTGTACAGGACTACATCTTGCTAAGTCGCCCAGTTTTTAACTTCGATGGGCGTCAAAAGTCCAAAAACCCGTCTGTCTGCTAACACGTTGCATATCGAACTGATCTCAAATCCATCTTTTCCATGATTTCATCACTACACGCAGCCTAAAGATTCTTGCCTGGTTTTTGTCACGTATCTTTGTCTATTATTATTGTTAGCTTAAATTCCATCTATCAAGTTAACATCAACTTAACATTACTGGGAAATATTAAATGTAAATATTTCAACTTTATATAACTTTTCGCATTCATAACATTTTTTTTTTTTCTATCTAAACAATTCCAATCATAATAATCGACTATTTTACTTTCCTGTGTTTTCCGGTAGACTAACAACATGACACAAGTAGAGGATTGTGTCAGGCGTGAAATGATCGCGTTTAGCATGCACTAACACAGTATAAGTATATCCATAAGTTTTTCTATTATTTTTAACTAGTTATTATTGTTATTTTTGGTTAAAAAATGAAGACAACGGAAGAAGTCTCATTCTAACATTTAATAGTAACTTTATGGTCATCTTCGTCGGGTAAGAATATAGGAGATAAACGGGTTATTAGTTGAAAGTGCTTTGTGTTGAAACACAGATTAAATATTAGACAGGCTTGTTGAAGAAGAACTGTTTTTTTTTTAAATTTTTACATGGAGGTCACCACTTACCAAGGCCCATAGGCCACTCGAGGAGGTGGGTTAATGGGTATATGGTAGTCATTATGATTTTAGCGTAGTAAACATTAGTGCGAATTTTGTAACTTGGATTACTTAATAAGAACTTGTTTACGTTGGACTTGAAGACAATCAGATTGTAGTCAGCTGGAAAGCAGGCAATCGGAATAGAGTTCCACAGGCGTGCAGTTCTAAGAAAGAAGCTTTGTTCATGGAATTTACGTTTAGGTGTAGGCACAGATAAAGAGTGTGGGAAATTGTTGATAGTGGTTCTGGCTAGACGAGTGTTTTTCATGAAAGTCTGGCGAGGGGGGACCATAGATTGAAGTTCAGATGAGCACCTGCCATGAAAACAACGATAAAGCAGGGGCATGCTCGCTACGTCTGTTCGGTTGCAGGGATGAGACAAGGGCATCCCCCACTAAGCTACAAAGTCTATTTTGAACTCTGCAAGACAGGATAAGCTGCTTCTAGCAGCACCTGCCCAGATGTGGCATCAGTACTCCATTGTTAGCCAAACCTGGCTTTTATATAGGTAAAGAATGGCATCAGGAGTGAGATATCTACTGGAGCGGTAGGAGGATCCCACCATTTTTCCAGCAACTTTGGCAATGGATTTGATATACGTGTTCCATTTCAGATTGGGAGTAAAGGTCAAGCCCAGAAGCTTGTCAAAACATGAAGCTTCCCCAAGATGAGAGAAATTCATTTCGATTGATGGCAGCTGGGCAACAGTGTTGATGATGTAAAGATAGAAGTTTGGTTTTAGATGCATTAAAAGTAACCAACCACTTTTTCCCCAATTGTACCACGTGCTCAAGATCAGAGGAGAGAGAGTCAGAGAGAACTTGGTCATCTTGGGAAGAATTTCTAATGTGGAGACGTAAATTAGACAGGCCAGTTTAATGAGAAAGAAAGAGAAAAATGTTCAGTGGATACGTGTATTGGAGATAGCCATGTTGGCTTGTATGTACTCCCGCTAGCCTGGGGCCCAAAGCAGTCCCGTACATTTATTGTAGAGGTCTCAAAATGCCGGAGCGCCATCTACACTGATAATTTCTTCTAAGTTATGACTTGTGAAGAATCAGAGTGTATAATTTTTTTTTATTTACAAATAATTATTGTTTTGTTATCCAAAATGTTGTTGAAATGTTATTGTTTCTGCTTAAATGACCTTTGCTCGCCACTGATACAGCCTTTGGAGACCAATGCTAGACGATTTACCCTTTCGATATTTTACAAGGGGAATCAGTAACTAGCAGGAGAGGATTGTAGTGGTTACAAAGACCTTTCTCTTGTAAATCTATGCCCCCCCCCCCGGAGCTGTTCAGTCACACACTGGCCAATCAGCTAACAGGGCACATTGATCCCCTAAAGAACTACTTTTTGGAACTACAGTTAGTCATCAGTAAGGACCTAACCTCCAGCCAAGCAACACTTCTCCTCTCGTCCTCTGGCCACCAAATACCTCTACCTAGCATCGACGGTCTCTATCTGGAGACAACTGCTATCAACTGAGCACAACAGAGGGAATATACCGACTGACCAACACAGACCTCAAAAGAAATAATTAAATAAATAAAAACTAATCCAACACCAAAATTTGTCTGAGAATAAGACACATCATTTTTCTTTTATTTTTATTTATTAAATATGTACAATTTTTTTTTTCCTCAAACAAAAAAACAAAACAAAACAAAACAAAAAATAAAACAATAAAATAAAAAAAGAAACAATATAACTAAAAAGAAAAAGAAACAAACAAAAAGAAGCAATGGAAGAATTGTTAGGAAATGCAAAATGTTCCGATGTTTCTACAATTGTGTACATACGTCTCTCTTCTGTTTTTTTTTTTTTTTTTCTTTTCTAGAAAAATTTTTTTCTTTGACATTTGTCATTTCGTTACTTTATATCGTTTATATTTTTTTCAGTATCCGGTTAATGTAAGACCGTTCACATACTTCATTTTTTTGGCCTTCTACCTAAATAATCCAGTTCTCATATTCCTTTTCGGGGAGACAGAAATGATTTAATGTTAAACCGTTTGGATATCTATCGGATCGAATGCTCTCTTGATTCGGACTCTCTATGTCAATTGGATCGAACAGTCGATTGATTTGAACTCTATGTCTATCAGATTGAACGTTCGATTAATTTGGACTCTCTATGTCTCTCGGATCAAAAGCTCGAATTGTTTAGAGAAGATGAGCGAGATGTCAGTTTACATTACATTTAAACTTCTGCATGTTAATACAGTCAAGGAAGCAGGTAACAGGCAGAGAATTTCAAAGTCTAGCAGTCTAAGGAAAGAAGCTATTAGAGAAGAAGGCTTTTCAGCATCTAGGGTCCTCTACAGTGGGATTTTGTTGCTTAACAAGTTTGTTGGGGGTATGTACATCGAGGGGGTATAAGTGTGATGAGTTCATCTGAGCACATTCCATTAAAATGCTTGCAAAACAGGCTACAACATTGTGGCGATCGGACAGGGACTGAAGCTACTTATAAGCAGCACTTTCTCTGCCTGTCCGTCTGTCCATATTTTGAATTTTTAGTAAACAAATATCTACAACTTCTTTTACAAATGGAAAATATTGCATTCATAATAAAACATACTTTTAATTTATTCATGCCAATAATATTGTGTGGTCTGCGTTTATGCTTGACATTTATAGAAAGGAAATATGTTTTAATTTTAATTTATTCATGCCAATAATGTTGTAGGTTCTGCAACAAACTGTCTAGACACATAAGAGACATATTGTATAAAGGGTAGTTGTCTATGTGCATATATGTATATTTACCTAAAATTTAAAACAAAAACTATAAAACAAAAAACTATGAAGTTGATATATTCTTGATCAAAGTTGCCCTAAAATATCTAACTTTCTCTCGGGGGCGGACTGGGCAAGAAAGGGGTTCAGAATGAAAAACAGCACTAACAAACCAATACTGAGAACTCAAAGAAAGTGGAAAATAGTAAGACAAGCAAGTTCATGTAGAGACCTAGACGATCCATGTAAATTATGCCTAAATGAAAAATTTTCTATTCTATTCTTTAAAGAACCCGACATCTATTAAATTGTAGGAGAGAAATAGCAAACAACTGTGTGCACAGGATAAACTTTACTCTAGAATAGCAATACAATATAAATTTTGAAATTGACAAAAATAGAAAATAAATAAATAAAATAAAGAATAAAATAAAATAAACATTATATATATATATATATATATATATATATATATATATAAACTAACAATATCTGAAATATAGAAAAAAAAAGATACAAAATAACATATCCTACTACACCTAGGCTGAAAGTAGGCCAGCTTATTACAATGAAAGGATATCTACCCTTTCCATAAACACACAAAGAGAAGGTGTGAAGCAGAGGACAACTACACCTTTGTCCTGTAAGTGCCTGCCCATTAGCTGATTAGGATGGGCGCAGTGACAACTAGAAAGTCGATTGGCTAACAAAAAACTCAATAGCATGTGTGTATATAGAAACGAGCGACAACCACAACTTTTCAAATAAGCTTGATGAATTCTCACAGGAATGAAACACGGAATATTCTGTGTAGCTTACTTGCCAACGACATGTACTTTGCTAGTAATATATATATATATATATATATATATATATATATATATATATTACTAGCAAAGTACCCGTCGTTGACTGGGTTCAAAAACAGCCTACAGAAAATGGACTCTGATTTATGAAAGTATGATAGGTTATGAAAAGAAAGGGTTGTAAATTTGGGTTGAATTTGGGGATATCAAAACCAAAGCAAAATATGATGAAAGTAAAAATAAAATAGATAAACCCCATAATTTATTATACCATACCTGTTCACACTGAAACACTTATCACAATATTCTGTGGATCTATATTAAAAAACCTTGTTAAACTTTGTGACATATTTACATTCTATGGAGGTCAGGCGCGAACGAACACCCCATAATTTTATTATACCATATTTCTTTAAACTGAAACATAATTATCAAAGTATACTTACGCAGATAGATATGAAAAGTCTTTATTAATGTTTGTGCCTATTTCCATTCTATGGAGGTCAGGCGCGAATGCAGACCCCACAATTTTATTATACCATCCCTATTTAAGTGAAAACATACTTATCAAAGTATTATTATGTACATCTATATCAAGAATACTTGTAAACGTTTTTTTTTTTATTTTTTATTTCCATACTTTGTGGACCAGGCGTGAACACAGACCCCACAATTTTAATGAACCACCGTTCTGCCAGATCAAACATACCCATTCCTGTGTCTCGATACATCTTCTATCATTATATGTAATCAGTTTTTTTTAAAATAGTCAACCATATAGAAGCCTATTCGTAACCAGACACACACAGCTTTATATTATATATATATATATATATATATATATATAAACATACATACATACCTATAAAGTTGAGTTTTCTTCTCGCTCTGACATTGATATTAAAAGCCTACTTTTTCTATTTAAAAATCATTAAAACTAACTTCTTAATAGTCATAGATATGCAAGCGGCTACATGAAAGTTAACTAATTTGCATATGCCTTTAAACAACAAGCGTTAATTAATTACTTATTCATTTTTTATGGTTTCTTATTAGATGATTCGTTTCATTCCACTATTATGCTGCATTTATGTATAGTTTTTACATTCTGCATAATTGCATAGAATTCAAGATGAAAACATTCTAGCGCACAGAAATATTTTATATCTATCTTTCTTTTCTGTGTGTGTATATACATAAGAACAAGTAGTTAATAAAACATATTAAAAACATTTTGAAAAAGAGTTAAAAACATATTTAATTTAAAAAAAAAGGGAGCACAAAATAAGTGGATAATCCT
Source organism: Euprymna scolopes (assembly GCF_053919585.1). Taxonomy (NCBI): domain Eukaryota; kingdom Metazoa; phylum Mollusca; class Cephalopoda; order Sepiida; family Sepiolidae; genus Euprymna; species Euprymna scolopes. The sequence goes on along the minus strand of NC_136526.1, from coordinate 42,144,682 downwards.
TAATCAGCAGAGTTTCAAAGAAATACTTTCCTTCTCATCAGAGGGTAGGATTTAGCAAAATGCGGGATCAGATTTTGCTTGCAAAAGTATTTAATGAAACTACAAGTAAGTCATAGATCTTATTTGGTAACAAATATAAATATATGAAAGTGGCCTTGCCGGTGTGTGTGTGTGTGTGTGTGCGTGTGAAAAGTCTACCAAACTCTTCTCTGAACATTTGGCACAGAGTTCAAATTCGATATATGGGGTATTTGGACCTGTAGCACACTTTTGATTTGGTTTTAGTTGACCAAAATTGCTGCTAAGGAGTCAAAATTGAAAACGAAATAGTTGACTTTAGCAGGGTAAGCATTACTCCTGCTGTTACTTTTGTGCATGTGCAAAATTAAACACTCATAGCTCAAAATCGCTTCATTTTTTAACCTTTCGTATCCATCTGACTGGCAGTAGCTCAGATGGTAACAACATTGGAGATAAATAATGACTAAAACTGGACATTCTGGTTTCGATTCTAGCAGATGGTACCCAATACATATTTTTTTATAACTTTTAAAATCATTACTATATATTGGATAATAATAATCAATAATAAAGGCTCTGGTCCTGGATATGACCTTAAACTATATCCAGTGGTGAGGCCCCAGCTTGCGGGCTTTGGGGAGTGTGGAGCCACCCTTTAATTACCATTGCTCCCAGGTCCACTCCGACCCGGAGCGGTAGTACCTGTTAGGGTCCCAACTATGGGTTAAATAGAAAATGATTTGAAAACAACAAATATATTCTATTAAAAATTTTTCTTCAAAATCTTTAGATTCGGTATTAAATAACCCGAAAAGGGTTGATATGCTGTAAAACAAAAACAACCAACCAACCAATAAAGGCTCTATAATAAATATATTTATGCATATTTTATAACTGAGCAATGCTGGGCGGCCTGCTAGTATATATATATATATATATATATATATATAGCGGAAATTGTAATTAATAAAAACTGAATAAAGTGCTCAATACTGTTGTAGAGCAAACGGCCGAGTAGCTGAAACAATAATGTAACTTAACAGAAAGTGACCTTGTCTGTGTCTGTACAGAAGGTCTCTACCAAACTCCTTTGCCAATTTTAGGTCTACAGACTTTAAACTTGGGATTTAGACCTGTGGAAAAAAATTTGGATTTGGTTTTTACCTGGTAAAAATTGCTGCTAAGGGATCAAAATAAAAAAATCATTAACCTTAGCAAGTCAACTAAACATTATTACAACGTTGTTTCGCAAGATTTTTTATGCACTTGGGCATAATACAGATGGTAAGAGATAAGGCTGGCAACTTCTGTTTTGTCTATGCTTACAGTGTAGTATCTGTTCTGATGCTACATTTCGCCTTTTCTGTCCTCGGTCAGTGGAGGAGAAATCTTTCATGCTCGAGGCAATTTTTATTTTTTGTTCCTATTCAGAGTGCCCCATTTTAAGGAGTTGGATTTTTCCCCATATTAAAAATCGACCTTGTATCAAACTCTGCCCTCGTGGGGAGGCAAGTAAATAGGAACTTCTATGTTTTGGTTTCGATTCTAGCTGATGGCACCCAGTCACTTAAAAACAAACAAACTTTTGAAACCATTACTATGTATTGGGTACAATATTATAATAAATAGAGAATTGGCTTTATAATAATAAATATGAAATCTACATGAATTAAAATATATTTACGCATATTTCACAGCCACACTGCTTGCTAGTATATATATATATATATATATATAGGAGAAAACAGTTAATAAAGCATATTAAAAAACACTTTGAAAAAGAGTTAAAAACATATTTAATCTGAAAAGTGGATAGTCCTTAATCCGCGGAGTTTCGAAGAAATACTTTCCTTCTCATCAGAGGGTAGGAATTAGCAAAATGCAGGATCGGATCAAATACTTAAATTCATCAAACACTTTTGTATGCAAAATCCGATCCCGCATTTTGCTAATTTCTACCCTCTGATGAGAAGGAAAGTATCAAGTGTTTCCTTTTCAGATTAAATATGCTTTTAACTCTTTTTCTAAGTGTTTTTTAACATGTTTTATTAACTGTTTGCTCCTATTATAAGCTTTATCTCCTATTTGGTTTTATCGAACTTTTACATCTGGTTGAGATTACTTTATAAATATTAATTCTTTAATATTTATAATATACTTTAGTTTTAACATCTTGGATCATTTTGGTAAATTTAATTGTAATTTTTATTTGATATATATATATATATATATATATATATATAAATCCTCTACATAGCCACTATACATCTTACATACAAATAAAATAGAACCACAACCCAACCACCCCTATATCTCCCTCTGAATCTTAAATACATAAACTCTTTAAAGTATTTAAAATTATGATAGAAACCCTATACTCCTTTTTACACTACACCACTCCTTTACCTTAGAATTCAATATATTTCCCCCTCACAACATCAATAATTTTATTTATTTATTTTGTTCCTAATCATTCCCTCGCTAGACGTCACATCCCCATTATGTTACCTAGCACCTTCTCTACTCTTCTGAGGAGAAGCATTAGGCTTCAAAATACCTTGGTATAAAGAGTCCCCTTTATCCCTCAACTAAATGTATGTATACTCTTATTAAATAAATGACTCATTCTATATTTTCCAATATATAGTCATTGTGAATTCATTTTCCACTCCTATTGTCTCCTATATAAGCTCCATTGAAATTTGTTGAGCTTTATATTAGCCCGATAAATCTCCGCTTATAGAATTGAATTTACTCTCTTCTTCTATCTATCTTCGTTATATATATATATATATATATATATATATATATATATATATAGAGAGAGAGAGAGAGAGAGAGAGAGATAGATAAATAGATAGATAAATAGATAGATAGATATATAAAATAAAATAAAAATTACAATTAAATTTACCAAAATGATCCAAGGTGATAAAACTAAAGTATATTATATTACTAGCGGGGGTACCCGGCGTTGCCCGAGTGTTTGTTTCCGGGACGGGGGGGGGGGAGTTTTAAAAAATGTTATGGTAGGTAAGTAGGAAGGATCAAACCCGGAGTCATGAGTAAAAGTAGGAAAATAAAGTGTGAAAAAAAAAAAAAAAAAAAACATCTGCAACGTTAACAGTTCGGCCACCAAGAAAAGTCCATTCCAGTTGTTTAGGAAAAAAAAAAAAAAAAAAACGACTACGGTAGGTCGGCGCGAACGTGAAAATATAATGTGAATTGTCCACTACGCTAACCACTACGCCACAGAGCACTGCAGCTTAGTTTAGTGATTTTAAATAACTTCACATGAAAGAACTACGAAGCCAAACCGGTGTTCTCTTCTCAACTGTTCCTTGTGAACGATCCCCAAACGGTGTTAAGTGGTGGCAGGGGGAGGAGGAATTTATTAGAGAGAAAATATTTTACCACTTCCATTGATCTTAACCGATTTTGGCCGTGACTTCTCAGCAGAAAAAGTATAGAAATCTAAGATTATCGAGGAATTTGAGAAATAATAAGCCTATAACACACCTCAGATATTGTTCTGCCGTTTGTGCATATTATATTTGCATGAAATATCTTGATTTTTAATCCTATTAATGTCAAAATCAGACGAGAAAAAATAACTACCAAATTCCTCCGACAATTTTGGGTCTAAACACTTGAAATTTTAGATGTAGGTTCCTTGGACATGGATCTAACTTAATAACTTGATTTGAGCCCAAAACAATAAATGTTAAGGGGTCATAAATGGGGTGAAAGTTAAAAAAAATTGATTTGCTCAGCATACACATCCAAATACCCGGGCAACACCGGGCACCCATGCTAGTATATATATATATATATATATATAAAATAAAAATTACAATTAAATTTACCAAAATGATCCAAGATGGTAAAACTAAAGTATATTATATTAAAGAATTAATATTTATAAAGTTATCTCAACCAGATGTAAAACCTCGATAAAACCAAATAGGAGATAGAGCTTAACTATTTGCTCTTATAATATATATATATATATATATATATATATAAAATTAGCTTTTCTTCTTTCTCTCTTTTACTTTTCCTTATTGTTCTGATGACATAATAAAAGTTATATATAACTTTTATTCCTTATCTTTTATTTAATATTATTTTATCCAATTTAGGTAAACAAAATTACCATAAGTCACTGCAATAAATTTACTGTTTCAGTTTTAAAAGACAAGACACCTCTGGTGTTATTGGAGCCCACTCATTTAATGGAATGGAAATTTAATGGAAATGGAAACCGAATATAAACTAAAAAATAAAAAGATAAAAAAATGGAGACAAAATAAAAAGTTGTCTTAAATTGAATAAAATAATATCTTTCTCTTTTTTCATTGAGCGCTATCAACAACCTCATTGAAATTCAATGGCTTTTTACTTTTAAGTAATTTTGGGGTTTTTTTTTACCTTGGAATATATATATACATATATACTAGCAGGGAGACCCGACGTTGCCCGGGATTGAATGATGATCACCGAATATTTCACACTCCTATATTTTTATTGTCATCGAAATCCGTGAAATCGGCCGGGAGGAAGCTTCACATGCTTCCATGCAGTAACTTAGTCTAAAATATGTTATTCTACATTTCACTCTAGAGATCCTACTGTTTCTTTTATAAAATTATTTTATATAAACTTCTTTCCAGTTAACAAAAAAAAAAAAACATTAAGAAATTTACATGCAGGGTTTGAACCTACAGACCGCGTCATGCAAAAAAACAAAAAAATATATAAATTTTCAAGTCTTATAAAATTCTTTGCAGTTAATGAAATAAAAAAAATGAAGAAATTTACGTGCAGAGTTTGAACCTACAGACCATGCCAGGCAAAAAAAGAAAAAAGAACACGCTATCAACTTACCCACAGTAGAATTTTCATGGCCCGTTGTTCTATCATTGTAGCTAAGCAACGACATGGAAAAAATGGCTTTACCAATGATAGATAAATTAAAATAACGGTTTTGATTATTGATTATCAGTAATTATTGGGGGTATTCTGAGACAAAACTTAACTAAGATCATTCCCAGACTTATACACTAAAGTTTTGTAAATTTTAAAGAAAATCTGTTCAGCTGTTTCAGAGTCTATAAGGAACGAATTCTCTCACACACATAAAGTTGCATTTATATAATTGTAGAGATATGTATATTTTTTTCTTTCTAAAGTCTTAATCACCTCAAACATAGCATATTACCATTTTTACATAAGGAGACTACTACTTGGGATCATGCTTTCAGGAGCGCTATGTAGGGAGTTGAGAAGCAAGATGTCTATTTGGACTGCATTTAAATTTTAACATATTATTTCCGTCAAAGAAGCAGAAAACAGAAAGGGAATTCCAGAATGGTCAATAAAGTGCATTAGGTTGTAGTGCTTAACAAATACTTTTTTTTTTTTTGTCTGAATGGATTAGAAGAGATTGCAAATTGCATCGTTATAACTCATGCATTCATGACCTAAAAGTTTCATCTCTCTGTTGCAGATATTGACAGTGTGAAAGCAACCCTTCCATGGACATGTGTCAGAAACAGAAATACGTCATTGAATTCCTGGTAAAAGTGCATTGAGAATGGTGATGACTATGTAGAAAAAATAGATTCTGGAGCACAAAAGGTTGCTCGTTTTAATGGTACCACTTCTGTCTTTGTAACTCTTCAACTTATATATATATATATATATATATATATATATAAAAGGAGGCTTCACTTTTGGAACGACCATCGTAGATAAGTACAATATCACCCCTGAACCATTTACCAATGGTTTCAACAAAACAGAGCCACTTCCCCACAATTATGGATTGATTGGATTGTCACTTTGCAAGGCTACTCATCAGCAAATGCTGCCTTCCAGAATGGTCACCACATTCACCGGATTTAAAACCATCATCGTGGCTTTTTAAAAGACCATGTGTACCCGAACAATCCACAAGCAATTGTTAAACTCAAGGTAGCAATCATTCAACAGATCCGTGGCATAACAATTATTTTTTTTTAAATTCAATTTTCACCTCAAACAAGGCACAGTGCTACTCTGAAGTAGGGGGCTACTATCAGGGACATAAGTTGCAGGGGCATTATGAAGCAAGATGAGTAGCAAGATATTTGTTCACATTACATTTGAACTTCTGCATGTCAGTACAGTTGGGGAAGCAGAATCCCGGAAGGGAGTTCCAAAGTCTAGGAGTTCTGGAGAAGAAACTATTGGAATAGAAGGCCTTCTCACACCTAGGGATCTCTACTGTGAAGGGGTGGGATTTAGCTGCTTGTCGGGTTTGTTGGAGGTATTCACGTCTAGGTAGTACAAGTGCTTGTAGTTTGTTAGAGCATTCACCATTAAAGTACTTGTAGAACAGGCAGAGGGATGCAACCAGGGTAATCGACAACTTCAATCGACAGTTCCATGTCATCAGCACTAAGGGGCATATTAAGAACATGTCTCATAAAATTAAAAATTTACAAATCGCTAACATTTCAGTTTTTAGAAAAATTCAAAGTTTTCTTGTCCGATTTATAAGTTATGCGCATGTAGATGGGTTATATTAATACTGATTTTTTTTTTATCTCCCTCCTGTGGCAGGAAGATGTGACACAAGGTGAGAAAGTAAGGATTGGAAAGCCAGTGCTAGAGAGATTGAGCCCTCGGACATTCAAAAGAAAAAAAAATGCTTGGACAGCCCTGTTGGCATTCTTTGGTAGAAGCGCTTTAGGTGATGAGCAATAAACTATCCCCCTTCTAAAAGTGTGAAAAGGTAAAGCCTGGGAGGGTGGACCTAGAATTGCACAGAATCATACTTCAGCCCAACAGAGCAGGACCAGAAGAAACTACAAATGGCACACTGTCTGTCAGACTGATCGTTAAGGGCATATCCTCGATTTAAAAAAAAACGTTTTTATTATTTTGTTCTGTTTGGGAATAGGGCATCCAACCAGATGCCAGACATTCACCCATTATCTCATGCTTTACAACCAAGAGATCTTTTTAAGATTCTAAACATCCTTTTGTGCAATTGTTTGTATCTCTCTTGCACTTGGTTCACTAGGTAATTTTTTTTTTAATAAATTTACTGTGCAAACCGAAACACACTGTACATAGATAACTCCAATTTTGCAAACTATGAAATCAGTTCTCTATTTTTTTTATGGGAATTGCTCCAGACAAAACATGAAGCCACTTTATATAAGAAACTAAAAAGAAAAAAAATAATAAGGCCACTTTAAGGTCAAAAACTCGACAACAATAAAAGTTAGATGAATAGATTCTGATCTAGAAAACAGCAATTATTTCCCTTTTGTCAGAAACATCGCTCATGGAATGTGAGGACTAAAGGACAAAATAGGAGAAGCGAGAGTTATGAGGCTGCCGAAAGTAAACCCAGGGTCCAATTTCTAATGTCACTATCCTTTTGTCTAGGGGTTAGATATTTTTTGATATTTCACACGCTCACTCTCCAGTCTTCTATAAGGAATTCAAATCCTAGGGGAATGAATTGCATTAATAAGGTATTAACCCTCTCTAGCTATTGGTAAAATAGCAACTTGTGTTCAATGAAACATATATAAATCACGTACAACAGGTATGTCTCTTGACGGCATTAAGTGACCCAAAAAGTGTTGATTTGCCACAATACAAACAACTCCTTATTATTTTGTTTTTATTGAAATCACCCCATACAAGGCATAAAGCTATGACAATGGCTTTATGCCTTGTATAAATCATACAGGTGTATCAAGTTTGAATCCTATTCATTCTACAGAAACACTTTCACCAAACCCACATTTTGACCTTGTGTCTAACCTCCTAGGAAATAAAAAAGGGCAAATAAAAATAAAGCCACTTGATGTAAGACGCTAATCCAGTCATTCCCACCGGTGGGGCGCATGCCCCACTGGTGGGGAATGGGCAGGACGTGCACCCTTGGGCTTACTATACCAAAGACTATAGGGCAATTTGAGAATGAGTTATTTTTTTCATCATTATTATTATTATTATTATTATATTAACAGTGAATTGTTTCATAGTGAATCTTTGTATTAAGGGGAGCGTCCGGCCGTGTATGTGTGTGCGATATATATATATATATATATATATATATATATATATATATGCAAGTAGTAGAAGTAGAAGTAGTAGTAGTAGTTCTGCTACTACTATTACTACTGCTGCTACTAATATCACAAAGGGGAGGCATCAGGATTTTAGAAATGCTTAGGTGGGGCATGGCCCAAAATAGGTTGGGAACCACCGCGCTAATCTATATAAATAAAAACAGTAGATGTATGTTTGTGTGTCTGTAAATATTTAACCAATAAACTTTTAAACTACTGGTCACATGACACTGAAATTAACAGGAAATAGTAATTATACACCAAAGATGGTTTATAAGGAGTAAAATTTTTGGGGTCAATGAATAACGCGTACAGAAGTCGGCAAGTTGAAATGCAAAATGTTCCTTTCAACTTGCTGACATATTTTTTTTTTTTTTATTAGTTTTGCATGCGTAAAAACTAATCATAGCTAATAGTGGTTTTATTTTAAAACTTTCTTATCTGTCTGTCTCCTAAATGAGAGAATGCGCTTGGGGCGCTAAATGTTTTGGTTTCAATTTTAGTTAATGGCACCTAAGTCTTTTTTTTTTAAACTGTTAAAATATCAATACTATATACAAAAGAAAAAAATTAGGACTATATATCAGGTATAATATAATATTTATCAGAGAATTGGTTCTGTAATAATAAATACGGAATATGAAAATATATTTAAGCGTATTTTATGACCTGGCAAGCCTACACCCCCTCCCCAACCTTTCTGCTAGTCATAATAATAAAAAGGAAGAAGAAAGTAGAAGACAAACTAAGCCTGAAAGAAATCCCACCACCAGCATTCAATCTCCTGGACTCCAAACAGATTAGTCAAAAATAACCCTTATAAGAGCCCAAGAGACAAGGAAGAGGTTACAAGGCTGGCCAATGAAAAAAGAAAAATCTATCCGTAATCATTTTGTTCAGTGTTTTTTTTTTTTTTTTTAAACTTTTGTTCTCATCTATGTTAATGTTTATATTTCTACTATACATTTCAGCCGATCTGCTCTCTGGCCTCCTCGGATGAATTCTTCATTTATGGTGATATTTTATCCCGTGTTTAAATACAGTACGATTTTTACTGACTTTTTTTTTTTTTTTTTAATAGAAATTGCTCCAAGCGAAGCATGAAGCCGCTTAATGTAAGAACAAAAGATGATTACTGCAAAGACACGAGATGCTTATTGACCTGAGAAAAGACAGTTAAAAGTAGGAGGAAAACAGTCAGCAGGAAGAGAGTTCCACAAGCCAGCGGTTCTTGGAAAAAAGCCACTGCAATAGGAGGTTGTATTACAATGAGGTAAAGTAAATAAAGGGTTCCGTCCGAAATTCCATCCAAATTCTCGAGTTCGACAGAAACATTCTTGAGTTTGACAAGATACCCATGAAGAAGATCGGAGGTTACATCGACTGAAACATTGTGAAAAACACACTCAAGATGAGAACAGTAGTCTAATGAATCCAAATAATATGAATAAGCTTTCCGTTTCTTTTTTGTTCAAAAACTAATCTCCCAGATCATGGTTGAGAAAGTGACCTACTTAATGTATTACTGCCATTAAGACCAAGAATAGTCAAATGGGGATGGGTGATTCAACTGCTGAGTGAACTGACCCTCTTTTCCTTCTGGAAACACAATCCAGTTAAGCAAACCCAGAAAGCTAAAAAGTAATTTTAACCGACATGGAAAGACAGTAGCAACAATGCAGCTTCAATCGCGATGAGATAACAGAAGCCAGTGCTAGCAGCTTGGCGACTAGTCACAGATGTTAGAAGATGCAGAAGCACAGGGAGATTTTTTACAAACCACATACTCACAGAATAACAGAATGCCAGCACTTAAGAACTCTGACAAAGAACTATATATCTTTGATGATGACATATTTCCACCAGAAAGGACTGACCAAGGTCAAGAAGGTAATCATGGTGAAGTTCCTCTGTCACATCAGCCAATAAACATATTAATGTATGCCCCCCCACCACCCTGCCAAAATGTTTCAAAAACACACATCTAGCTACTACCACTATCAACCCCCCTCCACTCTCTGCCTAAATCTGAATGAAAATTCCATAAACAAAGCTTCTTTCCTAGAACTGCCTGCCTGTGGAACTCTGTCTCGCTGGTCTGCTCTCCAGCTGACTACAATATGATCGTTTTCAAGTCCAATGTAAACAAGTTCTTACTGAGCTATTCGTTTAAATCAAATTCTACCCACTTTCCACTACTTAGGATCAGTGCACTGTAGTCTTGGTGACCACCTTACACATATTAACCCTTATCCTTGAGTGGCCTCCGGGCCTTGGTAAGTGGTGACACCTTTGAAAGAAAAAGAGATATGGCTATTATTAGTGATAAGGCTAATGATTAAAAAAAATCGTTTAGTTCATCTATTTTATTAGCAGATCAACTCTTTTTCGGAGTTATTTACTAGTTTTAATGTAAAAGACCCAGAAAAGACTAAGGTTATTTCTTGGATAACATAGAGCTTTCAACAAGAGAATCAATATTTACATAGGCTTTTCTAATTCAGACTATTTGTTTTTAATAGAAATTGTTCCAGACAAGGCATGAAGACACTTGATGTAAAAAGTTTAAAAAAAAAAAAAAAAAAAAAAATTACTTCAAAGTCAAAAACTAACCAATGATGAGTATTAGATGGATAGATTCCAACCCAGAAAAGAGCAATTCTTCCTCCTTTGTCAGAAACATTGCTGCTCACGGAATGTGAGGAATAAAAGACAACATAAAGAGAAACAAGAGTTACAAGGTCCGCTTTCTACTCTCCTCCTCTCCTTTAATGCGGAAGTTAATATTTCTACTTCCTATCTGGCAAAGTACCCTCTGATCTGCAAATGAATGGTTGATGTTTCTTCCTATTCTCGTATTTAATAAAATAAAATTCATTTTGATAGTTCTTCTCTTTTTTAAAATTAATAGTTGTGTATCTTTGCTTCGATGAATGGTTACGGATTTAATTCAAAATACAAAATGAATAGCAAAGGTAAAAGAAGCTTTTCAATCACCCTCAACTACTTTATTATTTACAAAGCAAATTTTTTTTTTTTTTTTTGCATAGATTTCTGTTTCGTGTGTACTTAAATATAAGTGTTGGGACGATTAAGCGGAAACGAGAATTGAAAAAAAAAAAAAAGAAAAAAAAAAAGAAAAATCGGAACTTTTGAGAGTATTGGAATTAAAATAATTTGTGCCTATTTTCCAATGCCGAAAACGATTCTTTTTCATTGTTCTGATTTGCTTGTTTTTGGTTAAAACTTAATTTTTCATGCCTTGTATTAATAACGAAATAATAAATATTTATTGACTTTAAACTACTAGTGAAACTAAAAACTGTAGATCAACTTCATAAGTGTATTTCTACGTTTAAGAAATTTATATATATATATATATATATATATATATATATAATTATATATATACTAGCGGGGGTACCCGGCGTTGCCCGAGTGTTTGTTTCCGGGACGGGGGGGGGGAGTTTTAAAAAATGTTATGGTAGATAAGTAGGAAGGATCAAACCCGGAGTCATGAGTAAAAGTAGGAAAATAAAGTGTGAAAAAAAAAACAAACAAAAAAACATCTGCAACGTTAACAGTTCGGCCACCAAGAAAAGTCCATTTCAGTTGTTTAGGAAAAAAAAAAAACAAAAAACAAAAAAAAAAACGACTACGGTAGGTCGGCGCGAACGTGAAAATATAATGTGAATTGTCCACTACGCTAACCACTACGCCACAGAGCACTGCAGCTTAGTTTAGTGATTTTAAATAACTTCACATGAAAGAACTACGAAGCCAAACCGGTGTTCTCTTCTCAACTGTTCCTTGTGAACGATCCCCAAATGGTGTTAAGTGGTGGCAGGGGGAGGAGGAATTTATTAGAGAGAAAATATTTTACCACTTCCATTGATCTTAACCGATTTTGGCCGTGACTTCTCAGCAGAAAAAGTATAGAAATCTAAGATTATCGAGGAATTTGAGAAATAATAAGCCTATAACACACCTCAGATATTGTTCTGCCGTTTGTGCATATTATATTTGCATGAAATATCTTGATTTTTAATCCTATTAATGTCAAAATCAGATGGGAAAAAATGAGTTCATTTTATTTATATAGAGATATATCTATCACGTTTTTTTTGCAATAACTCTACCCCCAAATACCTCTATATTTAGATTTTTTTTTTTTTTTTTTTACAAAGAAGTCACCACTTATCAAGACCCAGGGGCCACTCGAGGATAAGGGTTAAAGAGTGTACAGTAGTCAATGGGACAATATAGCAATCATTAGTCGTGTAAATTTGGTAAATTGGATTACTTAAGGAGAACGGGTCATCAAGAACTTGTTTATGTTGGACTTGAAGACAACCATATTGTAGTCAACTGGAAAGTAGGAAAACGGAAGAGAGCTCCACAAATGTGCAGTTCTAAGAAAGAAGCTTTGTTTATGGAATCTATGTTTAGGTTTAGGCACAGATAAAGAGTGGGGGAAATTATTGATGTTAAAAGAATCAGAATCAGTAATTGTATCGGAATCGGAAAAATATTTGAATCGTCCCATCACTATTAAATATATTGAACTTTTAGTGAGCACAACGTTAGGAAAGCAAAAGCGCAAATATTGTATAAAAAGACCCCTGGTAGGAAGTTAAACAATTGATTTGGCCAGAAAATGTGACCAAGGGTCACATACGGAATCTCTGTGTGGTCAAGAACGGCAAACAAAAAAGTCAGTGACAAGTCTAGGAGAGCCCGGAAGATAACGGCAAAGCAAGTGACTACATTCTTGTGAAACAATGCCGATTGAATTTCAGCCGATCAAAAATTGTCATTCTAGGCCATATAAAAAGGGACGTACAGTGAGAAGAGACAAGACAACAACACTAATGAGGAGCAACACAATCTTCTGCACACCAACCACTAATCCCGTCACATGGCAATCAGATTTGTCAATCTGTCATTAAAAACTTAAACGTACAGAAATAAACGACGAATATTTTTATAATCAGCTGTGTGTGTTCTCTATTCAACTGATGAGTGTTTAAGTATTTTGAAATTAAATTGTTATTTTGAAATTATTATTTTGAAATTGTTATTTTGAAATTAAATTATTTTCAAATTAAATTGTTGTTTTCAAATTAAATTGTTATTTATAAATAAAATTGTTATTTTCAAATTAAATACGCTTAAACGAAATTGACGACTTGGCCATCCTCATCATCATTTCATCAGAATGAAACGTAACACAAAGAACTGTGCTATGGTATGAAAATTTATATACATTAGATTAATTTTTTTTTTTTTTTTACCAATTGGAGCTCATTGTTCTTTTTTCTCCCCCGAGACAAGAAGGATAACGAACCCGAACCATATTTCAACAACAACTATTTTTCAGAGATATTCATAGTTAGTCATGAAAATTGGAGTAGATTTCAAATATTATACTCACTTATTTCAATTCATTACAGAAGCGACCATGTGAAGGTTGCCAACATTCTAACGGAAAGCGTTTCTGTGAAACAAATTGTATTTAAACTTAGTCCATCATGTTAACCATCAAGTCACCATCACTTTCTATTAGACCTACACACTGATGTATATTGGCAACACCGAAGTCTCAGTTTTCAGTATACTGTGAAAAATCTAGAGTGAAAGGATACAATCAGTTTCATCTATTATTCAATCAAATTATTTTTTAATAAGTTGTCCTTACAACCAAGTCACATTTTTATATATAGTACTAGCAGGGCACCCAGCATTGGCCAGTCGTAAAATATGCTTAAATATGATATTTTAATTTATTCAAATTTTGTATTCATCATTATAGAACCAATTCTCTACTGATTATTATATTGCATTCAATATATTGTAGTGATTTCAAAAGGTTTTTACAGTAATCCGATCCCCCATCACAAAAAAAACAAAAAAAAAAAAAAAAAAAACAAACAAAAACTCTATATTTAAAAATTTAACAAGAATCAGAATCAGTAATTGAATCAGAATCCAAAATTAAGATCAGAATTGGTAATTGTGTCGGAATCAGAAAAAATATTGGAATCGGTTCTATCACTATTAATAAATTAAAAAAAAAGAAGATCTATATTTAAAAATTTAACAAGAATCAGAATCAGTAATTGAATCAGAATCCAAAATTTAGATCAGAATTGGTAATTGTGTTGGAATCAGAAAAAATATTGGAATCGGTCCTATCACTATTAATAAATTAAAAAAAAAAGAAGATCTATATTTAAAAATTTAACAAGAATCAGAATCATTAATTGGGTCAGAATCCAAAATTTAGATCAGAATTGGTAATTGTGTCGGAATCAGAAAAAATATTGGAATCGGTCCTATCACTATTAATAAATTAAAAAAAAAAGAAGATCTATATTTAAAAATTTAACAAGAATCAGAATCATTAATTGGGTCAGAATCCAAAATTTAGATCAGAATTGGTAATTGTGTCGGAATCAGAAAAAATATTGGAATCGGTCCTATCACTATTAATAAATTAAAAAAAAAAGAAGATCTATATTTAAAAATTTAACAAGAATCAGAATCATTAATTGGGTCAGAATCCAAAATTTAGATCAGAATTGGTAATTGTGTCGGAATCAGAAAAAATATTGGAATCGGTCCTATCACTATTAATAAATTAAAAAAAAAAGAAGATCTATATTTAAAAATTTAACAAGAATCAGAATCATTAATTGGGTCAGAATCCAAAATTTAGATCAGAATTAGTAATTGTGTCGGAATCAGAAAAAATATTGGAATCGGTCCTATCACTATTAATAAATTAAAAAAAAAAGAAGATCTATATTTAAAAATTTAACAAGAATCAGAATCATTAATTGGGTCAGAATCCAAAATTTAGATCAGAATTGGTAATTGTGTCGGAATCAGAAAAAATATTGGAATCGGTCCTATCACTATTAATAAATTAAAAAAAAAAGAAGATCTATATTTAAAAATTTAACAAGAATCAGAATCATTAATTGGGTCAGAATCCAAAATTTAGATCAGAATTGGTAATTGTGTCGGAATCAGAAAAAATATTGGAATTGGTCCTATCACTATTAATAAATTAAAAAAAAAAGAAGATCTATATTTAAAAATTTAACAAGAATCAGAATCATTAATTGGGTCAGAATCCAAAATTTAGATCAGAATTGGTAATTGTGTCGGAATCAGAAAAAATATTGGAATCGGTCCTATCACTATTAATAAATTAAAAAAAAAAGAAGATCTATATTTAAAAATTTAACAAGAATCAGAATCATTAATTGGGTCAGAATCCAAAATTTAGATCAGAATTGGTAATTGTGTCGGAATCAGAAAAAATATTGGAATCGGTCCTATCACTATTAATAAATTAAAAAAAAAAGAAGATCTATATTTAAAAATTTAACAAGAATCAGAATCATTAATTGGGTCAGAATCCAAAATTTAGATCAGAATTGGTAATTGTGTCGGAATCAGAAAAAATATTGGAATCGGTCCTATCACTATTAATAAATTAAAAAAAAAAGAAGATCTATATTTAAAAATTTAACAAGAATCAGAATCATTAATTGGGTCAGAATCCAAAATTTAGATCAGAATTGGTAATTGTGTCGGAATCAGAAAAAATATTGGAATCGGTCCTATCACTATTAATAAATTAAAAAAAAAAGAAGATCTATATTTAAAAATTTAACAAGAATCAGAATCATTAATTGGGTCAGAATCCAAAATTTAGATCAGAATTGGTAATTGTGTCGGAATCAGAAAAAATATTGGAATTGGTCCTATCACTATTAATAAATTAAAAAAAAAAGAAGATCTATATTTAAAAATTTAACAAGAATCAGAATCATTAATTGGGTCAGAATCCAAAATTTAGATCAGAATTGGTAATTGTGTCGGAATCAGAAAAAATATTGGAATTGGTCCTATCACTATTAATAAATTAAAAAAAAAAGAAGATCTATATTTAAAAATTTAACAAGAATCAGAATCATTAATTGGGTCAGAATCCAAAATTTAGATCAGAATTGGTAATTGTGTCGGAATCAGAAACAATATTGGAATCGGTTCTATCACTATTAATAAATTAAAAAAAACAAAAAAAACTCTATATTTAAAAATTTAACAAGAATCAGAATCAGTAATTGAGTCAGAATCCAAAATTTAGATCAGAATTGGTAATTGTGTTGGAATCAGAAAAAATATTGGAATTGGTCCTATCACTATTAATAAATTAAAAAAAAAAGAAGCTCTATATTTAAAAATTTAACAAGAATCAGAATCAGTAATTGAGTCAGAATCCAAAATTTAGATCAGAATTGGTAATTGTGTCGGAATCAGAAAAAAAATATTGGAATCTGTTTTATCACTATTAATAAATTAAAAAAAGAAAAAATTGTGGCGCTCATTGTAATTTATTTTTAAATCAGTATTCATCAGGTTAATGGATTTGTATTTGAACAACCAAACATAACAGTGGACTCTTACAAACATTTTAATTGCCAGTGTGACTGTCTGAAAACTAATGATGCTCTACTCCACACTGGATGACGAGCAAACCATAACCCGTCTCCTGAATGTGATAAATAATACCAGACTTTATGATATTCTTAATTGTGACTTTTTGTCTTTAGATTTTCTCAAATCTTAACAAGAAATGCAGATATCATCTTACCTTTTAAATAGCATTTTTGTTAGCAAAAATCACAGCATGAATGCATGCATCTCATTTGGATCACATCTAAGAAAAATCTAAAATTAAAGAAAATAGATAGCAAAATAATAAAGTTACACCTTATAAATGTTCCTATTTACTTGCCTCCCCACGAGGGCAGAGTTGGACACAAGGTCAGTTTTTAACTGTGAGGAAAATCCAACTCCCCAAAAAAGGAGCACTCTGGATAGGAAAGAAAAAAAAAAAAAAAAAAAAAAAAAAAAAATTAAAATTGCCTCAGTCTAGAAGGATTTCTCCTCCACTGATAGAGGTCAGAAAAGGTGGAGTGTAGTATCAGAACAGATACTACACTTCGTTCCTAGCCAAAAAGCCAGGAACAGCGTACACTTTGTAAATGTTACCAGTAGTCCGCGTTCCAATAATGGAAATTAGCAAAAAATTAAACATCGTATTAATGCAAGCGGAAATCAACTGAGAATGGCATTTTTTTTATGGAAATTGCTGCAGACAAGGCATGAAGCCACTCGATGTAAGAAGCTAAAATAAAAAAAGAAAGAAAAATAACATTACTCCAAGGTGAAAAAAACAACAAAAAAAAGCCAACAATTGCCGTTAGATGGATAGATTCCTATCCAGAACACAGGTCGGCTGGTTCCTTTGTTGTCTTCCTTTTCGCACAATTGTACCCGATGGAAAAAATATAGTTTTTGCTTATGTTTTCCTATTTGGTTTAAATACGAAGAAGATATTAAAGAATGAAATAGAGAATCCGTAACATATCACCATAGTATTTTATCAGTGCCATCAAAAATAGTTTCTAAAATATATTAAACATATCACACTTTTGGCAACAACTTGGCAAATAACAGTCAATAATTGGGTGCTTCTACACTATTGGACGAAATTTTGGAAATCATAATACTGAATTTCACATGAAAACAATGGTATCTACATACTTCTTGTATTTTTAAGATGATTATATCCAAAAATTACGAAAGACGATAAGATAGAAAATTATTTGTTAAAGAAAATAAAAAAATAGAATTCGATGGAAAATGATCATAAGACACAGGAGAGTTCAAAAAGGTGGTAATTTTCCGTTTTGATTTAAACAAGATGGTTGCAATTTTTCACCTACTAACATGATTAAAACTTTTGTTTAATAATTCAGTAATATTCAGGTAATTTGGACTGGATAATTCGGAAACTAATTATTAGAATTGATAAAAAAAAAAATCAAAAGAAACCATTGTTTTTTTTATCTGAAAACTTCACTTATCGACTGCAAAATTTTGTCCTAATAGTGTACAAGCGCCAATAATTGTCAACCGATTGTGTTTAGAGTGTCTAAAGCTGGCAGTCAATTTGCATATTACATAAGCTCAGTATAAAACTACATTTTTTTTTTTTTTAATGAAGAGCGAGTTATTAAGCAAACTGAAGGAGAAAAAAACTGACAATTTTGGTAGCAGAGCATAGTTATTTAAAAACAAATTCCTAAAAACTTTTGTCAGCCCATCATAGTGTGAAAATACCTGTATTGTACAGTTACTAAATTCAAGTTTGAAATAAAATCTTTAGATAAGTTCAAGCTTCTGTCTAAAGGTTAGTTAGTCACACTTATATTTGAAATAGCATTTTCATTGCTATAATCATTTGAAATAGTTAAATTATCATCTATATATCTATATATATATATATATATGTAAAGCGAAAATGTGTGTGTATGTATTTCGCTTTTTGTGTATGTCTGAGAAGCGATCGGTCGGCTCACTCCTTCTTAAAACTTTTTATATCACGTCTAAATGATAATATCTACGAGTTAAGAACGGGGATCGTCTGTCTATTTAATTTGCCCGAGTTTGAAAAGCTAAATATTCCACATTTTTCGATCGCCGCATGTGGATTGGGCTTTTTTTTGTATAATAAAAGTGAAACGAAGCTAAAGACATCGTTCCTGGTGCAATCGCCGGGAACGTCCAAAAGCAATCAGCTTTGATCAATGCGGAGTTTCTTCTTATATCAGACAATTGCTATTCAATTTGGACAATCCCCTTTTTATGGGGAGCTGGTTTATCCCCCCCCCCCCCAACATCTTGGGTAAACAAAAACAAAAATTTTAAAAAAGCTGCCCCGCAGTAAATAAAATACTGTCCCGCAGTGAAAGTTGACCTCATTAATTCATTAAATATGCCAATTCTTGATACTTAAATAAATTCAAACTTGTTTCTGTTACTATTTCTTGGTGGCCCAGTGGTTAACGTCGCACGTTTTTTTTTTTTCTCACATTTTAATTTCCAACTTCGCCTCAAGGCTTCGGGTTCGGTCCTTCATACTTTCCTCCCAAAACTTTTTTTTATTTTATTTTACCCCCCTCCCCCCGACACAAACACCCGGGCAACAATTTTTTTATTATTCTTTTGTTTGGATTTACCCAAAACCACACACACCTCAAAACACCTGAGCAACACCGGATACCCCCCCCCTGCTAGTCATATATATTTGGCTCTTCTTCGTTATTATAGCAAAATTTGAAAATTGAAAGATTGAATTTCAAGTGAAACCAAGGGTATCTAGTAATGAACATATCCAGAAATTATGAAAAACGATGGGGTAGAAAATTAATTAATTAAAGAAAACAGTTTTTGAAGACAGTTAGCCATTTTAGCTTACATAATAGGTTCTTCTTCGTTTCCCTTGTGTTTACGTCACAATGTCACATGTGATACAACAAACATGCCCGAAATTATTTTTTCGTTGAATCATGGGAATACGTGTTTTATGTAAAATTCCCGAGATATTTAACTAATTGTGATATGACAATTCGGTAGATAACATTGCTAATTGTTGAAATTGGCAAAAACATCTAAGTAGTTATCATTGTTTATTTTTTAATGAAAACTCAATTTTTCAGTTGTCAGATTTCGCTACAACAACGAAGAAGAACCATGTATATTGTTTTTATTTTTATTCACTCCAAATAAGGCATATTGCCATGGATACATAAGGGGCTACTGTGAATTAGGATACTCCTATAAATCTGGCTCATAATTGAGTTGTGCATCGAGATATTTGTTTACATGGCATTTAGATCTTTGCACGTTGGTACAGACAGAGAAACAGAGCAGAGAGTGAATTCAAGTAAGCGATTCAAGGAAAAAAAGTGGAAAGCTGTCCGGCATATGGGGGACCTTTACAGTGAAGAGGTGTGATTTTGCTGCTTGTCCGGTTTGTCGGGGGATGGTGTATTGATGTTGAGGTGGTATAAGTTCATTGGAATGCAGGGATGTAACATTGTGATGATGAAACAGGGGCTAGAGCTTGGTAGACAATATGGGATCTATTAAGTTAGAGACTCTTGCATGCTGGCTGAAAACTAGACATTGCCATCTGGTAGGAACGACCCTCATCAATAAAGAAGCTGCAATCACCAATGAATGAAATCGGAAGATCTGCGCAGAACAAGGGACCATGTGGATACATAAAAACAACAGGTAACATGAATTCTTTGCATTTTAGTCTGGTGATTCCTTATGGGAACGAAACATAGAAAATTCTGTGCAGCTTAATTGCCATGTATTTCGTGACTTAATTAGCTCTACTCATGTATTGAGCCCTGTTGAAGTAAATCCTGAAGATTGACACATAAAATATTATATTCACTCATAAAATTTTATGTGCACAAATGAAATAATTATATATAATTATTTCATTTGTCCACATAAAATTTAATTTAATATATATATATCTTATTATAAATTTTCCTAATGTGTGTGTGTGTGTGTGTGTGACGCGGTTTATCTCAGCCTACAGGCAATCCACTCAGGAAAGTAAGGTACCAAAATGAAGTTTATGACCCAACGGATGTTTTTGTGATATTTATATCTATGTTTGTTGTACTGAAATGTAAAAAAATAACGATTTACTAACAACGTTTTATTTACTGGATATTTTTCTGGTATTCACCGGAAGTTATTATCTCCCTTAGTAATTACTGTCTGAGTGTGTGTGTGTGTGTGTGTGTGTGATGTGGTTTATCTCAGCCTATCGGCAACCCACCCAGGCAAGTAAGGTACCGAAATCAAGCTTATGATCCAGCAGAAGTTTTAGTGATATTTATACCCATGTTTGGTGTATGTAAATGAAAAAAATTTAAAAAAAAAAATTACGATTTACTTAACGTTTTATTTACTGGATATTTTTCCGGTATAAGAACTCAAGTTTGCCCAGCTGGGCAAACTTGGGTTCTTATTCCTACAACAATGTTTCATGGTAAGCAACTGATGATCCCTTTAAGAACATGTACACTATTGTTTGTTCATGTAAGTAAAACTATTCAGCGATATGTGAGATTAATTGGCTCACTGACAAAATGTCTAAACAAAGAACATTTTTTTATATATAGTTGCATAAAGGTTTTAAAGAAATTTCCAAGACTATATATATATATATATATATCCTAGCAGAAATTCGGCTTATGCAAGTGCTAAATCTGTAATATGCTCAATTTAGTTATTTTTTTCCAGGAGTTTAGAAACCATTTTTTATTTATTTTTTTTTTTATTTTAGTATCTTTTTATAAAATGTTCCAAGCTTCTTTGGACTATATACTGAGTTTTTAGATTTGCATGGCGAGGTTTCTTTCCTCTTATCTATTTACCTGACTAGTGTCAAAGGTAATTAAGCTTTTTTTTTATGCATTTTTATTCTGAAATAATTTATATGGTAATTAACATATCACAGAAAAGATCTTAAAATAATATTATACTTCATTATTAATATATTTACTTATTATATATATATTTTTTATTTACTTGAAGTAAATACTGATGATTGACATAAAATATTATATCCACTCATAGCACTTTATGTGGACACATAAAATAATTATATATGCGTGTATATATATATATATATATATATATATATATATATATATATAAAGTAAACGTGTTTGTGTATCTGTCTTTGTACATTTCCTTACGCAATAACTCTGTCAATTTTTAGTCTACAGACTCGAAATTTGATATACAGGGTACTGAGATTTGAGAAAATCTATGTGATCGGTTTTGGGCCAGAAATTTGGCTGTTAAGGGGTCAAAGTTCAACGATTTGACCTTTGAGAACTCTACCAAACTCCTCCGACAATTTTGGGTCTAAACACTTGAAATTTTAGATGTAGGTTCCTTGGACATGGATCTAACTTAATAACTTGATTTGAGCCCAAAACAATAAATGTTAAGGGGTCATAAATGGGGTCAAAGTTAAAAAAAATTGATTTGCTCAGCATACATATCCAAATACCCGAGCAACGCCGGGCACCCATGCTAGTATATATATATATAAAATAAAAATTACAATTAAATTTACCAAAATGATCCAAGATGGTAAAACTAAAGTATATTATATTAAAGAATTAATATTTATAAAGTAATCTCAACCAGATGTAAAAGCTCGATAAAACCAAATAGGAGATAGAGCTTATAATAAGAACAAATAGTTTATAAAATATGTTAAAAAACACTTTGAAAAAGAGTTAAAAACATATTTAATTTGAAAAGGAAACACTAAATAAGTGGATAGTCCTTAATCTGCGGAGTTTCGAAGAAATACTTTGCTAAATCCTACCCTCTGATGAGAAGGAAAGTATTTCTTCGAAACTCCGCGGATTAAGGACTATCCACTTATTTAGTGTTTCCTTTTCAAATTAAATATGTTTTTAATTCTTTTTCTAAGTGTTTTTAACATGTTTTATTAACTATTTGCTCTTTATATATATATATATATATATATAATAATCTATATTCTAATAATCTAATATCTGATATATATATATATATATATATATATATATATATATAATCTAATATCTGATATATATATATATATATATATATATATATATATATATGATAATGAAAAAAATAAAATAAATTAACAGCATTGAAAATTGAAATAAGTGAAAAAGAAAAAAAAGTTTTTTTTTTATCTTGTTTATTCTTTTGTTTTGTATTCTTTTATGGTTTATAATATTATTAAGTTTTATTATTATTATTTTTCATTTTTTTTTTCACTCATTTATATGCCGTTAATTTTTTATTTATTTATCCTTTTTTAAATATCATGTGACTGCTCTCCTTTTGATAAAAAAAAATGCTGTGGACTTTTTTTCCCCAATGTGCATTACGGACGTCACTTTTGTATAAGTGGCATCTTCTGAAAAGATCTCTAATAACTTGTAACTGGCTGACCGAAACATGCTCATGAATGTGTGTAGTGACACATAAATGCTTATGTAGAATAAATAAAAAAAAGTATCTCTTGCTCTACTTCGATATTGAGAACTTTTGCATGAACCTCTTTTAAATTCATTGGTTGTTTCACCTCTGAAAAATATTAACCTGGAATTATATTCCACTTTCGTAAATAAGCATTGTTGCCTGATGAGGTCTCTAGTTGCTAAACACTGGAAGACTGAAACATGCTCATGACTGTGTAGCAACAAATTACTGCTTATGTAAAGACAAATTGAAAATGTAACTTGCTCTACTTCCGTATTGAGCACTCTCGTATTAACCTTGTTATATTTCATTGGTTACCCTACTTTTAAAAAATAGCAACCTCAAATTATATATATATATTTTTATTGAGCTTAATTGTGGCAATTTGGAAAACATTTGATTGAAATATGCATTATATATATATATATATATATATATATATATATATATATATATATATATATATACCAAAGTTCATGATGTTGACCATGTTATAATTTATTCCTTTAATTCAGTTGACATTTACAATTCTTGACAGTATCTGTTTCGTAGCACAAAATCAATCACTTAATTATCATATCAATCAGTGAATCTATTTTGTCCTTAACTCATCAGAAGAAATAGCAACAATCAATCCGTCAAAAGGAAATGAAGTGCGTTTTGACATGATAAAAATCCGAAAATTGGAAGAGAAACCGTAAATACCTTATAATATGTTTACATTACGCCATTTTTAATTTGTGCTGCGAAACAGATACTATCAAGAATTGTAAAGATCAACTGAATTAAAGAAATAAATTATAAGATGGTCAATATCATGAACTTTGGAATATAGACTTTTGTCATTCATTCATTATATAATTACATTGAGCTTCTTAAATAAGGATTGGTATATATTAATACGAAATAAAGTATAATTCCACAGAAATATATATATATATATATATATATATATATATATATATATAGTGATAAGTATTAAGATAATACATCTAAAAATAAAAATAGGTTTAAGGCTCCCAAAATACATACTAGAATTATCCACAAGAACCTATGGCGTAACGGATAAAGTACTAGGTGGTATTTCTAAGTGAACCTATTCTGGAGGTTGACCGTCTAATCCTCAGTGTGGGCAATACCAAGAACACAACTGCAAATTACTTAAGACTTCTATCAGGGTTATGGCTAATGGAATGAGAGAGTGTTCCAGGATTTGATAACAGCAAGATTCCCGTCTTTGACAAGATACATCTGAAGAATGTCAGAGGTTACATCGACCGAAACGTTGTTAAAAGAGTAATCTGAATAATCCAAAATATAATTTCCACAATAATAAAATCTAAGGCTGTTTTTTTTTTTCTATCGAGAGATGAATCGCATCTATTCCGTACCAAAGTTTATAGACACCAATACATACATCAGATGGTGAACTTCAATGCAACAATTTTATCACTCCAAAAACAGAGAATCTCAACAGGGATGCTGCTGGCCCAATATATATTAATTTCCTTAAAATGTATTATGAATGTCAGAGGATGGAATGGTGGATAGCTGAACCAACTTATCTTTAAAAAAAAAAAATAAATAAATAAAATTACTGTCTTTCACAGTGGTAAGAAGTTAAACTTTGACCTATATAGAGAATTATCTGTATTTGGTCGGGGTCAGGAGTATGTTTTTTTTTCTGCTATATTTATTTTATTTGAATTGCAAACAGAAGATTATTATTGAAAATTTGTTTTATAAACTTTGAAATATGATAAAATTAAAACACTGAGCCTCATATATCTATACTCCTATAAATTCGTTTTTCTTTTGTGTGTATTGATATTCATTTTAAAAACTCTCTTTTCTATTTATTTAAAAAGAAAATACAATATGGGTTGTGGAATTGCATTCACTAGCAAAAGATCTAGCTAATTTGCATATTCTTTTAAACATTCATATTAATTAATTCCCTATTAGTTTTTCGGTTTTCTTATGGGATGATCATCTAGAGTTAACTATTACGTGTAATTATATTCATGCATATATTCTACATGACTTATACTTGCATAATATTTGCGTAAAATCTTTACAGTAAACAAAATTGTTTCCATATATATTTATGTATACGTATGTATTTTTGTTTAATCTATTAGTCTATCTATCTATATATCTATAAAAGTGAACGTGTCTGTGTGCCTGTGTATCTATCTGTGTGTCTGTCTGTGTACATTTCCCTATGCAATAACTGTCAATTTTTAGTCTACAGACTCGAAATTTGATATACAGGGTACTGAGATTTGGGAAAATCTGTGACCGGTTTTCGGACAGAAATTTGGCTGTTAAGGGGTCAAAGTTCAACGATTTGACCTTTGAGAACTCTATCAAACTCCTCCGACAATTTGGGGTCTAAACACTTGAAATTTTAGATATGGGTTCCTTGGACATGGATCTAACTTAATAACTTGATTTGATCCCCAAACAATAAATGTTAAGGGGTCATAATAGGGGGTCAAAGTTTAAAAAATTAACCGTTTTTTTTTTTTTTTTGTTGCTCAGCAAACTTCTCCAAACAACCGGGCAACGCCGGGCACCCATGCTAGTATATATATTTACACACACATGTATAACCCCAGATACCTTGAAGCAGAAAATAACTGGCACAATAGATTCCAACAATAAATATAAGAATTAAAAATTGTAAAAATAATTACTCTTTCCAGTTGACTTTATATATAAAAAATTTAATTTAAAAAAAAAAAAAAAAACAATAAAGTATAAATAAGAATATGACTTAAGAAAAATAAAGTCAATATTTCCATCTTACCCTACAAAAATTTAAGAACATTATTTTATATATATATATTACCATCTTTCTGTATAGAAATTAACTTAAAAACATTTAAGTTAATATTCCTCCTTATTTTAAAAATTTATTAAAAAAAAAGAAAAAAAAAGAAAAAAAAAAGAAAAAAAAAAAGAAAAAAACTCTCCAGAAAAGTTTTGCAGTGTCACAAAAAAAAAAAAAATATCTCCAGAAAAATTTTTTTTTGCAGTGTTAAAAAAAAAAAAAAAAAAAGAAAAAAAAAAATCTCCAGAAAATAAAAATAAAAAAAATCTCCAGAAAAAAAAAAAAAAAAAATACAATATGTACATAAACTGTACAAAAGTCCACTTGGAGGAGGAAAAGAAGAAACATATTTTATTACAGAGTTCACGGGGAAGGGAGTCATGACCTTCTCTGGACCAACTTAAAAATACAGGTAAGACAGCATACCAACATGCCAGCGGCTGATTGTTCAGAAGAAGAGAAGGTCACTTCCCTTAGGCCTCTACTGTTTTCTCCCTCAGCTAGCGGTGCCATCAGATATTAAATGGTGGCTGCAACAAAGCTACCAACAAACTATTCCACGCCACTGGTCAACACATATTTGACCATGTAGACAAAGGCGGCAAACACAACCACAACAAAAATGTTGGTCACTGCGCAGCTGAAAAAGCCGCTGTGTCGGTAGTTGGTAGCTATAGGCATTTGATTTGTGGCCTGCTGACCACTGGTCAAGGCATTGGACGAGTTCCTCTGTAATTCTTCTTGTCGGATGCCCTGCAAAGAAAAAGAAAAAACTTAAGATAAGCATGAAATTAAAAAAAAAAAAAAATATTCTAAAAGAAAAATAAGCCCTTACCCATTAAAAAAATCAACATTGAAAACCAAAAATAAAAAAAGATCTGTGAGATGTATGTAGCCGTGACAAAATGAAAATGTCATATTCCAAAAATCATTTAACTCTCTAGTAGTCAAACATTCTATTTTCGCTAATTTTTGTCAAAAAATGTTTTCTTTAATAAATTTTTTTCTACCTTTTCGTTTTCCGTAATTTTTGGATATATCCATTATTGTAACATGACAGTTAAGTAGAGACCAATGGTTTGCCTTGAATATTAAAAATTTCAAATTTCACTATTATAGTGCAGTTGCACTTTTTATAGTATATCAACACTTTTTGGACTACTAGCAGTTCAGCCTGGCTTTGCTCGGGACCTATGTACTGCTCATAACTTTATGTGCATATGTAGATATATAGTAAAAAGTCTGACATGTCTAGGTAACCTAAAGTGCTTAGACTCAAAATTGGCAGAGGAGTTTGGTAGAGTTTGCAAAGGTCAACTCTTTCAACTTTGATGTCTTGGCAGCCAAATTTTCGCCCAAAAACTGATTAAAAAGCTTGCTGCATGTCTGAATACCCTTTATGTAAAATTTCAAATGTTTAGACCCAAAATTGACTGAACAGTTTGCTAGAGGACTGCAAAGGTCAAATCTTTTGAACCATAACCTCTTGGCAGCCAAATTTTTGGCTCAAAACCGATTAAAAAGCTTGCCCTGTCTGAATACACTTTATGTTAAATTTCAAATGTTTAGACCAAAAATTGGCTGAGTAATTTGGTAGAGACCGCAGAGATGAATTTTTTTTTTTTACTTTGACCCCAATTTTGACACTTTAACATTTATTGTTTTGGGCTCAAATCAATTTATCAAGTTTGATCCATGTCCAAGTAACTTACAATTAAATTTCAAGTGTTTAGACTCAAAATTGGCGGAGGAGTTTGGCAGAGTTTACAAAGGTCAAATTGTTGAACTTTGACCCATTGACAGCCAAATTTCTGACGGAAAAGGTTAGTCCTCAAATTAAACCTGTCCACTACTATATAACAGACATTCAGCTAGGCCACGTATACACGATTCAAACAAGTATATACACACATCACAAATGCAAATACGTATATACACATTTGATTATAAACACAAACATGTATATATTATAGAATTGATGATATAATGTTATAAATTGAATTTTAAAAAAAAATTCTTAATGCTGCAATATTTTAACTTATAAATTTACTATATTTTTTACGAGAATATCTTGTCCTCTTCTTTTCCAGTTTTAACTAGTCCTTTACTTTTCCATGTTTAAGCTTAACCATATTACTTTTCGTGCTCACATTTTTCTATTGTAATCCATGCAGGCTTCCAGTAAATTCATTTGTTCTTTGTTTAATTTCAGTTTTATTTTTTTGCCCCCATAAACATTACACATGTAATAACAATGTACGGCACTCGTCTGCTTTCATTCTCTCCGTTTTACTTATTACTTCTCTTTTAGCGACAGCAGTGAATTAGTAGCAACAGTAGTCGCTGAAGCGACGTGGTTGCTTTGGAAACCAGTCATGAAAAACGTTGCTCACCTCCTTACAAATTGTTATCATTTTGAACACCAGCAAATTCATCATAACTTTTGTTTTACTGAACGAAAATTGAGAATTTTTTTTTTTCACAATACAGCTGAGAACTGTAATAATTGTTTGAAATTTGGTTGAAAAATGAATAAGAGGTGAAGCTTTAAATCAGTTCTAAATGACTAAAACTGCCATTTAACCATACATTCAAACGTGGTAGTTTTTGAATGATATATATATATATATATATATATATATATATATATATATATATAACATATCACCTTTTTAGTATGGTGATAATACAACATGTGCAGAACATGATTAAATTTTGTTAAGTGAAAGGAAAAATATAATATCGATGCTTGGTGCATTTTAAGTCAAGAAGCCAGTATCTTCAGACAGCCTAATCTCGTTGCAGATGTGCAAAATTCAGCAGGTTATACATAGCCAAACCACCCGAGATGTGCACCACATAAGCCACCCGTAATCCCACCAATATAAATCCTTCCTTCAAATTTTCAATTTCAAATTTTATGTCACGTAATGTGTACGTACACCTGATTATGGTATTACAGATTAAAAGTGTTTGGAACCATGCTGAGTTTGTTTGGGTTAGAAGGGTTATAGTCAGCTAACATACTTCCTAACTTCCAGCATGGCTGCTACCAAAAGCAATGACAAGGCAGTTCTTTCACTTTTTTCCTCTCACGCCTATATCTCCCCTGTGCATATACTCTTTTTTTATTACGTTTTTTTTTTTGTTATTTAATAATCACTGAAAAGTTTTTTTTTTGGTCTTAATCAAATTAAAAATTATCAAAATTAGTTTGTTCTTTTTTTTTTTTGGCAAGAATTATTGAAAACACTTTAAAATCTTTTAAAACTATTTTGGGAATATTATGAATTGGATGCGTTTTTTTTATGGTGTTTGAATTTTTTTTTATTTTGATTTCCCATTGACTACTATACACTAATTAACCCTTACCTTTGAGTGGCATCCGGGCTTTGAGAAGTGGCCATTCTTTTGTTAAAAAAATAAAAAATAAAAATAATCGAGTGTAATTCTATAGTTATAGGTCTGTACTGAGAGGGAGATGACTTATCACCTGAATTCTTAAATACAGGGCAAACTGAGTGTAATTCTAAATAGTCACCAAATATTAATGCGTTCATGATGAAGAAAACTATAATAATCCTTTTTACGATATCTAATGCACACGATCACAATTGAACACTAAGATCGGCAGTTGGGTGAGAATCTTTCTTTTCACTCTATCCAAGTGAATTAATTTTAGAAGAAGGTTTCGATTTGAAAGAGAATCTTTCTTGAGAGGAGGGGAAAAAACAAAACAAAAAGAAAAATCTTTATGATGTATAGAGAAAAAAAAAAAATTGCATATGCCAAAAAATCACAAAAATTGATCAAGTAGTTTTGTTTTTATAAAGAAAATAATCTTAAAGCAATTGATAGAAATTACGATGATGCATAAGGCTGATTTTAAACTCTACTTCTGAAAAGTTATATTGGGGGGGGGGGGATTAACCAGTGATGAAAATTTGAAGGAAGGATTTATATTGGTGGGATTACGGGTGGCTTATGTGGTGCACATCTCAGGTGGTTTGGCTATGTATAGCATGCTGAATTTTGCACATCTGCAACGAGATTAGGTTGTCTGAAGATACTGGCTTCTTGACCTAAAATGCACCAAGCATTGATATTATATTTTTTCCTTTCACTTAACAAAATTTAATCATGTTCTGCACATGTTGTATTATCACCATACCAAAAAGGTGATATGTTATCATTCAAAAACTACCATGTTTGACTGTATGGTTAAATGGCAGTTTTAGTCATGTAGAACTGATTTAAAGCTTCACCTCTTATTCATTTTTCAACCAATGCTCTCCCTCTTCCCCATGTTAAGAATGGCTTGCTAAAGTTTTGATTTTTTGGAATTATCTCCCTTGTCTTTCAAATTATTCACAAAATGGCATCAAGGATATAGGCATAAGAGTTGATTTTTTTTTTTTTTTTTTTTTTTTTTTTTTTTTTTACATGATTCTTGGTGAAATTTTTTTTCTGTCATGAATATATAAACTGTTAAGATTTTTCTTTATTTTCGTTGATATGAAATGAAACCGTCACATCATTTCAGTATCTTTATCTTTTTATCTATAGCTAAACCAAAACGTAGATTCTATGAACAAATCTTCTTTCTTAGAACTGCACGCCTGTGGAACTCTGTTCCATTTTCCTGTTTTCCAACTGACTACAATATGGTCATCTTCAAATCCAACGTAAACAAGTCCCTGATGAGCTGTCCCATTAAGTGGTGACTTCTTTACAATAAAAAAAGAAAAAAAAAGACATTACACTGATGATAATGATAACAACAACTTGGCCAAGTGAGGGATCCTTTGTTACGCTACTTACCTCAACAATGTCTGGAAAAAGGTCACAGTATGTCTTATTCTGGAGATTAAACTGCTTACTTTGAGCAGCAAGCTGTCGTTTCTGAAAATTGAAAGGAAAATAAAAATCTTTTTTGAAGTGAAATTATTAATCTATCTAAATCGATTTCGCAATCTAGTGAAAAATTGTAACATAGCACAGATGCAAGTATTTATGTAAATGCATGCAAAGGGAAGAAGAAAAAAAAGACTATCTATAATATAAATCTCACCTGCCTGTTTAAATGTATGCATGTATGTATGTTTATCTGCCTAAAACTTTTGACAGAGGCGATGGATTTTCATGAGATCGGTATTGTTTTGAAGCTCGACCCTTCGGGCGACAAATATCGAAAAATTGGCTAAAAACATAAATTCCTTCATCCTCAGCTGGGCATTTTTCTACAGGGAGGGGGGGGGGTTTCGCTTTTTCCGCCAATATTTTTTTAAAGTCTTTTTGATTAACTAGCCTTAATTTAAACAGTTGTCACTTCCGGTTTGGCAATGGCCGCAACAACAAGGACGCCACATTCTTTTCTTTTTTTTCATATTCTTTTCCTCCTTCGCAGTATGGGTTTGAGCCTGCTTACTACTACCGTTTTTTTTTTTCTTAACACACACCTCCAAACACCCGGGCAACGCCGAGCACCCAGGCTAGTTTAAAATAAGGCAAAGAGAACAACCAGAGGATAGACGTGGAGAATGTTCTAGATCACGTGCGTGATGTCACGGGTGTACCAATGAGAAAATAAATGCTACAAAGAAACAAGCGAGTTGAAGTTATTTCCTATTCTTGGTCTTGGTCTCCTTTGTGACTGAACCTGGACATAAAGCGTGTTGGTTCTCGGACAATATTACAGAATGATTTCTTCCGTTCCCAACAGCTGCATTCTCACAGAAGAGATATTGTTAGTCTATTCTCTTTATCCGATAGAAGGTGCTTGATTCAACTCCAATCCCATGTTCCTTCTTGTAAGAACTCCTCTTCTATCAAAACTGAAAAGAACTTACATTGGTTTGGTAAAATACTAAAACTGATTTTTAGTTTTAATTAAAATTCTACTTGATATTTTTTACTAACTTTTGGTAAGGATACTTATTTTTGTCTGCTATGAAGAGTTTTTACTTAGAACACAATTTTCACCTGTGCCTCATACTGTTTAAGCACCAAATTTTACTTTCTTTCTATATACCTAGCTTCAAATGGAATTTCGATGACAATGAGTTTCTTTCCAAAAACTTCCATCTATGGAAAACATTAGTATGAGAGACTGCTTCCCTGCATACAACAACATGGTCATCTCTAAATGCAATGTCAAGTAATATTTGTTATAAAACATCTTCATAAGTAATAAAATTTTGTTAATTCCATTCATGATTTTCAATCTTCTTATACCATTCATCATCATTCAACTGACACTCTACCCATCTCATTTCCCTTTATGTTCTAGTAGATTTTAGCCTTGATAAAGTAGTGACATATATATATATATATATATATATATATATATATATATATATATATAATTCATTAAATTGAATAGACGTTTTTAGTCTATTAATCTTACATTGAATCCTTTCCATTTTTCGCATTATAGGGTTTACTTCGGGTGGGAACTGGCTCATGTAATAACCATAACTTTGATTTGTCCAAGTACTTTCAAATCTATTTTTTTATTTTTTATTTTTTGGACTATTAGTCTCATCTTTATTAGTTGTTGTTTTTCATCTTTTATTGGTTTGTTTATTCACAACGTTTCGGCCAACTATTCCTCTGGCCTTCGTCAGGTGGTAACCGCGACGTATAGGAACTTTGAATCACCTAACTGCATTCTCAGCCATCACTGCCATCCATAGTTGTTGTCGTCTCACCACATTTTGGGCCAAGTAAACCTCTGGCACGCTTTGGGTGGGATTGAAACCGCTATCTTCAGACAATGTTCATCTGGAACTGTAGAGATTCAACGTCTCTATCAACTGCGCCATGGGCACCGAAGGGCGATCAAGGTTGGATTATTTGATCTTATAAATCCACGTTTATTTATTATCTGATCTTCCATAGTCGGGTCCGTACCGATTGGTATATATATTATTCCTTAATTGGAATTCGCTTTTTTGAGATGAGCATTATATATATTAATTTATTTATTTATTTATTTATTTTTTTTTTTATTTCGGACTATTAGTCTCATCTTTATTAGTTGTTGTTTTTCATCTTTTATTTTATTCTAATAGTCCGAAATAAAATAAAAATAAAAAATTAATATATATAATGCTCATCTCAAAAAAACGAATTCCAATTAAGGAATAATATATATACTTTCAAATTCTTCTCGATTCATCTTCAGGGATTAATTAAACTGGTTGGATTTTTACTATCTACATTTATGGATGCTTAATTTTTATTGGTTAATAAAAAATAAAAAAAACTTACATTAACAAAATAAACTTTACTAATAGCCTTAACCTTTTAAAATACTTATATATAAAAAAAAAAAAATTATTAATGAATATATATGAACTCTCTAGTTTTTGATCTCAATCTATTAGTTCTAGCTCAACTGGCGAGAAAGCTAAGCATCGACTACTAATCCTCTAACTGCAATTTAAACCTCATGAAAATGTGATAAATACATTTTTTTAATACATAATTTTGAAACTTTTGAAAATATATCATCTATAATCTATATATTGAATTATTATTATTATTTATTTAATTTATCTGTTTACAACGACTGAATAATTCCTGCATTGACAAGCCTTCAAACACACCTTTTATTCGATAAATAATGCTTCAAGCAAACTATGGCATACTTTTTAATATCTAATAGATCATTGTTTATGGAAATCGTTTCAGTCTAGGCATACTAATTCTCTAACTGCAATTTAAACCTCATGAAAATGTGATAAATACGTTTTTTTTAATACATAATTTTGAAAATTTTGTGCCCACTATTTAAATTTCTTGCATAAAAGCACATTGATCCAATACATGAAACATGATTTGGTGCAGACATATTCATTTCCATGGAGAACAAACTTTTACCTTTTAGTGTCCATTGTATTTTAAATATAGAAATAACCCAAATGAGATAATTTAATAAGTACTAATAGATAACCATAAAGTAATATTGTGCTACATAGTTCAATACAAATAATAACATCACATTGTAAGAGACAATGTTTAATTTATTCCAACAGCACCTCTTGGCAGACAATATTCTTCCCTTTTTGCCCTATTTCTTTTGAATGCTCCCTTTCTTTATGCAACGTTTCACTGAGTTCTTCAGTGAAGAACCGTTGCACTTCAAAATCATTAAGAGTACCTTTCTCACACCATTACAATAATAAAAATATATTATTATTAAAATGATATTCGAAAACGAGGCTACATCAAAGGGAGGTCATTCTTATATTCTTGTCCAGGGTTGTTAGATTGGCCTTTCTTAAAGCCAAATTTTGTGAATTTAGCCTTTTTTAAAAAGCAGTTTGGCCTTCAAAAATTGTATTTGGCCTTTTTTTTTTAAGTGTAGCGAACAGACTAACTAAGGAAGAAACAAATAGAATATCACATAGATTATTATATACTTACAGTATAGTCCGAAGTTTCCAGGCTTCCCAATGTTGGACTTTTCTCCAACTACAAAAAAAAAACAAAAAAACATTAAAAATTCATTAACATACTATTCTTGACGTGACATTGTCATCAGAAATTTAAAAGAAAATAAATTTTTTTTTCACATAAGACTAGAGTAAAAAGAAATCAAAAAATTCCTTTAGAAATTAAATAATAGAATTAGAAACAAGTGTTTAAAGAATGGAGTGGAATGGCAGGAAACGACATGGACATTGGACATTCATTCGTAAATTAAATGGAAGTCAAGGCTCTTTCAAGGCTCTTCTACCACACGGACATTGTGGCCATTACGCCTGAACCATGTTTGTTGCAATTAAAACCTCTTTTGAACTCCAACGCTGTCTGGCACCATCGAAAAGGAACAAACAAACAAAAATAAATAAATCCGACTCTGCTTTTCTTTCTTTTTAAGTCATTGATTATTGTTTTTTCTTTATCCCCATCTCAACATCAGCTTAAAAAGTATCTTGCTGCCACTGCGGGGCCACATGTCCATCTTCCCTGGCATGCGTTTTTCTTTCTGTTCCACTACAAGTCAGCCGACGACAGGTGTTTCTTGTCTTGAACTTTACATGTCCATCTTTTGCAACCACACTTTTTTTTATTCAGACCACATGGTGTCCTTTTTTTTTTCTTTTCATGCACAGTTCCTAATTTGCATATGTGCTTTTTTTCGGCTACTGCTGCTAATATCTTTGCATGCCAGCTATCTTACAGCTCCTGCTGATATTTTCACCATGCGCTCATCCACGCTCTGTTACAATTGGATCTAAATAGCTTTTAAGTTGAAATGTTATGAATTAGCAAATTTTTATTACTGTTGTGTAATGAAGCCATTGACATGTTATGCAAATGACCAAGATGTAAAATGAACCTGGCGTCACAGCAAAATCGGAAGAAAAGGAAAGGAAAAAAAAAAAAGCATGTGGCGGAGAAAGTGACTTGATATTGTCATCACAAATTTAAAAAATAAATTTTTCACATCAGGCTAGAATAAGAAGAAATTGGAAAATTCCTTTAGAAATTAAATAATAAAATTAGAGATGTGTTTAAAGAATGGAGCGGGATGGCAGGAAGCGACACGAACCTTAGGTGTTCAACATCAAACTAAATGGAAGTCTTTTACAAGACTCTTCCACTGACATGCGTACAAATGACCAAGCCAGGGTGCGAGCATAATGTCACAGCTGGATCAGAGGAAAAGGAAAGAAAAAAAAAAGCATGTGATGGAGAGAAAAGTTTTTAAGCATGTGTCAACATGGCAAAGGTTTGTTTTTTTTAAACCACTTAACAGCACGACAGGAATATTTTAACACGATGCAAGACTCATACAGTGGAACATATTACAGACACAATAACTGGTTATAGCTGCAGACTAATGCTGGGTAGGTAACGAAAAATATTGGATATAGGTGCAAACAGACAATGCCAGAAGATCGCCGATTGATGAGCAATGTTGGGGGTCATGGAAAATGACCCAAAGTCAGAAACAATCAGACATTTCACATTTTATCCGGGATCGAAATTGATAAAAACAAAAATAGATATTCCAATTTGAAGAATGTCAATATAAAAGCAACACAGAAAGAAAAAAAGTTGGAATGACCGAACAGTTAATACATTTCTGCATCATCCCACACACCTCAATATCGACCACTTTGTCACTTCACTTCTGTCCCTTCACTTCTGTCCCTTGATTTTGCAAATAAAACTAAGCTGTTAATGTTATTCGTTCATCTGCTGTCATTTGAACAAACAGCGTGTCTATAATTTTGCACGCATTTGACAAAAGTGCCATCTGAAATTATATAGATTTTTTTATCTTTTTTACATGGAGGTCACCAATTATCAAGACCCGGAAGCCACTCGGGGATAAGGGTTATTGCGTGTACATTATTCAATGGGATAGTATTGTAGTAATTGTTAGTATTGGAGATTTGATAAAGGGTCTTACTTAAGGGGGCGATTCATCAGGAATTTGTTTATGTTGGACTTGAAGATATCCAAGTTGTAGTCAGGTGGGAAGCAGGCAAACGGAAGAGAGTTCCACAGACGTGCACTTCTAAGAAAGAAGCTTTGTTCATGGAATCTACGTTTTGATTTAGATAAAGAGTGGGGAAAATTACTGACAGTGGTTTCAGCTAGACGGGTGTTTTTCGTGAAAGATTGGCGAGGGGGGGGGGGACCAGAGATTGGAGCTCGGACGAGCACTTGCCATGGAAATAACGATAAAACAAAGACAAGCTCGCAACATCTCTTCTGTGGGAGAGAGGTTGCAGGGAAGAGAAAAAGGCATCACCCACTAAGCCACAAAGTCTATTTTGTACTCTGTCAAGGCAGGATAGGCTGTTTTTAGCAACTCCTGCCCAGATGTGGCAGTAGTACTCCATCCTTGGACGTACTTGGCTTTTATACAGGGAGAGAATTGTATCAGTAGTGAGATATTTTCTGGAGTGGTAGAAGGATCCCACTATTTTCCCAACATCCTTGGCAACAGACCTGATGTACGTGTTCCATTTCAGATCAGGAGTAACAGTCAAACCCAGAAGCTTGTCAAGACATGGCGCCTCCCCTAGACGAGAGCTATCCATTTCAACTGATGCCAGATGGGGATCAGAGCGTTGATCATATAAAGATAGGAGCTTGGTTTTATATGCATTAAAAGTAACCAGCCACCTCTTCTCCCACTGTACCACGCGTTCAAGATCTGAGGAGAGAGAATAAGAGAACTGTCATTTACGGCCTTAGATGTGTTGCCATAGATGGTCGTGTCATCAGCATAGATGTCAACGAATGATTTCTGAATGTTATAAAAACATTAGACAATTGTTATCCGACAACATATGCCTAAACAACTTAATTGACCCAGAGAGAAAAAGCTAGACTTCGACCATATCGTCACTGGCTTCGAAAATACATATCAGGTGGCTTGGTGTGGAAACGACTGGTAATAAGTGCCTTTTCTTTCAATTGAAAAAATAAATTGTGTCGAATTTCTTTTCTTTGTTTCTTTGAAAGGCTTTCATACACAACACCGGATCCGTGTTAAAAAATAAAAACCTTGTTACAATTGTACCCTGTTTTTTGCAATAGAATAATGTACCCCAGGGTGGTCGCACTCAGAACCATATTTTCAATTTCTTCTTCTGCATCCCTCTCCCTTCTCTTGGCTAAATACTCCTCACCTGCAGCAAGTTTGCTACATATATGCATAATAAAAAAAAAAAAACACATCACCTGCTGCATACTTACGGTAAGGATTAAAAAACCAAATGTTACATTGACCAAAAAATGAAAAAATAAAAAATAACATCCAAGATACAAATAGTAATCCAAGATACAAATAGTAATCCAAGATACAAATAGTAATCCAAGATACAAATAGTAATCCAAACAATTCAAATTCTCAAAAAATTCTCAAGAAAAAAAAAAAAAAAAAAAAAAAAAAAAAAGAAAAGAAGGTTTTAATTAAAGAAAAACGTGATGGCTGTAAACCTCATGAGTGGAATTAAAAAACGTAGACTTACCATAAAACTGAGAAGACCAGTGAGGATAGTCGATACAGACCAGGCAGGGTTCCATGTGTCTGGGTGGAAATCACTAATTGATAGGCATAATCTAAAGAGTAAAAAACAATAATTTAAAAAGAAGAAATAGTGAATGTGATAAAATCCTTAAGTAGCTTTTGGCCTTAATAAGTTATGACTCTTTAGTAGAAACACAAAAAAAAAGATTCATTTATTTTTATTGCGGACTATTATCCTCATCTTTTTTAGTTGTTGTTTTACGACTTACGGCCAACTATTCCTCTGGCCATCGTCAGGTGGTAACCACAACAGGATAGGAACTCCGAATCTCCTAACTGCATTCTCAGCAATTACTGCCTTCCATAGTTGTTGTCCTCTCACCACGTTTTGGCCAAGTAAGTCTCTGGCCGGTTTTGGGTAGGATCGAAACCGCTATCTTCAGACAATTCTCACCTGGAACCGTAGAGATTCAACGTCTCTATCCACTGCGCCATGGGCCCGAGAATTGTCTGAAGATTGCGGTTCCAATCCTACCCAAAGCCGGCCAGAGGTTTATTTGGCCAAAATGTGGTGAGACGACAACTATCGAAGGCAGTAATTGTAATAGTCCGCAATAAATAAATTAATAATATTCATCTCAATAATGAATTGCAAAGAAAATAATATAAAAAAAAAGAAGATATCCTGATTTGGCTCTTCTTTTAGTGGCAGAGGTAGCGAAGTAACAACATCAGTTGTTTATTTATATCATTGATCTTTCTTTGTAAACGATTGTAGTAGTGACTGTAGAGTCTGTCTCTCTTTCTTTAATAGCAGTGATACAAGGTGCCTTAAATAAGCTTCCAGACTTTTTTCGTATGGGCACTTTTATTGATGGTATACACACGAAACTCTAGCCCCCTTCAAAGTAATCTCCTCCGGCTGCAATGCACTTGAACAACTGGAAGTCCTCTTGTGCGAGCGTGTCAACAATCCTTGTCACAACCTCTTTTATCACCTCAATTGTCTCATAACAGCTTCTAAGGTTTTTCTTGGGCTTAGGGAATAACCAAAAGTTACAGGGAGCAAGGTCTTGACTATAGGGAAGGTGAGGAACTGTCTTGATGCCCATCTTCGTCAAATAGTCTGTGATCTTCTCTGAGAACCCTTGGGACAAACTTTATGTAAATCTTCCACATCTTCAGTTCCTGACAAATAATTGTGTGGACAGTTCCCACACTGACATCAAATTGTCCACTTATTCTCTTTATAGACACATGAATTATTGAAGAGGAAGATAGAGTCAATCTTTGAAAGGGATTTACAAACAAAGTTCATTATACAAGATGAGAAAGACAAAGACACATTACCTTGCGGTTGATGACAAACAAAAACAAAAAGGCTTACATAACAAATAGAAAACATTTATTTTTCCAGCTCGTGATGGGAATCCAATGCCTGACTAAGTTTCTACATTTTGTCATCTTTTCCTCCCCTTCGTTTCCTAAGGAGCTTCGGCTAACTCTCTCTGACTGAACTCAAGTGTATATATTAATTCCATGTGACATCAACACACAGTTCAAACATGTGCATGGGATGCACTTGCCTCCAACATGCGTCCTAGCAACACTGTTCCATCATTCTTGCTTTGAGCCAAATTAGGCAACTTTCTGTTTACCGCATTCTTTTGTTTCATAAGTTATTCTAATTTTGCATTATGGATAATTCCATTGCATTCCTGGAATCGTATCTAACAATATGCATTCATTTTAACTTCTGATAACTGCATTCGATTCCAGCATTCTTGTTTAATAATAATTATATTTGATTCTAATTACTTTGTTTCTAACTAAAAACCGGGAGCTGTCATCTTAAATATACAACAGAATGGGAGACAGGAAGACTTTCGAAAACACGTCTGCACTGTTTCCAGTTCAACAACCCAAGAGGCTGTCTATCTCCTATGACTTACATCTTACATCACTGCCTTTTTTGCTGCATCACTTCTTTCCCTTCATCGACATGTTACTTAATTTCTTAAACTTAATTTTGAGGTAGAAAATTTGTCTGGCCATAGGATGTGTTCAATCTTGATACAAGTGCAAAGTAATATTTAATAGATAAAAAGTGTATTTGAAGGCTTGTCAATGCAGGAATTATTCAGTCATTGTAAACAGATAAATAAATGATAGCATTGCCAAGGCTGTTGCGAAGAAGGTGGGCTCTCTCTACTGTGCTAGAAAGCTAGTTACGCCTGAAAGTATCCTGTATCTCTATAAGGCCACCATTCGTCTATATATGGAGTACTGTTGTCATATTTGGGCCGATGCATCTGCTGCTTGTCTCTCACTCCTGGACAGGATTCAAAAGAAAGTCGACAACCTGACAGGTCTTGACCTGTCATCTAAGCTTCAACCTCTGTCCCATCAAAGTGACACTGTACCTTGTTTGGGTTGAAAATTTAATAAATAAATAATAATTCAATAGTTTTCAATAAATATTTATTTACCTGATGGCATATTCTTGACTATATATGGTAAATTCCTCAACTATATTCTGTATATAAACAGTGAATATACCATTTTCTACCTCTTGAAAATGGGATTTGCACCCAAAATTTTAAAGGAATTTACCATCTACAGTCGAAAATATACCATCTATAATCTATATATTGAATTATTATTATTATTATTATTTAATTCATCTGTTTACAGCGATTGAATAATTCCTGCACTGACAAGCCTTCAAACACACCTTTTATTCGATAAATAATATTTCAAGCAAACTATGACATATTTTTTAATATTTAATAGATTATTGTTTATGGAAATCGCTTCAGTCAAGGCATGAAGCCACTTGATGTAAGGAACTAAGAAAAAAGAATACCACTTCAAGGAAAAAACTAGCCAACAATAAATGTTATATGGATAGTTTCCAACCCAGAAAATAGCAAATCTTTCCCTTTTGCCAGAAACATCGCTCATAGAATGTGAGGACTAAAGGACAAAATAAGAGAAGCAA
This sequence comes from Euprymna scolopes, assembly GCF_053919585.1. Lineage (NCBI taxonomy): Eukaryota > Metazoa > Mollusca > Cephalopoda > Sepiida > Sepiolidae > Euprymna > Euprymna scolopes. The sequence goes on along the minus strand of NC_136526.1, from coordinate 42,103,739 downwards.
GAGTTATGAGGCTGCCAAAAGTAGACCTAAGATTCACTTTATATTCTTCATTGTGAGTTCTATTGAATATTACATTGTATTTTTATTACTACTGTAGCGTACAGGTTCTTTTTATGAGTTCTATAAAAGGGAGACAACCCTTAAAACTTTTATTACTAGTTAAAAATTTTATTACTAGTTAAAAAAACTTTTGTAGGTAGTTAAAATTTCAAGAAATAGGCTTGACACTACACAAATCTGATAAACATACAACTCCAGCTATGTAAGCTAACGTTTATATACCTACCTTGTATTACACTTAAATCTTCCACTTGGAGTCAACATATAGATGCTTGGGGGCTTAAAAGGATATTCTCGGGGAAAGACAAGTTTTCCATGATACATGCCACCTGCAAAAAAAAAAAAAAAAAAAAAAAAAAAAAATGTATACAATTTCTGATTATATCCCCCTCCCTATAATAATAAAAAAATAAAATATTGAATAAATTTAAATATATACATATTTATTAAAAATAAAATTTAATTGAATAACACTTTGTATGTAGACTCACAGTAATCCCTCCCCCTCCACACACAGAAACAATTTTAATTTTATTCCATTTGCTGCGAGCAACATTGATATTTATTGCAGTAAAACAATAAAACAAAATTACCAGTTCACATGGATTTCCAAAAATTTGAAACGCCTATCATTTCCTCAAAATCTAATATATAAAAAGCAAAATGTGCGCGCGTGCGTGTTTATAGGTCTCGTACAAACTTTCGACAGGCGCGTTAGACTGTGACAAAATTGGTATCGTCTTAAAGCTTGGTCTCTTGGACAGCAAATATCGAAAAATTGACCAAAAACATTAATTCTTTCACCATTAACTAGGCCGTTTTATACAAGGAGGGGTCGCTTTTTTCGTCAACATTTTCACAAGTAGTCGTCTTGGTTGGATTGACTACCCTTAATTCAAATGCTCTTGATTTTCGGTTTCATGATGGATGCATTAGCTAAGACGTTAGGTTCTTTTTTTTCACCTTCTTTTCCTCCTTTGCGTTGTGGGTTCAAGCCTGCCTACCTACTACCACTTTTTTTTTTTTTTACACCTCTCTCTGGGTGGCCTACTGTTGTTTTGATCCTCCCCACACCATCTCTTCAAACCCGGGCAACGACGGGCACCCCAGTTAATATATTACAAAGCATGGTCACACACATTTGTGGTGTAAATGAAGAAAAAAGAAACAAGAACGACCGACCGCGTTTTTGTGTGGCTTACCTCGTGTTCATAATGAAGAAGAAAGAAACAAAAATGGCTGCCCTGTTTCTTTTTATGCCTACAGGGTGACCACGAGGTATGCAAATGAGATGCTCCTGATTGGAGATAAAAGAGGAGTGATTTGGGGAAGGAAGGCATTCTGAAGTTAGATTGCGAGCAGAGAAGTTGTATTTGTAGAAGAGAAAAGTTGGATTAGGGGGGGAGAGAAAAGCTAAAGTTGCAGAAGTTCGTTTTTGAGTGGAGAGAAGACGCGTCAAGTGGTAACCAGAAAGTGAAAGTTCGGACAGCAGTGTCACACAAACCACAACATTTTTTTTTTTTTGTAATTTTCTTGAAATATTTGTATTTACTTTATCTGGAAAACATTTTTTCTTGGATTTGAATTCATTTCTTCTGTACTTGCACCCCCCACCCCGCGCCTCCATAAATTAAACTTATTTTAAAAATTGTAAAATTAATGTATGCATTACAATTTTCACCATATTTGAAGAATATAATTTGAAGAAAGATTTTCTTTTTCAATTTATCCTACACCCTTTGAAATTTTTGTAAGGAGTTAGGGTTAGGGTTAGGGAGTTTGTTGTTATTTTTCTTAGAAATTGCAAATTAGGTATAAGAAAGTAAATAATCCATTTCAATTTGAATCATTTTTTTCATCTTTCTGTTCATAGATTGCATTAATGTTGTGACCTTATGAGTAATGATTAAAATAATGGTTAAAAAAAAAAACTGTCATATCTCTCAGTGTTCTTTTATTAAATACTAGTGGGGGGGGGGTACCCGGCGTTTTTAGAGGTGTGTGTAGTTGGGGGGGGAGTGATAAAATGAAAACAAAGCGAAGTCATAAATATTATAAAAACAAACAATGTTAAAACTATTAAAAAAAAAATTGTGTAATTAAAAAAATGAACATGATGCAATACGAACGGTCCGGTGGTGCCCGTGTGTTTGAAAAATCCCAAAAAATTTGAAGGCGGGGGGGGGGGGGGGGGGGGTCGAACTCGAATCATTGAGGCGAAAGCGCAAAAAAAAAAAAAAAAAAAAACGTGATGAATTAACTAAAACTGAATTAGGTCAAATATCAATTCCACAGTGAAGTTTGTATTTGTTTAGTTTCAGTAATCACATCACACTCGAATTCTAAATGAATGTTTTTGTGTTCTCGAATTCTAAATGAATTTATTTGTTTTAATTTTAATTTAAGTGTAATGCAAGTGAATTCACGATATCGTTGCATTGTAAAAATAAATGTTGAGTTGAAATTACTAATAAATAAAGGCCATAGTTAGATTTCACGGTTGATGAACACTGTAAATACTTAGGTGAAAGTAGAGAAAAGTTTTTTTTTTCAAGAGAATGTACAAATTTATTTTTTGTCAACAGATGTTAAGAAAATAAACAGAAAAAATACTCCCATCATTAATTAATTAATTATGCAAAAAAAAAAAATGTTGATTTAGTGTTTCAACATTTAAACAACGCTCAGTTGAATCCAGTGGAATGAAATGGAATCAAGGGGGAGGGGGTCAAATTCTGCATGAGTACCATTATGTTTAATTTCGTCTTGTATTCAAATTATTAAGTGGGCTACCAGTGATTACAAAGTAACAAATGTAACGAAAATGCGAAAAATTCAACAGTAAAATAATTTTAATAAGTGCTCAGCTTCTAATAAAAATCCTAGTAAGTCAATCCCCGTTATTTGTTCGGTTGTTGTAAAAATGGAAAGGAAACTTAAATTTCGTTTCATTGTAATTGTTTTTTAATTGTTAAATTGTGCCCTCCCCCCAACGAATATAATCCAAAGAATAACAGTGCTTCTACAGTTTATTGCCGAAATTGTAGACGCCATTTTATTTCACGCACCTTTTGTGCAAATCCTGGTTAGACTATGGCCGAAGCACGAAATAAATAACCCAAAATGTAAAGTGTAGAACGATTGCCGTAAAAAAAAAAAAAATAAATAAGAAAGCAACCCACTTCCCCGTTCAAAAAAGAAACAAAACAATCATTTAAAATAATTTGTTGTTGACTTTTCCACGTTGGTTTAAATCAAAATAACGTTTTCAATTATTTATTTGTTGGAATAAAAAAAATTAAAAAAAAAAAAAAAAAACTATTTCATACAAATCCAATGTTGCTTTCATTGCCAAATTGTTTTATTAAACTTTTAAAATGTTTTACGCAAACTTTTCAATTATTCTTTTTCCAACTATATAGTTGCTTTAATTTTCCAAAGAACTTTTTGTAAAATTTATTTGTCCAAGAAAGAAAAAAAGAAACTATTTTATAAAAATCCGATGTTGCTTTCATTACGAAAGTGTTGTATCAAAACTATAATTTTTGTACGCAAATTTTTCACTAAATGTTTGTCCAATTATATTTTGATGAATTTTTATACAAAAAATGTTTTGGGTTTGTTTTGGTTATCAAATGGTGCTCGCCCATATTAAACCCTGATGAATATGTTATCTGATTGTCTGTTTTTAATAACCAAAAATGTTCTATGTAAAACTTCCCTGTTCTCATTAATGAAAGCAAAACATTTCCAATTAAACTGGTCTCGGAATAGACACCCCAAATGTCACCCTGTTAAGAAAGGCTTTCAGAATAGACAACCCGTAACCGTGTCAGCATACCCGGAAACCTATCGAAGTTGACATGTGGAATGTGAATGATGGTTTTGCCGTAATGTAATAATGTACCACCATATCATTCTATGCCGAAATTCCTAAGCTCCATTCACACTAATTAATTTAGGTGACTGAAATACGAAGATTAAGGACCAAACGTAATTTGCCCCAGGGAAGAAAGTGTATGTACACGTGAGGGAAAGAAAGTGATGAGAATTTTTTTCAGTGCGAGCTTACCAATTCAGTTAATTTTTGAAGTTAAGTGAATGCAATGCAAAAATCCATGCTGAGATAAATATTAGTATTGTTTGTATAATTCCAAGATAATTAGTAGAGTCAACTCATAAGCTAATGAAATAAATATTACCAAAAAGAAAAACCTTGTTTGTGCTAAAAATAGCGTCACTAGTAGAATTCATTTTGGTATGAGTTATATCATAACGATGATTAGAACCGCAATGCAATCTGGAAAAATGGGAACATGAAAAGAAACGGAGCGAAAACATACGAAACGCAGTAAACCGGAACGTCTGTTTTTAGAGATGCATATAGAAATGCATTGTTTACATTTTTAAATGTAGTAATTCTCGATGTGAATATGTTAAAGCCAACATAAATTGATTTGTTACTAATCGATATTGATTTGTTCGTAGTCATTGCAAGTGAAAAATTGACATCTTACATTTTGTAATGCGTTAACTGGAAAATTAATATGTAAATCAGTAATCGAAAAAAAGTAAACAGAAAAAGAAAACGAAACGAAATGGAATGTAAAGGAAATGATATATTATAATATTATATGTTAATGAGAAAAAAAAGAAAAGGAGAGAAAGGTTTTTTTTTATCCTAATGTTTCGAAATAAATTGTAAATAAGCAATGATAATTATGAGTTGTGCGTTTCCTGTAGTTGGAAGCATTTCAGTTTTTGTATGTAACTACAAAACCCCTAACCGGTGTGCGTTTGTAGTTGTTCCTCGTGAACGACGAAGTGACGATGTAAATGGGGAGCATGGGAGAGGAGGAATTTAATGGAGAGAAAAGATTTTACAACTTCCATTGATTCTTACAGGTTTTGGCACTGGACTCTCACCAGAAAAAATATAGGAACGTACGATTATCGAGCAACTGTAGAGGTAATAGGCCTATAGCTCACCTCAGATAATGTGCTGCAGTTTGTGTATATTACATTTACATGAAATGTCTTGAGTTTTAATCCTATTAAGGTCAAACTCAGAGGGGAAAAAATGACTTCATTTTATTTATAAAGAGATAATTTTATATTTGGATGACAAAAGTAAAAACATAAATAGCAAGTGAAGGTATTAAGAGTTAGGTTAGGTACTATTTGTCTCATTCTTGTTTTACCCATATTATAAAATTTAATGAACGTTTTCGTAGGGATTGAAATGTATAAAATGCCTTTTAAGATATGAAAATTGAGATATGAAAGCCAAACTAGAACCAATTAATTTCGTATCTAGAGACATATCTATCTATTATATCTATAAAAGTGAACGTGTCTGTCTGTCTGTGTGTCTGTGTGTGTGTCTGTCTGTGTACATTTCTCTACGCAATAACTCTGTCAATTTTTAGTCTATAGACTCGAAATTTGAAATACCGGGTACTGAGATTTGGGAAAATCGATGTGACGGGTGTCAGCCAGAAATTTGGCTGTTAAGGGGTCAAATTTCAACGATTTGACTTTTAAGAACTCTACCAAACTCCTCCGACAATTTTGGGTCTAGACACTTGAAATTTTAGATATAGGTTCCTTGAACCTGGATCTAACTTAATAAAGTGATTTGAGCCCGAAACTAAATTTTAAGGGGTCATAATAGGGGTCAAAGTTTTAAAAAATTAACCATTTTTTTTTTGTTTTTTTGCTTTTTTTGCACAGCATACACCTCCAAACACCCGAGCAACGCCAGGCACCCCTGCTAGTATATCTATAAAAACAGAGATATGTGTGCCACAGACGATTTCTGATTGGTTAATCCAATGATCACATCTCCTAAAAAACTATGGTTCCTACGCTCTTACCTTTACCATAAAATATTATGGCTTTATTTATTGTCCATCTTGGAAGGGTTTAATTTTTTCGTAACTTGTTATTTACAAATTAAAAAAATACGAAACTTATATACGAAACTAAACTACACGAAATCAAACACTCCTACAAACTTATTAGTACTACTAGCAAGCACACGCGCACACACACACGTTCACTACCGTCACGTTGTTATGGCAACCAAACCCGCTGACTTACATAAACAGTAAACACACACAGTAAATGTGATTTTCTTCATTTTCTCATTTCACTTGTGGTCTTAAATTCATTTCGGGTTTGTATTACTGTACACATAGATTCGAATAAGTTGCCAAAAAACAAATATATAACAAATAAATGTTATCAAAGGCAAGATAAGTTACTTTTCTACCAAACTGGATATATTTTTCGTGTTTTTATTCAATGTAACATATTTATTCAGCTCGAAAAACGGGGTTGTATTACTGTACACATAGATTCGAAAAAGTTGTCAAAAACCAAATATATAACAAATACATGTTATCAAAGGCAAGATAAGTTACTTTTCTACCAAACTGGATATATTTTTCATGTTTTTATTCAATGTAACATGTTTATTCAGCTCGAAAACCATACGATGTTTACCGATGTATTGGAAAATTCAAGATGGCGCCTCACTCCCTCTTTAACACGGTAAGTATGGGAAAAGGTGTTATAAATAAAAAACTAGAAAAAATACTATTAAAAACCCGCCGAATATATGTCACGGTAACATATATTGAGCGAGTTTTTAACAGTATTTTATTCAGTTTTTTATTTATAACACCTTTTCCCAAACTTACCGTGTTAAAGAGGGACTCAGACGCTATCTTGAATTTTCCAATACATCGGTAAACACTGTATGGTTTTCGAGCTGAATAAACATGTTACATTGAATAAAAATACGAAAAATATATCCAGTTTGGTAGAAAAGTAACTTATCTTGCCTTTGATAACATGTATTTGTTATATATTTGTTTTTGGCAACTTTTTCGAATCTATGTGTACAGTAATACAAACCCATTAAAAATATTGTTTTTGATTTTGAAAAAATATTGTGGTTCATTTGTATTTAAAAATATTGTGGTTCATTTTGATTAAAAAATATTCATTTTGATTAAAAAAATATTCATTTTGATTTAAAAAAAATATTGTTCATTTTGATTAAAAAACATTTATTTTGATTTAAAAAAAATCATTTTGATTAAAAAAATTGTTTAATTTTAATATTTGTTTATTGTCTTAACTCATATCAAATGTTTTGCTTGTGTTCTGCTTCAAATATTCATATTCTTACATGCATAATTTTCATTTAATTATATTAAATAAACTTAAAGTTTACTACAAATCAAATCGTGTTCCTTCACTTTTTAAAATGTAATTTATAAGTAATTAAAGAACGCATTCTAATCTTTAAAATCTATAATACAACGAAATATTCAATTGCTTATAATACTTAAACAAACAACTTGTGTTTTTTTTATTATTTTTTTTATTATTAATATTAGATGAGTTTCAGTATAAATCATCGTGTTCTTTATTTCAATCCAATTTGGAAGTTTTGTAACGCTGTCTGTAAAAATATATATGATGTTTATAATGACCTATGATTGCGTATTTATATACATTATTTTCCCTATCCTTCTGTTCATCGTACATTTTTTACTCCCAAACTTAAACATGGTGGGTGCATGGAATTCATTTACCGATACAAAAGAAATGATAAGTAAATAAATCCATAAATAAATATTATAAATGGTTTATTTTAATACTTGCCAGGATGTGGAGGAAAATGAATGAAGGGGGAGGGGAATAAAATAAAAACATTTTGGAAACAGATTAAGTTTGAAAGAATTGCTTTGCGCAGAAAGAAATTAATGAAAAAGGAATAAAATTAAATTTCTTTTCCTTCTTGATTTTTTTTAGTTTTTTATGAAAAAGGAAATCAAAATTAAGACTATAAAAAAACAATTTTTATTAAGAGCGAACCTCAGTCGTCAGGTCTGTAAAAAAAACGTGGAATAATCAAGAAATGTTTTCTAATACAAATTTTTTTTACTTATGTGTTCATTTGTTTCTTTGAAGTTCGTTTGTTTAATATATCGGTTTGCAATATCACTTTGTCATTCTGTCAGACTCAAATTTTAAATCTATATATCTATAAAAGTGAAAGTGTGTGTGTGTGTGTCTGTGTACATTTCCCTACGAAATAACTCTGTCAATTTTTAGTCTACAGACTCGAAATTTGATATACAGGGTACTGAGATTTGGAAAAATCTATGTGATCGGTTTTTAGCCAGAAATTTGGCGATTAAGGGGTCAAAGTTCAACGATTTGAGCTTTGAGAACTCTAGCAAACTTCTCCGACAATTTTGGGTCTACACCCTTAAAATTTTAGATATAGGTTCCGTGGACATGGATCTAACTTAATAACTTGATTTGAGGCCAAAACAATAAATTTTCAGGGGTCATAATAGGGGTCAAAGTTTAAAAAATTACCCCTTTTTTTTTGCTCAGCATACACCTCCAAACACCCGGGCAACGCCGGGCACCCATGCTAGTATATATATATATATGTGTGGAAATTTAACTAACTTTCTTGGATTCTGCATTTTTGGATTTTACCGTCATTGGATACTTTACCCTTCACTAGACTATCCATTCACATGAAATCACTTTTTTATTCACCCTATTCTCTCTGCTTATCTATGACTTACTTGTAGTTTCATCAAATACTTTTGCAAGCAAAATCCGATCCCGCATTTTACTAAATCCTACCCTCTGATGAGAAGGAAAGTATTTCTTTGAAACTCTGTGGATTAAGGACTATCCACTTATTTAGTGTTTCCGTGTTTCCTTTTTAAAATTAAATATGTTTTTAACTCTTTTTCAAAGTGTTTTTTAACATGTTTTATTAACTACTTGTTCTTATATATATATATATATATATATATATATATATATATATATATATAAAATCACTTGCTTTTATTGTCTTTCTTAACACTAAGATATTTCCATTTCTTGCATTATACTAACCTCCTCATTTAAGGATTTCACTTTCATTCTGATACAACCACAACTACGATGAAGACCTCAGTTATTTTCGTCAAAAATTGGAAATATTTTCGAATTTTCACCAGCTATGGGCAAATAGATCCACCGCCTTGTTGATGCCTTGGGAAAGGCAAAGGCTTAGGGAGTAAATCCTGACAAAAAAATCTGGTTTGAAGTCCCGATAGGCGGATGGTGAAACACAGCAACACATTTCTGGCAACTCCTGCAGCTACGCTGGTTTCGACCATATTGGTTTGCCTTTCCGTCCGACTTTATCTGCAACGCCGAGAAGGGGACTCTGGTAACTGGGTAAACCTAGATCTCTTTATCATCCGTCTAGGCCTGCATCTGAAGAGGCTTAGACTGTATAACCACACCAGATGCTGCAGTGCAGCAGACTAGATGCAGAACGCCATTGTCTTATGAGACAGAAGGTTGCCATCATTATCATCTTGCCTCCTCTCTCTCTCTCTCTATATATATATATATATATATATCACTGGCAATGCCTCAAGCAAGCATATTATTATAAATAAATGAAAAAGGAGAGGTAGTTTGCTTGAAGCATTGCTGGTAAACAGATATATGGTAATATTTAAGAAGGCTGGTAGCAATGTAGGATACTGACATGGGGAAATGATATGACCGATGAATAAAAGCAGACAAACAATATTTTATCAACAGATTTTTCACGTATAATTCAGTAAATATAGACTAACTGTTAAATATAACCAGAATGGTCTGTATATTATCAAACTGACCATTGAAAAAGTCTTTTAATGAACTGACTACAAAACGGCATTAAAAAACAAAAAAAAAGAAGCAAAGTTAGTTAATAGACTTTCTTGTGTGTGGCACGTTTGCTCAGGTGGCAGAATGCTCGCCTCGCATGCGAAAGGCTTGAGTTTTGAATCCTGAGTTTGGATATGTCTAGCTAATGGGCCCAAATGAGGGCGAAACTAGAGTTTTGGACTTCTGGTTTGTTGGCTGTCATGGCTCTTGTGGGCTGTGACGTTGTTTGACTGTGGAAATAATAATATAATCTCTCACATTCTGAAAATTTTACTAATTTTTATTGCATATTTTTCAATAATGTCCTTTTCTTCTATTATATTCCAATAAATCGCTTCACAATAGAAATACTGAAGAATGATAAATGTGAAGGAACTGATTTGCGTTGCCACCATTTCTGGTTATGCTACACCGGAAGTACATTAGCTGACTATAACCAAAAAGTTTTGTGATACATTAACTTTTAAGATACACTGAATTTATTTGGCAAAAAAATTGTCTGAAGTGAAGAGTCAGGATTTTTTTTGATTTTTTTATATTCGTTCCAGAATAAAAAAAAATTACAAACAGCATGTCACTTTTGAGGTGAAGAACAAAAAAAAAAAAAAAAAAAAAAAAAAAAATTAATCACTTTTGTAAAATTCAAATTCAATTTTTAAAAAACTGATTTGAAATTCAATTTCTTTTTTCAGTTTACCCCTCAACATTAATGCAAATATTTACCAAAAGATACTCCCTAAAAGTTTTCAATAAATCATTAACACCTCCAACAAAAAAAAAAAGGGGGGGGGGAGAAAACAGAAAAAAATTTTTAAGTAAAATAAAAATATAAAAATGCTACATACCTTCATAGGGAGAATTTTCCGGTCCTAAAACTGTATAATGCCTACAAGGAAAAAAAAAAAAATACAGATATTAAAACTTTAAATTCAACTTTAAATACACACACTATTTATAGTGACAAGTCCAATCCTTGTCAACAAAGATAGTCCATACCGATGACAAGTGATACTTCAAAACATGCATGTCTATGGATAACTTACTTTTATGCACGTAATAATATTTAAATATAATAAAATTAATAATTACAAATAAACGTCCCAAAATGTGGAGGCGACTAAAATGTAAACAAAGGGCAGATAACTTCTCTATTAAGGGTTAAGAGTGCTCAGGGAGCGAGAAGAAAGAAAAAATACTACAGAATCGCTAATAAAATAAATAAATCAACAATCATATATATATATATATATATATATATATACACACACACACACACTTCCGAATAGATTTATCCAACAATCAGATGGTATCGAAACCTGTGATTATAAGATTTACAAAATATTACTGGTTGTAATATTCTATGTATTATCCCATCTAAATAGGAATTGCTCAATATACAGAATAAAGCAAATTATAGTGATTCAATGAAATTAAAAAAAAAAACCTTATTCAAATCAAGGATTTTTTATTATTCCAAGTAAGACAAAGAATACTTTAGAAATTTTATCTCCTTATCCTATAGGGTTTCAATGTCTACCATCTCTTCAGAGGAGAAAATATTAGCAAATAGATATAACGGTATTCACCCTATTTGCTAAAGTCAGTTAGACATGGAAAATCATAATCAAAAATTGATTAAATAGAAGCAGCATAGCAGGGGAAATTGAAGAAAAGGATATAAATGTTTAGTTCCAAATTGCGTGGTAAAATCCAAGATAACTGTCCTTTAAAACAGTGAGGTAATGAGATCCAAGCTGTATATTGTGTAATCCACATCATAGAGTAGAAATCCAACTTGGGCATATTTCTGGAGTAATTCTTCTTTATGGGCCGGTGAAAAGATTTTTATTTTCTGGTTGGAACTTTTTATTAAAAACCTTAGTGTTACATGATAAGGGCTGTCCCCTGTTCATGTAAGTATAAAAATAGAGAGATTAGTTAAAATGGAAATAAGAGAAAGCAGAAATCGAACCCTGGACATAAGTTTTAAAGAACAATAGGTTTAAATGGAATGTCCAGTAAATTGTTAATTCGGATGAAATAAATAATAAATAAACTATTCAATTGTTAAAAGAATGTGGATAATAAAATATGAGTTAAATAAATTAGATATGTAGGTTAAATTCCTTTGTGGAAACTACACAAGGAAAATAGGTTATTGGGAAATCAATGTCGAAAACGTGCAAAGTCGCGCATGTTGAGACACGTGAATTTTGCTCACGTGGCCGGGATGCATGGAGTTCTCAATATAGCAGGTGGGAGTTAGTTGGTCGGGAGAGAGTCGGAGAGAGTCGGAGAGAGTCAGAGACAGTCAGTGAGAAAACTCAGAGACAGGCGGACGTCTGAAGCGAGACGTTACTTCAGAAACTAAAATGTGAAACTTTGAGTTCTTAATGAGGAAGTCACGACCGGTCGTCAGAAAATAAATTCACCATGTGTTTTGGATAAAGCTCATCTTTGTGTTGTAATTTCTACAAAAAGGTAAATTGTATTGTTATTATATGTCTGTGTATAAAATGTCATTACAACAACATCTCTCTCTCTAAGATACAACATCATATGTAATAAGAAGAACTCTCACTAAGACTCATATTATTACTAATAAGAACTCTCACAAGAAAAAGCATCACTTATAATAGTCTCTCTCTAAGACTCTTTAATGAAACAACTATATAACAACTCTCAATTTGGTGTTCGTGAACCTTTTGCATCAGCGATGCAGAAACCGAACCTGTGGTCGATACCACGAAAAAAAAAAAAGAAAAAAAGAAATACAACGTTTTAAAGGGGTCCAACATAATTTAAAAAAATAAATAAATAATACCACGGAAAAAGAAAAAAATCACACGATCACAGAATTCGAAAAAGAAAAAGAAACACAACGTTTTAAAAGGGTCCAACATAATTAAAAAAAATAATAATAAATAAATAATACCACGGAAAAAGAAAAAAAATTACACGATCACAGAAATGCGAAGAAAAAAAAATGAAAAAAAAAAAAAATTTGAACATACACGCACACAGAGAACAAAAGATACAAGAAATATTAAAAAGAAAAAGAAGAAAAGGCCGATATGCCGTAAAAAGAAATTCGTAGTAATGAAAAAAAATAGTAAACAAGTCACCAAACGTAATTCATTGATAAATGAATTGGCCTGTTAAAAAAAAAAAAAAAAACACACACACACACACATACACGCGAATGCAGAGATTGTGTAATCTATTATTGTTTTGAAATTTGTAGAAGTGCATTAGAAAATGTGTGTCAATATGAAATCGTTTGGACGAATTGTTGAATTTAATCTGTCAATCAAAACAGGAATTTCAAAGGTCGCATGTACTCTCTATGAAACGGCGTGTAAATTGTTTTGAAATGCATTTTGTGTTCATAGTGAACTTTTCGGCTTTTGCGTGTTCATTTATTTTGTTTTTGAAAAAAAAAGGGACAATTGTTTTGGACAGACTGTTGAATTGTTGTTTGTTACAGATGATTTTTTTTTGTTGTTAAAAAAAAAAAAAAGTTATAACTGTTGCAAAATGTTTAAATGTATTAAGGTATTTTTTTTTTTTGGAAAATGTTTTTATGATGTTGAACAAATATTGTAAATTGTCTTATGTAATGTTATGATTTTCACAGCAAGAATTCAAAGTTATCCGTAAATATACATTAGATTAAAATGATCTAGTAGAAAATAAGTTAAGACGTATGGTTGGCTTACAGATTCAGTTAGAATTTTAGAAGGGGGACAAGAATTAAAATTACGTAAACGGGCATTTGGAGAGATTTTAGATGTGATACGCCGTAAGAAAGATGTTTTGTTTTAGCATTTGGCTTTGTTGTTTTTTTTTTAGAGATCCTAAAATTTTTTCTCCAAGAAAAGTGACTTGGTAGGGATTGATAAGCACAAGAAGTGCCCCTATACGAAAAATTTGGGAACCTGGTTAATTAAGTGCTTAAAATAAGCTGGTTGCACGTAGACGACTCCAAGCAAAGTAGTAAATAAGTCTTGGCTTAGTTAATAAACAGGCGTTGGAAAGAATACGAAAATTCTTAAGGGGACCAGTAAACCGATGAGAGGTAGTCCCGAGGCAATCACATATAGCTTAATGAAGTAAGAGACAGGCAAAAATATGCCGTAGATTACGTAAGAAAGATATAACCTTGTATTTTTTTTAGAGAAGCATGAATGTGGGATATATCTGCTGGATCTTGGAGGCTCTGGTGAGAGGAAAGAAAAATCACAAAAAAAACGGGCAATTAGATAGAATTTAGGCGCAATTACGGTGTTGGGCGCGAAACGTGTTAGTTAGTTAGGGGTGATATTTCTAAATCCTCGTCGAAGTTTCAAAAATCCAAGCAAGGAAATCCGAGTGAATCCGTATGAGAGAAAAAAAAGGTATATCTTAAACTTCTGAAGCCAACCACAAAGATTTAAGTATATGAGCTTTGGTATGTCCCGTATGAGATAGTTATAGAATAAAAAACAAAGCCATACTTGATAAGACTAACCATGCGGAAAGAGAGATCAGAGCACTTTTGAGACGAAGGAAGTCGTCCATTTCGAGAAAGGTGAAAACCTCTAGTCTGCGGCATATGGGTGGCTGGAAAATAGCTGATGTGAATTATAGGAATACCCTACACCCAAAAAGTAAATGCCACAAAGATCAGAAAGGTTCTGATCTTATAAAAAAAATAAATAATTGTGAAATCGGCCGTGAAGGGCTGACTAAAAGAGATTTTTTTTGTGTTTTTTAGCCTGATCTTTCTAGCCGTGTGGTTGTGTAGATGTAAAAATAAAAAAAAAATGTACTAAAGTTAAAAATGCATACATTTTTTTTGTGAAATATGGAAGGGAGGGATGTTACATGATAAGGGCTGTCCCCTGTTCATGTAAGTATAAAAATAGAGAGATTAGTTAAAATGGAAATAAGAGAAAGCAGAAATCGAACCCTGGACATAAGTTTTAAAGAACAATAGGTTTAAATGGAATGTCCAGTAAATTGTTAATTCGGATGAAATAAATAATAAATAAACTATTCAATTGTTAAAAGAATGTGGATAATAAAATATGAGTTAAATAAATTAGATATGTAGGTTAAATTCCTTTGTGGAAACTACACAAGGAAAATAGGTTATTGGGAAATCAATGTCGAAAACGTGCAAAGTCGCGCATGTTGAGACACGTGAATTTTGCTCACGTGGCCGGGATGCATGGAGTTCTCAATATAGCAGGTGGGAGTTAGTTGGTCGGGAGAGAGTCGGAGAGAGTCGGAGAGAGTCAGAGACAGTCAGTGAGAAAACTCAGAGACAGGCGGACGTCTGAAGCGAGACGTTACTTCAGAAACTAAAATGTGAAACTTTGAGTTCTTAATGAGGAAGTCACGACCGGTCGTCAGAAAATAAATTCACCATGTGTTTTGGATAAAGCTCATCTTTGTGTTGTAATTTCTACAAAAAGGTAAATTGTATTGTTATTATATGTCTGTGTATAAAATGTCATTACAACAACATCTCTCTCTCTAAGATACAACATCATATGTAATAAGACAAGAACTCTCACTAAGACTCATATTATTACTAATAAGAACTCTCACAAGAAAAAGCATCACTTATAATAGTCTCTCTCTAAGACTCTTTAATGAAACAACTATATAACATTAGTATTACTGGAATTAAGTGTTGGTGAGATAGAATAGGTAGAAAGGAGTAGTGGAGGGGAGAGAAATTTAAAATGAAGAGATGGATGAGGGGGAACATATATATATACAGCAAAGAGTGACGTCTATAGACAAGTTCAAACACGCTATAAAAATGTTGAGTAACTATTTTGGTAAGTCAGGTTAGGCTTGGGTATAAGGAAAGGGAGGAAAAAGTGAAAGAAGCAGAGAAAATAAAATAAAATGAAAGAAAGGAAGAGGAAGAAGAAATAAATGAAATTTTGCATTTTTCAAGCTGAAATTAACCTTTGCCTACTTTAAACTAATTAAATTAATTACATCTTAAATTCTTTACTCTGTTTAAATCTATTAAATCCGGTCCACTCAAACAATACGTAAGGTGCTCTTTTTGTTAATTTTATACTCATTGATAATATCCTTTAAATGGGGAATTAAACTGAAGAATTAGAATAATATCTGTAAGTAAAATGTACAACTAAAACTAAGCGTATTGATAGAATTTGTTATTTTGATTTTATAATAATAATGATGATCCTTTACTGTTAAATCGAAAATAATACTGCCTTACTGGGAGGTATCAAAATTTCAGTAATAATAATATATAGCGTATTGATAGAACTTGTTATTTTAATTTTATAATACTAATGATAATCATTTACTGTTGAACAGAAAATAATACTGTCTTACTGGAAGGTATCAAAAATTAGGTAATAATAATTATAATATTTAATAATATTTAACTGGAAGAACTTTATACACACACACACATATTATATATATGCATATATTTTCCCATGCATATACCTATACATATACATTCACACATACATACACAATTATATATATACACATACCCACACATACATACTTAAAGGCTTAAAAATTTAAATATAAAGAAAGTATAAAACTAGTCATACTATTAATTATAATAATCGGTGCACATAATAAAACTAATTATAATAAAAACAAATTGGCTCCTATACTGCTAATAAACATTCAGAAAATAAATGTATAGGGACATGTAACTAAGGCTCTAAGAGTTGGGTTACATTAGTACCAACAAGGATGACGCATTATTGAGTATTACACGTCTATATTCATATGTGTGGATCGGGAAATTACTTTGCAATGTGGAATGTTTAACACTATTTGTGAGTAATAAAAGTGGACGATTTATAAAGCTCGTTAATTGAGAAGCTACATATTAGTTTGGAACAGTATTCTAACAAGATCCTAATTTAATGTGTACAGTTGTGAAAATTGAACCTCTAGATTATGCCATATATGTGCAAGTCATGGGAGGGGGGTCATATGCCTGAAATTGTACTTAAAGTATTAATGCCAAAAATGAATCTTTTGGAATAAACTACAAGTTTGTATACTATAAATATGTTGGTTTTTTTTGTGATTTATTTTAATTTAAAGTTCACCGCCTGTTAAAAGAAAACAAAAAGAAAAAACGATTATGCTCTGAAAAATTTCAACTTCAATAAATACAATTGTGTACACATATTTCATAGATTTATTTGTTCCATATCACATCTTCAGCGCAAAAATTCTTTATCAATTCGTAACAGGCAAAAGCTAACAAACACGTAACCCCCCCCCCCTAAAAAAAAAAACCAACAAAATCGACAAATATTATTTTCTGTTTTTTTTTTCCCCCTTTCATGGCCGTCTAAAACAATTGGATTCAAAAGTCATATATATATATATATATATATATATATATATATATATATATATATATATATATATATATATATATATATATATATATATATATATATTATATTAAAATGACGTATTCATTCTCAAAAGTAGGTGTATAGTGCAAGTTTATAATAAGTTCTATCAAAGACCAAATTTTCGAAAATTCTATTTTAATATTATTGGTTCTTGTCTTTCTTATGATATAACTAATATTATAAGCATTGAGCTTATATATATATATACATATATTATACTTTTCTTAGTATATCTGTCTGTCCGTTCCACTTTTTCTAAGAAACTACTGGACCAATCTGGCTGAAATTTTGCGTGGACTTTTGTTATAAGATGCAGCAAATTAAGTATTATAGCATCTGTTCAATGCACAGTTACAGATTAGTATTTAATGCACAAATCAGCACAAATTTAACCATATTCAATATTTAACAAAGCACTCATTCGAAGTCAACAGGCTATAACTTTTTCCTGATTTTAATGAACTAATTTAAAACGTTCACAATGAGAATAGAAAAATGTTTAACTAATGAAATGATATTTATTAAAATGTTATTTTATAGAGTACTATAGTGTTATATATATATATATATATATATATATATATATATGGCAATTAAGCTACACAGAATATTCTGCGTTTCATCCACACTAGGATTCGTCAGGCTTATGCCTTAATAAGTCTGATGAATCCTAGTGTGGATGAAACACGGAATATTCTGTGTAGCTTAATTTTCATGTATATTTTTACAACTTACTACCTAGCTCTACCTATGTATTGAGCACTGTGGAAGTAAATACTTAAACTTTACGCATAAAATTATATTTTGTATATTAATTTATGTGATTAAAGAAGTAGTCATATATATATATATATATATATATATATATACACACACTCCTATTAATGTGTTTTTTTTTTTGTGTATTGATATTCATATTAAAACCCCTTTTTTCTATTTATTTAAAAAGAAAATACAACTTTGTTATATATGGGTTGTGGAATTGCATTCATCTGCAAAAGATCTAGGGACCTCAAATGATCAGATTTTTTTATGGACTGTTCTTTTATGGGTCTTTATCGGGTTTAAATTGTTTTTAAAGTGCCAAAAATGGGTAAAAATTGAAAAAAAAAATCGTTAAACATTTTTTGCATTCATCTTTGTTTATTTTTTATTTTTATTTTATTACATTTTCACCCCAAACAAGGCAAATTGCCACTTTGGTGTAGGGGGCTACTATCAGGGGCAACAACTACTGGGGTATTATGTAGGGATTTGGGCAGCAAGATGTCGGTTCACGTTACACTTGAACTTCTGCACGTCAGTACTGTTGGGAAAGCAGGGACCTGGAATGGAATTCCAAAGTCTAGCGGTTCTGGGGAAGAAACTATTGGAGTAGAAAGATCTTTTACATCTAGGGATCTCTACAGTGTGGGGGTGGGATTTAGCAGCCTGTCGGGTTTGTCGAGGGTGCTTATGTCGTGGGGGCACATGTGATACAGTGGTAACGTCACCAGCTTGGAATGCTACAGCTTCGGTTTCGATTCTAACTGATGGCACCTAAATACTTTTTTTTTTTTACTTTTGAAATCACGACATGCCCTGTATTTAAGAATTCAGGTGATCAGTCATCTCCCTCTTAGTACAGACCAATAAGTCTCCTGTGCATCATAAGTACGTTACTGGAATCTGTGTAAAATAGAGAAGTAGTCAACCATCTCAGCAAAAATAACTTTCTTAGTGACATGAAATATGGTTTCCATTCTGATAGATCTACAACGGATTCGTTGACATCTATGCTGATGGCACAACCATCTATGGCAACACATCAAAGGCCGTAAATGACAAAGTTCTCTCTGATTCTCTCTCCTCTGATCTTGAGTGCTTGGTACAATGGGGAAAGAAGTGGCTGGTTACTTTTAATGCATCTAAAACCAAGCTTCTCACTTTACATCATCAACGCTCTGATCCCCATCTGGCATCAGTTGAAATGAATGGCTCTAGTCTTGGGGAGGCTCCATGTTTTGACAAGCTTCTGGGCTTGACCTTTACTCCTTATCTGAAAGGGAACACGTACATCAAATCTGTTGACAAGGTCACTGGAAAAATGGCAGGATCATTCTATCGATCCAGTAGTTATCTCACTGTTGATGACATTCTCTACCTATATAAGAGCCAGGTACGTCCAAGGGTGGAATATTGTTGCCACATCTGTGTAGGAGATGCTAGAAAGAACTTACTCTGCCTTGACAGAGTTCAAAATAGACTTTGTAGCCTAGTAGGGGATGCCCTTTTCTCTTCCCTGCAACCTCTTTCTCACAGAAGAGACATTGTTTTATTTTTTTTCATGGCAAGTGCTCATCTGAGCTCCAATCTATGATCCTCCCTCACCAAACTTTCATGAGAAACACTTGTCTAGCTGAAAACACTATCAATAATTTCCCCCACTCTTCATCTGTGCCTAAACCTAAACGTAGCTTCCATGAACAAAACTTTTTTCTCAAAACTGCCCACCTGTAGAACTGTCTTCCGTTTGTCTGCTTTCCAGCTGATTACAATATGGTTGTCTTCAAGTCCAACGTAAACAAGTTCTTGATGAGCCGTTCTCCTTAAGTAATCCAATTTTACCAAATTTCCACTACTAACGATTCTTATGATATTGTCCCATTGACTACTGTACACTCTTTAACCCTTATCCTCAAGTGGCCTCTGGGCCTGGATCAGTGGTGACTCCTATGTAATATATATATTTATATATATATACACACACACACGAAATCTGGACAAATTAAAATATATTTAAGTGTATTTTAGCTAGTAAATGCTGATTTTTATACAAGATTTTAGAAAACTTTAAAAATTGCTTAAAAAAAAGAAAAAAAAAAAAGAAAACAATATGATCGAATTTTTACCGAAACTGAACTTTATTCAATATTAATTTAAAAGAAAAAAAAAACAAAACAGAATTCAAAAAGAATGGTTAAATTGTACTGTTTTTGTGAATAAAGATCACGTTACATTTCTGAACTTTTGAAATGAGGACTGGTTATTCGTATTATTTGGAATCGTCGGACTACTGTCTTCGTCTTAAGAGAATGGCAGAAGAAATAAATGCTGTGTTTGAGATGGTGGATTATCTCAAGACAGATTAATGATTAAAAGATTTTAGCAAAGACCATGAGGAGGATGTGTCTATACTAGGAGAAACATAGTTGAGCCACGGTACAGTCCTGAGTCAGAGGAGAATGAGAAAAGAAATATAAATAACTCACACTGTTATAAGCTTAATCAAAAACATATGTAGACATGATCATTGGATTCTAGACTATATTTTCTAATCAAGAAGAGGATGTAATATATATAGACTGAGCTCATGTTTTCACATAAAGGGTATTGAGATTTCGGAAAATCTTTTTAATCTGTTTTCGGCCAGAAATTTGGCTGTTAAGGGGTCAAAGTTCAATGATTTGACCTTTGAAAACTCTACCAAACTCCGACAATTTTGGGTCTAAACACTTAAAATTTTAGATGTCGGTTTCTTGGACATGGATCAAACTTTTTAACATGATTTGAGCCCAAAACAATAAATGTTAAGTGGTCAAAATTGGGGTCAAAGTTAAAAAAAATTTGACCTCTCAACCAATTTTTAGTCTAAATATTTGAAATGTTACATAAAGTGTAGTCAGACATAGGGCAAGCTTTTTAATCGGTTTTTAGCCGAAAATTTGGCTGCCAAGGGGTCAAAGTTCAAAAGATTTTACCTTTGCGGTCTCTAGCAAACTATTCAGCCAATGTTGGATCTAAACATCTGAAATTTTACATAAAGTGTATTCAGACATGCAGCAAGCTCTTTAATCAGTTTTTGCGCAAAAATTTGGCTGCCAAGAGGTCAAACTTAAAAGAGTTGACCTTTGCAGACTCTACCAAACTCCTCTGCCAATTTTGGGTCTAAACATTTGAAATTTTAAATGTAGGTTACCTGGATATGAATCAAACTTTTTAATATATATATATATACATATGCACATAAAGTTATGAATAGTACATAGGGCCCGAGCCAAGCTGGGCTGAACTGCTAGTCAGGAAATAAAGCAAAGCATGAGTAGTCCGAGTGAAAATGTAGCTAAACCTCAAACAAATTGTTAACAAGGGTTTTTAACTTGCATATTGGGCATGAATAACCTCTCTTTCATCTAAAAAAAAAAAAAAAAAAAAAAAAAAAAGTTTACAAGTAACCTTGCCGAAAGAGGGTCAACGGCCGCCATCTTTAAAATACAACTTAATATAAAAATTTTGAGACATAAAATTCCTGGCATTTCCTGGCATATCATATCCATTATTCCTGACAAAAAAAACTTTATTAAATTAGAAATACAAAAAAATTTTTTTGCAGTAAAACCTCACAGGGCCCACCTCAAGCCAGCTTGACATTTTCTTAGTGTTTTAAATTCTAATGATAGGTAGCTATATGCTTAATAATAAACTGACACCAGAAAATGACTAACCTCTGCCATTGTTTTCATACTTTTTTTTTTTTAAATTTCTTATACAAATATGAATATAAAAAAGGTACAAAAACAGACTGAGTAGGTAACAATTTTCACATTAATTTCTAACATTTCATAAAAATCGGTACAAAATAAATGCAATTTATAATAAAGGAATGGTCAGTTGGTCGGATGCTAGGACAAGGCTTTTGCATAACCACCACGAAACAAGTTCATGAACGGACCAAAGAACATTTCTTGTCAAGAACTAGTCAAAGGCAACTTCATCATCATCAAAATCTGGCTGTGGTGAATTAGTGTAGTGGAGGCCTTTGCAATTACCACACAAGTTTGAACAGTGAATGCAATGTTTCCTGCAACTGTATCTTGCTATAATACACCCTGAAATACAGTTACACCTAATTATAGCCAACAAATTTACAGGACCAGGTGGGAAGTCAGTCTTGATTGGTTGTTGGTTGGTTGGTTGTTTTTGTTTTACGGCATATCAACCCTTTCCGGGTTATTTAATGCCCAATCCAAAGATTTTGAAGAAAATTTTTTTTATAGAATATATTTGTTGTTTTCACGTTGGTTTCTATTTAACCCAAAGTTGGGACCCTAACAGGTACTACCACTCCAGGTCAGAGTGGACCTGGGAGCAATGGTAATTAAAGGGTGGCTCCACACTCTCCAAAGCCCACAAGCTGGGGCCTCACCACTGGATATAGTTTAAGGTCATATCCAGGACCCCCATTGAGGGACTTTTACCCTCTGCAGGGGGACAGTTGGCGTATTCTAATGCCCCACCGACAGGGCCTTGATTGGTTGTAATCTACCATCTGAAAGTTTCCATCCCCACTTGTCAGGTTTTCATTGGTTTCTACCTTTCCATTCCTGAATTTGGAAGTAGACTCAAAGGCTGTGGAATTTCGTAGCTGCTCTCGTTGGTAGCAATAATTTGGCCTCAACATGCTTTGAGCTTTGTGCAACCTTTTCCTTAAAGCACCTTGTCAAAGATGATTGATGTTTTCCTCATCATTACCATTGTACAGGCTTCAATAACCTCTTCTGCACTGCTATCCTTGCCAAACACTTCTACCAGTTTGAG
This sequence comes from Euprymna scolopes, assembly GCF_053919585.1. NCBI lineage: Eukaryota > Metazoa > Mollusca > Cephalopoda > Sepiida > Sepiolidae > Euprymna > Euprymna scolopes. Next base: position 42,080,925 of record NC_136526.1, on the reverse strand, counting down.
GAAGTTTCTATTGTTCATCACCTTTTGAAGGGACACGTCCTTCCCTATTCCATGAACACTGGATGTAGAATCACAGCCCAGTAGTGCATGGATGAAAAGAATGTTGGAACAGATCCCATCTCCCAAAGATTTCCTCATTTCTTTGATGCTTCAGACTTTCACACTTTTTGCATTAGCCTTTGGTTGTGGCATAAAGAAGATGTAACCATCATCTCTATTGACACGATAACATAGAAGGACCAATAAGTCAGTGTCATCTGCTATCAAAATGCTTTCTCTCATCTGTGCCAGTTCTAGAACAGTTTTCACAATCAATACGTCAGCATCTCCAGATACATGAACTACTTTACAACCTGCTTCCTCCAAACTCTTTCCCAGCAAGTTGATGAACAATTGTTTGTTTTGTTGATTAGCAATGGAAAACATCCTTTTTTAAATTGAACACCATTAAAGGGGCCAGTGACACATCAACACCAACAGAGCCCCCTGCCTGGTATTGGTGAGTTGCGTCTTTAATGGATGGACCACTTTCATACCCATCAAAGACAATGCATGCTTTTCCATATCTAGTTGTGACATATTTGCGGTATTAGTCACAAATCTCATCAAATGTGTTACCTTTTTGCCATGGGAGGCATTGAAGTAGTGCTCCACCATCTAAGAGATACTGTGGACCTGATTGTACAAGGGAAGTCAGTTCTGATGATGTGTCTGCCAAAGCCGATGAACATACTATCTCTATCGATGTAGGCAACATCGGGACACTTGCTTATCATCTAATTCCGCTCAACTAGTTTAGTGCACTCTTGTTCTGATGGGTAGTCTAAAATAATCAAAAAGTGCAGGTGGGTAACCACAAAGCTCATACTGGAAATGTTCTTGCTGCTGAATTGAGGGTTCACTGGTAGATAGCACAGTTTCTGGAATAGGAGTTGTGGATCAGTCTCAACTGCTTCATCTTTGCCAAGCAAAACTTTTAACCTAAGTGTAATTGCCTGATCCTTCTTTTTTTCCAAGTGTACTCGTGGATGTTTTCTCCAACCATTGAAGCGATGATTTCCTCTCCTATGGAGTTTGCTCTGTCCACCTTCTCCTTTTTGACTCTAGTTACTCACCTTGAAATGCTTTGAATGGACGGACTTTCCGTGAAAGAGTCATATGTTTGGTGAAATGCAAAGAGCTTCCACATATCCTTCATATCTCACTCTTTTCTTGCTGAAGTAGCGTCTTGGTGCTGGTCACTAGTGCCATAACGAATGCCTGCTAGTTCTTGAACTATAAACTTGATTTCAGCACACGCTGGCAGCGATAGCGTCCAAACCAATCGTTGAATTTCGTCCATTCCTCTATCATGAGTAAAACCTCAAGACATCTTCATGCTTTTCATTAGCACCTGCTCAATAACCAGATCCGTCGACAAGCCAGCCCAGTAGCGATCACTCCATCTAATCACATGGAATCCTTCAGAAAATTTCTGGTACACTTCAGGGTGAATTTTTGGTAACTCTTCCATTTGCTGCAAGTACAAGTAGGCCAACTTTGAATATAGGATGTGAAAAATGCTGCAGCAAATATTGGCAGCATTTTTCTTACAATGTTAAGGTGCAATTCCCAGTTTCTGGTGCGCTTTGCCTTGATAGACACTTGCAGGGTCTTCACCATATCTAGATATTGAATCCACAATTTTACTGTTCGCTGGTCAATCATCACATCCTTCACATGGTTAATTCTCTGGGCAATCCTGGTCACAGACTCTGATGACAGAACATTATCCAATGCCTCAGTTCCATCAGTATCCCCTAAGCTTCCTTCAGGTGTTCATTCTGAGAAAATGACTCTTCTGCATCAGTGTTAGGTTGCTCATCCTCAGTGACATGTGAAACTGGCAAATCATAGGCTTTCGCTAAAAAAATTAGCATTCAGAGCAGCATCAACTAAGAAGTGAGCACTTGCAATTGCTTTGCCACTTAGCATGTGCTTGACTGTGTTTTCAGCATACACAAGTTCAAAAAGTTGAACCGAAGAAGAACCTGTGATCAAATGATCAATTGACCCCAGCAAGCTTATTTGTGTATGGAGCCCACCAAGTCGCAAGACAAATGATTTCAGGAGACTGGAACTAAGCTGTGACTTGACTCTTATCATTATTGGCTGATCAAATGTTAGAATTTGTGTAATGTTGTGTTCCTGGCTAAATCACTAATGTAACATAATGTTGAGTACACACAGGTTAAGTTATTAGGGTTTATGTTGATCATTGGCAAAAAAAAAAAACTGTCGCTAACTCCCAGGATATGTTCGTTTGTGCACTGACTGCATAAGGCCTGACTAAGAGGTACTGGATGTAAAATTAGTGAAACCTCCCAAAGGATGTCAACATTAACAGTGGAATCGACAACTTTCTTGGCCTGGAGCTCTTTCAATGTCACTGGTGGTTTGTTGGTGTGCTGTGAATCTAAGTACTTCATGTTGATCCTTCCAACCCTTATTATATCTTCTGAAAGGACCTGAATCCTTGAAACTGGTTTTGCTTTAACTTTTCCAGGCATAAAAGATGCTATGATGTCCATACCGTGGAATGAGTTGAATCCATCAATATTCCTTACATTATGGTCCACATTATCAGTTACGAACTGCACAAATTCAGTTTCAACAAGGGAGAGAGTTTCAGTGCCATGAACAAGAGCAGCACTTTTTTTGAATTTCTGAACTTCTGAGTAAGATGAATAGAAGCCATGTTTATTCAGATTAAGTCAATTAAGAATCGCAATTCAAATTGGTTATGCATTTCCACTGCTAAACACAGGTGCAAGGAAAACTCTGGGTCCAACAGCCTGAATTATCGCTTGACCTGTCGATGCAAGTTTCAAATCATTGTCTTTGCCCGCAAATATTTTTCCTGAGAAAGATCAATGTTTTAGGAACATATTCAAGAATTGCATCCTAGTCAAGATCATTCTTAGACGGGTAATATTCTGAACTTGTCTGAATAGTTTTAATGTCATTCGTGATAAGCTTGGCTGCTGTCTCTATGATTCTAATGGGCTCTGATTCTAAGTTTTCTGTTGAGCGACTCTATGCATAGAATTCATAGAGAATACATTTTGCTGTACTTAAGAATGTAATAACATTAGGTTTCCCATTGAAGTCGAGGTCAAAGACTTACATGAATAATTATGTGGTCCGAGCCAAATTTGCTACCAATATCTGCGCGCACACACCAAGATATAATCTGATCAGCCATGTGGCTGTCATTTGAACGCCAAGTGACGAGATGATTTCAAATGATATATTATTTATTTATATTGATTATTTAGTTTTGCTAGACATGAATGTTCGTTACCATAAGGCGATTGGTAGTCGCAAAGTTGAGTAGCCGTTTTTTAAAAAATAATATTTCTATTACTTTTTTATACAACTTTAATAGTTTATTTTGGAAGTATAATCCATAAAGAAAATAAACAATCCACTTTTAAAAGAGAAATTATGAGTTTTTTTATTTTATTCGCAGTTTCGTGTTAGGGGTGTAAAAAATTCTGATACACCTAGAGCAGCTCCTCCCCAGATGTGGCAACAGTACTCCATCTTAAAACTATTTGGCCTTTGGCTAGTTTCTTGGTAATTGCCTAGGGAACCCTTACCATGGTATCCCAATTGGGTTGCCGAGGCATTTTGTTTTGCAGGCCAGAGTCCTCTTACTCTATGGCTCTGGCTTTTCAAATCATACTTTCCCAACCTTGTGTTACATCTTCCTGCTAGGAGATAAACATTGTATAGACGATCAGTGCAGGCATCTATTATCTCTTCAGACTTTGAAGAGGCCATATTAGCACATATTATAATATCATACTCTAACACACATTACACCAAATGTCCCTATTTACTTGCTTTCCCACGAGGGCACAAGATCGTTTTTTTTAATGTGGAGAAAATGCAACTCCCCAGAAAAGAACCCACTGGATAGAGGGGGGAAAAAAAAAAAAAAAATTATCTGTCATGAAGAACATCTCCACTGACTGAGGACAGAAAAGGTGAAGTGTAGCATCAGAACAGATACCACACTGTGATCTTGGCCCGTTATATATATAATTTAATATATTACTACTGTTAACCAGATGTAGCAGTTTTCTTTTTGTTTGTTTTACAGAAGAGAGATTAAAACATTTTTCCCCAAAGCATACTTAGTTTATGTAAACTTAGTTATGTTTTTGTTATAATACAATGAAAATGTTTAAAGAAATATTAGCTGTTTATATTATTTTGATTAATTCAATTGATGCCAGATGGGGATCAGAGCGTTGATGATGTAAGGATAGGAGCTTGGTTTAAGATGTATTAAAAGTAATCAGCTACCTCTTCCCCCACTGTACCACGCGCTCAAGTTCAGAGGAGAGAGAATCAGAGAGAACTTTGTCATTTACAGCCTTTGATGTGTTGCCATAGATGGTCGTGTCATCAGCATAGATGTCTCCGAATGATTTAAGTATGTGTGGAAGATCGTTGATGTAGATCAGGAAGAGAGTTGGGCCCAGGATGGACCCCTGAGGAACTCCAGCATTAATATTCTGGGCCTTTGATTTCTGCCCATCAACCACTAGTCTTATGAGCCTATCAGAGAGAAATGATTTAATAATTGAGAAAACATTTCCAGTTATATCATAGATTCTCCCAACATTTCTGCCAATGTAACCTCCGACTTTTTTCAAGTGCATCATGTCAAACTCTGGAATTTGTATATAATTTTGAATAGAAACCCATGGAGGTAGCTTGTTCTCATTCAGTCAGCCATATACCGGGTAGAAGTCTGAAGTATTTCCCATGAACTTTTAGTGCTAAGTAACAATCAGTTCTAAATGACAATCTTCTGAATGTTGAAGGTTCAATCCTCATGTTATATTGTCATCTATATATTTTAAAGACACACTTTTACAAAATGCAGCCATCTCTAATGTAAATCTCACCTGCCTGTTTAAATGTATGTATGTATATCTGTCTGTCTAAAACTTTTCAAAACATTGGTATCATTTTGAAGCTCGATCCCTCGGACGATAAATATAAAAAAATTGGCTAGAAACAATTTTCTTTTACCCTCAACTGGGCACTTTTCTACAAGGAGGGGTCGCTTTTTTCACAGAGATTTTCAAAAGTCATCCCCTCTTTTCGTTTGACTAGACTTAATTTAAACCTTCGCCACTTCTAGTTTGGCGATAGATGCAACAGCAAAGATGTCACATTTTTTTTTTTTTTTTTTCACATTCTTTTTCTCCTCCGCGGTACGGGTTCGAGCCTGCTTGCCTCCTCCCACTTATTTTTTTTGCTCAACACACACCTCCAAACACTCGGGCAACACCGGGCATCCAGGCTAGTGGTATATAAAATTTGACTACTATGGTTTTTGTAATCCAACAACAACCTGTTAAATCAACAAAGTTTTATTTATTTTACAGTGAAGTATGACAAGTGAAAGATAGTTGAGTCGGTATGGAGGATGGTGTGTGGCTGGTCAGTTAGACAACGGCAGAAGTGTGTCACTGGTTTCTCTCTCTTCTCTGTTTTTACTTATATTTAAAAGTTGGTTGGAATTACTGTTCACTTATTTTGTCATTCTTTTTCTATTGTATTGTTTTATACTTTTAGCAATTCCAATCCAGAGTTTAATATTTCTCTCTTTGTTTCCTGATCTCGGTATTTCAATCGGAATATAGGGTTGACATCATCGCCAAAAATCCGATTTACATCTGGTTTTGCCCAGATCCAATATTTTCTGGTTGTCGTCTATCACTTATGCAACATTCAGTGCAGGCGATACTAAGAATACAATTATGAATTACTTGGGACTCCTACCCAAGCTTCCTATGGAGATTTAATAAAAAGTTTAGTTCGAAATTCCATACAAATTCCCCAGAAGGGGATTGGAGATTGCAGTGTACAAAACATTGTGAAAATAAAATCTACAATTAGAATTGTAACCCAAATAATACAAATTATCAACTCACTAAAATATTATGTTTGAAAAATAAAAAAAAAATAAATAAATGACTAATAATTTATACCTGACTAGCTTTGCCTAGTCATAAAATATGCTTAAATATGATATTTTATTTTGTCCAGATTTCGTATATATTATTATAGAGTCATGATTTCAAAAGTAAAAAGAAAAAAAGTATTCAGGTGTCATCAGCTGGAATCGAAACCAAAATTGTAGCATTCAAACCTGGTGACGATACCACTGTACACAACATAACACACATATAAACTGATTATAACAATACACATGGCCGATAAAACGCTTTGGATAATCACAGATTTCAAGGGGTTTCTGCTAAAATAGTCATATTTTAAAAACCAAAGCACTTTAAGTCTTCAAAATACCACTGTTTTGTTCGGAAATGAATATACTTTCAAATGAATTAATAAATAATAATGTGCATTATATATTTTAAGAGTTTGAAGCAAATAAAGTGATAAAAATGAGGAACATCATAAAACAGCATTTTCAGTAAGATTTTGTAATGACACCCCCTGATTTGTAAACACTCGTACCGCGTTTCTCTTAAGAATTTTTTCATGAAATTTGAAAATTAACTAGAAGAGATGTCATTTTTAATAGTTTCAGGTGTCCAAAATTGATTTGAGCACTCGTTTTTTTGTTGTGTTAAAAAAAAAAAAATTTCAACATGATGGGTATGAAACAAAATTTCTTCGGACACCCACTGTTAAATAAAACAATCTTTTTATTATGTTTATCCATTAAAAAATAATTGTACATTGCTTTCTCTCTTGGTAGGTAGCAATTTAAAAACAGGATATCCGAAAAAAAAAAAAAAAAAGAAAATCGTTTGGAATTTGAATCTAGACTGATGTAATATTAGTAATAGCATCAGCAGCAGCTGCAGCGATAGCATGGCGTAGACACATTTTTTTGTTGTTGATTTTTATTCCAGATCGATTATTTTTTTTAAATTGAAAATCTGGTAATAAAAAAATTTCTTACATGTTTAGTTAGAGCTATTTTGTTATCAACCATATAAATATTTTAAAAAATTGGATAGTAGTCAAATTTTTAAAACAGAAAAACGAACACGTGAAAAATGGCTTAAATAAGCCTGTTTCGATATTAAAATTTAAAAAATCGGTGAGTACCCGGGTGATTTTGGGTGTGTGGTCAGGGGTGGATAAGCGAAGTAAAAAAAAACAAACAGAAAAACGAACGTTACATGAAAAATGGCTTAAATAACACTAGTTCAATATTTAAATTTAAAAAATCGAAAAAAAAAAAGACATCTCACACCACTATTCGAACCCAAAACGTTTAGATAATGAACCAACGCGCTAACCAACTGAGCTAATGCGATGTACATGAAATTTAGTCAGTTTTTCAACTATTTAAAGTAAATCAGGTCATGACGTCGTCTGACGCATGCGTAGAACTGGTTGTCGTCACCAGAGGACCGTTTTTGTTGCCCCCCCCCCTGTCGAAAATTGTCGATTTTGGGGTGAAAAAATTAACGTTTTTGGCCAATTTTTCGATATTTTTCGAGCCAAGGATGGAGCTTCAATATGATACCAAGTTTGTGAATTTTTGTTGTGTCTGTCAAAAGTTTTTAGCGGACACACAAACACACATACAAACATGTTTTTAACCCCTTAAAAACTATTTTAACTGGCTAAAGACCCATAAAAGAATGGCCTGTAAAAAATCCAATCATTTGAGGTCCCTAGTGCCATTCTGTGACTTTTAGTTTCAGAGGTGATACAGTTTGAAAATATGGAGACAAACAGACAGACATATACGTTTTTTATATATTAGATGTTACTCGAGTTTTTTTATCTAGAAAAAACCTTAACAACATCAGATATAAATTACTTCTTTCTTTGGAACTGAGAGAAGCGAAGAGATATGATTAACAGTGATATTAACGCAGAAACAAGGATAGTATTACGTCCATGATTAACACATTATTATTCAAGTACACAGTCCAATAAAAAATTATAGAGAAATGTTACAATTTGTGAACAAATCAATCAAGCATTGTTAAAAAAATTTTTTAAAAATGGCAACATCTGTGTATAATAAATGTTGCTTATATTCAATCAATAAACTAGATACATATTTACATTATTCTCCGCAGCAGCAGATTTATCACAATGGTTGTTTGTCGTTATTTGAAATAAAAACAGCAAAAAAAAAAAAAAAAAAAAAAAAATCTTGTAATATACTCGTAGGATTCAGTTTCTGGAGAAATCGAGGAAGCAAAAAATCGCATTCTTAAGAGTAAATCGACCAGAACGGGCTAGAAACACCCTTTTTATCCACAACTAGCAGGGAAGACCCAACGTTGCCCGGGATTGAATGATGATTAATGAATATTTCACATTCCAATATTTTTATTGTCATCGAAAACGGTGAAATCGTCCATTTTTAAATCAAATCGACTGATCGTCTGCTCTTGTTAGGGATCCATTGCGGTGCACCGGGAGGAAGCTTCTGTTGCAATATTTTGGATGTGTAATGGAGTATGATCCCACACAGTCGGACGATTCTATTTATAAACAATGCTGCTAGGAACTGACGAATCGAATTAATTCACGTCCTGCTACCAACCAATCAGAAACCAGAATTGCTCCATAAATATTAAACCTTTTCTGTAGCAATTTCGCATGTTTTTTTCCGTCCCGACACGGTAAGAATATTTTGCTCTGTAGAACTGTCTACTGCAAACCAGTCACCTCTCAGGACTTGTGTGCAACAACGAACCATTGGAAAATGTTCTGTCTACTGCAAACCAGTCACCTCTCAAGACTTGTTTAGAACAACGAGCCATCAGAAACTGTTCTGAAACTAAACATGGCTTACACTTCTAGTGTTAAGCAACAATGAGCCTGGCCAGTACCAGATGGGTGACCATTTGGGACAACTAGGTGCTGTATGCGCTCTGTGTTTATCTCGGCATTGTTTCCAGTCATCCTGGACTTCTTCTTGCCACTGGACTCAAGCAGTGCCAATTATGGAAAGGTGTGGTTGGTGACTGCACAACCCTTTTCACATAATTAAGCGCGTAGGTGCCCCCTACAGGGGGTATCCTTTGTCATTCGAGACTGAACAGAGGCATAAGATTTTTTCTGTGATGGAAGGTTGCAGAGCAGCACAAGCCAACTTAAATGATTGCATTTTTTATGGATTCTTTTTTTTTATATGGTTCTTTATACAGTTAAAACAGTTGCTAAGCAGTCAAAATAGTTGTTAAGAGGTCCAAATCGAAAATAAATTAGAACTTGGCAAGCTTCAGTCTACTTCAACCACTCTCCTATGCATGCGCAAATATATACACATTAGTTTAGTTCTAATCAGGACTCACATGGTAACGTCTCAGGCTGGAAGGTTACAAATTTTGTTTCGGTTTCAGTTCTAGCTAATGGCACCGAAGTCTAATTTTTTTTTTACTTTTGGAATCGCAACTATATGTTGCATACAATATCATATGAAACAAGTGAAGCATGCATGGTCCCCCGTGAGTGCACAGTGAACGAGGCATAAAAAAAATGGCTAAGTTCAGCATGTCCCCCCCCCTCCCCATTTAGCTCCAAAAGTCCCCATGGGATGTCAAATCCTGGTGAAAATGAACGGCACGGCACAGTTTTAGGCTTTAACATATCTAAATTTGAGTTCTGCACCATGCAAAAAAGAAATGACAACATCCATCATTGCCCAATTCAGCCTCAAAAGTCCCCAAGGCATATTTAAATTTGAGTTCAGCACCATGCAAAACTGATAAACATACGCAGAAAATTTTGGACAAATATGATAAAACAGTCCCAAAAATGGAGTGTTTTTATTAGCCCTAAAAGAGTCCCTGGGGTACACTAAGAGTTATCGCGAAGTATAGACAAACAAAATTATACAGAAATCAGCTAGTTACAACTTTTCAGAAAGTTTTATAAAAATCCAAGGCATCAATTTTTTTTAATGAGCACAAAAGTGTCAATTTTAGCCATTTTAACCTGGGGGAAGGGGGGAGGGGTCCCAGAAAATCTGTTCGGTTATGTTTTTACTAATATATTGTTTGTGCAACCCTTCCACCATTTTGCATTTATTTTATTTTTTGTCTTTTTTTTTTTTTGTATTGGATGGGTTCCACATTTGAGTGCTAGTGCTTCTCTAAGGAGGGCACCCACCAACAGTGAGTGCTTATTGCCGCAACTCCACTCCGTTATCACCCCCCCCCCCCGATCTCATGATCGCATACTCATCCTGGCACTAGTTGTTTTTGTTGGGTACTCCTTTGCAGAAGTGGAACCTTTTCAGAACTGTGGGATTCCTCGGGAGCATGCACTATCACTTCTGCCTCTTGAAAATTGTCTAGCTTGGTTCCATCGCAATACAGCAAACTCTTTGACCCACTCTCTCAAGATGTTATGCTGTCAGAATCTTTTGACAAGAGATGCTGATGTTGTAGCAAACAGATACTATCCTTTATCTTAACCAAAAGGCAAGAAATAAAATTACATTTTTTTGTGATAAATATATATATAGTGCATCAACACATAGTTTTTTTTTTTTTTATAAAATAAATAACCTTACATTTCATTTATTCATACCAATAATATTGCGAGGTCTGTGTTTGCACTCAATAATTATAAAAAGGAAACATGTTTTAAACTTTTAATCTATTCCCTTTTGTCTGTCGGTCTGTTCTTGATATCTTTAAGCTGTTTCACTAGTTGATGTTATCCATTTGTGACATCAAAGAATTTGTTTGCCTGGTTTCTTCCAACTTTGTTTAGCAATGTCATCCATTGTGCACAAAACAAACATACAAGGTAACAACAAGATCAGTAGTAGTGGCATATGTGTGTGTGATTATATATAAATATATATATATATATATATATATATATATATATATAGTCTGTTTATTATACAAACATTATTAGTTACATATGTGCATACATGTTTCAGTGGAATTCTAATTCAAGGAAACCACTTCATCAGACCAAAAAAAAAAGAAAAAAAAAGAAGCGATATTGAAAAGAGAGTCAAGATTACATTAATTTTTTTATAAGATTTTCAGGTGTGGGTTATGCTTTGAAAGAAACCACACTCAAATCTATAAATATAAAAGCGAAAATGTATGTGTGTATGTGTGTGTTCGCTTTTTCTGTGTGTCTACAAAAGGCTTTTTTCAGAGAAGCGGTCGGTCGCCTAACAACTTTTTAAAACTTTTTATATCACATGTAAATCATAATATCTCAGAGTTAACAATGGAGCTCGCCTGTCTATTTAATTTGCTCGACTTCGGGAAGATAAATATTCAACATTTGTCGCTCGCCGCATGTGGATTAGTCTTTTTCCTATAATAAAAGCGACACCAATTCTGGCTGTATTTTCCGGCGATAGACGGAAATGTCCGAAAGCAATCAGCTTTGATCAATGTGGAAATATTTTCCATATATCAAACAATTGCTATTCAATTTGGACAAGGGGAGCTGTTTCTCCCTACCCCCAACATCTTGGGGAAAAAAAAAAAAAAAAGCATTCCACACTAAATGATATTCCGCAGTCAAAAGTTGACCTCGTTAAGTCATTAAAACGTGCACCTGCTAATTTAAGTAATTAAATAAATTCAAACGTGTTTCTGTTAGCATCTCGCGGTGGTGCAATGGTTAACGTCGCACTCTTTTTTTTTCACACTTTCATTTACAACTTTGCCTCAACGGTTCCAGTTCGATCCTCATACTTACCTACCAAAACATTTTTATTTTATTTTACCCCCCCCCCTGACTCCATTAGCAAGGAACAAACCTTACGACCAATCTCAACTGCAAGAAATGTCGTTGAAATTTTAAAATTAATTTTTTAAGTGTCGTAACATCCGGCCATAGTGATCTAATGATTATAACATCATGATCTATGCATGTGAGCTTAGGTGACCAATTTTATATTTCAACTTTAAAGTGCTCAACAATCAGAACTGAGTTTCTTAAAGGGGCTGACATAATTATTACAATTATTGAAGGTGCCATCAGCTAAAATCGAAACCAAAACATAGAGATATCCAGCATTATTTGTTACTACCTGAACCATGTCCATATGCATATAAAACCTTAAAAAAGTAAATTTAAATGTGTATTTGTGCATGCATATATGGTATATGTTTAGTTGACTTATACCTGCCAAGTTGCAAGTAACTTTTGAACCACTAGGGATATTTGCACGATTCAAAGAGTTTAGAACTCCATTTACTGAGCTCTTTATAAATACTGTGATTAAAAAGCAATAATCTCAAATAAGATTCAAAATGAAGAAAAACTTTTATCATGTACCTATTTTTCACGCAATGAAGATGGTATATTCCAAAAATCACATAAATTGATCAAGTACTTTTTTTTTTATTTTTGAAAAAACAAATTTGTCATTTTTTACCGATAAGTGAAGGCTGACGCCATTTTTATATTCTTCAAATTTTATTCGTGTTATGTTGATTAATCGGACTACCATTCTCATCTTGGGTGTTATTCGCACAACGTTTCGGTCGTTGCAACTTGCGACCTTAAAAATTCAGAATTGCATCTTCAATTTGTTTTTAATTTATATAAAATGACCTTTCTAAAATAATGTTTTCATTATTTGAAAATTTTATGTTTTGAAAAAAAAAAAATATATATATATACACGTGTTATGTTAATATATTATTGTTTGGTTTTAAATTATGTTTCGGTTGTCTGCCCCTGGTTCCTTCATTGATGCTGTTTTTGCCCCCGAATTGTCACAGAACAAAATTTGATTAAAAAAAAAAAAAAAAACCCTACCTGATCAAATTACGTGATTTTTGGAATATTTAATCTTTGTTCAGTGACTGGTACGCACATTTTACACACATTTCTGTATTTTTTTTAACTTTTAATTGCCGCCATAAGTACCAATTTGAATAAACATGCAAAAAAATCTTCATCTATAGCCTCGAGCCCCTTGAGGGGCATAGGCCATCTACAACTTTGTAGATGCTTTTGTAGTGAGGAGTTCTTTTTACAGAGTGAGAGTGCTGGCCCCACACCCAATCTTCCCAGAAGGTACATACAGCGTCCAGTCTTCCCAAATAGTCACCCATCTGGTACTGGCCAGCCTCAACGTCACTTAACTCTAGTGATCTGGAGAGAACCGTTGTGTTAACATGATTGTGTTGTACTAAAAAAAAAATCTACTGGGAAACTAAACTTTGTCGTGACAAACAATACTAGTCTAGTTTTTCTTTCATCCACCAAAGGAATTTGGACGACACTTACCATTCCAAAATATTTGAGGGTAAGGGTACAGCCTTCACATAGGGAACAGGATCCTTCATAATGCGCAAGTAATCCTGTTTTAATCGTGCTGTGGCAGTTGTGTTCGCCCGTTTGCAAGCCATCTGAAAAATTGAAATGAAAATGATATAAAAAAAAACAAAAAAACTGGAAACATTCATTAAATAGTCAGATTGCCGATAACAAAGAACCAAACAGTTTTATAGAAAACGTCAGTTCTAAGAAAGACCACAACCGATATTTTTTATAGATGCTAGGCTATGCACAAACTCAATCGAAAACATAATGTCCTTGGAAAAGGTAAAAAATTACAATATCATGTACAATTGTAATATCACGAGAAGGCCACCCAATGTTGCCTTGTCATAAAATATGCATAAGTATTATATTTTAATACATACAGATTTCTTATTATTATAGAGTCAAATTATTATCCAATATATAATAGGGATTTCAAAATTTATGAAAATATATGACTTGAGTACCATCATCTGAAATCGAAACCAGAATGTTTAAGCGCACTAGCCGTAGTCATTACTTAGCTCTCCAGTATCGTTACCGTCTGAGCTACCGACAGATGGATACAAAAAGTTAAAAATTAAGCAACTTTGAGCTATGAATGTTTAATTTTGCGCATGTGCAAAAGTAACAGCAAGAGTAATGTTTTATTTGACTTACCCCCACCACGGTCAACTGTTTTAAATTTTTACCTCTTAGCAACAATTTTGGCCAGCTAAAAACCCAATTGAAAGTGTTCATGATGTCCAAATACCCTATATATAAATTTTCAACCACGCAGGCCAAATATTCAGAGAGAAGTTTGGTAGAGACTTTTTGCACACACAAACACACACATATACACTGACAAAGTCACATATACAGGGTGTCCACAAAGTCTGACTACATTATGTAGCCAGACTTTGTGGGCACCCTGTGTATGTGTGTGTGTATATATATATATATATATATATATATATATATATATATAATTATTGCTATGATAATTTTTTTAATACCTATGGACATTAATGTTTCATCCTTTCAGGAATCTATCAATGCAGGGAGTTATGATTACAGCTGGTTGAGAGATTCGAACCTGGCCACAAACCCATCTGACTCTATTAGCAAGGAACAAGTCTGGCTACATAATCTACACGGTGCCCACAAAGTCTGGCTACATAATCTACACGGTGCCCACAAAGTCTGGCTACATAATGTAGTCAGGCTTTGTGGACACCCTGTATATAAGTACAAGGATTTAATATGTTGAAAAACACTTCAGCAAGGATTAAAACCATATTTATTTTTAGAAAAGGAAACACAAATGAAGATATAAAATGATGAGATAGATAGATAGACATAAAAAATATTTCAGTGTGCTAGAAAATTTTCATCTTAAATTCTATGCAATTATGCATATGTTTGCTGCCATACACTGTCCACGCTGTGCATATATTATTACTTTATAAAAGCCTTAACTTAAACAGTGTTGTAAACATACGCTGCATGTTTTGCTGGTACATACGGTTACAGACATTGCAGATGATAGATGTTTGGCTATAAAAGAAGAGGGGGGCACAGAAAACTGAAAATACCTCCGGTCAGAGTCAGACCACTCAAAAGATATTCTCTTTGTTGGCAAAAAAACTTTTTTTTTTAAATGGGAAAGTCATATTGTGATAGATAAGATAGCAAAAAATCTCACTCTGCAAGTTTGTCATTCAACCTTGGGAAAATAAGTACCACTTGTAATATCCCCCTAAAAATAAAATAAATAAAAATAAATAAATATCATTTGTTTATAAACTGGACTTGCCGTTTTTGTTTTGTTTACATTCTGCATTCAACCTTGGGAAAGCAAGTATCATTTGTGATATAAAAAAAAAAAACAAATAAATAAAAATAAATATTATCTGCTTATAAACTGGACTTGTGGTTTTTGTTGTTTTGGGAGGTAGTGGGGGGAGGGAATTCCTTTGTTGCAGGGTTGACCAGGCGAACAACAAGTTTCGACCAGCACATCAAGTGCAGTGAACGCACAAGACCATGTTCAACATTGTAACAATACAATTAAAGATGTGAAAACAAAATAACACTAGTCAATAAATATAGGTAAAAACAGCTTTAAAAGTTAAGACAGAGTAAAGTAGTTGATAAAAAAATTAATGTCAATGCTTTTTCAAATTTTATCGCTGTTAACTGTGTTGTTTTCTACATAAATCCAACGAACTCATTATTTAAAAAAGATTTTTTTAAGGAGTCACCAAAACCACTCAAGGATAAGGTTAATGAATGTCAGGTGGTAGTGTAGTAATTGTTAATGGTGTAGATTAACTTGTTTACATTGGACTTGTAACCAGCCAGGAAGCAGGCCAATGGAACAGTGTTCCACCGGTAGCCCGTTCATAGAATCTATATTTAGATTAATTTAGGCACAGATAGAGAGTGGAGGAAATTGGTGAGAGTGGTTGTAGCTAAGATTGGAGCAGAGACGAGCACTTGCCATTAAAATAATGATAGAGCAGAGACAGGCTTGCAACGTCTCTTCTCTGAGAAAGAGGTTGCAGGGAAGAGAAAAGCGACATAACCTACTAGATTTTGAAGGCGGTTTTCAACTTTATCAAGGCAAGATAAGGCACACTAAGCAGCTCCTGCCCAGATGTGGCAACAGTATTCCATTTTAAAGCATACTTGACTTTCATACAGATAGAGGATTGCATTATCAATGAAATACCTACTGGAACAGTAGAATGATCCAACTCCAAGCTCGTCTGAGCTCCAATCCCTCGTCCCCCCCTCGCCAATCTTTCACGAGAAACACCCGTCTGGCTGAAACTACTGTCAATAATTTTCCCCACTCTTTATCTGTGCCTAAATCCAAACGTAGATTCCATGAGCAAAGCTTCTTTCTTAGAACTGCACACCAGTGGAACTCTCTGCCGCTTGCCTGTTTCCCACCTGACTACAACTTGGACGTCTTAAAGTCCAACATAAACAAACTCCTGACAAACTGCCCCCATACATGGGGGGCACCACTTATCAAGGCCCGAAGGCCACTCAGGGATAAGGGTTATTGCCTGTACAGTAATCAATGAGATAGTATTGTAGTAATCATTAGTATTGGGGGTTTTGATAGAGTGTCTTACTTAAGGGGGCGGTTTGTCAGGAGTTTGTTTATGTTGGACTTGAAGACGTCCAAGTTGTAGTCAGGTGGGAAACAGGCAAGCGGCAGGGAGTTCCACTGGTGTGCAGTTCTAAGAAAGAAGCTTTGTTCATGGAATCTACGTTTGGATTTAGGCACAGATAAAGAGTGGGGAAAATTATTGACAATAGTTTCAGCCAGACGGGTGTTTCTCGTGAAAGATTGTCGAGGGGGGACGAGGGATTAGAGCTCAGACGAGCACCTGCCATGGAAATAACGATAAAACAAAGACAGGCTTGCAACGTCTCTTCTGTAGGAGAGAGGTTGCAGGGAAGAGAAAAGGTATTCCATAATCTTCATCATTCAACTGACAATCAATCACATTAACCCTAATCCTTAAGTGGCTTTAAGCTTTGATAAGTATAAAAGTTGAAATTGGAGAAGAATGTTTAGACTCTTGACTCCATAGTTCTGGTTTTAAACACGCCTCTTAATCATTAGGTTACACCAGAAAACAAATACAATAAAACCTCTGAAAGTTTAGTTCAAATAATAACCCTGTAATTTAGACCAATTAACAAAAAATAATTACTTTTTGAAAGTAAGCCAGGATTCAACCTAGTTAAAAAATACAGAAAAACCTTTATGATGTATGTACCAATCATGGAACGGAAATGTCATATTCCAAAAATCACAAGAATTGATCAAGTAGTTTTTTTAATATAGAAAATAAAGATTTTTTTGCGATTTTAATAGTAAATCATAGTTATTAAGATCTCGATAGTTTGAATTGAGTTATCTCACTCTTATTAATCAAACATGGCGGATCTAGACACAATGTCTCGCTTCATGATAAAATTTGTATTTCCTTAGTTAAAAAACAACAACAATAACAGCAAAAAATACTTGATCAATTTATGTGATTTTTGGAATATGACATTTTCGTTCCATGATGGGCACGTAAATCATAAAGATTTTTCTATATTTTAAATTAGATTGAACTCTGGACTTGCAGCACATTTTTGTTTTAAATGTATATATTTATTCACTCATATTCTGACGAAACAAAATTTTGATTTTAAAATGTCACATTTAATGTTTGATATCACATTCTTTGTTTATTTACCAAATTTTGGATTCCATGAACAAAGCTTCTTTCTTAGAACTGCACGCCTGTGGAACTCTGTTCCGTCTGCCTGCTTCCCACCTGATTACAACTTGGATGGCTTCAAGTCCAACGTTAACAAATTCCTAATGAACCGCCCCCTTAAGTAAACACTTCATCAAATCTCCGCACTAACGTAATGTACTTGCAATAACCCTTATCCCTGAGTGGCTTCCGGGCCTTGATAAGTGGTGACCACTGTGTAAAAAAAAAAAAAAAAAAAGTCTGGTCTTGAAAGGGTTTTAAAATTAGAAATAAGTCCAGGCGTGTTAGCTTATATTTCACTAGCTCTACCCATCTGGTGTTGCCTGGGAAACTTTCCACTTTCATTTTTTTTTTTTTTTTTTTTTAACTATGTTGCTCTCTATTTTATACTATATTATTACGTTTTTTTTTTTTTACCTATTATTTGAAGCATTCAGATCACTGCTCTTATTCTGAGTGTTATTTTCACAATATTTTGGCCGACATAACCAGATAAAGAGTGGGGGAAATTATTGATAGAGGTTTCAGATGGACGATTGTTTTTGTGAAAATCAGGACCGGGAGGGGGGGGACTATAGATTGGAGCTCAGAACATAACTAGAACATTAAGGTGCCTTCAATAAGTTTCCAGACATTTTTTGTACAAGCATTTTGAATTGTCGTAGACTTTTGAAAATTCAACATGTTATTGCTATACATCTTATGAAATGACTGACCAATTTTTATGATTTCAGGTTCAAATGAACAGCTGCAGCAGGAACTGGAATACACCCTACTAAAACCTGATTGTCACAGCTGGTGAATTTCAAAAATGCAATCTGGACGTGAGGACACTTTAGAAGAACGATATGCAATAAAATTCTGTTTTAAATTTGGAAAAAATGCCACCAAAACACATGGAATGCTTCAGACTGCTTTTGGACCATCTGGCATAAATCGAGTACCAGTTTTTGAGTGGCATAAGAGATTCAAGGAAGGCAGGGAGTCTGTGAGGGATAATAAGAGGTGTGGGAGGAGTAAGGTTGGTTGGTTGTTTTTGTTTTACGGCATATCAACCTTTTTCAGGTTATTTAATGCCGAATCTAGTTATTTTGAGGAACGATTTTTAATGGAGTATATTTTTTGTAAGCCGGATTCTATTTAACCCATAGTTGGGACCCTAACAGGTACTACTACTCCGGGTCAGAGTGGACCTGGGAGCAATGGCAATTAAAGGGTGGCTCCACACTCCCCAAGGCCCGCAAGGTGGGGCCTCACCATCGGATATAGTTTTAGGTCATATCCAGGACCGGAGGAGTAAGGAAATCAGAACTCCAGAGTTGATTGGCCAAATGAAGAATTTCATGAATAAGGACCATCGTGTGTCTATAATAGAGGCAATAAGTGCATAGTTTGGTGTTCGTGTGGGAACTGTATACACAATTATTTGCGAGGAACTGACGATAAAAAAGATTTACACAAAGTTTATCCCAGACTATTTGACCAAGATGGACATCAAAACAGTTCCTCACTCTCCCTAATCAAGACCTTGCTCGCTGTGACTTTTGGTTATTTCTTAAATAAAACCTTAGAGGTTGTCGTTGTGAGACAATCGAGGAGATGAAAGAGGCTGTGATGAGGGTCATTGACATGCTCACACTAGAGGAATTCCATGTGGCCTTCCAGAAGTTGTTGGAACAGTTCAAGTGTATTTTTTTTTTTTTTTTTTACAAAGGAATCACCACTTATCAAGCCCAAGAGGCCACTCGAGGATAAGAGTTAAAGAGTGTGCAGTGATTAAAAGGAAAATATAGTAATCATTAGACATGTAAATTTGGTAAATTGGATTACTTAAGAGGAACGGCTCATCAAGAACTTGTTTACATTAGACTTGAAGATGGCCATATTGTAATCAGCTGGAAAGCAGGTAAACGGAAGAGAGTTCCACAGGTGTGCAGTTCTTAGAAAGAAACTTTGTTCATGGAATCTACGTTTAGGTTTAGGCATAGATAAAGTGTGGGAGAAATTATTGATAGAGGTTTCAGATGGACGAGTGTTTGTCGTAAATGTTTGGCGAGAGGGGATCATAGATTAGAGCTCAGACGAGCACTTGCCATGAAAATACTGATAAAACAGAGACAGGCTCGCAACGTCTCTTCTATGAGAAAGAGGTTGCAGGGAAGAGAAAAGGGCATCCTTCACTAGGCTACAAAGTCTATTCTGAACTCTGTCAAGGCAGGATAAGCTGTCTTCCTAGCAGCTCCTGCCCAGATGTGACAGCAATACTCCGTCCTTGGACGGACCTGGCTTTTATATAGGTAGAGAATTGCATCAGCAGGTAGGTTTCTACTGGATCGATAGAAGGAGCCCAATGTGTATTGCAACCGGAGGAGATTACTTCGAAAGGGATTAGAGTTTCATGTGTACACTATTAAAAGTGCCCATACGAAAAAAAGTCTGGAAACTTATTGAAGGCACCTTATATATATATATATATATATACATTATATATATATATATATATATATATATATATATATATATATATATATATATATATGCATATATTAGGCGATGGCGAGAACCATCTTTCTCTATGACTGTGAGATGTGGCCTTTGAGGGTGATAGATTTGCACAAACTGGAAGTCTTCGACAATGACTTTGCAACTTTCAGTACTGCTGCTGCAGAAGAACGATAACCTATTAAGCAGACCTAGCATAGAATTTAATAATACCACTTTTTGAGGAGTTTTTCACTCCAATGCTAAGTCATGGTTTCCATGGGTCCTAGCAAAAGATGTGCCATGATCGCTTTCATTTTTAAGAAGAACTAGCAGGGGTACCCGGCGTTGCTCAGGAGTTTGGAGTTGTAAAAGAAAAAAAAAAAGTGCTAGTAGTCAGGCAGGCTTGAACTTGTGACGCGGTGAAGTGAAGGCGGAAATGAAAGTGAAAGAAAACGTGACATCTTACTACTACACTACGAAGCCATAGGAAGTGAAAAGCGTTCAAATTTAGCGATGTCAATCAAAAAGTTGACTTGTGAAAAAAGTGAATACGCAGGTGCAGAAAAAATGAAGGTTGGCTGAAGGCCAGTTCAGCATTCCGCAGTTTCATTTATTTGTTTCCCCACGATGTTGGGGAAAACCAGCTCTCCACAAAAAGGGAGTGTCCAAATGAATAGCAATTGTCTGATATGAGGGGTTTCCCCCCACATTGATCAAAGCTAATTGCTTTCTGGATGTCTTAGTTTCGCTTTTAGTTTTATATGATTTGTTATACTTGTATACATGTTAAAACAAAATAATTTTCACGTCTAAATTCTTTGACATTTGTGGTCATCTCATTGGTCAATCACGGGCACAACATCAGTCTACATATGACCACTTCACTATGTTGTGTCGTTGCAACCAGTGAAATCTGTGTAGAGTGAATGACTACAAAAGATTGAGTATTGAATAATAATTCATTCATTCAAGCGATGTTTTGCCTGGTACAGGCATTGCCAGCTATGACTTCATCTATCTCTCTCCCCCAAGGTATTTATGAATTCATTGTTGCTCATCATTCAGAAACCCATTTATTTCTGTTTAAGCAGTGCCCATATTGGGCAATTTTCCTGATCATTTTACCGAACGGAATCTTCTGTTCAGCACGAGATACGAAACCATAAACAGAATTATTCCAAATTGCTTCTGTATTGCATCAGTCACCTGCTTTCCATGATCCTCACGTTATCCTGATCGGGAGAGGGGGAGTGGCTGAAATGGGTTCTCGACCTTGCCCAAGGGTCTCTCACAGACTAGTGGAAGGGAAAGAGGCGTTTCACTTTTCCTTTGACAGTAGTGCTGTCCCATCCCTATACAGCGCTTAGCCTTCCCAAATGGTCACCCATCTGGTACTGGCCAGGCTCATTGTTGCTTAACTTCAGTGTGCCAACGTGATTATGCCGCTTTTTTTCTTTTTATTTTGAATAATAAAAGAACAGCTGACTACAAGGCAGTTATAAAAAAAAAAACGACTGACTCTCAAACATGGCATTTTTTATTCTCAGCACCAAAATCAACAGTCTAAGCAATTTCTGAAATGGCCTTTCCCCGTTACAGGTCTTGTGCAGTTCTAGGAGGTCCACCCTTCAAGGCTTTACCTTCTCTCTTTGAGAAGGGGTTAGTTTATTGCTAATCGCCCGAGACGCCTCTACCGGGAATGCCCATAGGACTGCCTGGGCAATTTTTGCCTCTTCAATCCAACTTTCCGACCCTTGTGTCACATCTTCCTTCTATGGAACAGAGAGAGAGAGAGAGAGAGAGAGAAATACCAGATTCTAAGTGACAGAGTCAAATGCAGAAAAAGCAAAGAATCAGATTCTGCAAGATTTACAAAAAGTCTGAATCAATTATAAAAAAAAAAAAAAAAAGAGCACCAGCCAGTGTTAACTGCTGGCATTCCGGCATATTTCTCGAGACATTTCATTCTTGCATTACTTCCCCTGTTTTCTAGATGGTGATAGCTGATTTGGTGTCCCTGAAGAAACATCTTCCAACGGATATTTTAACTGAAGGAATTTATCACATTCTTAGATTTAATTTTTGTGACTTTTGGAATCTTCATTCCATGACAAGTAGATACAAAATAAAAGTTTTTCTTCACTTTTTTTTTTTTATTGTTGTAAGTGCCAATCTGAATAAGCACCTTTTGGAAATATGACATCTTCCTTCCGTAACAAGTAAGTACATCAGAGAGACTTTTGTGGGCATTCATGCATTACTTCCCCTGTTTTCTAGATGGTGATAGCTGATTTGGTGTCCCTGAAGAAACATCTTCCAACGGATATTTTAACTGAAGGAATTTATCACACACCTATTATGATTATTATTATTATTATTATTAGTAGTAGTAGTAGTAATTGTATTATTATTATTAGAGGTAGTTTGGCATAAGAATGAGACTTTTCTGTAAAAAAAATATTTATTTACTTTCAAGAATGTTTCACAAGTTAAAATTACAAGAAATAAATATTACACATTTTTTTAATAAAAGTAAATATTTTTCACATTAAAATAAATACGAATTATATACGTTTGAAGCCAAAACAACGCATTATTACAAAATAAACATATTTATTTTGTTTGAAATTGATATTGAAATTCATAAATATATTTTGAAATAAAACTTCATCTTCAGTATGTCTTTTTGTTTTTGTCAGGTTGTTGAAGCATCAAGGAACACACACCCTAACATGAATTACGCGTGACCAACGCACCGTTCCAACATTTAAAAAAACTGCCGTAAAAACAACAAATGAACTTCTACTGATTCTATGCTCCAACGACAACATAGCAAAAAAAAAAAAAAAAAAAAAAAAAAAAAAAAAAAAACATACTGATGATGAAGTGTATCTTCGAAATATATTTATAAATTTCAATATAAATTTCAAACAAAATAAATATCTTTAAGATTTTTGTTCCTTAGAAGCGCCGGTTGAGTTTGAATAAAATAAATACGTATTATATACGTTTGAAACCAAAAATAACGTATTATTACAAAATAAACAGACATTTATTTTGTTTGAAATTTATATTGAAATTCATAAATATATTTCGAGGTAAAGCCTCACCTTTTTTTTTTTTTTTTTTTTTTCTTCCTTTGAAGATTGTAATGCCGGGTATGGGGCAGCCAAACCAGCTGCCAACATTGCCCCGCTTTTTTATTGAAACCAACCGAGAGCTCTTTTTAGTATCCTCGCTGTTCCATTAAGTGCAATTGTCTGAATCTCTTTTGCACTTGGTTCACCAGGAATATTAGTTAGGTAGGACTTCAGGTTCTTCTTCATAAGTCCTGTGGCACCTTCAGTATGTCTTTCTTTATTTTTGCCATGTTGTTGCTGGGGCAGATAATCAGAAGGTAGAAGTCCGTTTGTTGTTTTTACGGTAGTTTTTTTTAAATCTCATCATACTGATGATGAGGCTTTGCCTCGAAATATATTTATTAATTTCAACAGAATTTTTAAACGAAATAAATGTCTGTTTATTTTGTAATAATGCGTTGTTTTGGCTTCAAACGTATATAATTCGTATTTATTTTATTCAAACTCAACCAGCTCTTCTATCAAGGAACACAAACCCTAACGTGAATTTTTCACATTGTTCCACTTATTTTCATAATTTGTCTAAGAACGTGAATAGTTGAATGCCACACGGTCTTCTACAAATATTGCAAACAAAAAAGTCTAACTCTCTACTTTTGCAGAATACAGACTGTGCCGAAATAATAGCGATATTATTTAAAAATCTATTCTTAACATAGAGGGGGAATTTCTTAAAAACTATTCTGTACTTTCACCTAGCAAGTTAATAAACAAAAGATACCGCAAAAATCCGATCTAAAAAAACAGCATGGTCCGTAACCACTATCAACAATTTTCTCCACTCTCTATCTGTGCTTAAACTTAAACGCAAATTCCCTGAACAAAGTTTCGGTAAACATTACCTTATGCTACAACAGAACATCGTTCACTCTAATTTGTTATTTTAGGGGTATTCGAGGTCGCTGACAATGAATCTGATAATCAAACTCGTCGCAAATTTACTATTTGCATGGTATGAACCCCTGGACCCTGGGAATATTTTATGCCATTTCACCACCTTCAGTAGTGTTTTCTTGGAGTGAAGTGACTTATCACATCGCGGAGGAATCTTTAGTGGACATTTGAAATAACAAAGTTTAAAAAAAAAAGTTTCATTTTTTTTGTGTGTATTACGTAGTTTTTAATTTTAACAATTTTACTACGTGCCCCAGCATAGTATAAACACCCCAACCTCCCCATGTTAAGAACGGCTTTCGAGGTTGGGGGGGGGTTTATTCTGAAAGTCGTTTTTAACATGCTGTGTTTATAATATGCTGGGGGCACATCATAAAAACTTACAAATTTTTCAAACGTTCAGTGTTAATTACCTCCTTCCTCTCCTGTTAAGGATGGTGGCTCACTGGCTCATTTATATTTTACTGAACCAAAGAACAACAATATTGGTTTTAAAATCAAGTTCCGTCCGTCTTTGTTTAAATTCTTTGTCAACTGATATTTGTGCTTCACAATGAATTCCTTGAAAAAAAGTCATTTCTGCTTAATGTTTCACGGTGAATGTGGACCCTGTGTATACGGGTTTTAATTTAATGGCTGCTCCCTGAGGTTTTCTTTCACTTTCTTCATATATATCTCATACACTTTTTTTTCTTTCTTTTTTTTTTTTTTTGTTAAATCGAGCGTGTTTTTTTATTTTTGGAATTTTTTTTATTTCTTTAATTAAATTTTGTACTTGTTTTTATTTTATTTTGATTTGTTTTTATCATATTTTCCCCATTAAATATTTTTATTTATTTTTACATTTATTTTTTTCATACGCATTCAAATAATGCTTTTGGTTTGTTTTTTTTTTGCCTCAAATAGTACCTTCAAAAATGTTTTGAAAACAAAATAAAAATAAAAACAACCACGAAATAAAAGTATGAATCAAATTTAATTAAAGAAATAAAAAAAATTTGAAAATTAAAATAAATTCAAGTTCGATTAAAAAAGAAAAAAGTGTATGAGATATATACAAAGAAAGTGAAAGAAAATCTCAGGGAGCAGCCATTAAATTAAAACCCTTTCATGCAGGGTCCACATTCCCCATGAAGTACCTTTACCATTTTTTAACTATGCAAACAAACGGCTATTTTTTTTTCAGGATAACAGAATATTTTAAAACACATAAATATTAATCAGAAATGACTTTTCCATGGAATTCATCGTGAAGCAAAAATTATCAGCTGAAGAAAAATGTAAACAAAGCTGTAAACACTATCAATAATTTCCCCCACTCTTTATCTGTGCCTAAACCTAAACGTAGATTCCATGAACAAAGCTTCTTTCTTAGAACTGCACGCCTGTGGAATTGTCTTCCGTTTTCCTGCTTTCCGGCTGACTACAATATGGTTGTCTTCAAGTCTAAAGTTAATAAGTTCTTGATGAGCTGTTCCATATAAGTTATTAAATTTACCAAATTTTCATTACTAATGATTACTATATTGACCAATTTCTACTGTACACTCTTTAACCCTTATCCTTGAGTGGCCTCTTGGCCTTGATAATGTGGTAATGCCTTTGTAAAAAAAAAAAAAAAAAAAAAAACAACAAAGACAGACGGAACTGGATTTTAATGCTAATATTTCTTGAGGTTGTCAGTGTTCTAGAAAAGAACAAAGATTTTTTTTTCTCCTTTCTTTGTACAGATTTTTTTTTTCTTACATCATCGGAAGAATACCGATTTACAACAAAATATTTGGATTATACCAAAACAATGTAATTAGTTTTTTTTACTTGATCGTCACCGCTTATCAAGGCTCTGAGGCCACGTTAGGATAAGTTTTAATGAGTGTTAACATGGCCACCGAGATATAGAAGGCCTGTTAACTGAAAAATGCTTGCAGCCAATGTAGGTAAGATTTCTCGAACTGTTACTATCAATACTATATAACGGCATTTCTCCACGTTAAAAAACGACCCTGGTGTCTAACTCTGTCCCGTGGGGAGGCATAGTAAATAGGTAGTATATAACGGCATTTTTAAAAAAACGTATTAAAACATGTTCAAAAAGAAAAGAAAGGAACCCAATTCGATTAATAATGAAACTGAACTTTATTCAATATAAAATATAAATATTATCCATGTAAAATTTACGTAATTTTAAAGCAATATACAATCTAATACTGATAAAACTGAATTATGAATTTAGGGTATAAACAAAGAAACAAAACACAAACCATTCTTAGCCTTCGGGACAAGATCACAGTGTAGTAGTATCTGTTCTGATGCTACAATTCACCTTTTCTGTCCTCTACCGGTGGAGGAGAAATCCTTCATGACCGAGACAATTTTTATTTTTGTTCTTATCCAGAGTGTCCCTTATTGAGGAGTTGGATTTTCCCCACAAGATTATATGTTGAAATATTTAAATAACTATTACTTTTAATACAGAAATTACATTTAAAGTTTTGGTTTTCTATTCTTCTATGTTCATTTTTCCTCATGTTTTTCATCACAATGTGTAGCGTATTTTCATCAGTGACATGGTTAGGAATCCTATACTTCACTATAGTCTTCATTTTCATATCAGTGCAAAATACATGAATACGGAAATGAAGTTCACATAACTACTAAAAGACAATCCTACCATAATGTGAACATTGCTTAAAAACTAAGAAAATATAGTAAACATCTACAATATTAAATAAGGGTGATGGTGAATTTGGGAGGGGACATTATTATTATTATTTCACTCACTAGGAGTTGTCTTACAGGCCATCATCAGTGATCGCTCACTGGCAGAAACCTGTGGTATTTGCTGGAGACCGAGTGACAACAAGTCTCCTCAGATTTCCAATGTTCTCCACCTCTTGACCACTCGTGCAGATGACTGCACGCAACAGCCGTTTGCCATTGATTTCTTGTTGGCATCAGCCATTGGTGTTTCCTGCGGTTTGGGTGACAAAATGCTTCCCCAAGGTACCAGATTTTAATGCACACTTCCGGTGGAGGTCTGGTTAGTACTCTCCCACCTCGATCTTTCGATCTTCCCAACTAGTTGGTGTGGCGCCAGTTGATGTCATCTACAGTTTTTTTGGGCACTTGATGGGGAACATGGAATCTGTGTAAACAAGTTTTAATTTAATGGCTGCTCCCTGAGGTTTTCTTTCACCTTCTTCGTACATATCTCATACACTTTTTTGTAATCGAGCATGCATTTTTTTTTTTTTATTTCTTTAATTAAATTTGATTTATACTTTTATTTCGTGCTTCTTTTCTTTTTTTTCATTTTGTTTTAATTTATTTTCATTATTATATTATATTTTTCCACATTTTTATTTTTTTTTACATTTATTTTTTCATACATATTCAAATAATGCTTTCGGCTTTTTTTTTTCTCAAATAGTACCGTCAAAAAAGTTTTTGTAATTAAATAAACCAATGAAAACCTTTTGCATATGCGCTTTTTAGGAATACCTGTTTACACAGGGTACACATTCCCCATGAAGTACCTTTTTTTTATTATTGTTGTTGTAATAATAATAATAATAATGGTGCTTGTGCAGTGTACACACCATGTTATATTTTAGATAGGATTTTCAAGTTAAATTAAATTTTTATGGTATCTTTTTTTTTCATTAAATTGTTAGGTGAAAGTGAAGAATAGTTATGAAGCCCCTCCCTCTCCTGTTAAGAATGGCTTTTTAAATAACCTTATTATTTCAGCATGGTGCGTGCAACATTTATTTATAAGATAAAACAAGAAAATATGTTAACTAAAATTTAATGTACTCTTTATTTTTAGTTCATATCAAAATTAATTAAAACTGATTAGTTAATGAATTTTTAAAATGAATTTGTGTTTGTATCTCTCGGGAGAGAATAGAGAATTTTCTATTTCAGTCATGTAAATTATTTACAGATAAAATGTTATAAAACAAACAAAAACTTTTTAAATAAATTTCAAAGAAATAAAATACGCCTGGTGCTAAAATATTGAATTCATCGATCGTTTTAGTTAAAAATAAAAAACAAAACAACAACAAAAATAAAACAAGAAACAACAAAAATAAAACAAAAAACCAGTCGTGAAAAATGCTTCTAACTTTAAAATATTTGGAAATACTCAATGAAAAGTTTTATTTATTGTTGAAAGAACGGACTGAAAATTATTCTCATATAAAAATTGTTTGTTTTGCAGTTTAAAAAAATAAATAAAATGTAATATTCGACTTCCTTTGATAGAAATAAAAGTTCCTTCAATAGAAATAAAAGTTTAAAAACAAATTTACTTACCGTTATATTTTTTTTTAGATTAAAATTATCCCAATGTGCAATTATGATAATTGTAATAATAATCTAAATGGAGACTTGTTATTTCTCTTAAAGAGAATAAAAAACAGCAAAAAGAAAGTCCTCACTTGTAATTTTTTCAAAAACTGCAAATTTAAGCTAAATTTAATGTAACTGTTTAAACCACCTATACCTCATTTGATTCGCCTTTTATTTCCCTATAATTTTACCTGTTCATATTTGACTTTTAATTAGAGTATCCTAGTGTTTATGCCAATTTAAAAAATTAACTTCAAATCGAGAAGGCGAAAAGAAGCTCTCCTCGCTAGTTTATTCCTTACAAAGAATATTGTATTGTTCGCTACGTGTTTATACAGTGCCGGCAAAAAAAAAGTCCGCACTTGTAATTTTTTCAAAAACTGCAAATTTAAGCTAAATTTAATGTAACTGTTTAAACAACCTACACCTCATTTGATTCACCTTTTATTCTTCTATAATTTTACCTGTTCATATTTGACTTTTAATTGAAATATTCTAGTGTTCACGTCAATTTAAAAAATTAACTTCAAATTGAGGAGGTAAAAAGAAAGTCCGCAGCAACAAATTTGCTTAAAACCAGCTTAAATTACCACCCCTAAATCAGTTTAAAATATCCACTAACAGGCAACAAAGCATCTCTAATCGTAATTGTTGTTGTTCCAGGTTATACAACGTAGCATTTACTCCATATACCACAACTTTCTCTTAGTGATCGTCAGGAGCTCATTAATCTCCACCTTTCTTGTTTATCTATTGAGAAATCGGTCACAGATTGAAATGTAATGAGAAAATGGTACGAAAGACTGTGCAAAAGCACCAAAACACCGGCAGTGTCCGTGATGCCCCTAAACCTGGTCGTATTAGAGTTACTTCCTACAGGGAAGACAATGATATCAAGATCCACAGCCTAAGAAACAGATTTGAAACGGCTCTCCAAATCCAACAACAGTGCAATCTTGTTAAAAAGTGCTCTCTTTCTACTGTCAAGAACAGATTAAAGGAATTTAATTTGCGACGATATGTTGTAAGACGCAAGCCAATGATTTCTGTAAAGAAGAGAAAGCGCCGTCTGTACTTCGTCAGATGCAATGAAGATCATGACTCTTGATATTGGTCAAAAGTGCTTTTTAACAATGAAAGCAAGTTCAATAGGCTAGGCAGTAATGGTAGGCAGTATGTCCGTTGGAGGAAAGACGAATTTAATCCTAGGTGCCCAGTTTCAATACTGCAAGGTGGTGGAGGTTCAGTTTTGGTGTGGGGCATTATTAGTACCAATGGTCCAGGGTCTATAATTTGCTTGCAAGGTCGAATTAATTTAACCAAGTACATTAATATGTTGACTGAGCATTTTCTACCCTACTTTGGTCAGAATTTGGATGATAATCCCATCTTCATGCAGGATAATACTCCCATTCACACAGCTGGCAATGTCTAGAAGTTCCTGGAAGAGCATGATATTCTGTGTTTGGATTTGCCTGCACAATCTCCAGACCTCAATCCTATCGAAAACGTATGTCATAACATTAAACAACAGCTACGCAATACTAAAATTTCAAATTTGGAAGACCTTTGGACAAAAATTAAACAAAAGCGGAATGCCCTTTCCCTGGAGTATTGCAGCAGTCTAATTCAAGGAATTCCCAAAAGATTGCAGGCTGTCAAATTTCAGAAGGGCTATGCTACTAAATATTAACTAGTTCATTGTGTTCCTGTTGTATTTGTGTTGCATTAATGCCTTAAAATTACATTTAAATAATAATTTTCTATTGTGCGGACTTTCCTTTTGCCTTCTCAATTTGAAGTTAGTTTTTTAAATTGACATGAACACTAGAATATTTCAATTAAAAGTCAAATATGAACAGGTAAACTTATAGAAGAATAAAAGGCGAATCAAATGAGGTATACGTTGTTTACACAGTTACATTAAATTTAGCTAAAATTGTCAGTTTTTGAAAAAATTACAAGTGCGGACTTTCTTTTTGCCACCTGTGTAATTACAAGGCAACAAGAAATATTTTTTATGGCCACATGGTTGAACACCGTAAACTTTAGGCACCTTCGTGCCTTTACCTACACGTCGATCTGATAATAATGTCACGCTGTCATGTTCACTGGCCTACTCTCTTGGTAGCCATGGTGTTAGACGGTAAGACTACACCGTGATGATCAGCAATATTGGAACTTGGGTATTGCTCAGTTATATAAGAGGACAGCTCACTAAAAACTTATTTACATTAGACTTGAAAACGATCATGTTATAATAAGCCGAGTATTGTGTTCCATAGACAGACAGGAAAGAAACTTTGATCATGGAATTTTTGTTTAGTTTTCAGCACAAAGTGAGAGAAAATGTCAACGGGTGTTGTAACTAGACAGGTATTTGCTACAAATTTTTTTTACATACAGGAGGAGGGGGCATAGATTGAAGCTCAATCAAGAGAAGAAGAAGGGGAGGGGTTAAGTTTTATATGCACGTTTTGTGCAAAATGATTCCCCCTCGAGATTAATATTTTCCAAGAATACTTTAGCATGGGTTTGTATTACTAAACACACAGATTCGAAAAAGTTGTCAAAAAACAAATTTATAACAAATAAATGTTATCAAAGACAAGATGTTATTTTTCTACCTAACTGAATAATTTTTTTTAGTGTTTTTATTTAATGCAATGTGTTTATTCGGCTCGTAGAACATAGTGTTTTCCGATGTATTTGAAAAATGCAAATGGCGGCGGACTGTGTTGAATAGGTAAGTTTGGGAAAATGAGTTAAAACTAAAAAACTGTACAAAATACTGTTATAAAACCACCGAATATCTATCAGCCTATGTTACAGTAACATATATTGAGTGGGTTTCTAACAGCATTTTGTATAATTTTTTAGTTTTAACTCATTTTCCCAAACTTACATATTCAACACAGAGTCCATCCCATCACCATTTACATTTTTTCAAATACATCGGTAAACACTATGTTTTTCGAGTCGAATAAACACTTTACATTAAATAAAAACACTAAAAAAATTATCCAGTTAGGTAGAAAAGTAACTTATCTTGCTTTTGATAACATTTATTTGTCATATATTTGTTTTTTTGACAACTTTTTCGAATCTTTGTGTATAGTAATAAAAACCCCTTTATCATTTTTGTTATTTCATAAGCTTTAAATAAAAATTTTCGAACTACGATATCGATCTAACACCAAAAATCTTTACTGGATGAATATCGACCATAGTATAGTCTATACCAGCGGTTCTCAACCGGGGTCCACATGGACCCTAGGGCCAGGGGGTCCATCGAATATTTCTGGGGGTCCACAGGCAAAACATAGCAAAATTATCATAATTATTATAGTTGTTGTAGAATACTTTATTTGCATTAAATTAGTTTTCATTTAAAAAATAAAGCTTAATTATATAATATTTCTTAGATTATTAAAACCTCAAAATTTATATTAGTGAAAAATAGAAGATTGTCTTATGACCAATAGTTATGAAGGGGTCCACCAAGATAAAAAGAAGGGAAACGGGGGTACATGATTAAAAAAGGTTGAGAACCAGGCTAACCACTGGTATATACGAATGTTGTTAATATTTGCAAAACTTACTCTTCAATTGTTAAGTGATCCACTTTGATATTAATTAACTTTATTGTGAAATGAAATTTATTGTAAAACGAAATTTCGGAAAAAGATTTTTGAATATTATTTATTTTTCAATTACGAATAATAAACCAAACAATTATCGTTATTATTATTATTGTTTAGTTCATGTCATTAACATCCATATTTTATTTACTTCGTTCGTCTGAGACGTTTATCAAGAAATGGACAAAAAACAAGCGGAAACAGTTTTTACCTTGTGCGACTACAGAATCTCGGACTGCGATCGGTATTAGCTCAAAAGAAGAGAGAATCTTTCGGCTGCGCTAAACTAACTCGTTTTCTCTTCCTCCTTCTTCAAGGTGTAAAAATCTTGATTCGATATACGAAGTTACGTCAGGGCAGCCATTTTTGACTTGTGACATCAGCGATGGCCGCTTATAACAATAGAAAGCAAAACAAATAAGTAATTTTTAACAAAGGCCCCTTATGGACATAAGCATCTCTCTCTCTCTCTCTCTCTCTCTCTCTCTCTCTCTCTCTCTATTTTATACTCTTATTTAAAAAAAATGCTTTGCCCATTTCACTTTTCTTTATTATTATTAAATTTATTACGTTATTAACTTCTGTTTTAAATAATTGTTTTACAAATATTTTAGCTATGCTTAGGCTAAGCAAAACATTAAACGTAAGCAAGCCCGAGAGGTAAGAGTCGGAGGAGACACATAAAAATAAGACGACAAATTCATTTTATGTTCAATGGCATTACACCACGTGTAACGTATAAAAAACGAAAACACTGTCTGAGATGGTTTGATTATTTCTTCCAATCATTTATTCATGAAAACCGGTCTTTTACTAGACAACACGATCCAACAATAACCTGTTTTCTACTGATTTTTTTTTTTTTTTAAATTAGTGGCTACGCTTAGAAAGGGAGATAATTCTCCGAAATTTAACAAAAATTTATATGGTTAAGTCTCTCTCTCTCTCTCTCTCTCTCTCTCTCTCTCTCTCTCTCTCTCTCTCTCTCTCTACAAGAACATGTGACACAAGAATCAGGAAGTGGGACTGAAGAGCCAGCACCCCCAAAGAGGAGCAAAAATGCCTGGGTAGCCCTGTCAGCATTTCCCGGTAGAGGAACCTCAGGCTGGTGTATTTGGTGTTATAAGGTATTGTATCTCAATACTTAATAACGACCGTCACAATAACAAATTTGGCGTATGGTAGCAAGAAGGACAGACAATATTGAATTAAATATTTGTTGAAAAAAACACAATGGACGAAAATGTCCTTTGTTAATGAGAGGTTTCTGAGGAGAAGAAATAGCAAAGTCCTTGTCATTAAGTTTAGTTAGAGTGAAATTAATTAGAATTGCCTCTTGTTGATAAGAATTTCCGAGAAGAAGAAAATAACAAAGTCTTTGTTGTCGAGATCTTTTGTTACCAACGTTGAGCGAACGGCTTCTGGTGCTATGAGAAAGAAAAGGCGAAAA
Source organism: Euprymna scolopes (assembly GCF_053919585.1). NCBI lineage: Eukaryota > Metazoa > Mollusca > Cephalopoda > Sepiida > Sepiolidae > Euprymna > Euprymna scolopes. The sequence goes on along the minus strand of NC_136526.1, from coordinate 42,047,366 downwards.
CGTTCCAGTTAGCTGCTGCTGCTGTTAAAAAAAGAAAGAATAATCCATGTGAGTCATTCAGACAACCTTCGACACTAACTGCTGGTGACAGCTGATGACGTAAACCCTTATATACTGCACAGTCTGTGCTGTGATCAGAGGAAACATTTTGTTGTCGTTGTGTTGGAATGTCACAATTACTCTTATTGTGATCGAATGTTCGTTTATCAGAGTTCGTGTTTGTTTCTATTTAAACTTGGTGTGTCTGTGAATGAATTTATATTAAGTTTGTCACTTGTAGTCCTTTTGCAAATATTTTATCACATATTTTTGCATCTCATCTGTCGAATTTTTTTCTGGCCTTCTCTCCCTTAGTGTAGCTATTAACTCGGGCAATATGCTTTGCCCGATAATTGTTTGCTATAATAAACTGTATATCGTAGTGGAAGCATGGGTACAATATTTTCGACAACTTAATACATTGTTAACAGTCGAATAAATAACGTGAAGAAGACAGGTTGGCACCATTGTTGCTTATGTATTGATGTTGTCATATCAGTGGCTGCTCCTGGTGTTTGAGTGTCTTCGCTCCTGCTGATGCAATCTGTGCTTTGTTTACATATTGTTACAGGCTCGATTAGAGATGTTGTATTTCACAATATAACACTGCCGCCTCAGATATCTATTGGGACTGTAAAACAAAATCTCTGAAGCGTGTGGCGAGTTGACCTCTAATGGTCCTTGCAGATGTCTTCCTGGTTTTGTCAACCTGTGAAAAATGTTGCGGTTTATCCTTGGAGTTATTTACGGGAAGGCTCAGTGGCTGTTGATTGTAGTCATCGCATAGCAGGAGTGGGATATCCGTAGAGATTAGTTCTTGTGGACGTGGAAGCAACCGCCTGATGTGTGCACAGTCGACTCGGGCTATAACACCTTTTTCATTCTGAACCTTGAACATCACATCATTTGATTTGATGATTATGTAGTCTCCTACCCATTGTAGGCGAGATGACTGGGCAGTTGTTAATTGTAGCTGTTTTCTATTTGTAATGGGTCCTTGTAGGAGAAGTGATTAACTTTATTTTCCATTCTATGGTCAGCTTCGTCATTCATCTAGTCTGGTGGAGTATCCAACTTTGTGCTGCATATTACTGATAACATCACTTGCAGAAGGGCCACCACTCCTCGTATAAGCCAATGTGGAGTAGTCATACCGAGGGGATCTTATTTGTGCTGTGAGTACGTATTATGTTCTTTTGAATAAACTTTACATGTAGGGAAACGTATCCTTATGCCAGGTTATCTCGACAAACACCTGTACACTCGAGAATAGCGTCTATTGAGCATTCAAGTTCTCTCCACTCATATATGTGTGAGTGTGCTTATTAACAAGGAAATCTGAATCTTTTTATTATAACAATTTGACTCTTGCATCACATCATCCCACTATGAGAGGGAGATAAACAGACTCTGATGGTGGTTTCGTCATCAGTTTTTGCTGACCTCAATCAATTTTTTTTTCTCTCTTTATGAAACTATTCTGTCAATATAAAAACTATAAAATTAAGCCCTATATGAAATATACCTTAAATTGAAACAGAAATTTGTTTAAATACCCACTACTGGCTAAGGACTTATAGTACCTATTTACAATGCCTCCCCACGGGACAGAGTTAGACACCAGGGTCGTTTTTTAACGTGGAGAAAAGGTACAAAAATTAAAATTACCTCAGTCGTGAAGGATTTCTCCTCCACTGAAAGAGAACGAGAAATGGAAGTGCCGCATCTGAAGAACACTTTGATCTTGGCCAAAACGCTTATAGTAGTGATTAATAATAAAAATTAAAACAAAAATGGAAGAGTTGCTTCCCCTTAACTACAGTCTTAATTATAAAACTGTGAACTGTTCGGGCGTCCTTGCTTGATTGAATCTTGTGTATGTATATACGAGATGCCTTCAATAAGTTTCCAGACTTTTTTCGTCTGGGCACTTTTATTGATAGGACACACATTAAACTCTAGTCCCCTTCAAAGTAATCTCCTCCGGCTGCAATGCACTTGTTGTACTGTTCCAACTACTTCTGGAATGCCCCATGGAAATCTTTTGTGTGAACGTGTGAATGACCCTCAGCACAGCGTCTTTCATCTTCTCATAATGATAATCTCTAAGGTTTGACAAGCTTCTTGGTCTGACCTTTACTCCTGATCTGAAATGGAACACGTACATCAAATCTGTTGCAAAGGCTGCTGGAAAAATGGTGAGATCGTTCTACTGCTCCAGTAGATATCTCACTGCTGATGCAATTCTCTACTTATATAAAAGCCAAGTACATCCAAGGATCGAGTACTGTTGCCACATCTGGGCAGGAGCTGCTAAAAGCAGCTTATCCTGCCTTGACAGAGTTCAAAATAGATTTCATAGCCTAGTGGGGGATGTCATTTTCTCTTCCCTGTAACCGCTTTCCCCAAAAAAGAGACGTTACGAGCTTGTCTCTGCTTTATCGTTATTTTCATGGCAAATGCTCGTCTGAGCTCCAATCTATGCTCCCACCTGTTCTGACTTTCATGAAAAACACTCGTCTAATTGAAACCACTATCAATACTTTCTCCCACTCTTTATCTGTACCTAAACCTAAACATAGATTCTATGAACAAAGCTTCTTTCTTAGACTCCTGTGGAACTCTGTTCTGTTTTCCTGCTTTCCAACTGACTACAAGATGTTTGCCTTCACGTCTAACGTGAACAAATTCTTGATGAGCTATCCCCCGTAAGTAATCCAATTTACCAAATTTCCACTACTAACGATTACTACATGTTCACTCATTAACTCTTGATGCGTTCCCCAGCGCTCTCCGGCCAAAAACAGACACGAAACAACTTGTAGAAGAATAAATGTCTTTATTTCTTTTCCAAAATGCTGCGACTGCTAAAATCATTTGTTCGCGTGTAGCAACGAGAAACTTAGCAACGATGTGGAACAGAGAGGGCGATGGTTGACGGTTGACGGTGGTCGGTAGACAATCGAGCGGTGTCCCAACACCCGGGCGCGTGTCTGTTTTCTCTCCTTCTCCTCTGACAAGCTACCTGCTTTGTTTATATCAGTCTCGAGTTCCCCGATGCACCTGCGATGTCAACGGCTTTAAACCTATGACTCCCATCAGCCTCCGCTACTGTCGACAATCCAACATATGCAGATGTTTCCGCACAATGCACGGTGCGACACTCTTATCCTCGAGTGGCTTCCAGGCCTTGACAATTAGTGACACCTATGCACAAAAAACAAGCGTGCGTAAATTCATTCATAACTTGAAGTGGTCTAATTTTAAATCTTTCTTATCTACATGCTGAAATGGTAGGGAACACAGCTGCGGCGCTAAAGGTTTTGGTTCCAATTCTAGCTGATGGCACTCAAGTCATTTTTTTTTTTTTTATCTTTTGAAATCAGTATTATATATTAGATACGATATAATATTCAATAGAGAATTGGTTCTGTAATAATAAACACGAAATCTGCATGAATCAAAATATATTTAAACATATTTTCCGACCTAATAAAGGTGAAGCCCCCATCCCCCCTGCTAGTCTATACCATTATAAAAATTCTTTATTTATTTGTTTATTCATTTATGTGTGTGTATATATAACAATAAAACTTTCAAATGGATGCACCGAATTGAAAAATTCTTTTTTTCCCCTGAATGTTGTGAGTCCCTAGATTGTACTTATCTGCATATAGTTCGTAACAAACAATGCCAAGTCACACAAAAAGCCCGAAATAAAGGTTTTTGGGTCGTTTCATGCAGATGTCAAAAAAGTTACCTGCCCATGTCAATGAAATTCAGCACTTTCTGTATACAGTCGGGGTAACATCTTTCAGCATACGGATAGGACTTGTGGCGCAATGGATAATGCGTCCGACTACGGATCAGAAGATTCCAGGTTCGTATTCTGGCAAGTTCGTATTAATTTTAACCATCATTTTATCCAACGTTTACTCATTATCCTTACCATTTTGTTCTGTGCATATGGGAATTTCTCATACTCCGAGTTCACAAGGTAAGCGTTGATGGTAAGACGATGTTGAGTGTACTTGATGTTGAGTGTACTTGATTTTGTGTTTGACTTGGCGTTGTGTGTGCCAACGCGATGCAGCCGCTAGTTAAAAATAAACATTACAATTATAAAAAAAATGTAAAAAAGATTTTCAAGTCTCTTGTGATGTTTTGTGTTCAGAAATTATCACCCAAAACAAACCCTCCTCCACATCATCTCTTTACTCTCTCTCTCTCTCTCTCTGTCTGTCTCTCTCTCTCTCTCTCTCTCTCTACTGGAGCATGTAAAATGTCAAAGAGACTTTTGGCATCTGCTGTTGAATGAAATAACTGACTTGTTATACATGGTGGAACAATAAACTTGTCATCCCAGAAAAGACAAGATGATTCCATTTCCGTTTAATGAAAACCGGTTTTCTTTTTTTGTTGAAGGCCATCTACTAGTTGGCCAGTTGTGTACAAATTCCAAGAGTGATTTTTTTTTTACATGGGGGTCACCACTTATCAAGGCCCGGAGGCCACTCAGGGATAAGGGTTATTGCATGTACAGTAATCAATGAGAGAGTATTGTAGTAATCATTAGTATTGGGGGTTTTGATAAAGTGTCTTACTTAAGGGGGCGGTTTGTCAGGATTTGACGACATCCAAGTTGTAGTCAGGTGGGAAACAGGCAAGCGGAAGAGAGTTCCACAGTCGTGCACTTCTGAGAAAGAAGCTCTGCTCATGGAATCTACGTTTGGATTTAGGCACAGATAAAGAGTGGGGAAATTATTGACAGTAGTTTCAGCCAGACTGGTGTTTCTTGAGAAAGATTGGTGAGGGGGAACGAGAGATTGGAGCTCAGACGAGCACTTGCCATGGAAATAACGATAAAACAAAGACAGGCTCACAACGTCTCTTCTGTGGGAGAGAAGCTGCAGGAAAGAGAAAAGGGCATCCCCCACTAAACCAAAAAGTCTATTTTGTACTCTGTCAAGGCAGGATAGGCTGTTTTTAGCAACTCCTGCCCAGATGTGGCAGTAGTACTCCATCCTTGGACGTACTTGGCTTTTATACAGGGAGAGAATTGTATCAGTAGTGAGATATTTTCTGGAGTGGTAGAAGGATCCCACTATTTTCCCAACATCCTTGGCAACAGACCTGATGTACGTGTTCCATTTCAGATCAGGAGTAAAGGTCAAACCCAGAAGCTTGTCAAAACATGGAACCTCCTCATGACGAGAGCCATCCATTTCAATTGATGCCAGATGGGGATCAGAGCGTTGATGATGTAAAGATAGAAGCTTGGTTTTGAATGCATTAAAAGTGACCAGCCACCTCTTCGCCCACTGTACCACACACTCAAGATCAGAGGAGGGAGAACCAGAGAGAACTTTGTCATTTACAGCCTTTGATATGTTGCCATAGATGGTCGTGTCATCAGCATAGATGACAATGAATGATTTAAGTCTGTGTTTTGGGAGATCATTGATGTAGACCAGGAAGAGAGTTGGGCCCAGGATGGACCCCTGAGGGACTCCAGCATTAATACTGTGGGCCTCTGATTTCTGCCCATCAACCACTACTCTTATGAGCCTATCAGAGAGAAATGATTTAATGATTGAGAAAACATTTTCAGTTATACCGTAGCTGGAAATCTTGTGAAGTAGACCCTTATGCCATACCCTATCGAAGGTCTTCAATATGTCAAGAACAATTGCCCTGGAAAGGAAGCCTTTGTCAAGAGATTCACTAATCCTATGAGATATAACCGTTAGCACATCTGCTGTAGATCTTGCAGAGCAGAAACTATATTGCATGTCACTAAGAAAGTTGTTTCTGTTGAGGTGGTTGACTACTTCTTTATTTAATATGGATCCCAACAACTTACTCATGACACACAGGAGACTTATTGGTCTGTACTGAGAGAGAGATGACTTTTCACCTGAATTCTTAAATACAGGGCATACTGATGAGGTTTTCCACGGTGTTGGAAAGCACTTCTCCTTAAGGCAATGCTTAAACAGTTTTGTAAGTATGGGGGCAAGTTCTGGTTGGAGCTTTTTCAGCACTATAACTGGAATGCCGTCAGGGCCAGTTGCTTTACTGGAATCAAGGTTCTTGCTTGGTGACCTCATGCACAGATATTTGTATGTTGCATAGCGTGTTGTCTATTATAGGAGGAATTACGGGGGTTGATGGCTTTTGTCGCATAGGGTAGAATTAGCTGCAAATTCTTGGCAAATATTCTGGCCTTGTCTGATGCTGACGAGATGACCTCAGGTCCATTGATTATAGTTGGGATAGAACGCACACTTCTGTTCAAGATCCTGTTTGCTATTTGCCAGAACTGGTGGGAACCAAGCCGCTGCTCAGCTACTTTGGATTTAACGGACTGAGCATATAGCTCTCTAGCATTTTTTATTACTCTTTTACAGTGGTTGCTGGCGGTCCTGAAAGCAGCTTTAGCCTCAGTACATCTATTACGTTGGTAGCTATGGAAAAAGTGATTTCTGTGCGTGATGGCAGCAGCACATTCAGGGGAGAACCATAGCTGGCTGTTAGGTTTTTGTTGGAACTTTTTGGATGGTATGAATCGGTCTATGCCTACAATTAACCATTCGGTCAGGTCTGATACTATAGAGGACACATCCTTTTTAAACATGGAATGCATAGGTAGGTCAGATATGAATGTACGGAAGCTATCCCAGTCAGCCATAGAGTATTTATATACAGTACGGTGAAGTACAAAGACTTATTACATTTCATTTTTATCTTAACTGCTACAACAGAGTGGTCGGAGGATCCCAGAGGAGATAGAACGGAACATGAACATAGCTCAGGGGAAATTGTGAGGAAAAGGTCTAGAAGGCTTGCATACTGACCAGAAGTATCAGGCACACGGGTGGATTCGTAAACAATCTGAGTGAGGTCATAGGCAGTGGTAAAATCATGACAGAACCTCCCCTCGTCATCGCTTTTATTTGAGTGGGTCAGCCATTCCACATTATGGACATTGAAGTCACCGCAAATGTGAATGTTAGCCGAAGAATGAGAAGACAGGATAGTGATACAATGTTCAACGAGCAAGATCGGAGATGTGCCGCTGTACAACCCATGCTCACTACCAATCCAAGTTATGACAACAGGACCATTGCCAGCACCCTCAAAAAGCAAGAGACGTGGCCAGGGTGATGAAAATAAAATTTTTGGCTACAGTTATAGTCTTTGGTGTGGTTTCAAGTGAGGGCTATATCATGCCACTTCACATTGTCAAAGTTAGCTTGAAAGTCAACACCAAAGTGTATCTGGATGTGCTGAAGAGTTGGCTCATCCCTTGGTGCAATCAGATGGCCACTGGTAGACCCTGGGTGTGGCAACAGGACTCAGCACCAACCCACAAGTCTAAAGAACCCAAGGCTTAGCTTCAGAAGGAGTGCTACGACTTTGTACCCTTCTCTCACCAGCCCTCCTGAACCCGCTGAACTACTTCATTTGGTCATACGTCGAGAACATCACCAACATGACCTCCCACAACACCAAAGCCAACCTGATTGCCACCATCTGCCGAGTATTTGCCGAGTTCCCGATGAAAAAAAAAAAGCATGCTCCCAATTCGTGACCCATATTGAGGCAGTGATTGAGGCTAAAGGCGGCTACATTGAACAGATGTCAGCTCTACTACACAATCAAGTTACCTGGATTGATTTTTTCAATAAAAGTTTTGCAATAAATGTGTAGTGTTGTTTTATTTAGGGCGACACTTTTATTGTTTCACTCTGTAATTGCATATTTACCTGCTACTGGTGAACCACCACCACCACCACCACCACCACCACCACCACCACCACCACCACGATCATCATCATCATCATCATTGGTTTAATGTCTGTTTTACATGACAGCATTCCACAGAAAAGTTTTTTAAGAAATTAATTTGCTAAGCATCCTATCTCTGGCCAGGTTTTTATTTATCCTACTTTCCCTCAGATCCATTCATTTCTTTCCATGCTTTCCTTGGGCTTTCCTCTGTGAACTGAACCTGCTACTTCAACTGTACTACATCCATTTTTAAACCTGGCCATACAATCACAGTCTACTTTTCTGCACAGATCTCCCTATACTTTTCAGATATTTAATCTTCCTCTGAGGTTATCAGAACTAAGGCTGTCTTTAAGAGCAACATTACACATGCACCGTATCATTCTCATATCATTTCTCTCCATGCAACACATGTCCTCAACACTTACTGGTTAGATTTCGCTTTTCGCTTTCATACATAATCACACTGCATTCATATGCCTGATAGACTCTTTCTCTGGTTGACAAGGGTAACTCTCTGCTGGTTAGTAATAACTAATAAATAACTAGCACTTGCTCCACCCTGTGTTCCAATGGTAAAACCAAAGTAAAATATTTTTTGACAACCTTAGTAACTTCAGCATCTACTTGCCACACCCACGCTCTGCCAGCGGCCACCTGATTGCACCAGGGTATCACCACGCTCTTCAGCACATCCAGGCACATTTTGGTGTAGAAGATGTCGACACCTCCCTGCAAGAACTACAAAAACCAAATGTCATCATCTCTCTTCATTGGGATATGCATGCGACTGGAGACTGCTTGTGAAATTCACCTATGGTTTATGCTGTTGTTACCCTTTCTTGCGGTCCTGGATATGACCTAAAACTATATCCGATGGTGAGGCCCCACCTTACGGGCCTTGGGGAGTGTGGAGCCACCCTTTAATTGCCATTGCTCCCAGGTCCTCTCTGACCCGGAGTAGTAGTACCTGTTAGGGTCCCAACTATGGGTTAAATAGAATCTGACTTAAAAAAAAATATATACTCCATTAAAAATCGTTCCTCAAAATAACTAGATTCGGCATTAAATAACCTAAAAACATTTCGTAAAACAAAAACAACTAACCAACCCTTTTTTGCACATCTATAAATATAAAAGCGAAAATGTTTATATGTGTGTGCATTTTCGTGTATTACCAAGAAAGGCTTTTTTCCGAGAACTGATATGTCGCCTCACAACTTCTTAAAACTTTTTACATTGCGCCTAAATGATAATATCTATGAGTTAACAACCGGGGTCGCCTGTCTATTTAATTTGCCCGACTTTGAAAAGATAAATATTCAACAATTTTCGATTGCCGCATGTGCATTAAGCTTTTTCGTATATAAAAAAGAAGCAAAATAGACTCGCGGTAAATAAAACACTGTCCCGCGCTCAAAGTTGACGTCATAACTCATCAAAAACGGGCACCTGCCAAGTCGCACGTTTTTTTTTTTCACACTTTATTATTTTCCAACTGCACATCAAGGCTTTGTTCGTTTTTTTTAAAACAAACACCCGGCCAATGATTTACCCAAAAACACACACACCTACAAACACCTGAGCAACACCGGGTACCCCCCACTAGTCAAGTATAAGAAAAAATTTAATTGCACCCATACGATTTTATCTAATTTGACACAGTGGTCCAGTAATCCAGTGTAGCAATACGTCAGAGACATTAAAATAAATAACATTTCAGTTATGCGTGTATTTGCCATATCCACCCACATAAATTCTGTGGAAATAAAAAGAAAACTTTGTCCTTTCGTGCAGACATAAGACAGAGCACACCACGTGACAGGGTATCCACTTTCCGTCCAATCAACACTCAAAGAAAAACACATTTTCTCAAGCCTTTTTCTGGTTCACTAGAGTCATTCAAAAGCGCATAAGAGACATCACACAATGATCAACTGTCTCTTTGGCTATTTTTTCCCTGCTGGCTGGCAGCAAACCGCCTGAGGGCTTTGGCCTCAGGCGGTTTGCTGCCTAACCCTAACCCTAACCCTGACCAACATGGCTTCGCATGTCATGCACCTAAATTCTATTTTCTCTTTTTCGGCTAGTCGTCATGCTACGAACACAGATGACGCCTAATGGAAGACAGAAATGCATTGCCGCTTATATTAGCGTTCCAATCTCACTGGATTAATTCCTAAAAAAATAACCTTTCGTCATCTCGGACACATTTATGGAGCAAAATTACTACACTATTGGAACTAACCAATATAACAAATGTTTAATTCCTTTTGTAAAAATAAAAAAAGAATTTTTTTTTTTTTTTTTTTGTAAAAAAAAAAAAAATGATTGTCTTAGTTGGAGGAGGATTTCCTTTTAACTCTTTTGGTACATTTTTTTTACTCAAGTTCTATCTGACTCTATTTAAGAAATATATATAAAGTCCTCATGACTATACATGATTAAAAAAATCTACCACTTATTTCCAAGAACTTATTTCCAAGAACTTATTTCCAAGAACTACGAACATCTTACTTTTCGCTCACATATCAACACAGCACACAAAATACAACAAAAGAATGATTTATCTTTATTGTTAGGCTAGCCTGGGTACCCGGCATTGCCGGGGTGTTTGGAGGTGTATGTTGAGCAAAAAAAAAAAAAAAAAGTGGTAGTAGGCAGGCGGGCTCGAACTCATACTGCGAAGGAGGAAAAGAGCGTGAAAAAAAAAAGTGACGTCTTTACTGTTGCATCCATCACCAAATTAGAAGTGACGAAGTGATGAATTAAGGCTAGTCAATCAAAGGATGACTTTCGAAAATATCAGCAAAAAAGCGATCCCTCCCTGTAGAAAAGTGGCCAGTTGAGGGTGAAGGAATTTTCACTGCAACCTCTCTCTCACAGGTGTGATGTCGCTAGTCTCAATCTTTTCTACAAATACTATTATGGCATGTGTTCCTTAGAATTGTCTGATCTATTCCCTGTTTCCTTTGTTCCAGCTCGTTTGATTTATTGGTCTAGTGGTCTTCATCAATTCATTGTTTTAATTCCTCTTTGTAATGCAGCTTCCTATTCGAATAGCTTCTTTCCAATGACTGCAACGTTGTGGAACTCTCTTTTTACTCACTGTTTTTCTTTTACTCACGGCATTGGTTTCCACAAGACTATGGTTAATAGGCATCTCCTGTCTTTGCAATAATCAGCTTTCATACTTGTTAACTCCTTACATCAAGTTGCTTCATACCTTGTCTCAAGTGATTTCCGTTAAAAAAACAAAAAAACATTTAGAAATCGTCTGCCAAACTAACCTATCTCTTTTATTTATGAATTTTTGAAATGATGGTTGATAATATGTATCATTTGGACGAATGTACACATTTTGAGTGTTATTGTCACCACAACGTTTCGGTCGATTTTTTTTTAACTTTGACCCCTACTATAAACCCCTTAACATTTATTGTTTGGGGCTCAAATCAAGTTATTAAGTTAGATCCATGTCCAAGGAACCTATATCTAAAATTTCAAGTGTTTAGATCCAAAATTGTCGGAGGAGTTTGATAGAGTTCTCAAAGGTTAAATCGTTGAGCTTTGACCCATTAACAGCCAAATTTCTGGCCGAAAACCGATCACATCGATTTTCCCAAATCTCAGTACCCTGTATATCAAATTTCGAGTCTGTAGACTTAAAATTGACAGAGTTATTGCATAGGGAAATGTACACAGACACACACAGACACACACACACACAGACACACAGACACGTTCACTTTTATAGATATATAGATAGATTGAAATACTCCATATTTAGTACATACCACCGACTATTTTGCAGTTCATAATAAATTAATGTTTGGTGTTATTCATTTGTAATTTTATTCGTCTTATTTTATCACTAGATATGCTACAGTAATTAATTAAAGTGATTTAATAAATAAAAAAATAATATAACTTTCTAAGAATCTTTCTTACATTTATAGGACTGTGGGGTGTGAGTCAGCATCCACCAATTCGCAATCAGAATCTGTCAATATTAGAGATCATGGTTGCAGGTACATGAATATCTATAAGTCGATGGTAGAGTATCATAGGGACCGTTAAAAGTAAATTTCGCCAGATCTCCGACTTACAGAAGGATCCTACCGAGTCACATGCACATCCATATAAATCTAAAAGGCATGAATAACTTTGGAAAAATAGCGATATCCAACGAAGAATTTGAGATCACTATACTGGGAAAAATAACAACATTTGATAATATGTTTAAGAAAAAGTAATTCAAATTATTTTAATGTTAAGGTTTTTGCAACAAGCGTTCATTAGACAGTCCTTGTCAATGAGTGTCTCGTAGAAAAGGCAAAATATTCATGATTATGAATTTTCATGTTGAGAGGTTGGTTATTTTTTGGAGGGAAAATAAAAACATGTTGAGAGGTTGGTTATTTTTTGGAGGGAAAATAAAAAGGTCATTAAAACACGTAAGCGTCTTGCGCGCGTGCGCGCGCGCGCGCGCGCGTGTGTGTGTGTGCGCGCGTGTGTGTGTGTGTGTTCAGTAGTATGAAAGTAGCAGTTCAAAATAAGTTGTTGGAAAGAATTAATTCTCATTTGATATGGTACTTTCCATACTGAGAATTTAGGTGTATTACATGCACAAAGTCATGTTAGTGTTTTTACGTCGCACCATGACGGAGTCGGGCAACAAGTTGCTTACTCGTGAAACTGCATCTTGAACTGGTTAGATTTAAATGCGCAAAAGCTTATATAGTCGAGTTCCAGAATATTCCGGATTATTTCTTGTATTTTATTATTTTTTTTTTAAATTTAATTTTCACCCCAAACAAGGCACAGTGCCACTTTGAAGCAGGGGGCTACTATCAGGGCCTTAATTTGCAGGGTCATTATGAAGGGAGATGAGTAGAAAGATGTTTGTTCACATTACACTTGAACTTCTGCATATCAGTACAGTTGGGAAAGCAGAATCTCGGGAGGGAGTCCCAAAGATCTGCAGTTCTGGGGAAGAAACTATTGGAGTAAAAGGCTTTCTTGCACCTAGGAATCTCTACTGTAAAGGGATGAGACTTAGTAGCTTGTCTGGTTTGTCGGGGGGGGGGGTTATGTCGAGGAGGTACAAGTGTTTGCAGTTCGGCATTACTGTGCGTGATGTGTAATATAGTCCTTTATCACATGTGTGTGGATGGGCAAATCACGACATTGTGTCTTTACGCACAGTTCATACATGTGAATGTTGAAAACAGTGATTGCTATTAGTCAAAGATTTGTTCCGGCTATATATAGCAGATGCTACAAATTAAACTAAAATCGTTTGGTAGAATTCTTATTGACAGGCATAAAAAAGAATAGAAAGGGATGGGAGAGGGTGGCTGACTGGTTGGCAGGCTGTTTCATTTTCTTTTTCTCTCTCTTCCCACCTGCCCCCCTTTCTCTCTCCACCCCCTCTCTCTCTCTCTCTCTCTCTCTCTCTCTCTCTCTCTCTCTCTCTCTCTCTCTCTCTCTCTCATGACGCAATAGTTTTTGGTTATAAAGAGTTTACTTCACAGAACAAAGAGATAGAAATTAAATGCATGTGTATACGAGAGAGAGAGAGAGAGAGAGAGAGAGAGAGAGAGAGAGAGAGAGAGAATAAATTGGAGGGAGAGCTATCACTTAGATATAATAAGAGATCGACTTTTGGCCACCTGTGATCAACGTTGCTGGGCTGACTAGAACTGTTGCAACCTGCGTCTGTTATCGTCTGCATCAACAAGCTGAGAGGTAAAACTGCTTTCTGACGGAAACGATGTGATTTTTGGGTATTTTTTTTTTTTCAAGGGAGTTACCACTTATCAAGGACTGAAGGCCACTCGAGGATAAGTGTTAATGAATATAAGGTGGTAGTGTAGTAATCATTAATGGTGCAGATTGGGTAGAATTTAGATTATGTAAGATGTTGATGTAACTTCCGACCTTCTTCAGAGATACCTAGTATAAGAAAGGTTATCATTTAGAAGGTTTTAAAATTATCAAAGGTTATCATTTAGAAGGTTTTAAAATTATCAAAGGTTATCATTTAGAAGGTTTTAAAATTATCAAAGGTTATCATTTAGAAGGTTTTAAAATTATCAAAGGTTATCATTTAGAAGGTTTTAAAATTATCAAAGTTTGTTTGCAATTTGATTGATGTAAGTTTAAATCTGATTTATGTATGTGTGGCGGAGAGTCATTTTTTTTTTCAAGAGAGTTACCACTTATGAAACCCTGAAGGCCTCTCAAAGATAAGTGTTAATGAATGTAAGGTCGTTAGTGTTAGATATATGTCTGGCTGGTGATCGTCTAGCGATTAAAATGGACAGTTAAATAGACAGTTAATTCATCTACGAGACACTTTGTTTATAAAAACAGACTTAGTTTATTTTACGATATATTTAATACACACATTTCAACACAATGACGGCGGTGGGGGGTTAGTGGTAGGGGTGGTCGCGAACTGTGACAATTTGTGTCCCTCAGCTGTCCATCTCTCTGACTGTCTGCCCCTTGCTTTGTTTATCTTTTCTCTTTTATTGATGTCTCTTCAACCTCTTAAGCCAGTTCTTCGCCAGTTTGTTATTACACTTTTTGCTGGTTTTCGGTCTGACCCATGACTGATTTACGTCATGGATCTAGGTCGGTACAAGTCCGGGGATTCCATTGTTTATTTTCATTTTCCTGGACATTAGCTTGCTCACACCTCTGCTTACATTCCCAGGGATTCCATTGTTTATTTTCATTTGCCTGGTTATTAGTTTGCTCGCACCTCTGCTTAACAGAAGTTTAGTAATTGTTAATGGTGTAGATTGGGTAGAATTTGGATTATTTTAGGGGATGGCCCAACAAGAACTTGTTTGCATTGGACTTGAAGGCTACCATATTGTAATTGGCTGGGAAGTAGGCCAATGGGAGTGTTCCTCAGGCAGGCAAGAAAGAAAGAAGCTTTGTCCATGGAATCTGCATTTACATTTAGGCACAAATAAAGAGTGAAGAAAATTGTTGATAGTGATTGTAGTTAGTTGAGTGTTTTGTAAAAGTTTGGCAAGGGGGACCATAGATTGGAGCTAAGACGAAAAATGACGATAGAGCAGAGACAGGCTTGCAACGTTTCTTCTGTGGGAAAGAGGTTGCAGGGAAGAGAAAAGGGCATATCATCTACTAGGTTTTGAAGCTGGTTTTGAACTCTATCAAGATAGGACAAGCTGAGTAGCTCCTGGCCAGATGTGGCAACAGTATTCCATTTTAGGATATGATTAGGTTTTATACAGATAGAGAATTGCACCGTCAGTAAGATGCTTACTGAAGCAGTAGAATGATCAAACAATTTTTCCAGCAATCTTGGCAACAGATTTGATGCATGTGTTCTATTTCAGATTAGGAGTGAAGGTCAGTCCCAGAAGCTTGTCAAGACCTGGTGCTTCCCCAAGACGAGAGCCATTTATTTTAATTAATTTCCGATTTTAGGCTCCCCTTCCTATTATGGTACCCTTTCACTAAGATTTGTATGTGAGGGCCCTTTTCAAGATTGATGTTGTATCTTTTATAGCTGGTATTTGAATTCCATAAAAGTTTGGCTTGGTATTGATTCAAGGCATTTTGTCAGGTTTTGTTTGACCAAATATTAATTTCTTTGTTTTCAGCTCATGTTTTTTTTAAGGTCTTTTTTTTTTTTTTTTAATTTTCTTTTCAGTTTGTTCAAGCTGAGGATGGCGCATCCTACCAAATGCCAAACATTCACTGGCTATCTTATATATTCCAACCAAAAGATCTTTTTAAGATTCTGACCGTCCCTTTAAGTGTACTTGTTTGAATCTCTCTTGCACTTGTTTCACTGGGTATATTTACCAGGTAGTTTTTGAAATTCTTTTCATGAGTGCAGTTGCTTCTATAATAACTGGAAAATAACTGGAACGATGGAGATCTTCCTAAGATTCCAATTTCTTTTCATGTCACACATAAGACTTTGGTATTTCGTTATCTGTTCCCTCTCAGCTCTTGTTTAACCTGGCATCATTGGGAGCACTAACTTCTACTAAGGTTGCTTCTTTCGCCTTGTCCTCTATCGCTATGTCAGGTTTTATGGCTCTGTTTTCAAGATATGTAACTGAAGGAATTGTACAGTCATAGTGGATGGTGTATAACTTATTTCTGACTGTTCTTTCTGGTAAACATGTTCCCAGGGCTTGCTGTTGCATTCAATATTCAACTTTTTACAGATCGTCCAGTAAAGATATTTACAAACTCCATTGTGTTGTATTTGTATAGTAGCCGCCCCTCCCTCAGCAGAACCTTACAGTTAGATGTCAGATGGCTCACACACTCTACTTCTGTGTGGCAGAACCTGTATTTGTTGTCAATGCAAATGTTATATGAAAATGTTTTTTATTTATTTACCGTTTTTTTTTTTACTCTCTTTTACGGTCCGTGATCATCTAGTCTCTAAGTTTGTCTTAATGCTGTGCTTGTCTAATCTCTGAGTGCGGATACGTGTGTGTCAGAACATATAGCAACATATACATCATGACATACCTGTCTTCTACTGGGCATCTGGGTGATTCGTTGATGTCTTGGTGGAGCTTGTTCTGTTTTAATAAAGACGCTTCAAGACAGGAACCCAAGACGCTTTTATATATATTTGTATTCACTCCCCAGACATTGCGTCACAGCATAAACTAGCGTGAATGAAGACCTTTGGTTTGCGGTTTCTCTGCATCCATTTGGAAACCGTTGCCCCTTTACAGGTGTAATGATATCGCTGCCCTTTCCGATTCTGTTCAAAATTCTCGATTCTAATAATAATAATAATAATAATGACGATGACAACGACGACAACAAATTTGCAGATTTAGCTAAATCACTCCCTTTAAATTAAATCGATTATTTTATATGATTACACAGCGGAAAGAAAATAAAACAATTAGTTTTGAATTTCGAGCAGGAAATCAGTTTTCTATTTATATTTAACGTAAAATTATCATCACTTCTGACCTATTCTAACATTTTAGAGATATTCATTAAAGTAATCTTAGCTAATCTAATCGCTTAAAAATCTAAAAACACAAATAAACTCATCCAGGAAAATAGAGGAGTAACTTATCTTGCATTTGGTAACATTTATTTCTTGCATATTTGTTTTTCCATTTATTATTTATTCTGCTAGTTACAGTAAAAAAAAAAAAAAAAAAAGTACCTGCATCTTATTCTTCTTTTTTTTTTTTAGGGGGGAGAGGTCTTTTAAAAAATGTAGATATAATTTCTTTTTTAATTCAACAAACTTATAAATGTTTCATTTTATATATTTTATCCAAAATTTTGATAAACTTGTGAGATTTTCATCTATCTTTTCCTCTAGTGCTCAAAGTGAAAAAACATCAATTAATTCAGATGAAGATGATGAGCAGACAGCAACAGAATCAGCCGGCGCCAGCGAAATTGAAAAATGTCCAGAGCATTTTAAATCTTTTAATAATCAACTGTGAACTCCCTGAGAGGCAGCATATAGACGTTTAGTATATAAGTGTGAAAAGATATTTTAATATTTCAAACGATTTACTAAGGCAATGGGTTAAGTGAACTCTAGAATATTTGCTTTGTTTACCGTAATTTTCCAATAAAAATAAATTAGACTTGGAGAGTCAATACTAAATCTGGGAATGAGATGCATAACATGCTTTTTTTCTTTTTTTTACCCTTTGACCTATGTCGTAAATATATAATCTTCTAATAAATTAATATATTGTGTTTGTTTTATTTTTTACTGCCCCCCCCAAAAAAAAAATATTAAAAGAATCGTTTTGGGAATCGGATATTAAGCTCAAGTTTTTCTGAATCCGATACTGATTCCAATACCCCTAAAAGTTCCGATTTTTCCAATTCCATTTAATCGTCCCAACACTAGTAATAATACAGCCCAATGGCCAAACTCTTTTCAGGTCATATTTTTTATGCTAAACTATTTGATTTCGCAATGTTCAATTCTATTTACTTCATAACGAGAGTTAGAAAGAGAGAGAGAGAGAGAGAGGAGGAGAGAAAAAGAGAAATAGTGAAAGAGGTGATAGAGACGAGGGAGGGATAGATAGATAGATAGATAGATAGATAGATAGAGAGATAGAGAGATAGATAGATGCATACAGTGGGGAAATAGTGTGAGCTAGAGAGAGAGGGGGGGAAGGGATGGGTAGAGGTGCATACAGAAAGGAAATAGCGAGAGCTAGAGAAAGAGAAAAAAGATAGAGAGAGAGAAAGAGAGAGAGAGAGAGACAGAGGGAGAGAGAGAGAGAGAGAGAAAGAGAGAAAAAGAAAGGGGATAGGTAGAGATAAATATAGGGGAAGCTTTAAGCTTTAAAAAGTTTCAATACAAAGATGGTACAAACAATTTTTAACTCTTTTATTTTGTTTGTTCATATCCTGGACAACCATGCAAGTGACAAATAAACGAATTCCATTTACAGCAATTGAATTAATTGTTGTGATTTGAAAAAATGTACAGATTATGAAAAAAAAAAAAAAAAAAAATCCTATATGAAAGTATATTCCTTATCGTTGAGTGGAATTTTGTCCTTGATAACTGGTGACTGATTACTGGAAAAAAATTATCTTTCTTTGAATTTTGTTGTTTTTTTTTTGTTGTTTTTTTTTTCTGAGAAAAGATCCTTGAGGGTGAAGATAAACAAAAATAAAACAGCAACCACCACCACTACCATCACCACCACCACCACCACCACGCTATTTTATTTTAGATTATCTGTGTTTTATCAGTGTTACATGTATTGTGCTTAATTTTTGCACAGCTAGACCATCTTTCTGTTCATATTATCTATCCTCTACAAATTCAATAAGGAAAAAAAAAAAAAAATGAATCATGAGATGTTGGGTGTATCTAGGCTCTCTCCCTTCAGCTACGAAAAATGTGACACTAGGGTCAGATAGTGGGATTGATAAGAGAAATATTTAGCCATGAAAAGAGAGTTACCATAGCATAGTGATTTCTCTCGTGGATGCCCCCTTGCTGATGATGCAGCTACAAATTGACCAATCAGCTGGCAGCACGCATTGATCCTATATGTCCATTAAGGAACTAATTACCCCTATCGGAAACTAGCAGCCAGCAGAGGAGCTCAGCCCACCAAAGAAGACAGACCTCTCTCCTCTCTTTTTTCGTCCACTGAATTCCCCCCGCCCAAGCTGCGACTACTTCATTGAAGACCTCTGCTGGACAACCTGGGGACATTTAAGTTTCTGTCTCCTGACATGGGAACATCCTAGAACTTTCTACTTCTTCTTTTGTTTCTTTCACCTCGGATACAGTTCTGCTTCTTACGAAACAAACTCTTTTGTTGTTTTATTTTTAAAAAGATGTGTTGATTATTTATTCTGTGCTTTTGTGTTGCAAATTAATCTTTTATTAGGAGTTTTGTGCGCTCACGCATAAAAACTACCTAAATCTTCATCCTTCAATCATTCAGGCCTTTCTTTTCCTCTTACAACCCTGCCTACCTGCACTTTATTGTCTTTTTATGTTTTGTGATCGTCTAAATTTATATGCGTGTATGTGTGTGGGTGTCATATATCCGACATACCTTATATTCAGTGGTCCATCTGGAATTCATCTTCTTGGAGAGGCTGGAACCTGTTGGACGGAAGACATTCACTCCAAGACGATACTTGGTTTTAGTTTTTTATTCACTTTCCCAGATGTCGACGCAGATGAGCATGGAAAGTGGGTTCTTTTCTTGTGGTTTTTAACAGTCTCCATTGAGAGACACGTCACCTCCCTCCCAAGGGGGGAGGAGACAATCATTAACCCAACTGCTGTTCACTGTGTCCAAATTCCAACTCTCCAGTTAGATAGATAGATAGATAGATAGATAGATAGATAGATCGAGATGGATAGATAGCTAGATCGATAGATAGATAAATAGCTACAAAGTTATAATAATAATAGTTTCATAACTGGATGCAACATGAATACTGTTTCCAAAATAACTGGATTCGGCATTAAATAACCCAAAAAGGATTGATATGACCTAAAACAACCAAACCAAACTCTACAAATAAATATTTGAAGATATAAAGAACTTGAAGCATAAAAACTATTTCCAAAATAACTGGATTCAGCATTAAATAACTTGAAAAGTGTTGATATGCCGAAAAACAACCAGAGACCGATGAACCTTTGAGTCCTAAGTAGATGAACTATGTTTCTGAATTTTTGAGATGAAGCTTGATAATTAATATTATTTGAATAATTCTGATTACTACTCTCATTTCGTTGTTTTCACAACGTTTTAGTTGAAGTAAACCCCCCCCCTCTCCCCCGCCGACCTTCTTCAAGTGTATCTTGTCAAACTTAGGAATCTTTCTGTCAAATTCGGAAATATATACGGAAATGAATTCGTACAGAACTGTAATTTACTCCATGAGGATAGCATGTTCTTGTTTCATCAGTCATGACTGGGTAGAAGTCCTGAGTAATTCGCAATTGTATTTTATGTGTCGCTCGTACTTAGGATTGAACCTTCAACCTCCAAAAGAGTGTATGCTTTATCCCAAAGTCATGTAGTAGCAGATGCACCAGCCCAAATATGACAACAATACTCCATACATGGGCGAATGGTGGCCTTATAGACGTACAGGATACTTTCGGATGTTCATAGTTTTCTAGCACGGTAGAGAGAGCTCACTTTCTTCGCAGCGGTTCTGGCAATGCTTTCAATGTAATTGTTCCAACTCATGTTTCCTGTGAACGTTAGGCCAAGGAGTTTAAAAGATGCACTTTCAGATAAAGATTCTTTGGCCATTGCTATTGATGGTAGAGAAGGTTTCTTGTAATTATTGAAGGAAACAAGTTTAGTCTTGGCAGTATTGAATGTAACCATATATTTTTGTCCCCATTCCACTACAGATTGGAGGTCATCCATTTACATAAATAGCAATGAATGACTTTCTTTAAATCTTTCTCTTTTATTCATTACTAGGGGGGGGGTACCCGGCGATGCCCGGGTGTTTTGAGGGAAATCAAAACTCCGGGGGGGGGGGGTTAAATAATAAAAAAAAATGTTTTGGTAGGTGAGTATGAGAATCGAACCCGTACCCTTGAGTTGGAAATTAATGTGTGAAAAAAAAAAGTGCGATGTTACCATTGGGCCACCACAACATATAGGGTAAACGTGTTTGAATTTATTTATGTAACTATAACTATAAAAACAGGCGTGCGTGATAAAATTTAACTTTGCTGTTTCCATTTGACCTAATTAAGAAGGTCAAATAGAAGTCATGCAGTGTAAGCGTCTGTTCCCGGCGCATTGCCGCGAACACGTCCGTTTGAGTTTAGTTTCATTTTATTTATAAAAGCCCAATCATTTTATTTATAAAATCATTTTATTTATAAAAGCCCAATCAACACGCGAGAAGCCAAAATAACAATAATTTTGTAAAAATCCACGTAAATAAATCTATACGCTACGCACTTTCCTAATTCCTAAATATTATGATATAGGACCTATACACACAGTTTTAAGCGATAGTAACGACACCGGGAGCACGTGCGAAAGAAGCCTTTTGAAGACATACACGAAATGATCACACACATTTTGCCTTTTATATATATAGATGGATTCATGCGTAGCCATCTACATTAAAATATTTCTATGCCTGCTCTAATAAAAAATATAATGGATTTTAATTCCATAAACTTGTAATGGATTACAAGGCAAAAGAGAGTTAAAACTCCACATCTATATATATAAAAGCGAAAATGTGTGTATGTATGTATGTATGCATGTATGTATGTATGTATGTGTGTTTGTATGTCTCGCAAAAACTTTTGACAGAGGCGACGGATTTTCACAAGATTGGTATCATTTTGAAGCCAGACATCTTGGACGACAAATATCGAAAAATTGGCCAAAAACATTCATTCCTTCACCCTAAACTGGACCCTTTTCTACAAGGAGGGGTGCCGAAAAAATCGTTCCTTCATTTTATCTCCGCCTGCTACTACGACAATGACGTCATATTTGACCTAGAAAACATTGACGTTAGTTTAAACCACCTGCAAGTGTTTTTAAAGGTTTAATTTTATCCATTCTCAATTGTATGTCTCTTTGGCGTAGTGGTAACGTGTCAGCCATTTCTTTTCTGTCTTAGCCTCAATGTTTCAGGTTCGAGCCTAGCTTCCTACCTAAACTTTTTTCCTCTTTTACACCTTTTTTTTTCCTTTTTGCTTTGTTTTAGTTCTTCCAATTTTTTTTAACATCGTGTTTTTTTTTTTATAATATTAAAAGAGGGTCACCCTCTCCTACATACACACCTCCAAACACCCGGGCAACACCGGGTACATCCGCTAGTCACTAATAAAGGAAAAAATACTGTGTTAAATAAATCTAAAGGACACTCTCATCTTGTCAGGGGCAGAAAACTCTTACATATACAATTGTGTTAAATAAAACTATTTTTAATATATATATAAATGCTGTGTTCGAGTTGATTGCTATTTCAAGATGTTATTCTTGAGGGTTGCATTTTATTTATCTCTATATAAATAAAATGAACTCATTTTTTCCCGTCTGATTTTGACATTAATAAGATTAAAAATCAAGATATTTCATGCAAATATAATATGCACAAACGGCAGAACAATATCTGAGGTGTGTTATAGGCTTATTATTTCTCAAATTCCTCGATAATCTTAGATTTCTATACTTTTTCTGCTGAGAAGTAACGGCCAAAATCGGTTACGATCAATGGAAGTGGTAAAATATTTTCTCTCTTATAAATTCCTCCTCCCCCTGCCACCACTTAACACCGTTTGGGGATCGTTCACAAGGAACAGTTGAGAAGAGAACACCGGTTTGGCTTCGTAGTTCTTTCATGTGAAGTTATTTAAAATCAGTAAACTAAGCTGCAGTGCTCTGTGGCGTAGTGGTTAGCATGCTGGACAATTCACATTATATTTTCACGTTCGCGCCGACCTACCGTAGTCGTTTTTTTTTTTTTTTTTTTTTCCTAAACAACTGGAATGGACTTTTCTTGGTGGCCGAACTGTTAACGTTGCAGATGTTTTTTTTTTGTTTTTTTTTCACACTTTATTTTCCTACTTTTACTCATGACTCCGGGTTTGATCCTTCCTACTTACCTACCATAACATTTTTTAAAACTCCCCCCCCCCTCTCGTCCCGGAAACAAACACTCGGGCAACGCCGGGTACCCCCGCTAGTTTTATTATAAAAGGAGTCTATGATATTTAGATGAATATTTAAATGTCATCGATAATATTCCCCTTTATACATTTAAGTTTAAAAAATAATAATAAATGCCCCTCCAGTTATTTTTTTTTTAATCTATAAGTAAATTAGTCCATGATTTTCAAGTAAGTGGCTGTGTGTTCTATGACAGATTACACCCATATTTATATTGCAATAGAAAAATGCAAGCATGAAAAGTAATATGGTTAAGCTTAAACATGGAAAAGTAAAGGACTATTTGTTAAAACTGGAAAGGAAAAGACAAGATATTCTAGTAAAAAATATAATAAATTCATAACTTAAAATATTGCAGCATAAAGAATTAATTATATAATGCTAAATTGAATTTTAAAAAAATTGAATGCTGCAATATTTTAAGTTATAAATTATTATATTTTTTTTATTAGAATATCGTCCTTTTCTTTTCCAGTTATAACAACTAGTCCTTTACTTTTCCATGTTTAAGCTTAACCATATTACGTTTCATGCTCGCATTTTTCTATCGTAATCCATGATTTTTCCAGACTTCCAATAAATTCACTTGTTCTTTGTTTAATTTCAATCTTATTATTTTTTTTTGCCCCTGTAAACGTAACATACACATATGTAATAACAATGTACGGCACTCGTCTGCTTCAATAAAATCCCTCTAATTATCTCCCTTTCATACTTTCATTCTGTTTGTTTCACGTGTTACTTCTCTTTTTGCGACAGCTGTGAATTAGTAGCAACACTAGTCACTGAAGCGACGTGGTTGCTATGGAAACCAGTCATAAAAAACGTCGCTCACCTCCTTACGTCTTTTTACAACTTTGAACACCACTACAGTCATCATAGCTTTTGTTTTACTGAACGAATATTGAATTTTTTTTTTTTCACAATATAGCTGAGAAGGTGATCTATAAACTGTGATGTTTGAAATTTGGTTGAAAAATGAGTAAGCGGTGAAGCTTTAAAGTAGTTCTAAATGACAAAAACTGCCACTTAACCATATATTCAAACGCTACCGTGTTTGAATGATATATTGACGCAAGATGAGCAAAGAGGTTCAGTCAGGTTGTTATGGTTCTCAGAAAACCTATGGATCTTTGGCCTCTAAGTTGATGGACTGCGTTCAGTTGGAAGATTTCTACTGTACACTCTTTAACCCTTATCCTTGAGTGGCCTCTTGGCCTTGATAATGTGTTGATACCTATGAAAAAAAAAAAAAAAGAAAAAGTCCAATGTGAACAAGTTCTAATTGAATCGTCCCCCTAAGTAATCCAAGTTACAAAATTCCCATTGTTTACTATGCTAAAATCACAATGACTAATCTATACCTATTAACCCTTATCCTCGAGTGGCCTCTGGGCCTTGATAAGTGGTGACACCCATGTAAAAAAAAAAAAAAGAAAAAAAAAAAGATATTTTTTGTCTTGATTTGCAAGACTTTTGTTGAGCTAGGAGTGACTGTCGTTTGGTATAGAAACCAAATATAACTGTAGTTTTACAAATTCAAACAAAATTTTTAAACTGCAGTTGTGGTTCTGTTTGGAGGGAGAATCTTTCTGTTGTAGCATTGACTGAGATCATGATTGACATTGCAACCAGTGTTAGAATCAAACTTCAGACGAATATCAATAATTTCAAAGAAAGAATTTGTCAAAATTGTTTGAATTTGTCCTACATTTTATTATTATTGTGTCGATAAAAATACTTTATGCATATTTCCGTCACTTAGCAAATGCTGTATATAGGTTATCAGTGTATATTTTATGAAAGTTCAAATTTCTTGTTTGAACAGGAATTAAAAGAATTACATTTCCATTAAAAAATATGCAAAAAAAAAAAACCTAGACTTTTTAGTCTGTTAAATACATGCAAAATTTATAGGCTCCTAACTTAGAATGAGTGATTTATGCGAAATTTATGGTTGATATGGTTAAATTTGTGTTCATTTTTGTATATATCTTAATCCCTATTAATTCCTATTTGTGCATCGAATGGATACTACAATACTTAGTTCATTGCACCTTAGTATAACAAAGGTCCATACAAAATTTCAGCCAGATCAGCCCAGTAGTTTTCGAAAAAAATTTCTAGAGTAAATGCGGCATGTGGTAACTAATTCCTATTAATCCCTATGAATCGCCAACTGTGTGTATATAATAGACTAGCGGGACTACCTGGTGTTGCCCAGGACCGTATAAAACAAAGAGGAGAAATGAAATTTTTTGCAATATTGAACATTTTTTGATGACTATCAATTTCTATCTCGAGCAAAGCCGGGTAGATCTTCTATAATATAAATCTCACCTGTCTGTTTAAATGTATGTATGTATGTATGTATGTATGTATGTATGTATGTAAAACTTTTGACAGAGGCGACGGATTTTCACAAGATCAGTATTGTTTTGAAGCTTGACCCTTCAGACGACAAATATCGAAAAATTGTCTAAAAACATTAATTCCTTCACCCTCAACTGGGCACTTTTCTACAAGGGGGGGGGGTCGCTTTTTTTCGCTGACATTTTCGAAAGTCATCCCTTCTTTTCGATTGTCTAGCCTTAATTTAAACCCACGTCACTTCTGGTTTGACGATGGGCGCAACAGCAAAGACATCACGTTTTTTTTTTTTCACGTTCTTTTCCTCCTTCGCGGTACAGGTTCGAGCCTGCCTGCCTACTACCACTTTTTCCTTTTTAGTGCTCAACACACACCTCCAAACACCCAGGCAATGCCGGGCACCCAGGCTAGTCTATAAATATAAAAACATTATAACAAAACACAGTCATATTTATGTAATAGATGGAGATTCCGTATTTGTCTATCTGAAGCCAAAGCTATACTATTGCTTCCATTAAGCTGTACTATTTTTCTATGGTCATGATACAATCCTCTCGTGGATTACTTGATCCTTTTCTTTTTTATTTGGGTGTGGGAAGTGAGGGTACTGTAGTCTGTTATTATGAGACCATCCTCCCAGGTATTACCTCCTCTTTTGATGGGCGTGGATGATATTAACAAGAAATTATCATAATCATATGTTCGTAACCAAATTCAACATTTACATTAAATATAAATAGATGGTCTCTCTGGCTGCATACTTATTGCTAGTTTTTATATAATGGATATATGTATACACAGTAGAACCCCAGGATACGGTAACCCTAGGATACGATTTTTTCAGGTTACGATGTGGAATACAATGTTTTTTTTCCGGCCCCTGGTTACGGTATTTGTCTCACCTTACGGTGTTATTTAAATGTTATTTGATTATATGCATGTATATTATATATTGCACTGTATTTTGTTAGTGATTTTTAATGCCGTATCCCGGGGTTATTTTTTATTTGTCGTTGATAACCCCCTCACCCCATCAGAAAAGATAATTGTATATTTGCAAACGAATCGAAATCCACGGTATGACGTGCAAGTGTGTGTGTGTGTGTGTGTATATATATATATACACTTGTGCCCGATATTATTCATACCCCCCCTTAAAAATTGAGTTTATTAGGTGTAACTTTGTAAGAATTTATTGGTTACGTCCATATTGATACATATTCTTAATAAACCTCTTCTGATCATTTTCGTCATTTTAAAATCTTGGAATACTTGTAATAAAAGAAATATACAGCTATTTATAAAATCTGCAATGTTCAAAAATAATCATACCCCCTTATTTTTTCAGTATTAATCGAGTTTCTGACTGTTTGTTTCCTGTTTGATTCTTATTTTGAATGCTTTTATACAACCTTTGATTAATTTCATTTCGTTTTTTGCATTTTTCAGAAATTAAAATGATATCAACTGAAAACCAATAAAAGAATAAAAATTATTAGAATGGGGAAGAAAAAAGAGCTTAGTAATGATCTTAGGACTAGAATTGTGAATCCACATAGGGATGGTTTAGGTTACAAGTCAATTTCCAAGAAATTTGAGGTCCCTACAGCAACAGTACAGAGCATCATCAAAAAATTCCAGAGCCACCACACAACAAACAACTTGATTGGTAGAGGAAGGAAAAGGAAACTGCCTGCTAGAGCCACCAGGAATATTGTAAGAAGTGTTAATGCAAATCCAACCACCACTACTAAGGACATTTTAGAAAATCTGGAGTCTTCTGGCATAAAAATATCAAGGCTAACATTGCAAAGGACTCTGCATGAAAATGGTCTGAAAGGAAGAAGACAGAGAAGGACTCCATTGCACACCGGAAAACACCTTGCAGCACGTCTAAAGTTTGCTAGGACCCATGTGAATTCTCCAGAGTCCGTTTTCCCAAGTATGTTGTGGACTGACGAAACAAAAATTGAATTGTTTGGCCATATGGATGCTTCTTACGTTTGGAGGAAGAAAGGAGAAGCTTACAACCCAAAGAACACCATACCCACGGTGAAACATGGTGGTGGTAGCCTAATTTTTGGGGGCTCCTTTTCGGCTAGTGGTCCAGGTAGTTTGTTCAAGATAGATGGAACCATGAAGAAGGAGCAATATTTGGAGATACTCCAGAAAAACATTAGACAGGATGCGGAGAAGCTCCATTTAGGACCAAACTGGGTCCTTCAACAGGATAATGATCCAAAACATACTGCCAAAATAGTCAAGAAATGGTTTGAGGATAATCAAATTAATGTTTTGGAATGGCCTAGCCAGAGTCCCGACCTGAACCCTATCGAAAACCTTTGGAACATATTGAAAACTGAGGTTAAAAAGCGGAAACCTAGAAATTTGAGGGATTTGGAGAACTACTGCATTGAAGAATGGTCAAAAATCAGTGTTGATTCTTGTAAAAACCTTGTTGATAAACATCCAAAACGGTTACAGGCAGTTATTAAGAATAAAGGGCATGCTATTGACTATTAGTAAGAGAGGTATGAATAATTTTGAACTAGTGCCATTATCGTTTTCCTTTGTATAATGTTTCAAACTTGCATAATTTATTTATTTGTTCAGTTTAAATTAAATGCTTATGCTTGATTTATTGTTTGAAATCCCTTTAATATTGTCTACCTTCTGGTTTGAGCAATATTCTTATAGAAATCTACAAAGATCCGAGGGGTATGAATAATATCGGGCACAAGTGTATATATATATATATATATATATATATATATATATATATATATATATATATATATATATATAAAAGTGAACGTGTCTGTCTGTCTGTCTGTCTGTCTGTCTGTCTGTGTGTCTGTCTGTGTACATTTCCCTACGCAATAACTCTGTCAATTTTTAGTCTATAGACTCGAAATTTGAAATACCGGGTACTGAGATTTGGGAAAATCGATGTGACGGGTGTCAGCCAGAAATTTGGCTGTTAAGGGGTCAAATTTCAACGATTTGACCTTTAAGAACTCTACCAAACTCCTCCGACAATTTTGGGTCTAGACACTTGAAATTTTAGATATAGGTTCCTTGAACCTGGATCTAACTTAATAAAGTGATTTGAGCCCGAAACTATAAATTTTAAGGGGTCATAATAGGGGTCAAAGTTTTAAAAAATTAACCATTTTTTTTGTTTTTTTGCTTTTTTTGCACAGCATACACCTCTAAACACCCGAGCAACGCCGGGCACCCCTGCTAGTATATATATATATATAAACGTGTATGTGTGTCTGTATGTCTGTATGTGTGTCTGTGTACATTTTCCTTCGCAATAACTCTGTAAATTTTTAGTCTACAGACTCGAAATTTGATATACAGGGTACTGACATTTTGGAAAATCTATGTGGTCGGGTTTCGGCCAGAAATTTGGCTGTTTAGGGGTCAAAGTTCAACGCTTTGACCTTTGAGAACTCTACTAAACTCCACCGACAATTTTGGGTCTAAACACTTGAAATTTTAGATATAGGTTCCTTGGACATGGATCTAATTTAATAACGTAATTTGAGCCCAAAACAATAACTTTTACGGGGCCATAATAGGGGTCAAAGTTAAAAAAAATTGACCGTTTTTTTTTTTTTTTTTTTTTTTTTTTGCTCATCATACACCTCCAAACATTGAAATCAATTGCGTCTCATTTTTGCCGTTTGAATTAAACGCTTTTACGTTGCAACATTAAAAAATATTTAAAAACACAATCTTCTTCCACAAACGGCTAAAATGATTCACGTGAACTTTTTCGAACATGATTGCTAGGAATGAACGCTGTCCACGCTACAAATCTCAAGTTCTTTCAACGGTTTTCTTTCCCTTTTTCATTTCGATACTTTTTTTGTGACCAACCAAGAGCGGAGGTCCGCTTGAAATATAAAAAATAACAATAAAAATATTAAATACAAAAAGTAACATCGTTTTTCATGCTTCAAAAAACCCTCATAACCTTTAAATCTCTCTCTCTCTCTCTCTCTCTCTCTCTCTATATATATATATATATATATATATATATATATATATATATATATATATATATATATATATATATATCCTGAGTTCGGGTTGTCTAACTGATGAGCCCAAATGAGGGCGAAACTCGAGTCTTGGACTTCCGGTTCTTTGACTGTCATGGCTCTTGTGGGCTGCGACGTTGTTTGGCTGTGGAATTTATTATATATATATATATATATATATATATATATATATATATATATATATAAATTTTGATTTTTAAATTTAAAAATTTTTTAAAACTTTTAAATTATAGATCACATTACTTAATATATATATATATGTATATATATATCTATACATATATATATATATATATACATATATATATATACATATATATATACATTTATATATATATATATATATATATATGTGTGTGTGTGTGTGTGTGTGTGTTTCTTTCTTTCTTCCTTTCTTTATTTTTTTGTAACACGAGTTTTGATTGGTGTATAGTTAAAAATGTTGTTTTCTCTTATCTTCCTTACACCAGTATTGATTCTGTGTTTTTACTATCAATGGAAAACGTCGGTTTAACAACTTGAGTCGTGGATTGAAAAGAAAGAAAGAAACAAACAAACAAAAAAAAACACAATCACAAAAGGTAGGTTGATATTTTTCTGTTCAATTGTACTATAGGTCTCAGTTGATTATCTTTCCTATTTTTATGCACAGTTTGTCTTAGATCATATGTTTGTGCAACTTGAATGTCTACTAGGAGGCACTATCCTTGAGTGTCTAAGGTCGCTCTGTACATGGATTTTTCAGGACAATGATAATTTTCCCTACAAGTAAACCCTGACTGAATATTCAAAATCACATTTCGTATTCACAGCCCAAGTAAGATCTCCTCAATATAACTAACCTACACTGGTTTTTATGAGAAATGGTGCATGTTTTACAAGTGATGTTACCTTAAGTGACAGCAAAAAGCTTAGACACCGCCAAAAATGGCCGAAAAATCAAGTTGTTGTTGTTGTTTTTTAAAACGAAATTACATTTATTAAAATCCATTATTTCTGAGTAACTTTTTTTTTTCCAGAAAGATAAAACCCTGAATTTTATTATATAGAAAGCAGAATAATGTAAAACTTTTTCTACTATTTTTAATTAAATTTTAAATGTTAAATTTTCCCCAAAAGTTAACAATTGGCGGTTTTTGTTTTGCACTAAAAACGTATATAAATAGTTAAAAAGAAAAGAAAAAAAAAAAGGTGTTTGAAAGAATTAATTTGTTTATTTCTTGTCTAACTAAAATTTAGGGTGATTTTCTATGAGAATATGCAAAAATATTATAATATAAGTACCTGGATTTCAAATAATTCCACTTATTCATATAAGAAACCAGTTACTTCGCGTCGATTTGATTACTCTGTTTACATTTGTACTTGATAAAAAGCAAACTACGGAAGACCAAAAAGCCAAAAAAAAAATTATTTTTCAGTGACGAAAATTTCAATGTATTATTAACGCTGAGGCTGGCCAGTACCAGATGGGTGACCATTTGTATGAGTTTGGTTTTTAATGTGTATGTGTATGGGGGCCAGGCTCTCCAAAATGGGGAGGGGGCAATTTAAAGCAGAATAAAAAAAAATTATTTCAGTGCGTTTGGTCCATCGTAGTCGAAAGGCGGCAAACGTTTTCAAACTGGATCGAAAAAATAATGATATTTTTAACACAAAGGGCACAATATTTATCGAATTTTTTTTTGTATCGATTCTTCAAAGCATGCCCTGTTTAATAATGGTCATGCATTATTCGGCTCGCTAAAAAGAAATTGTTAATTTATTTACCAAAGATTTTAAAATGGCTTTTTTCATATAAATATTAAAAAAATTTTTTTTTGTTTTGCTTAACTTAAATTAATTATTTTACTTAACATATTCACCGAATTTCACACTTCAAAACTCAAAGCAGGATAATTAAACACAATCGAAGTTCTGATATTCAGACGTCAAAATAAGGTATGCAAACAAGTTTTTTTTTTTGTTTTTGTTTTTTTTTTAATCTATAATCCTGTCCCTTACAACAACACAATATGTTTTGTCCAGTTTCAGATGATTATTTTAAGCATATTTGGAACCCCCTCAAAACAAGGGGGGGGGGAGTTGTAAGCAAAAAAAATATATACATATATATAAATATTGTTTATGAAAAATAAGTACACTGTTATAAAGTTCATTCTTCTCTTAATAATCGCTGAAAATTTCGTATTGATTGGATAATTACCTGAATTTTTGATAGATTTTTAAAAAGACGGTCCGTCAAAAAGTACTTACCTGCGCCAATGTTTTGGCGGTGCCTGAATACTCCATCAGACTAGATGAATGTTTGCCCTGGAATCTTGTAAGACCAAAAAGCTACAACAAAAAAAAATAATAATATACCATTTAAATGTTCAATTGTGGAGAGGAAAATTATATTCCCATTTTTTTTTACTAACTCAGCGTGTAAAAGAAAAATTTTACTGAAATATCCAAGTTTGAACGAACTTAAATGCCGATTAGAGAGAATTTAAATGCCAGCTGGAGAAAACTTGAATGCCTACTGGAGAGAACTTGAATGCCTACTGGACACTATCCTCGAGTGTCTAAGGTCTCTCTATACAGGCGTTTTTCAGAACAACCTGGCATGAGGATACTTCTCCCTAGAATTAAACTCCGACTATATATTTAAAATCACATAGTATTCGCTGCCCAAATAAGAACTCCTCGGTATAGCTAACACACACTGGCTTTTACAAGTAATGGTGCACCTTTTCCAAGTGATGTTACCTCAAGTAACAGGACGAAGTTGGATACTCCACCAGACTAGATGAATTATTTTCTGGAATCTGGTAAGACCAAAAGACAGCAAGAAAAATATACTATGACATATTCAAATGGTCAATTGGGAAGAGGAAAATTATGTTCCCAACTTCTTTTACTAACTTAGCGTTTGAAAAATAAAGGAGAGCTTTAATGAAACATGCAAATATCTGTGGATCTCATATAGAGATCAAGTGTTAGACCCAGAAAGGGGGGACCCTTTGATTTCTGAGAACTTCGACTGAAGTTAAATGAAACAAAAAGAGAGAGTAATATAAAATATACATGGCACAATTAAATTTAAAAATTCAAATATTTCAGATTTGCATTAAATTTCATCAAGAGTGTTTGAGAAGTAAAGGACAACTTTAATGAAATATCCGAATATCTATGTATCTCATATAGAGATCAAGTTTAAGCCCTAGAAAGGGGGGGGGGTCCTTAATTTCTGAGAACTTTGAAGTTAAATGAAACAAAAGAGTGAAAAATCAATTTGCCTAATTTTTGGAATATGACATTTTCATCCCATGACGAGTACATACATTATAAGAATTTTTCTGCATATTTTTTAATAGGTAAAATTCTGGAACATGCACTGGATTTTTTGTCCTTAAATAAAATTTTAATTTATTTGATAAAATTATTAAGATCTAATTGTAAGTTAATCTTTTAATCATTGGCAGCCATTGCTTTTTTTTTTTTTTTTAATCTGTACACTTTCTTCACAAAATAACAGGGAGACCCGATGTTGCCTGGGATTGAATTAGAATCAACAAATATTTTATTGTGATCGAAATCCGTGAAATCACACACTTTTCAATCAAATTGATTAATTGCCTGCTCTAATTGAGGACCCACAATAGTGCACTCGGAGGATATTCACATACCTTCCCCACAGTGACTTAGTCCGCAATACACTATAGTCTACATTGCACTGTAGAGAACCTACTGTTGATTTTATAAAATTATTTTATATATAATGATTTGAATTAAAATTTAAAATGCAATGGTCACGTAGCATGGTTCAATTGTGCTTGTATAGTAATAAAACTAAAAGCCATTATCACCACACAAGCAGAAAGGCCAGGCATATAAAATCAACAGTAGGCTCTTTAATATGACAGGCACCCATTCGAAATGAATGTTTCTTGTTGCACAGTTGAAGCATGATACTTGACTTTTGCATTTTAAACTTTGATTCAAGTCATTATATATAAAAAATAATTTTATAAAATCAGCAGTAGGTTCTCTACAGTGCAATGTAAGCTACAATATATTGTGGACTAAGTCACTATGGAGAGACATGTGAAACCTGCTCCTGGTGAACTGCGGTGGGTCCCCAACTAGAGCAGATATCCATCGATTTGATTGAAAAATGGGTAATTTCACTGATTTTGATGACAATAAAAATATGGGAGTGTAAAACATTTGTTGATCATCATTCAATTCTGGCCAACGCCGGGTCTCCCTGCTACTGATAGATAGATAGAGAGATAGATAGATAGACTTATTATGTACGTAGTTGTTAGATGAAAAAATGTATGTGCACCAAAATTTATACAAATTCTTACAATATGTTTTGTTTTTATAAAATAAAATGGTATTTTTTTTTTTACTCAAACTGCAACTCAACATTCACCATTAAATGCTGAAATGGGTATGCTGAAAACGAATATCATATTTAAATTTGGGGCAGATAAGTAGTTTACTGGATATTAAAACCTTTATTATCCAATGTAATCCATTATGTTTTCACTGGCAGCCATGTTTTTTCCAACTGAACAAGTACTGATGTGCACGAGTGTTACAAAACGCCCCCTCCTCCCCCATATAAAGCATGGCGATGACTACTGAGATTCATTAAGTAATACATTGAAAAAAATGTCTTAATACTAGAATACTATTTGTTTGTCCTAAATTTGAATGTGATATTCGTTTTCAGCAGACCCGAAACCTGTCAATTTAAAGGTGCGTGCGGAGTTGCAGTTAAAGTAAAAAAACATTTTACACCAATAAAATAAAATAAGATTTGATCGATAAACAATTTCTAGGTATTATTATGATGAATGTGCGTTGAATTATGTCCCTTGGCTGTTGACCTTGCTGTAAGCAGGAAGTGATGGACGAGATATTTTGTGTTTTTTTTTCTTATTTTATTTTTAATTCAAAATACTCAATAAATTTGCGTAATTTTTTGGTGTAATGCATTTTTAAAACCTAACCTTAATACATAATAAAATTATTGTGTGATTGTGTTTATTTTCTTTTAAGGAACAGTTTTTAATATTGGGATAGAATTGGATAAGTGCCCCAACTTATTTTCGATTGTTTAAATTCATGTTTGTTTATTCATCTATTATATAAATCTCACCTGTCTATTTAAATGTATGTATGTATGTATGTTTGTATGTCTACCTAAAACTTTCGACAGAGGCAATGGATTTTCACGATATCAGTAACGTTTTTAAGCTCAACCCTTCGGATGACAAATATCGAAAAAATTGGCTAAAAACATTAATTCCTTTACCCTCAACTAGGCACTTTTCTACAAGGAGGAGTCACTTTTTTCGCCAATATTTTCGAAAGACAGTTGGAGTGTTGTCTGTCAGTCATGGAAACATTTTGATTGGCTGATTAGAGTGATATAGTAGAAATAACAGAAAAATGTGTGCCAACTTGAGAAGCAGAACGTCATGCAAATAAATGTTATATATGAAAATAATAACTTTGCCGACTGGTGTTTCTTCAGAGGAAAGTGTCTTCAATTTTAGGACAGCACGTCAAAGAACTATTCAAGAAGGTATGTGTCCCTTTTGTCTGCTGTGCCACAGACAAAGATGTTTATTCTTTGTCCCTTATACATTATTGTCTGTTTGTTGAATGTCGAAACACTGACACACACACACACACACACATCTGCTAGATGACACAAGCCACACACACATACATCCACATTATATATACAGCACGTTTATGCAGACAATTATGAACTGCATTGTTATTTAGGCATTATATATATGCATCAACAGACTCATTATTTATACACACACAGTATAAGACAGACTGATTATTTG
The DNA here is from genome assembly GCF_053919585.1 of Euprymna scolopes. Lineage (NCBI taxonomy): Eukaryota > Metazoa > Mollusca > Cephalopoda > Sepiida > Sepiolidae > Euprymna > Euprymna scolopes. The sequence goes on along the minus strand of NC_136526.1, from coordinate 42,012,023 downwards.
GTACCGTTTTTATAGACACTATGTAACAACATAAAATAAATCTAAATATACACTATGTAGTAGGTTGAGGGAAAGGTTTGTGTACCATTTCTCTTCTGAAAGTCTTAACCTATTCTATAATTATTTCATAGCAGGTGCTCGATTGAGCTCCGATCTATAAAACATTCAAAACATACACTCGTCTAGCAACAACCACTGTCAATAGTTTCCCTTTCTTTCTCTCTCTCCTTTCTCTCTCTCTCTCTCTATTTAAAACTATATGAAACTTCTATAAACAAAGTTTCTTTCATAGAACTGTATATCTGGAAGATAATACTATGAGGCTACTTCTCAGCTGACTACAACATGGTCATTTTCAAGTCCAATTGAAACAAGTTCTTGTTGAACCACCCTCTTAATTAATTAAATCCTATGCACTCTTTTATTTTTACATTATATAGTCACCGCTTTTGGATATAGAGACGTGGCGACGTATATTTGAAAGCAGAGGTGTGCACACACGCACATTCCGAATGGAGTTGATCTGCATTTTTGTGTCCCATAAAAATGACCGAAATTGTAATTAAATGAAAACAAAGAACTGTTTACATTCCAAGGTCAGAAGTTATGAATTGTGCAATGTAAAATAGAAAAGAAGAACGTTATATCTTGATGTTTACAATTCCAGGAATGTCGATTTGTGACTATATAAGAGAAAAATAAACAACAGAAAACAGAAGAGAGAAGACTGACAGCGGCAAGCGTGATTGACGTCTTGACATCTCTCCATTGGCGAGTCATAAACCAACCAACCCTACATAACTAACGCCTCTCTCTCTCTCTCTCTCTCTCTCTCTCTCTCTCTCTGAACTAGAAGCTTAATCTATACTATTAATAAAATTCTAAATGTCTATTTATTTATTTATGTGTGTCTGTGTGTGTGTGTATACCAATAAAACTTTCGAACGGATGCACCGAATTGAAAAATTCTTTTTTTCCTGAAAGGTGTGAGTCCCTAGACTGTCCTGATCTATGTATGGTTCATAACGAACAATGCTGAGTCACACAAAACGCCCGAAATAAGGGTTTTTGGTGTTGCGTGCAATTGTCGAAAAAGTTACCTGCCCATGTCAACAAAATTTAGCACTGTCTGTATACAGTCGCGGTAACATCTCTCGGCATACGGACAGGATAATGATATGGATCAGAAGATTTCAGGTTCGAATCCGGGCAAGTTTAATGTTTGTGCAAATTTTTTTAAATTCCAGGGTGTAGTTATTGAGAAAAGTGCAGACAGACGAACAGACGAACGGACAAAGGTGAATTACAGGTAAGTTGAAAGATGATGATAACCAATTTGTGTGCAAGAAAACCATAGTGGTTGTTCAGGAGTTTTGTTACCTTGGGGATACCATTGGAACATGGCCAGTGACGGTTGAGGACATGCGTTGCATGGAATGAAATGGTGAGAATGATACAATGGATGTATAGTGTGCATCTTAAAGACAGACCTAGATCTTAGCAAGTGATAGTTTGGTTTGGTTGTTTTGTTTCACGGCATGTTAACCCTTTTCCGGTTATTTAATGCTGAATCCGGCTATTTTAGTAGAAGTTTTTATGTTTCAAGTTCTTTATATTTTCAAATATTTATTCATAGGGTTTGGTTTGGTTGTTTTGTTTTATGGCATATCAACGCTTTTCCGGTTATTTAATGTCGAATCCAGTAATTTTGGTAAAACTTTTTAAGCCTCAAGTTCTTTATATTTTCAAATATTTATTCATGGTGTTCGGTTTGGTTTGGATTGGTTTGGTTTGCTTTGTTGAGGAAAATTGTTGATTTTGTTTTTGGCTTTGCAAAACATGATTGAGTTTTGTAAAGGGAAAGGAAAAAATGCAATAACATCAATGTTTGGTGCATTTTGGGACAGGAAGCCATTATCTTTAGACAGCCTGATCAGGTAGAACCAAATAGGAAGTGATAAGTTTGACTTAAGATAAAGAGGGATGAATAAAGACCGGGATGGAGATAGGTTAAGTTGGAAGTAAATTTCCAAAAGCTGTCCTCCATACACCAGTTAAGCCATCACTGATGACGATGATGATGATGATGTGTAAATGAAAAAAATTGTCACAAGCCATTCTCATCAACGTTGCGATTTGTACCTACTCATCTTAACTTAAACTATAATTCACAACACCAACTGTTACGTTATTGATTCCCGGAAAATGCTGGGTAATTATCGTGGGCAATTTTCAGTGTTTGGTTAGTAGAAATATTTCCATAACAAAAAGGAATGTATGAATAACAGAAATAATGTCATCAAATCGGATTAGATATTTAAATATAAAATATTTATGTTGAAATATGTACCAGGAATTTTAAGTTGATGAAAAGGAATTTTATTTTTCATAACTAACATAAACAAAATTATGTGACAGAGATTGGTTGAGTGTTCTTTTTGTGCTACATAGATTTATTTTCGATCACGTGGTCAGAGAGTTAAGAAAAGATAGTTTCGAAATGCATGTAGAGAGATTAGTTTTGTATTCAATGCATTAGCAAATAGGCTGGGGTCTTGTTAATTTTTATTTCGGACTATTAGTCTCATCTTTATTAGTTGTTGTTTTTCGATCTTTTTATTGGTTCACAACGTTTCGGCCAACTTCCTCTGGCCTTCGTCAGGTGTTAACCGCGACGGATAGGAACTTCGAATCTCCTAACTGCATTCTCAGCCATCACTGCCATCCGTAGTTGTTGTCGTCTCACCACATTTTTGACCAATTAACCTCTGGCACGCTTTAGGTGGGATTGAAACCGCTATCTTCAGACAATGTTCATCTGGAACCGTAGAGATTCAACGTCTCTATCAACTGCGCCAGGTGTTAACCGCGACGGATAAGAACTTCGAATCTCCTAACTGCATTCTCAGCCATCACTGCCAGCCTTTTCTAGTCTCACACAAAAACACGCGTTCACATTTCAAGCTATATTACTTGTCACATACATACGCGCACACAACCATACGCGCCCACGTCCACACACGTGCACATATTCACATTCGCGTACATACACTCACATTCACGTGTATACACACGCGCACACGTACGCACATACACGCACACACGGACAACGTCACTTCCCCTTTCAAAGGAAATACACACATGCGCAAAGGACTACCAGAAACACCTATAAAAGGAAGAGCAATAAGCAGCATCTTCCTTTTCGACTTAGCTCTCGAGCTGAGCAGTCGTCGGACCACTCACGCCCCCTGCGACTATTTATGGGGCACGAGCTAACAAACAGTACGTACACTTTATACGTTTTCTATCTCCATAACCTGGATTGACTTTCTCACTCTATCTCCCCTTCATCTTGGTCCATCAAAACAGACATGTGCGTGACTCTCTACTGAGCTTAACCCTCTCTTTCTACAGGCCGGCTTGCCACTTCATGTTTCTCTATTGCATTCCCCTTTCCTTCCACGCACATAGTCATCAACGGCTGAACGAACACGTGTACACCCAAGACTTTCATTTCTCAACAGAAAATAAACGACATGTTTATTTTATTCCAGCATTTGAGTTCTTTGTTTCCTTCATTCAATTCGTTTCATTATTTTTTCTTGTGGCGAGTTAGGGTATTTATATATCCTGGTCCGCAACATGCCTGTTTGTTCTGCTTTTTAGTATAAATAAAGTGAAACTAAATTCAAATGGTGTCTTCTCGGCATCCCGGCAGGAAACGTCCAGAAGCAATCAGCTTTGATCAATGTGGGGCCAAACTCCTGGTTTCCCCCTCCCTAACATCTTGGGGAAAAAACCAGTCAAAGTTAAGTAAACAAACCCAACAAAAGGTTAAGTCCGCTACTTCTATTTGACCTCATTAATCAGGTCAAATAGAATCAGCAGAGTTAACTTTTATTGCGCCCACGTGTCAATTCTGTTTTTAATAGTTAAATAAATAAATTCAAATGTGTTCTCGTTGTATGCCAGTGGTTAACGTCGCAGGATTTTTTTTTCACACTTTAATTTCCAACTTTGCCTCAAGGGTTTGGGTTCGATCCTCATACTCACCTACCAAAACTATTTTTTTTTTATATTTTAACCTCTCCCCCCCCCCCGGAGTTTTGATTTACCCAAAACCACACACACCTCCAAACACCCGGGCAACGCTGGGTACCCCCTGCTAGTATATATATAAAAGGCAAAACGCGTGTGAGAGTTTTGTATGTCCAACAAAGGCTTTTTTTGTCGGGGTTTCCGGGGGTGGGTTACTATCGCTTAGAAGTGTTTATATACCCCCCAGATAATAATATCTAGGATTTGTAAATGCATATCACGTCTACATTTATTCACGTCGAATTTTACACGATGCCTCTCGTGTTGATTCGGCTTTTTTGTATAAAAACGAAACTGATCTGAAGCGAAGGTGCGCTTCCCGGCACGAAAGTCGGAAACGTCCAGAAAGCAATGGGCGTTTGATCAATGCAGGGGAAACTCCTTATATCAGACAATTGCTATTCATATGAACACTCTCCTCTTTATGGGGAGCTGGGTTCCCCCCAACATTTTGGCGAAACAGAAAATTGGGAAACAAAACCAGAAAAACTGTCTCGCAGTAAATGTTCACTGCTGGACTTCTATGGCATGATCATTAAAATCGCGCACCTGTCAATTTAACTTTTTAATTGTTAAAATTAAACTCTGTTTAGTTACTCTCCCTTCGTGGGCGAGTGGGTAAGTTGTCAGGTTTTTTTTCACCTCAATATTCCGTGTTCGATCCTTACATACTTACCAAAACTTTTTTAAAAATTTTTTTGCTCCTTCCCCCCAACACACACCCACACCTACAAACACCCGGGCAACTCCGGGTACCTCCCCCCCCCCCGCTAGTCATTTATATTTTCACTATTCTGGGCTCCCAAAATCAACATAGATTAGACCATTCCTGTAATGATCGGATCCCTGTTGATTTTGGGGTGGGAGTAAAGTTCTGTGCAGTTCCAGGAGGTCCACCTTCCCATGCTTTGCCTTTTCTATTTGAGAAAGTTTATTGCTATTTGCCTGAGGCGCCCTCACCGGAGAATGCTGATGAGACTTCTCAGCCACTTTTTGCAGGTTAGATTGCCTCTATACATGACAGCAATATAATTAGGATGGAGGTGATGTCACACATAGACAAAGATTTTAGTTAGGGATAATTTATTATATTTTAGCTGTGTGTTAAATTGGTTTTCACACAAGCTGTTCATAATATGAATACAACTGTCGTTTCTGAATTTTTGAGATGAGGATTGGTTATATGTATTATTATTAATCGGACTACTGTTCTCATCTTGAGTGTGGTTTTCACCATTGTCCCCGGTATTGGCCAATGCATACATGGAATACTTGGAGGAAATGGCATTAGAAAAATCAATTGTAAGAGTGTTATTCTCCTGAAGGTTGAAGGTTCAATCCTCAGTGTGGGCGACCGAAATATACATTTTCGAATTACTTAGGACCTCTATCCAGTCATGGCTGACGGAACAAGACCACGCTACCCGCGTGAAGTAAATAAAGGGTTCTGCTCGAAATTTTGTCCAAATTCCTGAGTTCGACAGAATCATTTCCGAGTTCGACAAGGTACACCTGAAGAAGGTCGGAGGTTGTATCGACCGAAACGTTGTGAAAATCACACTCAAGATGAGAACAGTAGTCCGATGAATAATACTACAAAGAACCAATCCTCATCTAAAAAATTTGGCAACGTTCTTATACCTTTATTATTATTTTAGGGTATTATTTAGAGTAGTGAGAAAAAAATCAGTTGTAAAAGTGATAGTCTCCTGAAGTTGAAGGTTCAATCCTCAGTGTGGGCAACTGAAATATACATTTTCGAATTACTTAGGACCTCTATCCAGTTATGGATGATGGAACAAGAGCACGCTACCCCCATAAAGTAAAATAAAGGGTTCTGCTCGAAATTCCGTCCAAATTCCCGAGTTTGACTGAAACATATCCGAGTTTGACAAGATACACCTGAGGAAGGTCAGAGGTTATATCGACCGCATCGTTGTGAAAATCACACCTAAGATGAGAACAGTAGTCCGATGAATAATAATACATGAATATAACTATAATTTTTTTCTTTTCTTTCTCTTTTCAGGTTGATTATTTTTTTTTTTTTCTGAAGAATACCTAAATGGCAATGAACGAAAATCAAATCACTTTTAGTTGTTCCGGGTGCCGAAAAGAGCTGGTCTTAGAATCAAAGACATTGCCATGCCTTCATTCTTACTGTGACACCTGCTTAAACCAAAATCTGGAAGATGAGAAAAACAGGCATTGTCCAAAATGCAAAGAGCCTTTCACGCTTGACCAATTGTGCTCCTCTCCATTTTTAGCCAAATCTCTGCGGCATCGGCAACTCGAGTCGATGGACTGGAACTGCAATTTATGTTTTGAAGATGGTATCAAATCAGCTGCGAAAAGTTGGTGTCGGCAGTGCCAGAAACTCTTGTGCGAAAAGTGTAACCGATCACACAGTAAATTCCAAGAAAATCACACTCTGAAAGATTTGGACAAAATCGGCAAGGTGGAGGCTGTTGAAATGATGATGGCTGACAAATGTCTTTTGCATGGAAAACTCTTTTGTGAAAAATGTAATATTTATTACGGGAATCACACCACTGAGTCGTACATGTGTCTATCGCAGCCATTATCGACGGGAGAAGAAGCCTTGAGAGAGGTATCCCATGGCTCCACTCTGGAAAAAAAAATCGGTAATATTGAAGACAGCCTCACCAGAGCGAACGAAAGTATGGAGCAATATATGGCTCAGTTGTGTTTGGAATGTGAAGCAACAAGCTTAGAAAGTTGGCATGATTTCGAACAGATAATGGAAAATGCAAGGTTGAAGACGCATGATCTTTGCAAAGATATGAAAGAGAAGACTGAAAAGCAGGTGAGACGATGGCGTGGCTTCATAGACAAAAATCATATAATTTTAAAAGAATTGGAAACCTGGCGCCTCAAACTTCACCAAATATTGACGGAAGGACACGATGATATGCATGTTGCATATTGGTTGAGGTTACTTGCTCTGAAGCTCTCGTCTTGGATGCACCAATCTGTCGGAATGATAGAGAAATGCCAGTTAGATGTCACCCTAGCCAATTGGTGGGTGGATGCCAGCGAAAATTTGAAAAGCGATGAGATAGGTTCATTGTCTTTAAGAAAAGAGAAACTACCCGCAAATAATTTAGAATGTTATAAACAATGGGAGGTAGTAAAATCGAACGTGTACATTTATTCGCTTTGCGTAAGTAAAGAAGACAAACATGTTTTTATTTCCGACTTTAACAAAAGATCGATAATTGAATTTACTGAGCAAGGTGAGATGGTTTGTGAGTGCAAATTATTTGATGACACTAATAAGTTTTATCCCTGGGAGATGTGCTTCATTTGCCCAGACAGTTACATCGTTGGTTCAGGCGACCAAAACAGGCTCATCTTTTTAGAGAGGTTAAAAAATCCACCATTTTTAAAAATCAAAAATGTCGTCCATCATGACAAAATCGGTTTCTTTTCCCTGTGCAAAATGGATGAAACGATATTCACCTGTGATTTCGAGCGTCGGGTTGAGTCCTTCTCAATTCAGGGCAAGAATATCAAAACCATAAAACCTAAGGAGATAGAAAACGAATATTTCCCCTTGATCCGTGCTGACCCATCAACTGGCAATTTCTGGCTGGCAGAAATAAACTCCTCCATGTTATTTTGTTTTAATTCGAACGGTGAAAAACTACGATCAGTAAACACAGAAGTACACATTTCGGACTTTTTTCTGAATGAATTTGGTCATCTATACTTCTGCAATGAAGAGGGGATCTTTTGCATTTCGCCGGTAAAGAATTTGTACAAATTTGAAAAGAAGTCTGAATTTCGTCCAAGAATTTATATTTTAGGAAATGAAATATATGTTGCAATTAAAATAAATGGACAATATTTAATCAAAATATTTCAAATATATTATTAATTGAAAATTTATATATATATATATATATATATATATATATATATATTCAAAATGGCGTAATGAAAGAAAACTATAAGGTATTTGCAACTTCTCTTCAAATTTTCGGATTTTTTAATCATGTCCAAACGCATTTTGTTTCCTTTTGGTCGATTGATTGTTGCTGTTTATTCTGATGAGTTAAGGGCAAAATAGATTCACTAATTGATATAATAATTAAGTGATTGGTTTTGCACTACGAAACAGATACTGCCAAGAATTGTAAGTGTCAACTGAATTAAAGGAATAAATTGTAAGATGGGCAACATCATGAATTTGGAATATAGACTTTTGACATTTATATATATATATATATATATATATATACTATCAGGCCACCCAGCGTTGCTCAATCATAAAATATACTTAAATTTATGCAGATTTTATATTTATAATGATAATAATAATTCTCTATTAATTATCATATTGTACCCAATATATAGTATTAATTTCCAAAGTAAAAAAATATATATGACTTAGGTGCCATCAGCTAGAATCAAAATCCAAAGATTTAGCTCTCCAGCAGTATTTGCTACCATCTGAGCTAATGACAAATTAATGCAGTTAAATGTACAAATGTATATTTGTGCATGCGCAAAGCATACACATAACGTCAAACGATGCCTGCCAGTTTCAATTTTTTTCAATTTTGACCCCTTAATCAGCTAAAAACCTAATTCATTTTGTTCCACAGGTCCGAATACCCCATATATGAAGTTTCAAGTTTGTAGACCAAAAAATTGACAGAGTAGTTTGGCAGAGACTGTTTCACAAACAGACAAGATCACTTTTATAACATACTAGAAGGCTGCCCGGCGTTGCCCGGTTTTAAAATACGCATAAATATTATATTTTAATTTATGACGAAAGTGAAACATGTCCATGCGAGTATTATGTTTTTTCTAAACATTTTACTTCTTGTAAGTAAAAAAAAAAAGTACCCGAGCTGAGATCGAAATCAAAATCTAAAGGTAGTGAGTCAAGTACGATAACCATTAGGCCAGCTTGACATGACTTTAAAAAGTGTTTTCAAAGTTACTTATTCTTAACATAAGTAATCTGTGATGTGAACCATTCACACATGCGCAAACAAGATGGCCGCAACATGATGAAGTTTGATTTTCCTCTATAAAAATACCTACCTGATCAAATTAAGTGATTTTTTTTTTGTATGAAAACTTTATTCCATAATGAGTGTGTACAATAAAAATTTTTTTTGAATATGATCATTTTTTTAATGTCTTGATTAAACTAAACAAGTACCTTGTTTTTTGTTTTTTTTGCTTTTATTTCTTTTTGCTTTCTTTTATTATTTTTTATAGATCCTTACGTCAAGTGATTTTATACCTTGTCTGAAGCGAATAAAAAACTGACTTGAACAGACTGGATCAAACAACAAATACTCAAAAAATCAAATTTTTTAAAATTCTATTCACCATTTTCAAGCCTCTCATAATATTCTTCATTATGAAGCTGACAATCCATTCATTTCATGAACCCTTATTCTTTGAGTGACTTTTGACCTTTGTAGACGAAGGTCGGGGTTTCCAATTGTTGGGGACTTACATAAATCCCCTGAAATAAATAAATAAAAAGATATACACTACCAAATAATGTAAAATAAACTTTTGTTTATTTTTATTAAAAGAAAAGAAATTACTTTTTTGTGTGCGCCAAGGTGGCAGTCGGTATGAAAGAAGGAAGGGAGGAAGAAGGTGAAGACTTGAGAGTGTGAGAGAAAAAGTTTGACTATGTGTTGTGGTGAAGTGAGAGAAAGAGAAAGTCAAGCAATGTTTTTTGACGTGCGAGAAAAGCTGTCATTTCAGCTACTGAATTTCACTCGGCGAGCGTTGCTGTTAGTGTCCGTTATCCCTTTCTCTGACGAGAGAAGTTCTCTGTGCCTTTTATATTTCTTTAGCAGCCCCCCAAAGGCTTGCAAAAATAAGTTTTTTAAATCGAGCCCTGATTGGTCAAAAATTCATATTTTTGACCCCCCCCCCATAAAAATGCTTTCAGCTATGTCGGCCATTTCTCAAGCGTCCTGCTTTTTGAGCCAAGAGGTTTGGTGTGGGTGAATGCTGTAATTCCTGCGCAAATGAATTTATAAATTTTAATGAGTGTGTGTGTCTTAGAAAAATATAAGAAGAAACAGCACACCTAGAAAAGTGTTGACTCATTAGAAGAAAAGTGAAAACTTGACCACAAAAATATAGTCGTCATATGTAGTCGAAAAGAGAACTAGCTAAGAAAGAACGATAACTGAAGTTCACAATCCTCTCTAACTAAAACATGATGAACATAAATTACAATGAAATTCAATTTTTATGGTATCTTTTGTTTATTAAAATGTTATGTGAAACTACAATAGGTTGAAACAAAGACAAAACATTTCATAGTTATTTCATTTCATTATTAACCTATTCATAACGAGTACAGAAAGAGTAGTTAAAAATTAAAACACACTTATTATTAATTGTTGTTATTAGCAGTCGAGTTGTTGTTGTTGTTGTTTTTCTTGCTATGCTGTTCAGTCGACTTGCTAATTTCATTGCGGTAAAATTACGTTTCATTTTTTCCATCCGTTCGCGGCCGCCATCTTGCAGACTACTAAAGTCAACATTGCTTTGAATTCATGTTACATAATATCTTTAATCAGTAATAGTCAGCAAGCGTTTTCCCTAATTTTCTGCATAGTGCAACTGGAACCGAAGAAATGGCTAAACAGTACCTTTGCCGTTTTTTTTGTTGTTATTGAGTATTTATACTTTGCATCGATTTATTGAAATTGTAGAAAAAATGTGTAAGGAAAGTCCTTTAAAAAAAAAAAAAATTACTGCGCCCTCTGTAGATGTATAAGGAAAAATTCAAGATGGCGGCCGACTCTCTCTTTAACACGGTAAGTTCAGGAAAAGATGTTATGAATGTTGCAGCAATTCAATAACCAGTATACACCGGTTCTGCACGGAATCCAACTAGCAAGGTGCCTAGACGGACGCGAACGGTTACTCAGACCGGACCCAACGACAGTAAGATATCCTCACACGGCACGAGAAGCAACAGCAACACGATTCCCCGACCAACTCAATTGTCCCTCTCCCACGTCCTTTTCAGAAATAAAATATAAAAAAAGGACATTATTGAAAAATATATTTGAATTTCAATAATTTCATAAACATATATTTATTATATGTAAGATATTTTATATTACCCGGTTTTTTGCTCCGAGACAAAAAAATGAACATAACAATTACAACAAAGCATACCTCTAAAATTCGATACAAATTTTATTCGTTCTTCATTGCAAAAAAAGGAAATGCCAAATTTGCCTCTGGATAGAGCTGGTAACAACCTCGAAAGGTAAAAGTTCTTTTATATTCATCAGGAACTGGTGCGGGTGCGCTAGCCTTTTCTAGTCTCACACAAAAACACGCGTTCACATTCCAAGCTATATACATACGCGCACACAAACCTACACGCCCACGTCCACACACGTACATATATTCACGTTCGCGTACATACACTCACATTCACGTGTATACACACACACACACACACACACGCTAACGTACGCACATACACGCACGCATGGACGACGTCACTTCCTCTTTGAAAGGAAATCCACACATGCGCAAAAGACACACCAGAAACACCTATAAAAGGAAGAGACAAGCTGTTTCCAACCCCTTTTCAGACCAGCTTCCTAGCTGGGCGGTCTACAGACCGACAGCGTGCCTTTTCGGCATGCGCACGCACGCGTGTGCCTCACACCACTTGCTACTATGTGGGACAAAAAGCCAACAGACAGTACGTACACTTTATACGCTTTCTCTCTCCATGAACTGGATTGACAATCTCACTCTTTCTCTCTCTATATGTACAACTTGTCCCTGAGAATACCTTCGGGTAGCTGACTGCTAACATGGCGTACATTGTCTTTGTCTACACGCTGGACTATCATCCCCATTTTCCACTACCTCACTCACTTCTTTTTCCACGTGCGAACAAACGATAGTGACCCGAACGTGAGATGAACACACATTTCCTTTTTCCTTCTATACTACCAATCCTGCAACAAACCATGGTTACATCCGCGCGGACATGAACACGTGTTATATCTAAAACATTCATTCTTTCAACAGAAAATAAACGACATGTTTATTTTATTCCAGCATTTGAGTTCTTTGTTTAATTATTTTTTCTTGTAACGGGATTAGGATTTATATATCTTAGTCCTCTACACTGGTACTCGGGTACAGCACTGTTCAAAGATTGGATTAATTATAGCCATTGAAAGGGTTTTATATGATGTCTTCTGATGAAAAGACTCAATTATTGACTTGAGTCGACATTACAGAAGTTCATAATTAATGTTCATTTAAAGGAAAAGTCACTAATGACAGGTCAATAAGCCAGACCTTAAAAAAGTCTCTGGGGGACATATATAATAATAACTTAGCCTAATCACTTGGGGTTTAAAAATAAAATCTCAAGGGGACGAAGAGAGTTGAGTTCCTCTTCTTCATTGGCTACATGTCTGGAATTACCTGAAAGGCAATAAAAAAAAGCTTGCCAAGAAGCACATCGCTGGCGGTTAAAAACATCGACCAATTTGATTGGTCTAAATAAAGACAGTGCGTGGCCAAATCAGCCAATGAGGGGCTTACTTATAATTGTAGAATTTCTCACATAACATTTCAAATAAAAACAACTTATTTTTATAGTTTCATAAACATATATTTATAGGTACCTCCAATGCGCACCACAGTTTTAACCCGCCTATATGTAACACGATGTAACTGTAATTTAATATTATCATCCTAACTTTTTTACCATTTAAAAGAAGAAGCTTCAAATAAACAGCTAATATTTAAAAAAAAAAATTTACAGCATACAAAAATAATGAAAATGTAAAACAAAAATCATGTTTACATTATCGACGCTTTAAAACAACGTTCTTATGTAGTGACGCTTTTGAAGCCATAGACATACCCAGGTTTTAAAAATCTAGCAAAAATCAAATAATAGTCATATCTTCCTGAAATTGTCGATATCTATTGATTATTAAATAAACTTACATAATAAAAGTAGATTTTGTCAAATATATTAAAGGAAATATTGGGGGGGGGGTTCTACCCCCCCCATATTTCATGTTACGAAAGCTAAACAAAATAAAAGTAGGATGATAAAAATTTCAACATTTTTTAAAGCTGAAAAGATCAAATAATTAAAAAATAATCATATATATATATATATATATATATATATATATATATATATATATATATATATATAAAATCTCGTTATTTATGTATTTTTGTTGTTTTTCAAAAAAGTATGGAGGCCCGTAAGCAACATTATCTTTAAATACATAAGTGTCAACAGAAGACGTTAAAATTAATTTTATTTTATTATCTCTCGTCTGTGAAATTCGTTAATAAAAATCTAAGGTAAGTCTTATATTGTTTTTTTTATCCATAGCAAAAAAAGCAACAAAAAAAAAAGAAAAAAAAAAGTTCCATTAACCATTATAATGCGAATGTCCATCCATAGAAATTGACACAAACACACGAAATGATGACGTTGCAGTTAATGTTTATAACGCTGATGTTTTACTATATATTTATTATATATTATTAAATTTCCAGGAGAAAAAGCAAAAAATGCAAATAAAGACCAATTGTGTTATTTTCATCTGCATAATTTTGTTGTTTTTTATTGTGTACTTTTCAATAATGTCCTTTTTTTTATATTTTATAAATATAAATCGCTCCAAAATACAAAATAACAAAAAAGGCCAAGTTTAGCCTATTCACCGTTTTCGATAGCGCCACGCCACGCAGAAAATTAGGGAAGACGCTAGCTGACTATTACCATTTAATTAAATATAGCTTTACTCGATTTAGTTGATGTATCAAAATAATTTATTTTTATCCTAACCTGTTGAGGGAGCTAGATTTTCCCCTGATATTAAAAATCAACCTTGTGTCTAACCAAACCCTCGTGGGGAGACAAATCACCTGGACATTAGGAAATGCTGAATTATCTCCCTTGATTTTTTTCAGATGTGGTTTTATTTTTTTTTCGAAACCCGAACAAAAAAAATACTTTCTCGTGTTAAAAGCTTTTTAATTTTACGAAATTTTTCTTTTGTTTGATATCGGTTATCGTTCTTCTTCCCCACAAGAAAACGGATGCAAAGGTCAGAGGGGGGGGGGGGAGACGTCAATAAAGTAAGTTATTATTCGCTATTCATTTTCTCTGACGAATTCAAGTTTTCTCGTTTTTAAATTTATCATTTATATTTCAATTTAAAGGAAACAAATTGGTACTAGTGCAGACTGCAGAGTAGAGTGATCCGGACGTAAATAATAACGTTATTATTTAAAAAGCCATTCTTAACATGGGGAGGGGAGGGTGTTTTGTTTTGTACCTATTATTCTATACTTCAACCTTACAATTGAATAAAAAAACATATCATAAAACTTTATGATTTAAAAAATAGCGCGGATCAGTAAGTGCACTGAGAGTGCCACTCACTGCACTAGCAAGCACCAACAAATTATTTTAACCATAAAATAAAAATATATTTTTTGAATCTCAAATAATTGAACTTTAAATTACGATTTAAAAACATATTAAAATAAATTGTTTTGAATTTGAGCGGTTATTCTGATTTTTGCACACAATTTATTTACAGGAAAAACAAAAAAAAAGTATTTATTTTTGAGGTGCTTATTCAAATTGACACTTATGGCGGGAATTAAAAGTAAAGAAAATACAGAAAAGTCTGTACGATGTACCTCCAAAAGTCACCACAGGATTACCCCCCCTCCCTATATGTAAAACGATGTAACTTTATTATAAATTAATTTTATCAATATAAATTTTGTTCCATTTAAAAGAAAAAGGGGAAAATAAACCAGTAATAATTAAAAAAAAAAAAATTATCGAACGAAAATAATGAAATTGCGAGACGAAAATCGTGTTTACATAATTGGCGCTTTAAAATAACGTTCCCATGTACTACATGGGCCATGTAGTAAGCATTCCGAACGTGAAAACATACCCGTGTTTAATAAATCTAGCAAAAATCAACTAATGGTCAAATTTTCGTGAAATTTTACTTATCCATTTTAGAATGAAATTACATATAAAATGCAGTTTCCGTAAAATATACGAAGGGGAATTTTTTTTTTTTTTTTTTTTTTTAGTGTGTGTCCCCCCCCCTCATATTTTTTTCGATTTTTTTTTTTTTTACATAGGCATAACCACTTATCGAGGCTAAGAAGCCACTCGAGGATAAGGTTAAAGGGCGTACAGTAGAAATTGGACAATATAGTAATCGTTAGTAATGGAAATTCGGTAAATTTGTTAACTTAAATGGAAAGGTTCATCAAAAACTTGTTTACGTTAGACTTGAAGACAACCATATTGTAGTCAGCTGGAAAGCAGGAAAACGGAAGATAATTCCATAGGTGTGCAGTTCTAAGAAAGAAGCTTTGTTCATGGAATCTACGTTTAGGTTTAGACACAGATAAAGAGTGGGGGAAATTGTTGATAGTGTTTTCTGCTAGACAGGTGTTTCTTGTGAAAGTTTGGCAAGGAGGGAGCATAGATTGGAGCTCAGCTCAACAGCACTCGCAATGAGAATAACGATAAAGCAGAGACAAACTCGCAACTAGAAAGAGGTTGCAGGGAAGAGAAAAAGACACCCCCTACGAGACTACGAAGTCTATTTTGAACTCTATCAAGGCAGGATAAGTCATTCCTAGCAGCTCCTGCCCAGATTTGAACAAAATATATTTAAATCTATCGAAATTTCTATTTATTATGAAACATAAGAGTTCAAATAAGTAAAACATTTTTTTTTAATTTAAATACACATATTGAACAAAAAATTACCTTGAAGTTGCAAGTAAAAAAAATGACATAAATTTAATATTATTTTTTTTAATAGCGTTTTTTCGAATTAATATATACTATAATCAGTTGAATTGCCAAGAAAAAGAAACTTCCTAAAAATTAATTAATTTTTAAAAGATAAAAACAATTAAATTTTCATTATTTCAAAATGTTTTGTTACAACATAAATTTTTAATTAATTGTTTAAATTTTTTTTTAAATATTAAGTTTTAATATAAACATGGCTCTTTTGATCAATTTTATCGCCAGATTAAATCCGAGTTGAAAACATTATTGCACAATTATTAAACATTTTGTAGCCCCCCTCCATATTTTGTTTGTCTCTTTTTACCGAACACAAATATGGAAGCCGGTAGTTAACCAAATGGACATTCAGTAAAACCGTATTTCATATCTAATATACAAATGTGTATAATATTATTAATAATTAAACTGTGTAAATCTTAAAACCTAACAAAATTATAAAAAAGATTAATTATTAATTGCAGTTTGAAGAAGATAAACGAAGGTTTTAAAAAATTATTAAGTCACTTCTGCTTTTCCATAGTTCGTATAGTTAACACAAGTCTGACGTCATGGAATCATGCTTTCTTTTTTTTCACATTCGGTTGGCAGTCTCTAAAGTACTAGTTACAGAACGGAATTTACTTGGCCTTTGGGACAAGATCAAAGTGTAGTATCTGTTCTTCAGATGCTGCACTTCTATTTCTTGTTCTCTTTCGGTGGAGGAGAAATCCTTCACGACTGAGACAATTTTTATTTTTGTACCTTTTCTCCACGTTAAAAAACGACCCTGGTGTCTAACTCTGTCCCGTGGGGAGGCATAGTAAATAGGTACAGAACGGAAATGTCATATTCCGAAAACCACATAATTTGATCAAGTATTTTCTTTATTTAAGAAAAATCAAATTGTTGTGACTAAGCGAGTCGTAGTGATTCGTCATGCATGATGAAATCAACAAGAGGGACAACTGAATTTGATGTATCGAGGTAAAAAAAAAATCAGTAGTTATGGTATAAAGATGGGGTCCGAAAATCCAACCTCGTTCTGAGTTTGGGGAAAGTTGATTCTGTAAGCGGTGTTGAGGGAGAACTTAACACCGTAGAATAAACGTGGCAAAACAGTTGAATTTTAAAAAATGTAATTTCTTTGAACTGTTGAATTAAAAAAAATATAAATTCTTTGAACTGTTGAATTAAAAAAATATAAATTCTTTGAACTGTTGAATGTAAAAAAAATATAAATCCTTTGAACTGTTGAATTAAAAAAAATATAAATTCTTTGAACTGTTGAATTTTAAAAAAAATATAAATTCTTTGAACTGTTGGATTAAAAAATATATAAATTCTTTGAACTGTTGAATTTTAAAAAAAATGTAAATTTTTTGAACTGTTGAATGTAAAAAAATATAAATTCTTTGAACTGTTGAATTAAAAAAAATATAAATTCTTTGAACTGTTGAATTTAAAAAAAATTAAATTCTTTTAAACTATTGAATGTAAAAAAATATAAATTCTTTGAACTGTTGAATTTAAAAAAATATAAATTCTTTGAACTGTTGAATTAAAAAAAATATAAATTCTTTTAAACTATTGAATGTAAAAAAATATAAATTCTTTGAACTGTTGAATTAAAAAAAATATAAATCCTTTGAACTGTTGAATTAAAAAAAATATAAATTCTTTGAACTGTTGAATTTAAAAAAAAATATAAATTCTTTGAACTGTTGGATTAAAAAAAATATAAATTCTTTGAACTGTTGAATTTTAAAAAAAATGTAAATTTTTTGAACTGTTGAATGTAAAAAAAATATAAATCCTTTGAACTGTTGAATTAAAAAAAATATAAATTCTTTGAACTGTTGAATTTAAAAAAAAATATAAATTCTTTGAACTGTTGGATTAAAAAATATATAAATTCTTTGAACTGTTGAATTTTAAAAAAAATGTAAATTTTTTGAACTGTTGAATGTAAAAAAATATAAATTCTTTGAACTGTTGAATTAAAAAAAATATAAATTCTTTGAACTGTTGAATTTAAAAAAAATTAAATTCTTTTAAACTATTGAATGTAAAAAAATATAAATTCTTTGAACTGTTGAATTTAAAAAAATATAAATTCTTTGAACTGTTGAATTTAAAAAAATATAAATTCTTTGAACTGTTGAATTTAAAAAAAATTAAATTCTTTTAAACTATTGAATGTAAAAAAATGTAAATTTTTTGAACTGTTGAATGTAAAAAAATATAAATTCTTTGAGCTGTTGGATTAAAAAAAATATAAATTCTTTGAACTGTTGAATTTTAAAAAAATATAAATTCTTTGAACTGTTGAATTTTAAAAAAATGTAAATTTTTTGAACTGTTGAATGTAAAAAAATATAAATTCTTTGAACTGTTGAATTTAAAAAAATATAAATTCATTGAACTGTTGAATTTAAAAAAATTTAAATTCTTTTAAACTATTGAATGTAAAAAAATATAAATTCTTTGAACTGTTGAATGTAAAAAAATGTAAATTCTTTGAACTTTTGAATGTAAAAAAATATAAATTCTTTGAACTGTTGAATTAAAAAAAATCTTTTGAACTGTTATATAAAAAAGGTAGTTATGCACTTTTGGCTGAAATAATAACATTATTTAGAAAGCCATTCTTAACATGAGGAGGGAGGGTGTTTTCTAACTGTTCTTTGCTTTCATTTAACAATTTAATAAAAAAGATATCATAAAACTTGAATTTAACTTTAAAATACTATTTTAAAAAAAAAACGCAGTAATAAATATGCATAAACACAAAAAATTCTAATTCTTAGAACTGTTTAATTAAAATAAAAAAAGTCTGTTGTCTACAGTAGTAGATGCTCGAAAATTTTTGGAATTACTTTTTGTTTTTCTTTTTAACTTATCTTGCCTTTGGTAGCAATAATTTTTTTTACTATACCTTTTCTGTTTTTCAAAGTTAACAACTCAGTACTTTATTAAAAGGGGATAGGTTCTCCATCGAAACCGGTGACAGAGTACCACATAACCCAAACTCAGAACGAGGCTGGATTTTCGGACCCCATCTTTATACCATAACCAAAATCAGCCTTATGTTCAATAGTGTAGTAATAAAATTGCTAAAAATCGTAAATTTTAATTTTATTGAATAAAAAAAAAATTATTTAATCGATTTACATAATTTTTGGAATATGACATCTTTGTTCTGTAATGAGTACATACATCGTAAAGATTTTTCTGTATTTTCTTTACTTTTTAACTGCCGTGATATGGAGAGTAGAAAATGCACTGTGGATGTGTTGTTGGCAGCTCCCATAACTCTTGCTTCTCCTAATTTGTCTCTCAGCCCTCGTTTAAACCGAATGATTTTTCTGACAAAGGGAGAAGAAAAAACTTTTTTTGCATTAGCTGTGGCCTGAGATGTCAGAAAATTTTCTGTTTCTATTTCTATTCTTGTAATCATGTCACTAGTAAGGGTGCTGGAGGTAAACATTTTTCTGAGCTGACGTTATCCATCCGATAGTCAGGGACCCAAACCTTGGACTAACCACTAAGGAGGCCATCCTATCAGCAGATGTAAAGTACTAGGGCTGCTGTATTGCCATTTGGTGAGTGAATTCTGGACCATGCAGCAGCTTCTGGTGGGGCTTCTTAATGCCATATTAGTGGGTAATTGTTACGGCTTTACCTTATCATGGTCTACAAACAAAAAATATTTCTTCACTTCTTTTTCTTCTTTAGTTTCCATCTCTGAATTGCTCTAACCAAATCTGTCAACCTATTCCACAAATCTTAAAATCCTACCATGAAAGGTCTCCAGAAAAAATACATGATTACACCCAGAACTCCAACTTCCAACGTAAGCTCCCACTATCATGTCTCCTTCTTTAACATCAGGGGTCCACGTCCCAACCTTCCAGAGGTTGAAATCCAATTACGGGAGACCAAACCTGACCTATTCTTCCTAAGTGAAACTGGCACTGGACCAACTATTTCCCTAGATGAGTTTCTAATTAAAGGATATTCTAAGTTAACATCCAAATCTGACCCCGAAAATCGACATGGGCATGGAATATGTGCCTACATTAGGGATGGCTTTCCATATGGTAAGGACATCTCCAGAAAAGACCCTAAATTTCCCTATATGTCGACTGCATTTATATTTGCCCTCTATCGCCCCCATAACAGCGGAGTTACTATCTTTAATAGCATATCTGGGAAAATTGATCATATCCTGCCTGCTCATCCTTTGGCTAACATTCACGTCTGTGGTAACTTCAATGTTTACAATGTGGAATGGTTAGCCCACCCAAACAAAACAGATGATGAGGGGAGGTTCTGTCATGATTTCTCCATTGTTTATGACCTAACCCAGATTGTTCACAAACTTACCCGTGCCTGACACTGATGGTCAATATGCAAGTCTCCTAGACCTTTTTTTCACAACTTGCCCTGAGTTATGTCTGTCCTCTGTTCTGTCTCCTCTTGGATCTTCTGACTACTCAGTTGTTTCCGTTAGGATAAAAACACAATGTAATAAGTCCTCCAACATACCTATCTACTGTACAGTACACCGATACTCTGTGGCTGACGGATAGTTTTCATACATTTATGTTGATCTACCTCTTCGATTTATGTTTAAAAATGAATGTGTCCTCCATAGTATCAGACCTGACAGAATGGTTAATTGTAGGTATAGACCAATTCATACCCACCAAAAAATCCTAGCAAAAACCTAACAGCCAGCTGTAGTTCTCTCCAGAATGTGCTACTGCCATTGCAAATAGAAATCGCTATTTCCATTGCTTCCAACATAATATATGTACTGAGACTAAAGCTGCTTTCAGGACTGCCAGCAACTACTGTAAAAGAGTAATAAAGAATTCAAGAGAGTTGTATACTCAGTCTGTCAACTCCAAAGTAGCTGAGCAATGGCTTGGTTCTCACCAATTTTGGCAAATAACAAACAGGGTCCTGAATAGAAGTGTGTGCTCTATCCCAACCATCATCAAGGAACTTGAAGTCATCTCGTCAGCATCGGACAAAGCCAAACTCTTTGCAAAATACTTTGCAGCTTATTCTACTCCATGCGATCATGGCTGCAAACCTCCCGTATTTCCTCCTGTATCTAAAAACACGCTATGCGACATGCAAATATCTGTGCCTGATGTCGCCAAGCTAATCAAAAACCTTGATTCCAGTAAAGCCACTAGCCCTGATGGCATTCCTATTATAGTGCTCAAAAATTTTCAACCAGAACTAACACCCATACTTACAAAACTATTTAAGCATTGTCTTAATGAGAAATGTTTTCCAACACCCTGGAAAACCTCATTAGTATGTCCCATATTTAAAAATTCAGGTGATCACTCATCTCCCTTTCAATAAAGACCAATTAGTTTCCTGTGCGTCATGAGTAAGTTGCTAGAATCTGTATTAAATAGAAAAGTAGTTAACCTCCTCAGCAAAAATAACCTCCTCAGTGACATGCAATATGGTTTCCGTTCTGCTAGATCTACAGCAGATGTGTTAACAGTTATATCTCATAGGATTGAGACAAAGTTTTAATGTTTATCAATGCCTCCATTCAGTCTTGAAAGACAAAGGATACCCTCTGTAGGAGCAGCTGCGGGTGTAATTGTGAGGCAAGGTTTGCGCAATCCCCTACCATACCTCTCTGAATCGGCACTGTTTGAGTCCAGCGGCAAGGAGAAGTCCAGAATGACTGGAAACAGTGCCGAGATAAGCAGAGATCACATACAGCACCTAAAAGTCCCAAATGATCACCCGTTTAGTACTGACCAGGTTCAATGTTGCTTAACTTCGGTGATCCAGCAGGAATCGGTCTATGAACATAATTATGCCGTATATATTAATTTCTATATATGCATTCTATAACATAATAACAGAAATGTTTTGTTTTTTTTACACCGGCATAACCACTTATCAAGGCCCAGAGACCACTCGAGGATAAGGGTTAAGAGTGTACAGTAGTCAATTAGACAATATAGTAATCGTTAGTAATGGAAATTCAGTAAATTTGTTAAGTGGAACGGCTCATCAAGAACTTGTTTACGTTAGACTTGATGACAACCATATTGTAGTCAGCTGGAAAGCAGGAAAACGGAAGATAATTCCACAGGTGTGCAGTTCTAAGAAAGAAGCTTTGTTCATGGAATCTACGTTTAGGTTTAGGCACAGATAAAGAGTGGGGGGAATTATTGATAGTGTTTACAGCTAGACGAGTGTTTCTTGTGAAATTTTGCGAGGGGGGACCATGGATTGAAGCTCAGTTGAGCACCTGCCATGAAAATAATGATAAAGCAGAGACAAACTCGCAACATCTCTTCTGTGAGATAGAGGTTGCAGGGAAGAGAAAAGGACATCTACGAGGCTACGAAGTCTATTTTGAACTCTATCAAGGCAGGCCAAGTCCTTTCTAGCAGCTCCTGCCCAGATGTGGCAACAGTATTCCATCCTTGGACGTACCTGGCTCTTATATAGATAGAGATATCTACTGGATCTATAGAATGATCCCACCATTTTTCCAGCAGCCTTGGCAATAGATTTGATGTACGTGTTCCATTCAAGATCAGGAGTAAAGGTCAAGCCCAGAAGCTTGTCAAAACATGAGGCCTCCCCAAGATGAGAGCCATTTATTTTAATTGATGCCAGATGGGGATCAGAACGTTGATGCTGTAAAGATAGAAGCTTGATTTTAGATGCATTAAAAGTAACCAGTCACTCCTTTCCCCATTGTACCACGTGCTCAAGATCAGTTAAGTGACCATTTGGGAATACCAGGTGCTGTATGTGGAAGGATGTCAACACCTTCCTACAAAACCTTTAATGGGACTATACATGCAACTGTGAGATGCTTGTTAATTTGATAGTCCCACTGAAATTAAGCAAATGAGAAAATGTATAGAATGTATAATAAAAAGAAAGCGTGAAATGAATCAGCATCATCATCATCATCATCATCATCATCATCATCATATTCGGTTTAATATTAAAGTTATTACTATTATAAATAGTATTATTTGAATATTAAATCTTTTTATTTAAAATGACAGTACCTATGACTACCCCTGCCCTTCTCCACAGTAAATCTGGCAAATAATCCACCCGCGATGTCTACATTCAGTAGAAGTCACTCTCAAAAGCAGAGTATATGCTGCCATTAAGTGATCCATCAACTTATGTATTTGAAATGGGTAAGAGATAGAGAAAAATATGCCATTTCTACTGGGCAAAGAATATTTTAACGAAGGTAGCCATTTTAAAATAACCATGTAATACATGTAATAATACAATTTATACAAGAATTATTTTATATAATTAAATTCATATTCTAAGATGAGAAACAGCCAAGATCTCTTTGATTCTCTCTCCTCTGATCTTGAGCACGCGGTGCAAAGGGGTAAAAATGTGGCTTGTTAATTTTAACCAAACTTCTATCTTTCCATCATCAATGCTCTGACCCACATCTGGCCCCTATTGAAATGAACAGCTCTCACCTTGAGTATGCTCCATGTTTAGACAAATTTCTTTGTCTGAGCCTCACTCCCGATATTAAATGGAGCACATACATCAAATCTATAGCCAAGGTCACTGGAAAAAAAAGGTTGGAGCATTCTATCGCTCCAATAAATATCTCACTGCTGAAGCAATTCTCTACCTGTATAAGAGCCAAGTACGTCTTAGGTTTGAATATTGTTGTCACATCTGCGCAAGAGCTGCTTGAAGCACCCTATCTTGCCTTGCCAGAGTTCAAAATAGACTTCTTAATCTAGTTGGCAATGCCCTCTTCTCTGCAGCCTCTTTCTCACAGAAGAGACGTTGCGAGTCTGTTCCTGCTCTATCATGGCAAGTGTTTGACTGAGCTCCACTCTATGCCCCCCTCATTAATCCTTCACAAAAATCACTATCAATAAATTCCCCCATTCCCTATTGTTGCCTAAACTTAAACATGGATTCCATGAACAGAGCTTCTTCCCTAGAACTGCCCGCCTGTGGAACTGTTCTGCTGGTTTGCTTTCCAGCTGACTACAATATCATTATCTTCAAGTCCAGCATAAACAAGTTCTTGTTGAACTGACCTCGTTAATGATTTAATTATACCAAATTACTTCTACAAATAATTATTACTCAACTGTCCCAATGACTACAATACGCACATTAATCCTTATCCTTAAATGGCCTCTGGGCCTTGATATGTGATGACCCAATTGTAAAAAAAAAATATCTATTTCACATGCTGGCATGTGGTGCATGGCTTTTAGAAACTGACTTCCAAACTATCCTATCTCTGGTCAGGTTTTATTTATTCTCTCAAGTCCATCCTTATTAATTCCTTCCATATTTTATTAGTCTTCCCCTGATAACTAATCTGTTCTGAATTTACTAACCCAATTACTCTGGTGCTTTCAATGTGCCCAAAAATCTCCTGCTGCATTGTTTGAGTTTCTATAAAAAAAATTACTGACTCTTTTTTTTCTGTAATTTTTTCAGAATCTTCAGTCTCAGATGGAAAACTATTTGGAAATACTGCAGATCTCAACAGCTCTTTGTAAGAACTGCCCAAACCTTACATTGTTATCTCCCCTGATGGGGATATACATTTGACTGGGAACCACTTGTGAATTTGATATTACCATGAAACAGTTGGTTTAATTAATAACCTTTGTTTGGTTTAATTAATAATCATAGTTAAATGAATTATGAAATAAATAAAGAAAAACGTAACTTTATTTTTTTTAAATAGCTTCATATCGATGATGACTAAAGAAACAAATGAATGAACTATGTAACAGTTTCTCAGCACACATAGACCGTCTGTTTAATTTTTTTACATCTGTACATAAACAAAGTGAAAGAAAACACCAAAGAGAAAAAACATTGCTCATGCGTCCTTTTATACAAAAAACAATCAAAGAAAGATAACTCAGAGTGCCTAATTTAAAGTCCACATCATCAGTTAACAAAGAGATGCAACTGCTCACAGTCCACATAATTGAACATAAAGATCAAAGAGAGACAACTCTTCAGTATTTAAAAATACACTTAACATTGATAATTTTCAATAGAAACTTCCTTCTTTAGGGATATGCAGGCAACTGTGGGCCGCTTGTGAATTTGAAAAACAAATGAGAAAAGCATTTAAAAAGAATAATCATATAGATGTATAATACAAAGAAGAAAGAGATTAATGAATCACTATCATCATATTTGGTTTAACATGCTGGTGTGTTATGGATGTTTAACATGCTGGTGTGATGGATGTTTAACATGCTGGTGTGTTATGGATGTTTAACATGATGGTGTGTTATGGATGTTTAACATGATGGTGTGTTATGGATGTTTAACGTGCTGGTGTGTTATGGATGCCTATTTAGAAATCAACTTCCAAACTAATCTATCGCTGATTGGGTCTTATTTATTCTCTCAATTCCATCCTTATCACTAATTCCTATAGTTTTATTGGTCTTTCCCTGCCAACTGCTCTTGTCTACATGTGCTAACCTAATATAATTCTTTCAATGTAACCAAACCAACAAATTTTCCTAGGGTGAGTGCTGCTTTATTTGAATTTCTATAAAAAATTACTGGCTCAGTTCTGGTTAAGAAGAAATGCAGGCATAATCACAGTAACACATTGTTCTGTGTTAAATCATCAAAGTTAAACAACGTTGAGCTTGGTCAGCCTATAGTGGGTGACCATTTGGGAATATCATACACTTTATATAGAAAAATATAAAAACTTTTCTGCAAGAACTGCGAAACCCTAGTATTATCATCTCCCCTGGTGAGGATATACATTTGATTGGGGACTGCTTGTGAATATACGATGAAACTTCCTCCTTTGCATGTGAATTTGATATCCCATGAGACTTCCTTCTTTGGAGCAAGCTGGTTTAACCCACCTTGGGTGTATGCCACTCAGGTAAAGATGACTAGAAACTTGAAAAGGCATAAGTTTACAGAGAAACTATTTAATTTTTTTAATTTGCCCAAACCAAGTCTTTTCAGTTGAGTTTTAACAAAAATATTACTGACTCATTTTCTGTAATTTTTTTTCTGAATTTTCAGAGAAACTTAAGAAGAAATGTATGAGAAGACTTTAATTTTTAGTGAGGATTGTGACTCTTCTCTTTCACAGTGTTCTCATTTGAAAATCCACAGACAAATATCCAACGAAAAGAAACTATATTCTTGTAGAGTTTGTAACTGAGTATTTTCAAATAATACTGCTTTGCTAAACCACATGCTGAGAAGAAAGTAAATCATGAACAATGCCAAATTAAAACAATACATGGAAGTGCACCCAAGAGCGAAACCATACTGTTGTGAAATCTGTAGCTCTGTGTTTCTACAGAAATCTAATTTGGAAAAACACATGCTGGTACACTCTGGGGACAAACCATATTCCTGTGACGTGTGTGGCACTAGATTTTCACAAAAAGCTAATATGGAGACCCACATGAGAATACATACAGGAGAGAAACCGTATGCTTGTAAAATTTGTAGCCTGGCGTTTTCACGTAATTCTTATCTAGAAAAACATATGGAAAGACATACAGGAGAGAAGGCACATTATCCGTGTACAGTTTGCGAAACAGTGTTTGATTTGAGGTCTCATCTCAAAAGACATATGAGTATACATGTGGGGGATAAGCCGTATTCTTGCAAAGTGTGTGGTGCTAAATTTTCACGGAATTCGCATTTGAAATCCCATTTGCAGACACACTCTGGAGAGAGACCATATTCTTGCAGAGTTTGCGGGGCTAAGTTCTTACGCAATGCTAACCTGGAGACCCACATACGAACACACACTGGAGAGAAAGCATATTCTTGCGAAGTTTGTAGCTCTGCCTTTCTACAGAAGTCTCATCTTAAGACCCATATGAGAATACATACAGGTGATAAACCATTTTGTTGTGAAGTATGTGGATGTTCTTTCACACAAAAAGCTAATCTTGAAATTCACATGAGGAGACACACAGGAGAGAAACCTTATTCGTGTCAAATTTGTGGATTGGCATTTTCACGCAATTCTAAACTTGAAAACCATATGCGAACACACACTGGCGAAAAGCCTCATTATTCGTGTAACGTTTGTAGATCTACATTTTCAGGTAGCTCTCATCTTAAAACACACATGCGAACACACACTGGAGTTAAACCATATTCTTGTCAAACATGTAGCTTAGCATTTTCACAGAACTCACATCTGAAGTCTCACATGCGAATACACTCGGGAGAGAAACCATACTCTTGTGAAGCTTGTGGTGCTAGATTTTCACGGAAGACTCATCTACAAATTCATGTGCGAACACACACAGGAGAGAAACCATACTTGTGCCAAACGTGTGGATCTGCATTTTCAGAAAGGTCTCATCTCAAAACACATACAAGAAGACACACACAAGATAAACCGTATTCTTGTGAAGTTTGTGGCATAGCATTTTCACATAATTCCAGTTTAAAAAAACATATACTCATACATACAGAACAACCACGACCAGTAGAGGTTTATAATGGCTGTTTAAGATCAGGTATTGATGAGCAATGCTTTCAAAAAGATGTCAGGTCTAAGTAACAACAACAGATGCAGGTGGAAAGTGTGAGCCACCTGGTATCAAGTTGCAAAGTTCTTTTTGGAGACGGCTACTACACACTAAGACATGAAGGTTTGTGTAAGTACCTCCACTGCACCATTTGTAAAATACTATGCATCTAATATAGCAGCAAGTCCTTGAAACATAAACCTGAAACAACTTCTTTTTTTTTTAATTACATTTTCACCTCAAACAAGAAACATTGCCACTTTGATGTAGGGAGCTACTATCAGGGACATAGTCTACAGGAATACTATGTGGGGAGTTGAGCAGCAAGATGTTGGTTCATGTTACACTTGAACTTCCCCATTTCAGTGCAGTTGGGGAAGCAGGGACCCAGAAGGGAATTCCAAAGTCTAGCGGTTCTGGGGAAGAAAAAACTACTGGAGTAGAAGGCTCTCTTACATCTAAGGATCTCTACTATCAAGGGGTGGGATTTAGCTGCTTGTCAGGTTTGTCGAGGGTATTTACGTCGAGGGGGTACAAGTGCTTGCAGTTCGTCGGGGAATTCACCATTAAAGCACTTGTAGAACAGGCAGAGGGATGCTACATTTCTCTTTTGAACCTTGTCTAAGAGTGAGAGATTAATAGCAGATGCACCAGCCCAAATATGACAACAATACTCCATACATGGGTGAATGGTGGCTTTATAGAGTTACAGGATACTTTTGGATGTTAGTAGCTTTCTAGCACAGTAGAGAGAACCTACATTCTTCGCAGCGGTCCTAGCAATGCTCTCAATGTAATTGTTCCAACTCATGTTTCCTGTGACCGTTAGGCCAAGGAGTTTAAAATATGTACTTTCAGATAAAGAGTCTTTGGCCATTGCTATTTATGGTAGAGAAGGTTTCTTGTAATTATTGAAGGAAACAAGCTTAGTCTTTCAGTATTGAATGTGACCATCCATTTTTGTCCCCATTCCACTACAGATTGGAGGTCATCCTCTAGTGTTTCTGCCATTTCTTTAGAGATGTGTATGTTTGTTTTCCTGTCGTGTCTGCTATAGAGCATGATGTCATCAGCATTTTGTCAGGAAGGTCATTTATGAATATTAGGAATAATAGAGGTCCAAGGATAGACCCTGGAGGCACTCCCACATTTATATCATATTGTTTAGATGTACGACTGTCATGGACAACCTGGATTTTTCTCTTATCTAAGAAGGATTTAATTATGTTAAGTATTCTTCCAGTGATACTGTATGATCTAATTTTCCTGAGAAGACCTTTATGCCGTACCCTGTCAAAAGCCTTAGATATATCTAGAGCTACCGCTCTTCACTCCCCTGCTTTGTCAAGTGAATAGTATATACGTTCAGAGATTATAGATTATAAAAACTGTTGGAAATGAGATGTACACCATACATTATGACCATTTAATCCTCATAGCCACCTACCTTGAAAATGCTGCTGTCAAACATGACATGGTAATATGAAATAAGACAGAGAGAGTGGTTGAAGTGAGTGTCCCTAATGATGGAAGTCTGAAAGAGAGAAATAGACCAAATATCAAGGTCTCATACATGATATGAAGAGAAACTGGAATTTTAGGAAGATTATATGTACCATAGGGCTTATGAAAAAGAAGTTTGAAGCCTATCAAACAAGTATTCCTGGTGAACCGCGTGCAAGCGAGATCCAGACAAAAATAAGACAATTTGAAAAAAGAAACTGGAATCTTAGGAAGATCTTCATCATGCCAATAATTATAATAGCAACCAGACTCATGTCAGGGTTAAGGGCATTGAAGACAACCCACTGCTCAAACTAGAAGTGAACTGAGAGAAGTTTAAGAAGGGAGATGTTGTTTGGGTCAAAACTCATGTGGCATATGATATGCAAGATATGATACCAGATGCCTCACTGAGATAAGCAGCCTTCAATCAGTCCATGTGTGCTCTGTCCTATTAAAAGTTGGTTGGTTGTTTTTGTGTTACGGCATATCAACCCTTTTCAGGTTATTTAATGCCGAATCCAAAGATTTTGGAAGAAAAATTTTTTAATAGAATATATTTGTTGTTTTCAAGTCGGTTTCTATTAAACCCATACTTGGGACCCTAACAGGTACTACCACTCCGGGTCAGAGTGGACCTGGGAGCAATGGCAATTAAAGGGTGGCTCCACACTCCCCAAAGCCCGCAGGCTGGGGCCTCACCACTAGATATAATTTAAGGTCATATCCAGGACCCTGTCCTATTAAAAACTTATGGCCAGTGACACAATCACAATCACCATTGGATGACGAAAGCGCATTGGATTCTGAGACTAGTGAACCATAGCTCTGGTTGCACCAGTGATTTGGGTATTAGCAGCTTCCCAGTTGGCACAGTGACTCTCGATTCTCAGACTGTAGATAAAAGCACATGTGAAAATGAAGCTTGTGACATTCCTCTACAAAGGAGTGCTCAGCAAAGATGATTGTCACCTCCCTGTCTGTGATCATGAGATCAGTGGGGAGTATAGGGAAACTTTAGGAAACCAAGAAATCTCTGAGTTTCAAAAACTACCCAGAAAATATACTTGGTGAATTATCTGCAACAGAGATACAAACAATTGCCCTTAACAGAACAGTTAAAAAGGGAGATGAGGCATATTCTTGTGAACGTTATATTTTAGCATTTTCGTATAATCTCAAAAAAGAATTTTTTTAAAAGAGCAGCATACAGAAAGAGTGTGAGCAACCTGATATCCTTTCACCAGCAGAACCTTACATCTATAAGGTTCTACTGGTGGACGGATACTATAAAATGTGACGCTTGAAGGGAGTAAATATCTTTATTGGACCATCTGTAAACATTTGAAGACGTTTTGCTTGGAATGTATGTGATAATGGGTAAATGTCTGGCATCTGGTAGGATGCCCCATTCACAGCTAATATAACATGATGAGAAAATTAAAGAGTCAGATTTATGGTGCAACATTTTCAGACAGTTCTCATCTAGAAATACATGTGTGCAAAATTAATAACGAGTTGTAAGGTTCTGTTGGCAAGGAGCTACTACACATTACAACATAATGGCGTTGCTAAGTTTTGAGACATAGTGTTGAACAAAGATGGCGGTGTAGTTCAGATCAGTAACCAAGATGGTGGCCAAGAATCAAACGCGGTCCGTGGTGTAGTTAACCTTTTAAGTTCTGAGATATTGTGTTGAACAAAGATGGCGATGTAGTTCAGATCAGTAACCAAGATGGCGGCGTAGTTCAGATCAGTAACCAAGATGGCGGCCAAGAATTAAATGCGGTCCGTGACGTAGTAAACGGCGGACTGATTGAATCCAAAACTTGACAATTTTTATAATAATTTTGGGACGTTTTCATTGGTTGTTTAGCACAGGCGTTGGTTATAAAATGATTGGCGAATCCATTCGTCTCATACCCCCATTAGGAGTCAAAAACATTTTACAGGTGTGTATAGATATCTCCACTGAATCATCTGTAAAAAGTTGAATATCGAATGCATTAGCAAGTCCTAGAGACATATTTACTAGAAAGAACTGTTCTAAATAATTCTTAAACCATCCACTGTGCAATTCCTGCTGCTACTTATCTAGGAAACGGAGCTGTTAAACCTGGAAAAGTGATATGTGAGAAGAGAGAGAAAATAGCAACCCTAGTTAAAGGCAATGTCACTAATGCTGGTTTAAATAGAGATGAAATGGAGAAAGTTTTATGTAAGATATGAAAAGAAGATACTTGTGCAGTATTTGAACCAAACGTAACTAACTGGCCGCTCAGCTTTGCTTGGAACATGCCGGCTTTTGCCAAGCATCACTGATTATCAAATCACTTAGGAAAACTATTGAAGAAAACAGTTCAAAATAATAAAAATATTGAAGAAAACATTTCAAAATAATAAAAATATTGAAGAAAACATTTCAAAATAATAAAAAATATTGAAGAAAACATTTCAAAATAATAAAAATATTGAAGAAAACATTTCAAAATAATAAAACCACCAGAAAAAATAAATTAAAAAAATACGACCGAAATAAAAACGAAACAGTGACCTACAGTAACAATTTTTTTTATTCTTGTCACAATTTTTTTAAGTGAAAAAAAATAAACAAGTTGTATTTCTTTTTGTTTTCTTTTTTCAATCTTTTTTGTCCAACAAACTTTTAAAAAATTAATAAGAAAAACATTTTTTTGTGTGTTTTTCATATTTTTTCCAAACGTTTAAAAATAAAGCAGTTTTTTATGTGTTTTTCATGCAATATTTATTTTGCAGTTTTTTTTTTATTTTTTGTAACCAATGTAAAGTAAACTTTTTTTGTTATTTCATTTTTTTTCTGAATATTTTTTTCCTGTTGGGTGGGGCTGGGCAACAATTTTTTTAAAAATGAAATTAAGGTAGCCGGGATATTCCCTTAGGATTAGGTAAACTTTTCTATGGTCATATTAGATGATGCTAAAGTGGGGTGAGAAGAGACAGCGGATGTGGAAGGAACTTTGCCAACCCAACTGGGTAGCTTTCTGATATATGGTTTAAGATGGAGACAAAATCATTACCAAAATTTCTGCTTCCACATAAACTCGAAAAGGTAAATGTCGACAAGCTCTCAGCTGGTCCTGTTGCTCCTTTGCCGCACATTGAGCAGCATCTTAATGTCAGATTACAATGAAACCCGAGCACATGACATGATGTTCTGAGCAAAGCTGAATGGATGATGAGTTACATCTAGCTACAATTTTGCACAACTTAGGAAGCTCTCCATCTACAAGTAATCACTAAATGTTCAAAATAACATAGTATTCGAAATTCAAATAATGTTCCCTCTGTATGGCCACCCTAAACTAGTTCATAAGAAACATGGTGCATTTTCTCCAAGTAATGTTGCCTATAGTAACTCCACTAGATTAACTGAATTCTTGTCCTAGAACCTGGTAAGACCAAGGAACTGTAACGTGCATCCAGGAGATAAGCGCCCGCGTGTTTGCGTGTTGTGTGGGTACGTGGGAGAGACGGATGAGGGGAAAAAGACTTACCTCGAAACCAGCTCAGCGTTACCGACCAAAAATAGAAAAGAAAGACCAAGATGGCGGCCGCCGTCTTTTGTAAAGTATGATGTCTCGCAAAGTCACACGAATTCTCGGAATATGCAAATTTAGCCGGCCTAGAACGACGATAAAAGCGGGTGAGGGGAAAGACGTGGGGGAGTGACGATTGAGTTGGCTGGGGAATCGTGTGGCTGTTGCTTCTTGTGCCGTGTTGAGGATATCTTACTGTGTTAAAGAGAGAGTCAGGCGCCATCTTGAATTTTCTGATAACTTTGATTAAAGTAAAATAAAACAAAAAATTGAAACTATATTCTGGTTATGGTATTCAAAATAGTATTTAAAACCCAAATAAGATCTTGGAATGACTACACACTTTCGTGTATGAGGAAAGTAGTGATGCCTAATGCTACCAGATCAGGCTGTCTGGAGATATTGGTTTTCCTGAGACGAAATGCACCTAACATTGATGCTTTTTGTTTTTCTACTTGCTTTTGCAAAACTGAATTATGTTCTGCAAAAACGAAAAACAAAACAACAACCCCTCGCCCCCTTTTTTTTCCTTCTTCCCATTTCCCGTTCTCTTTCTTTCTCTCCCACTTCCTGACTGGTTTCCTAATTTATAATGTGCCAAACATAAATACTGTAACCCTTTTCTTTCTCCCATTATAAAACTCATCCATGTTCTGCAGGGCAGGGAACAAAAACGATAAAATCCACTACCAAAGCAACCAAACCAAACACTACAAACTAACGATTGAAGATACAAAGAGCTTGAAGAATAAAAGCCTTCTACAAAATAACTGGATGCAACATGAAAGGGTTGATATGCCGTAAAACAAAACAACCAAACCAAACCAAGTGGTGATGCACCTTTTCCCTGTAATAACACTCCATACAAAATGCAATATGGTTTCCATCCTGCTAGATCTACAGCAGATGTGCTAACGGTTATATCTCATAGGATTAGCGAATTTCTTTTTTGAAATCTTTACATCAGTGGTCCTTGCTATGATATGCTAGTGTTCAATTTTACTAAAATTATCTGGAAGTCACCATGAATTGCACATTACACCCCCTGGCTGGAGCTTTGGTCACATTATATCTTCTTATATATAAAAGGAACTTTGTGTGTGTGAATTCCTCCCTATGGACTCTAAAACAGCTGGGTCAATTTTATTTTTAATTACACATTAATTACACACAAATGTACTTTATGTTTCTAGGAGTGTTCTGAGGTTTTGTATCGGAATGCATCTGATAAGTATTGATAATCCAAAAATCTGATCGAGAAAGGAATGGTCCGATTTTGACCAAAGTGAACATCCTTATACAGCCTAATGTCACAAGTGCGTTTGAGTAGTTTTATCATTGCACAAGCAGAATCGCCCAGCACAAAATCAACAGTAGGTCCTTTGATAAAGCAGAGGCAGATTCTAAATGAAGGTTTCTGTTTAGAGCACAATTGGCATTTACATTTTTAACTGTAATTCAAGCCATCAATCTCCAATCAAGAAAGAAACCAAGACCAAGGTCTTCAAAACCTGCATAGAGTCAATCCTTCTGTATGACTCCGAATCATAGCCACTAAGCGTATCATGCCAAAACATCTCGATGGTAAATATACAAGAATGGTTCAACTAGCCTACAACATATCCTGGAAAAGTCACCCACCAAACAAGTCATTGTATGGTTCCCTATCTTGTGTTTCAAATATTGTAATATATAAACCATATTTAAATACTCGGCATTCCTAGCTACAGCAAAGACACTACACACTTTCTCAAAACTATCAGACAAACTTTTTTTTTTATCTCTTATTAGTGGGGGTACCCGGCGTTGCCTGGGTGTTTGGAGGTGTGTTGTTGTTGGGTCGGGGGGGGATCAAAACATGTCCGGGTGTTTGGAGGTGTAAAAGAAAAAAAAAGTTTTAGTAGGAACTCCAAAGCCTTGACACGAAGGTGGAAACGAAAGGGAAAAAAGCCAGTCACCTAACCATCTTGGCCACGAAGGAATTGATAAGTGTGTTAAGTTAACGTTTATAAATTGAAATTGACAGGTGCGAGGAAGTTAAGTCGCTTGATGTTTGACCTTGAAACATGACGTAAGTAATGGCTGTTCAGCAGTTAAGATTTTGTGCGGGACAGCTTTTACCGAATTTTGGGGAACGAAAAGCAGCTTCCCCATTTATTAGGGGAGTGGGTTAGGGTTAAAATGAAAGCAACTGTCTGATATGAGGGGTAAAAGCCAACATTGACCAAACGTTACATCGCTTTCTGGAGACCACTGGCTGTGGGCCAGGGAGCTGGATATTCGAATCGAGTTTCGCTTTTTTTATAACGAAAAATGAAAGCAACACACTGGGATCCAAAAATGTGTAATATTTAACATTTCAAAGTCGGGCAAATTAAATAGACAGGTGACCCCCGTTGTTAACTCATAGATATTATGATTTAGATGTGATATAAAAAGTTAAGAATGAGGGAGCCAAGCAAGTGTAACGTGATTGACTTGGGGAGGTTGAGACCCCCTGGGACCTAAGAAAGACCAGAGCCGAGCAAGTGTAACGTGATCGACTTGAGGGAGTGATTTGCTCCCCATTGGTTGAGACCCCCTGGGACCTAAGAAAGACCGGGTAAATATGCTAAAATTGTTAAATTAATCCCGGACGGCAGCAGATATCAAAATGACTTGAATTGAAAGATATAGATATATATTTTGTTTTATTGTCAAAATCAGATATATTTTGTTTTATTGAAAGGCCAGATATATATTTTGTTGTTTAAAAATTCAATAACAGAAGATGTTAGAATAATGATGATGACATTCGTCTGGCCTGAAGAACACCAGGACAGGTATTTTGAATGACAAGGATTAACCTCTAAGGTCATGGGAACAGATATCTGTTTTGGTCACAGATTTCAGAACTCTAGACTATGGCTGAACTGCACACACGCAATTTAGATATGGGAATCCCCAGACACATAGCGTGCTCTGATTGGTTGGGGAAGTCATCTCCCCCACACCTGATCTTATTATATAAACCAAGCGCCCAAGTTTTCTAACCAGATTTCAGGTTGGAGACAGAGATTTGCATGGAATATTGAGATAATAACATTGCTCCCAACGCCTGACCCCACCTCTCCATTCCGCCATTTTGACATCTATGAAGAAGAGAGATTTGAGACTTTAAAATCGTGCAAAAAACTGACTTTAAAAATGTGCTAAGAACTGAAGAGTACGTATCTGTAAAAAGTTTGTAATTTTTGTGAAATTAATTTTTAGTAGAATAGAATATGGTATAAAGAGTACTTACTTACCCTGCATCCCAATTGATGTATACCTTTATTGAATAAATTTGTATATATTACCATATAGTTTTATATTGTCATTTTCTTTCTTTATTGATATATATATATATATATATATATATATATATATATATATATATATATATATATATATATATATATATATATATTTAAAAGAGTGTAGCCATCAACAATTGTGGGTTTTTTTAAAAGGTTTTCATCATATTTTTATTTTAAAATATTTTTATAACGCGTTTCGAGCTTAGGGTGTGCTCTCTTCAGATATTTTCGTAAAAAGTTTTTCTTTAAAATGGGAGTTTGTGGATATGCCTCCGCTGATATTAAATATGTTTTTCATAGTGGTGACTGGTGCGATGCGTGTGTCCAGTGTTTAGACATTCTGTCTCCAGCTGTAAGTGTTTCACTGTGACCGGTCAAAGTTAGTTTCAAAGAGTGTTTTTTAGTCCATATGGTGAAGGTTTTTATGGCTTCTTTAGGGTTCTTTTTTAAAGACTTTCTTTCCCCATGTATAGCATACACTCACACACAATCCCATACGCATACATATATATTCATGTACATGTACACATGCACACGCACACAGGCATACACACATACACACACGTACATACATAGAAATATGTGTAGGAGCATACATATATACACATATACATACCCACCTACACACTCACACACGTACTCGCATACATCCACCGCTAACACAAAACCACAAACAACCTCACACATAAGCAAAAACAAGCACTCGAAAAGATCCGTAATAATAATGACATAATAATAAAAGAAGCAGACAAAGGCAGTGCCGTAGTAATCATGGACAGAACGTATTATGAAACAAAAATTACAGAATTACTGGATGACAAACACTACTATAAACCCATTAGTACCAACATAGATAACACCACCATCTCAAAAATCACAAAACTTTGTACAACACACAACAAAATATTAAAAAAGAAAGAAAAGGACTTCCTCACAAATTTCATTACAAAGACCAACAACTTCTACGGACTGCCTAAAATACACAAATCTGGCACAATAAAACTTGCCATCGATACACAAAACTCAGAATATATTAGCGCTCCAAACCCTAGCGACCTTACATTTAGACCCATTGTAGCAGGACCAGCCTGTCCGACAAGCAGACTTAGCAACTTCATAGACATCTTATTACAACCTTTCACAGATCAAGTTAAGAGCTACATAAGGGACGACATCCATTTTCTCACTACCTTACCACATACAGTAGAAAACGGGACACTATTAGTTACATTTGACGTTAGTAGTTTATATAGTAATATACCCCATGAATTAGGAAAAGAAGCAATACTATTTTGGATCAACAGACACGCACAAACACTACATCTCAGATTCACAAAGCAATTCATTATCGATAGTATAGACATAATTCTAAATAATAATTCCTTCGAATTCAACAATACCAACTACATCCAAACACTAGGTACAGCAATGGGAACGAAAATGGCACCGACTTACGCAACCCTTACATTAGCCTACCTAGAAGAAACCTTATATAAAAAAAATAGAACAAAAATTTGGCCACAGCACTAAAATACTGTTTGTAGAATCATGGAAAAGGTACTTAGATGACTGCTTCATCCTATAGAAACCCACATGGGGGGACACCACAGACTTACACACCATACTCCAGAACCTACACCCAAAAATTAAATTCACCATAGAACAAAGCTCTACAGAATTACCTTTCCTAGACATACTGATAAAGATTAAAGACAATAACATTATCACAGACATTTACCGCAAACCTACAGACACCCAACAATACCTACACTTTAAAAGTCACCACCCTAAAAGCTGCATAAAATCAATTCCCTACACCCTAGCACGTAGAATCTGCACCATAATCACGGACAATAACCTTCGAAAAATCCGACTCAAGGAACTACGAATAAATTTAAGAAAAAGAAAATACCCATCACAACTTATAGACAAAGGGATCCAACTTGCGACAAATATACCAGTAGAAGATTTGAGAACCCCTAAAGAACGAAACAAAGAACAAATCCTAACATACGTCTCCACACACAACACAAACAACCCTGAACTTTTCACAGAGATAACGAAAAACCTCGTCCTACTTAACCAAAACAGCAAACTAAACAATTTCCTTAAAACAACAAAAATAATAAAAAGCAAACGCCAACCCAAAAACCTAAAACGCATTCTTACCTCATCCAAACTCAATCAAGACGCAACAAAAGGAGTCACAAAATGCAACAAACAACGATGTGGAGTCTGCAACATAATATTAGAGGGAAACACATACACATTTGCGAACCCCATACAAACATTCAAAATTAAAAAAAACCTAGATTGCACCTCAAAAAACGTGATCTATGTAATAAAATGTCCAGCATGCGATAAATCCTACATAGGCGCTACAAAAAACCTTAGTAATAGAGTAGCCCTACACCGATCCAACATCAAAATCGCGGAAAATAGACACCTACATGTATCACAACATATACACGTATGCAGTGGAGGCAGATTCGAGATAATGCCCATCTTCCAAACTGACAACTACTTCTACTTGCTAACTCAAGAAAAAAATTTCATAACAAAGTTTAACCCCGCCTTAAACGTCTCTCCATAATTATACACATAAATAGGCAAAACACAAAGTACACTTACACGCATGCATGCTTGGGTAGGTGTACACCCTCACACACGAAACAACAAAAAAGCACAATAAGGCACACGCAAACTTTCGCGGGTGCGCGCGCCCATACCCAGTACAGTACCATTTCTCTTAACTAAACAAACAACTAGAAATTAAACGTATGTATGTGTGCGTGCGCGCGTGTGTGCGTGTGTATACGTGTATGTGCGTGGGTGTACACATATGATTGTGTATGCGTGTGTGTATAATTATATATCATCTGTTATCTATGCTACATCTTGTTTGTATGTATACGTGCACTTATGTTTGGGTGACCGAATCCATGTATGCATATGTGCATGGATTGGAAAGGAAACTTCAACCAATATATGCATAAGGTGGGATGTATGAATATGTGTGTGTGTGTGGGATTGTGAGTGCATGTGCCCATATATATATGGGTGGATGAGTGTATACACATCCGTATGTATGTGTGTGTATGTATGTATATATACATATGTATGCACATGTATGAGTGGGTAAATGTGTTCGTGTGAATATGGATATACGCGTATGTGTGAGCCCCTGCATATGTCTGTGTGTGTGCATGTGTGTGTGTATGTGCCTACATAGTATGTGGATGTTTGTGAGTGTATGTGCACATACATATATGTGTGTACATATATGTGTGTATGTGCATGTATGTGTGTGTATATATATCTTCTACCTATTATTCTCCATCTTACTTGTGTGTGTGTGTGGGTACGTGTACGTATGTCTGAATGATTAAGCGCATATATACATGCGTGTTTTGGTAGGGGAAAAAAAAAAAAAAAAAAAGAAAGTGTATATATATATATATATATATATATATAAAAATAAAAAAATAATTGTTAGCGGTGGATGTATGCGAGTACGTGTGTGAGTGTGTAGGTGGGTATGTATATGTGTATATATGTATGCTCCTACACATATTTCTATGTATGTACGTGTGTGTATGTGTGTGTGCCTGTGTACGTGTGCATGTGTACATGTACATGAATATATATGTATGCGTATGGGATTGTGTGTGAGTGTATGCTATACATGGGGAAAGAAAGTCTTTAAAAAAGAACCCTAAAGAAGCCATAAAAACCTTCACCATATGGACTAAAAAACACTCTTTGAAACTAACTTTGACCGGTCACAGTGAAACACTTACAGCTGGAGACAGAATGTCTAAACACTGAACACACGCATCGCACCAGTCACCACTATGAAAAACATATTTAATATCAGCGGAGGCATATCCACAAACTCCCATTTTAAAGAAAAACTTTTTACGAAAATATCTGAAGAGAGCACACCCTAAGCTCGAAACGCGTTATAAAAATATTTTAAAATAAAAATATGATGAAAACCTTTTAAAAAAACCCACAATTGTTGATGGCTACACTCTTTTAAATATACATTTTTTCTCTCGTTGGAACTACACAACCATCACTTTAAATATATATATATATATATATATATATATATATATATATATATATATATATATATATATATATATATATATACAGTGATGATCATATTTATTGGCACGGTAAAATAAAAGTTAAATTTTGTCTAATAAATTCTAAAAAAGGGATTAAATTAAAGAAAATAACAAAGTATATTATGTATTTTTAACTGGCCTTTCCGATCCAGCAATCGGATTTTAGAAAAAATAAATAACAAAGGAACAACAAACATAATTGCAAAAAACCCTTGTTCAAAATTATTGGCACGATTTATTTAATAATCAATTGTATAGCCTTTGGCCTTGATTACCTTCCTCAGTCGCTTTTCATAGTTTACAACCAAGTTGTTGCACTCTTCGGTAGTAATTTTAGCCCACTCTTCCTGACAATAATCCACCAATTGAATAAGATTCTTAGGCTTCCTTTGCATTACCCTCAATTTTAATGTTCTCCATAAATTTTCAATTGGATTAAGGTCTGGGCTTTGTGATGGCCACTCCAAAACATTAATATGATTGTCCTCAAGCCATTTCTTAGTCAGTTTAGCCGAATGCTTTGGGTCATTATCTTGCATGAACCACCAACGACGACCAAGTGAGAGCTCTTTAGCAGAGTCTTTCAGGTTTTCATCCAATATTTTAACATAATCTTCCTTTTTTATGCTACCTGTGACCTTAACAAGTCGCCCTGGTCCAGAGGCAGCAAAGGATCCCCAAAACATCAAACTGCCTCCACCGTGCTTCACTGTGGGTATGGTGTTCTTAGGCAGGAAAGCTTCGCCAGATTTTCTGTAAATATAAGACACTTTATTATGGCCAAATAACTCTATTTTCGTTTCGTCAGTTCATAGAACACGTTTCCAGAATGCAACATCTTTATCAATATGACGTTTTGCAAAGGCTAGCCTTGCTTTCAGGTGCATAGGCTTCAATAAGGGAGTCTTTCTCGGACGACATGCTTTTAAACCAGCTCTCTTCAAAGCTCTACCAACTGTATGTCGAGATACATTCACTCCAGAGGTGCTCTGTTCATCAACAATCTCCCCAACAGAGATCCTTGGGTTTTGTTTTACTTGTCGAACAATTTTCCGTTCATCTCTTGGGGAAAGAATCCTTTTTCTCCCTCTACCCTCTAAACTCATAACGTGGCCTTGCGATTTGAACTTGTTTATTATGGCTCTAACAGTGGATTTGGGAAGGTTTAGCTTCTTTGAAATCTTATCATAGCCCTCCCCATTGGTATGGCATGCTACAACAAGCTTCCTGACGTCTTCGCTGTGTTCCTTAGTTTTAACCATGGCGATTGAAAATTATAATTTAATCACTTATGATAGTTTAAATAAATCGCTATCTAAAAATTATTTGAAAAAAATTATTCACTAAATTAGCGTTAAACAAGCATAATATGGCTATAAAAAAGTTCAGAAAGCACGTAAACCGGAAATTGATTGATATTATACTGATACTAAAAGAAAAACAAAGCCGTGCCAATAATTTTGAACAAGGGTTTTTTGCAATTATGTTTGTTGTTCCTTTGTTATTTATTTTTTTCTAAAATCCGATTGCTGCATCGGAAAGGCCAGTTAAAAATACATAATATACTTTGTTATTTTCTTTAATTTAATCCCTTTTTTAGAATTTATTAGACAAAATTTACCTTTTATTTTACTGTGCCAATAAATATGATCATCACTGTATATATCAATACTGATTTATATATATATATATATATATACATATATATATATATATCAATATTGATTTATATATATATATATATATACATATATATATATATATCAATATTGATTTATATATATATATCAATATTGATATATATATACATATATATATTGATATATATATATACATATATATATTGATATATATATATATATACATATATATATTGATATATATATATACATATATATATTGATATATATATACATATATATATTGATATATATATACATATATATATTGATATATATATATATACATATATATTGATATATATATATATACATATATATATTGATATATATATATATACATATATATATTGATATATATATATATACATATATATATTGATATATATATATACATATATATATTGATATATATATATACATATATATATTGATATATATATATACATATATATATTGATATATATATATACATATATATATTGATATATATATACATATATATATTGATATATATATATATATATATATTGATATATATATATATATATATTGATATATATATATATATATATATATATATATATATATATATATATATATATATATATATAGTGCAAAATTTTGTTGAAAATTCAAAGACTCATGTTTTCTTTTTATAACCTTCGTTTATTTCCTGGATTTTCCTATTACAGCTGTTTCATTAATGAGTTGGCAATTTTACGATTTATGTTTCCGTAAAAATATCCTGTCCCCACCAACTTCTTCAGATGTTTATCCATTAGATTTTTACAACAAATGGTATATTTTTAACATGCTGGACATCGTATTCGGGAAAAAGATTTCCTCAGCCATGCTTCCTCACTTCCTCCATCTTTTGGTGTTATGTAAAGATAG
Source organism: Euprymna scolopes (assembly GCF_053919585.1). NCBI lineage: Eukaryota > Metazoa > Mollusca > Cephalopoda > Sepiida > Sepiolidae > Euprymna > Euprymna scolopes. Next base: position 41,969,367 of record NC_136526.1, on the reverse strand, counting down.
TTTTCCGTTTTAACCTGTACTTTCGTATTTTTATTTTTTATTTATTTATTTTTGTTTTAATTTTCCCTGTTTTCCTATTTGTTTTTTTCAAATTATCATATAATTTTATATAATTTTATTCCTATATTTATGCGTGTTTATTTTAATATTGTTTTTTTTGCTTAGTGTTTGAATTCGTATTATATTACCCGATGCAGGGAAGGTCACTCTCGTGGTATCATTTTTTATCTAGGATTAACTCCCTTGCATTTTTTTTTCTTTCCTAATCTGCTCTAGTGCGTGAAATTAAATATTTGTTTCTGTGCAAACACCCGTGGATTACATCTAGTCTTTTGTTTAATATTTTTTATTTATTTAATAATATATATATATATATATATATATATATATATATAGAGAGAGAGAGAGAGAGAGAGAGAGAGAGAGAGGGGGGGGGAGAGAGAGAGAGCGATATTGAAAAGTATAAATAGACTGCAGCAATGCAGGGAACGGGATGACATATGAACAAAAATGGATGAACGCAAGGTCTTATTTGTTTTGTTATTTTATTTAACTTTCTATATTTTTCAATATAATCACAATATAAATATGAACTTACTGTTTGATGTAACTGGGATGGTAGAGATCTTAATATTCCGAGAATATCATCTCTTTTTCAAAAGAAAAGGAACCAAAAAATATCCTTAAAAGAAAAGCATTGAAATATTGTAATCTCTTCTATCTTCCTCTTCTATCTATTCTTCTTCTATCTATCTATATAAATAAAATGAAGTCATTTTTTCCCCTCTGAGTTTGACCTTAACAGGATTAAAACTCAAGACATTTCATGCAAATGTAATGTGCACAAACTGCAACACATTATCTGAGGTGTGCTTTAGGCCTTACACTTCCTCGATAACTGTACATTCCTATATTTACACTTCCTCGATAACCGTACATTCCTATATTTTTTCTGGTGAGAGTTCACTGCCAAAACCTGTAAGAATCAATGGAAATGGTAAAATCTGTTCTCTCTATTACATTCATACTCTCCCTGCGACCACTTAATACTGTTGCGGATACATGCACAGGGGAATTTGGGAGGAAACACCGGTTTGAGTTCTTAGTTTACCGATGACTGCCGGTCTTGCACAATCAATGCTTGACGGGAATTCACGAGAATTAGGGTCAATTATTTTTCTTTTTTTTTTCACTTTTTCTTGTGCCCTAAACACCTACAAATGACTTTTTCCCCCATTTTTGCCATTAATTCTTTCAATTTTATGTGCATAAAACACATAAAAGTATCATTATACATATCTGGGTCCTTTTGCTTACCAGGGCGCGGGGCAAATACAGTTTCATTTCTTCGCCAGATTGGACACTAACAGAACAAATCCAATATAAATTACAAGTTTATTTCGTTTACAAAATAAAGTCCATTGTTTGCATTTACAGAAAATTTACTCCCGGAGGGGGGGGCATCTATAAATATAAAAGCGAAAATGTGTGTGTGTGTGTGTGTGTGTGTGTGTGTGTGTGTGAGTGTGTGTTCACTCACATCTTCTTGTGTATGTCCGCAAATGCTTTGGCTTGCAGCGCAAAAATAGGTCAAACTTCCTCGCACCTGTTCATTTCGCTTCATAAACCTTCATATAACGCCCTTATCAGTTCCTCTCCATCGTGGCACAGATGGTTAGGTTACTGGCTTTTTTTCCCTTTCGTTTCCACATTCGTGTCAAGGCTTCGAGATTCAATCCGACCTTCCGACCAAGACTTTTTTTTCTTTTACACCTCTTTTTAACACCCACACCTCCAAACACCTGGGCAACGCCGGGTACCCCCCAACCCCGCTAGTTTACAATATTCCAATGTTTTTCTTTTCTAGACATTCTTTGGTCCATTTTTTTTTATATACTTCTCCGTATCTATTTACCAGCAATGCTTCCAGCAAACTACCTTTCTCTATTATATATATATATATATATATATATATATATATATATATATATATATATATATATATATATAAAATAAAATAAAAATTACAATTAAATTTCCCAAAATGATCCAAGATGGTAAAACTAAAGTATATTATAAATATTAAAGAATTAATATTTATAAAGTAATCTCAACCAGATGTAAAAGCTCGATAAAACCAAATAGGAGATAGAGTTTGCTTAACTTTTTGTTATCAAGTAAGATCTTGGACTTGCAGTTTCATCAAATACTTTTGCATGCAAAATCTGATCCCGCATTTTGCTAATTTCTACCCTCTGATGGGAAGGAAAGTATTTCTTCGAAACTCTGCGGATTAAGGACTATCCACTTATTAAGTGTTTCCTTTTCAGATTAAATATGTTTTTAACTCTTTTTGAATGTGTTTTTTAACATGTTTTATTAACTATTTGCTCTTATATATATGTGTGTGTGTGTGTGCGTGTGTGTGTGTTTTATTAAAGCAAATCTAAGAATTATGAATAGAAGTGACGTTAACAATCCATTACTTTTGTACTTTCTGTTCATACAAATTGCCTGCTTTTGTGTTATTTCTTTTTGTCCATTTAAGGCCACCACACATATAAAAGACGAATAAGATGAAACATTTTTAGTGAAAGGAAGATATTATGGAAAGTGGCTTGAAAAATAAAATGAAAGAGATGCCAATCTCTTGTGTTACTTATGTACTTATTTAGATCACAACCCAATTTCAGGCAAGCTCGTATTGGCATCTTCTGGCTGCTTACATAACCTGCCAGAAGATGCTGAAGCGATTATTCAATCAGCTGTCAGAAGATGACACTTTCAATGAAAACATGAAATTCATAAAATCAAGAAAAATGACTTTTAACATAGTATGTTGATGTGAAATTCTTCCTTTTCCCCAAGTTAGAAAGCGTCTGGCAGTCATAGCTTTGACATTTTCCAATTGCTTTTTCCCCCATGTTAAGAATTGCAGCACTTGTGCATTTTAGTGTAAGAAGATAACTTTTTGTTTTCATTTGTGAAAATTTCCATGGGGAGACAATTCATAATTTTCACGTAATGTATTAGTAAAAGCAAAACAATCACACTAAATCTATCTCCATATCTATAAAAGTGAACGTGTCTGTGTGTGTGTCTGTGTACATTTCCCTATGCAATAACTCTGTCAATTTTTAGTCTACAGACTCGAAATTTGATATACAGGGTACTGACATTTGGGAAAATCTTTGTGGTCGGTTTTCGGCAAGAAATTTGGCTGTTTAGGGGTCAAGGTTCAACGATTTGACCTTTGAGAACTCTACCAATCTCCTCCGCCAATTTTGGGTCTAAACACTTGAAATTTTAGATATATGTTCCTTGGACATGGATCTAACTTAATAACTTGATTTGAGCCCAAAACAATAAATGTTAAGGGGTAATAATAGGGGGTCAAAGTTTAAAAAATTGACCGCTTTTTTTTTCTTTTTTTTTTTGCTCAACATACACCTCCAAACACCCGGGCAACGCCGGGCTGAAATGCTAGTATATCTATAAAAGTGAACGTATGTCTGTGTGTGTGTGTGTGTGTGTGTGTGTGTGTGTATACATTTCCCTACCAAACTACTCTGCTAATTTTCAGTCTACAGATTCAAGATTTGACATAAGGAGTATTGAGATGTGGAACACCTTTTTAATCGGTTTTTGCTCAGAAATTTGGCTGTCAAGGGGTCAAAGTTCAAGGATTTGACCTTTAGAAACTCTACCAAAATCCTCTGCCAATTTTGGGTTCAAACACTTAATATTTTTGAAGTAGGTTACTTGGACATGGATCTGACTTTTTAATTTGATTTGAGCTCAAAACAATAAATGTTAAGGGGTCAAAATTGGGGTCAAAGTTAAAAAAGATTTTACCTCTCCGGTCTCTACAAAATTTGCCAATTGTTGGTCTAAACATTTGAAATTTTACATAAAGTGTATTCAGACATAGGGCTTTTTAATTAATTAAAATTTAGCTACCAAGGGGTCAAAGTTCGAAAGATTTGACCTTTGCGGTCTCTAGCAAATTATTCAGCAAATTTTGGGTCTAAGCATTTGAAATTTTACATAAAAGGTATTCAGACATTCAGCAAGCTTTTTAATAAGATTTGGGGCGAAAATTTGGCTGACAAGAAGTGAAAGTTGAAAGACTTGACCTTTGCAAATTCTACCAAACTCCTCTATCAATTTTGGGTTTAAACACTTGAAATTTTAGATGTAGGTAACCTGAACATAAGTCAAATTTTTTAATATATATATATATATATATATATATATACATACATATATATATATATAGTAATTGATAAAATATATATGGCGATTAAGCTACACTGAATATTCCACATTTCATCCACTCTAGGACTCGTCAGGCTTATGCGCGAATTCTGTGGTTGTTTATCATTTTCATATGCTCCTCTTCTATTGAGATTCTAGTTAGCCAATCAGCTTTCTAGTATCCACCGTGCCCTTACTATCAGCCAATGCGCATGCCTTTTATCAGACAAAGGATCTGTTTTAAAACTAGGTTAGTGTTTTTTGTTTTTTTTTAGTTTATATATAAATATATATATGTGTACATACATATATGCACATATATATACATATATATATATACATACATATATATGTGATCGTTTATGTATATTCATGTTTATTTAATTTATTTATTTGTTTATTTTCTATTGTTTTTGTTAGTTTTAAAACTATTTTGTATCGTTATCCTAGAGTAAATTTTATCTTGTGAACACAGTTATTTGCTATTTCTCTTCTACAGTTTAATAGATGTTGGGGTTCTTTAAAGTACAGGATAGCAAATTTTTCATGAAGGCATAATCTACATGGGTCGTCTAGGTCCCTACACGTGGTAGCTTGTCTTATTATTTTCCATTCGACTACCGGCGAATGTCCGCTTTCTTTGAGTTCCCAGTATTTATTCGCTAGTGTTGTTTTTATACAGTGTTTTTTTTATTGTTGAATGTACTTTTGTGGTCATACTATGACCACAAAAGTACATTCAACAATAAAAACACTGTATAAAAACAACACTAAAAATAAAACTTGTCAACAAGATATATTTTACACATCTGAACTCGAGAAAATTCAAGTATATATTATTATATTACTTAAAGAAAACAAACATGGCAGTTTTGAGCTTTTTGATCACAAAAAATAAAACTCCTAAACCTTGTTGATTTCGTTGATCAAAAAAATGAAACGCTTCATTATTCTAGAAAATAGGAAGCAAGAAGCAATGGCTCATAGAATACCGCTAACATGATGGCAATGTTCAACTGAACTCTATCTATATAAGAGCCAGGTACGTCCAAGGATGGAATACTGTTGCCACATCTGGGCAGGAGCTGCTAGAAAGGACTTGTCCTGCCTTGATAGAGTTCAAAATAGACTTCGTAGCCTCGTAGGAGATGTCCTTTTCTCTTCCTTGCGACCTCTATCTCACAGAAGAGATGTTGCGAGTTTGTCTCTGATGTATCGTTATTTTTATGGAAAGTGTTCGACTGAGCTTCAATCTATGGTTCCCCCTCGCAAAACTTTCACAAGAAACACTCGTCTAGCTGTAAACACTATCAATAATTCCCCCCACTCTTTATCTGTGCCTAAACCTAAACGTAGATTCCATGAACAAAGCTTCTTTCTTAGAACTGCACGCCTGTGGAATTGTCTTCCGTTTTCCTGCTTTCCGGCTGACTACAATATGGTTGTGTTCAAGTCTAACGTAAATAAGTTCTTGATGAGCCGTTCCATATAAGTTATCAAATTTACCAAATTTTCATTACAAACGATTACTATATTGTCCAATTTCTACTGTACACTCTTTAACCCTTATCCTTGAGTGGCCTCTTGGCCTTGATGATGTGGTGATGCCTATGTAAAAAAAAAAAAAAAAAAAAAAACTCCAATCTATGGCCAATCTTTCACAAAAATACCCATCTAGCCCAAACCACTATCCAAGATTTCCCCTACTCTCTATCGGTGCCTAAACATGAATTCCATGAACAAAGCTTCTGCCCTAGAACTACTTGCTTGTGGAACTCTTTTCTGAATGATCTGCTTTCCAGCTGACTATAATATTATCGCCTTCAAGTCACACATAAACAAATTCTTTTTGAACCATCTTCTTAAATGATCTAATTATACCAAATTTCCACCACTAACGATTACTATGCTATTATCCCAGTGACTACCATACAAACACCAACCCTTATTCTCGAGTGGCCTCCGGGCTTTAATAAATGGTGACCCCTTTGTAAAAAAAAAAACAAACAAACAAACAAAAAAAGAATATTGATTACCTCAGCTGTTGCGTAATAAGAGATGAATTCATAAATAAACAAATAGACAGGGACTAAAATCTGGGTTTTTGGTTAAGTGCAAAGTGTAGTATCTGTTTTGATACTACATTTCGTCTTTTCTATCCTCGGGCAATGAAGGAGAAATCCTTCTAGACGGGGCCAAATTTAATTTTTGTTTCAATCCAGAATCTCTTTTTTTAGTAGGCTGGATGTTCTCTGCATTGTTTTCTCTAAACACCAAAGTCAACAAAGTCTAGGCTATTGTGGAGATGGCTTCTTCCATGTTGATTTATGTATGTTTCTGGCCCTGTGCAATTCTAGGGGGTCAAACCTTTCAAACTTTGCAAATATTTAAAACTTTGCCTTCTCCTTTCGAGAAGTGGGTTAGTTTTATTGCTAAGTGCATGAGGCACCCCTACTGGTAAATACCATTCACCCATGCATAGAGTATTGTTGCCACATCTGGGCTGGTGCATCTACCACTAGTCTCTCCCTCTTATACAAAGCCCAGAAAAGAATCTTCAACCTAACAGGCCCCACACTGTCAACTAAACTCCAACCCTTGTCTTTTTGCCGCAATGTTGCATCTCTGTGCCCATTTTACAAGTATTTCGATGGAATTTGTGTTAACGAACTTACCATACTTGTTCCTCCTCGATGTACATATCCTCAATAAGCCCGTTTAGCAACAAAATCCCACACCTATACTGTAGAGGTCCCTAGATGCTGGAAAGCCTTCTTCTCTAATAGCTTCTTTCCTCAGACGGCTATACTTTGGAATTCCCTGCCTGTTACCTGCTTCCTTGACTGTATTAACATGCAGAAGTTTAAATGTAATGTAAACTGACATCTCGCTCATTGTGAGATATTTTATCTCACCTGCTTTTTGCGCCATGACAGTGGCAGAATAAGACAAGCACAACAAAGGCATACCTTAAAATTCAATACAAATTTTATTAGTTCCTCAGTTGCAAAAAGGAATGCCCACTTAACGTTTTGTAAAAAAAAGCTGTTAACAACCTTGAAAGATGATAGGCTTCATCTTCAACAGGAACTGGAAGCAGTTTCATCTGTCTTCGAAGATATAAGTTTACAGCCGTTTGAAGGGGGGGCGATGATGCCTTCTGATGAAAAAGATTAATTTCTCGCATTGGAACGATATTACAGAAGTTCATAATTAATGTTCATGGAAGGAAAGGTCCTGAATAACAGGTCAGCAATTCCAACCTAAAAGTCTCAGGGAGGCTCAAATAATAATTATTGAGCCTAATTATTTAGGTTTAAAATAAAAGTCTCAAGGAGACTTACAGGTTAGAGGCACCAAAATGCCTCTTATACTAAAAGTGAGTTCCATAGATTTTTCTGGTAAAGCTGTCTTGATGGAAACTGAAAAAGAAAAGCACGTAATACAAAAAGCCTGCATTGAAGGCATTGCCAGGGTCGCTGCAAGAAAGGTGGGCTCTCTCTACCGTGCTAGACAACTACTAACACCCGAAAGTATCCTGTACCTCTATAAGGCCACCATTCGCCCATGTATGGAGTATTGCTGTCACATTTGGACTGGTGCATCTGCTACTAGTCTCTCACTCCTTGACAAGGTTCAAAAGAGAGTCGCAAACCTGATAGGCCCTGAACTGGCATCTAAGCTTCAGCCTCTGTCCCATCGACGAAATGTTGCATCCCTCTACCTTTTCTACAAGTATTTTAGTGGTGAATGCTCTGACGAACTGCAATCACTTGTGCCCCCACGATGTGAGCACCCTCGACAAACCCGACAGGCTGCTAAATCCCACCCCCATACAGTAGAGATCTCTAGATGTAAAAGATCTTTCTACTCCAGTAGTTTCTTCCCCAGAACCGCTAGACTTTGGAATTCCATTCCAGGTCCCTGCTTCCCCAACAGTACTGACGTGCAGAAGTTCAAGTGTAATGTGAACTGACATCTTGCTGCCCAAATCCCTACATAGTACCTCAGTAGTTGTTGCACCTGATAGTACCTATTTACAATGCCTCCCCACGGGACAGAGTTAGACACCAGGGTCGTTTTTTAACGTGGAGAAAAGGTACAAAAATAAAAATTGTCTCAGTCGTGAAGGATTTCTCCTCCACTGAAAGAGAATGAGAAATGGAAGTGCCGCATCTGAAGAACAGATACTACACTTTTATCTCGGCCAAAAGGCCAAGTAAGTTGCCCCTGATAGTAGCCCCCAACACCAAAGTGGCAATTTGCCTTGTTTGGGGTGAAAATGTAATTAAAAAAAACAGAAAGATGAACCATACCGCAGTAAATACAATTGACCAATCTGATTGGTCCAAAACAAATACAATGGGAGGTTTGATGTAATTGTCAAATTTCTAACATCATCTCCTCTAAACATTGTCCCAAATAGTAGTCCGTTACATTCAAGTGGCAATATACTTTGTTTAGTATGAACATGACTAAAAAGAAGAAAAAAATACCAACAGAACAGCCCAGACATTTTTTATGGGCTAGAGTGCTTTCTCTCTAGGACATTGGTTTTTTAATCCCACTTTCCAACCCTTGTGTCATCTCTCCCTTCCCATGAGAGAGAGAGAGATAGATATCATGTCCTTGTGGGGAGGTAAGTAAATAGGAACAGGGTTCAAAACTTTATGCATACATGCATTTGGTGAATAGCATAACAACAGATATTTGTCACTTCTTGTGTACTTTATAAATAAGAAAATCTATGTCAACACAAGAAATTGTGAAAAGTCATTTCTTTCATTGGAAAATTTGAAGTTTATTTTAATTATAAATATATTTATTACTAGCAGTTCAGCCCGGCTTTGCTCAGGTCCTATGTACTGTTCATGACTTTATATGCATATGTATATATATATTAAAAAGTTTTACTCATGTCCACGTAACCTACATCTAAATATTTCAAGTGTTTAAACCTAAAATTGGCGGAGGAGTTTGGTAGAGTCTGCAAAGGTCAACTCTTCCAATTTTGACCTCTTGGCAGCTAAATTTTCTCCCAAAAACTGATTAAAAAGCTTGCTGCATGTCTGAATACCCTTTTGAACTTTGACCACTTGTCAGCCAAATTTTCGGCCAAAAACCGATTAAAAAGCTTGCCCTATGTTTCAAATGTTTAGAACTTTAGTTAATAATGAAGACAACGAAAAGAAGCCTCACTTTAACATTTAATAAATAACTTTATTTGTCATCCTTGTTAGTAGTGTGTACAAGAGAGAAACGGGTTAGTAGGTGGAAGTGTTCTTGTGTAAAGACAGATTTAATATATTGCCGGTTGGTTGAAGGAGAGAATAGCTCAGTCCACATGTGCCAAAGGAGGCTGGTTAAAGAAGAAAGGGAAAGGTATTCAAAGTGTTTACATGTTGTTGTGGGTGTGTGTGTGTGTGTCGATGTATCGACAAGAGCAGTTCTTTAGCATGATAAATAAAGTTTGTGTGGATACGACATGTAAAATAAGTGGTAGTTAGAAAAGAGTCATTTTTGGCTTGTTGTACTCACATTTGGCCTGGGCTAAGTCTGCTGCCAGCTGGAGCCAGTGAGAAAGAGGAAGGTTTGTGATTTCGCCTTTTATGTACTCGGTCACGTGATTGAGAACTGGCTTGTGATTGGACAAGCCAGGGAGAAAATGGATTTCAAATCTCGAGCCACGAGAATTAGTTCCTGCCTATGATTGTAGCAAGTTTCGGCTACTACAGAACAAATTGGCTGAGTAATTTGGTAGAGACCGCAGAGATCAAATTTTTTTTTTTAACTTTGACGCCAGATTTGACCCTTTAATATTTATTGTTTTGGGCTCAAATCAAATTAAAAAGTTTGATCCATGTCCAAGTAACCTACATTTAAAATTTCAAGTGTTTAGACCTAAAATTGGCGGAGGAGTTTGGTAGAGTTTACAAAGGTCCAGTCAGCCAAATTTCTGTCCGAAAACGGATTAAAAAGATTTTCCCAAATCTCATTACCCCTTATGCCAAATCTTAAATCATTAGACTGGAAATTGACAGAGTAGTTTAGTACTGAAATGTACACACAGACTCACACAGATAATTTCACTTTTATAGATATATAGATAATTGGAATGTTTTTTTTTTTTAATACTCAAAGGAAATATTTCTGGTTTTCTAAATAATAAGATAAGTATTGGCTGAAGAGAGCTTGATATAGGGATCTAAAACAGTCCCCTATTATCAGGTTTGAAATCGACGGTACCAATGAATAATCTAAACTTTCTGAAAATAAAAATATTTTTAACATGATGAGTTGGGGGGGGGGGATTTGTTAACCAGTCTGTACAATTTAATAAACAAAATAAAAGTTGGGTTCTAATGCAGAGAGTGATCCGGCGGATCACTCTCTGCATTAGCACCCAACTGATCTGAGCTATTTTTTTAAATCGTATGTCCACGTTTAATTAAAGTTTTATGATATGTTTTTTTATTAAATTGTAAGGTTAAAGTACAGAATAGGTACAAAACACCCTCCCCTCCCCATGTTAAGAATGGCTTTTTAAATAATAATGTTATTCAGCATGGATCACTCTCTGCATGAGTACCAAAATTTGTTAACTAGTTTGTACAATTTAATAAACAAAATAAAATTTGTTAACTAGTTTGCACAATTTGGTACTCATGCAGAGAGTTATCCGTGCTGAAATAATAACGTTATTATTTAAAAAGCCATTCTTAACATGGGGAGGGGAGAGTGTTTTGTCCCTATTCTGTACTTTAACCTTACAATTTAATAAAAAAACATATCATAAAACTTTAATTAAATTTAATAAACAAAATAAAATTTGTTTACTAGTCTGTACAATTGAATAAACAAAATAAAATTTGTTAACTAGTCTGTAGTGGACTGGTGGATATATTATATATATCCCCCCAGTCGTACAAAATATGAGAAATAATTTGAATTGGGAAAGGAAAAATGAATTGCTTTGAGGAAGGAACGAACAACGCGTTTACTTGAATTAAACAAACTAGGATTTATTTCGTGAAGAAACAAGTGAAAGAAAAGGGTACAACACATGTTCATGTCCGCGTTCGTCTCTCGTTGTTTACTGGTGAGGAGGAAAGTCTGTTGTAGTATATATAGAGAGAGAGAAAATAAGAAAAAGTCAATCCAGGCCATGGAGAGAGAAAGCATATAAAGTGTACATACTGTCTGTTAGCTCGTGCCCCATACATAGTCGTAGGGGACGTGACGCGCGCGACCGTGCACCTCCCGAAAGGGAGGCGGCTGGTTAGCCAAACCTCTCAGCTCGAGAGCTGGTCTGAAAAAGGGTTGGAAACAGCTTGTCTCTTGCTTTTATGATTGTTTCTGGTGGTCTTTTGCGCATGTGTGGATTTCCTTTGAAAGGGAAGTGACGTCGTCCATCTGTGCGTACATGTGCGTACGTTAGCATGTGTGTGTATACACGTGAATGTGAGTGTATGTACGCGAACGTGAATATATGTGCATGTGTGGACGTGCACACGTATGTTTGTGTGCGCGTATGTATGTGACAAGTAATATAGCTCGAGATGTGAATGCATGTTTTTGTGTGAGACTAGAAAAGGCTCCCACAATATTCTCCTTCCTAGGAAAGAAAAAATATGCAGTGTATATATATATATATTTTTAAGTAATGTTTTCGGCAATTGACTTTTCGTCCTGTTTTTTTTTTTTTTGCTGTTGGTGTGGTTGTTTAAAGAAAACGTCAAAAACGGAGTGTGTTCGTAAAAAAAAAATTTACTTACACGTGGAAAAGGCGTTTACTCTTTTCTTAGGGTGATATTTGTTTGGTTGTTTTTTTTAGTGTGTTGACATTTGCAACGAGTTGCTTGGACAGTGAAGTGAATTGTTCGTTTGGAAGGAAAATTTTTGTTTTGTGTTGACGTCGTGTGTCTGTTGACAGTATCTTCGCAAGTGAATCCAGAGTAGAGTGTGTACATTGTCTGTACGGGCATTTGTTGCGCATTCGTTCGTATTGAGCGGGTTTCCAGTTGCCATTGTCTTCGCATGTGAGTCTGCGGTAGTGTGTTTACATTGTCTGTACAGGCGTTTATTGTGCATTCGTTCGTGTTGAATGAAACTTCGTTCAATGAAACTTCCAGTTGTGAGTTTATCCGTGTGCGTGGTGCATCTCAACTAATTGTTAATTCAGCTTCTTCCTATGTGTTGATAAGGATGTCCTGTAATTGTTTCTTTGTTGTTGCATCTGCTGTGCGGGAGAGAATTGCATAGGCCTATGTGATTTTGCTCCTCGTGTTTGTTGCAGGGTAATGTCAGGAAACCGGGAAAAATGTTTGTCGAGTTCAAATTTTTTTAAAAATTCGGTATGAAGTCGACAGCTCCATGTTTATTTTTCTGCCGAGTCTGACGAGGGGTTTCGTCATTGTAGTTCGTTGAGGTTTTTGTCGGTAGAAGTTCACTTGTTTTTCTTTGTTGAAAAGTTTGCTTTTTTCTTTATCAAATAAAACGCACGTCTCGCTCAAAACAATTCCTTTAAAAAAAAGTAGGGTTACCATGAGTGTTCGTTTCACATCAGTCACCAATTTGTTGCGGGACTTGTGGTTTAGAATGTAATGTGTGTTGATCTCACGTGCGGGTGTCACCATTTTGTAGCTGTCTAGTGTATAGAAGGAAATGTGTGTTCATCATCACGTCGCAGTCATCAAATTGTAGTGGACTGGTGGATATATTATATATACCCCCCCAGTCGTACAAAATATGAGAAATGATTTGAATTGGGAAAGGAAAAATGAATTGCTTTGAGGAAGGAACGAACAACACGTTTACTTGAATTAAACAAACTAGGATTTATTTCGTGAAGAAACAAGTGAAAGAAAAGGGTACAACACGTGTTCATGTCCGCGTTCGTCTCTCGTTGTTTACTGGTGAGGAGGAAAGTCTGTTGTAGTATAGAGAGAGAGAGAGAAAATGAGAAAAAGTCAATCCAGTTCATGGAGAGAGAAAGCATATAAAGTGTACATACCGTCTGTTAGCTCGTGCCCCATACATAGTCGTAGGGGACGTGGCGCGCGCGACTGTGCACCTCCCGAAAAGGAGGCAGCTGGTTAGCCGAACCTCTCAGCTCGAGAGCTGGTCCGAAAAAGGGCTGGAAACAGCTTGTCTCTTGCTTTTATGATTGTTTCCGGTGGTCTTTTGCGCATGTGTGGATTTCCTTTGAAAGGGAAGTGACGTCGTCCATCTGTGCGTACATTAGCATGTGTGTGTATACACGTGAATGTGAGTGTATGTACGCGAACGTGAATATATGTGCATGTGTGGACGTGCGCATGTATGTTTGTGTGCGCGTATGTATGTGACAAGTAATATAGCTCGAGATGTGAACGCGTGTTGTGTGAGACTAGAAAAGGCTCCCACAAGTCTGTACAATTGAATAAACAAAATAAAATTTGTTAACTAGTCTGTACAATTGAATAAACAAAATAAAATTTGTTAACTAGTCTGTACACTTGAATAAACAAAATAAAATTTGTTAACTAGTCTGTACAATTGAATAAACAAAATAAAATTTGTTAACTAGTCTGTACAATTGAATAAACAAAATAAAATTTGTTAACTACTCTGCACAATTGAATAAACAAAATAAAATATGCTTTTGTTAAAAAAATAAGAATAGTTAACAAAGACCTTCTTGGCTAAACCGTAATATAAAGGGAACTAGTTTTTACAATTCACCGCTAACTGTTGAACACATTCTTAGCCGGAAGTGGCAAATCTTCGTTGTTATGCCATTTCGGATTTGAAGAATCGGAATTTATTTTTAATGATAACTATCGTTCTATTGCACCGGTTACAGTCAAATCGAGTTACTTACCCTTTTTATCCGATTTTTTTTTTTTTTTGTCGCACTTGCCCTTGGAAAATAAAAAGATAAAAAACCTGAAGGTAAAATGGCTTGGGCCACTTCGATTTGTCGCAACCTGGGCCAAGTGACTTCCCGATGTTTAAATGCGTCGAAATCATCGGTAAATGTTACCCTGCCTCTTAAAGTTAGATTTTCTTCTTCCATGTGTGTCGGCTCTCTACCTTCGTTTTCAACAACCTTGGCTTCAAACAAAATTTCGCTCATTACCGACCAAAACAGGTAATAAAGGAAATTTTCTTTATTTTATTCAAAACAAATGCATGCAAAAAAAAAAATAAATAAATAAAAATAATCATGACTGTTAGTCACATAAACTATTTTAAAGGAAATACCGGGTTAAATTCAAAGTCCCCCGACGCTTGCTGTGGGGTGGGGCCCGGGTGGGCCTATCAGACTAAAATCAAACATCATTAAAAAAAAAAAAAAAAAAAAAAAAAAGAAGAAAAAAAAAAGAAGAAAAAAAAAAGGGTACTTGTGCATAATTGGAACCGGGCGTAACTCAACACGCCGATCGGCGTTGCTCGGAACACGACGTTAACCGCCGACCTTCGCCGATTATGAAAGCGTAATAACAATATAAAAAAATGTAAACAATTTTATTAGAAGAAATAAACAAAGCCAAAACGTTTGGGAAAATGAGTTCAAACTAAATAATTACATAAAATACTGGTAGAAACCCACCGAATCCGCCTATGTCACGGTAACATATATTGAACCCGTGACGTGAGTGGGTTTGCATTACTGTACACATAGATTCGAAAAAGTTGTCAAAAAACAAATATATAACAAATAAATGTTATCAAAAGCAAGATAAGTTACTTTTCTACCAAACTGGATATATTTTTCGTGTTTTTATTCAATGTAACATGTTTATTCAGCTCGAAAAACATACATTGTTTACCGATGTATTGGAAAATTCAAGATGGCGTCTGATTCTCTCTTTAACACGGTAAGTTTGAGAAAAGGTGTTATAAATAAAAATCCAGATAAAATACTGTTAAAAACTCGCTCAATATATGTTACCGTGACATAGGTTGACATATATTCGGCGGGTTTTTAATAGTATTTTGTATAGTTTTTTATTTATAACACCTTTTCTCAAACTTACCGTGTTAAAGAGAGAATCAGACGCCATCTTGAATTTTCCAATACATCGGTAAACACTATGTTTTTCGAGCTGAATAAATATGTTACATTGAATAAAAACACAAAAAATATATTCAGTTTGGTAGAAAAGTAACTTATCTTGCCTTGGATAACATTTATTTATTATATATTTGTTTTTTGACAACTTTTTCGAATCTATGTGTACAGTAATACAAACCCAAATGACGATTGTTAACGGTTATCGACTATGCTGAATACGGAAATCGCATTGAAATTTTGCAGAAATAAGTAGTTATCGAGACAAAAAGTTGTGTTATGCATTGTATTCTTTGGCGGTCATCTTTTTTACGCACATGCGCACGCCATAAACAAATCTACATGCGTAAAAAAGATGGCCGCCAAAGAATACAATGCATAATACAACTTTTTATACCTCGATAACTATTTATTTCTCCAAAATTTGAATGCGATTTCTGTATTCAGCATCGTCGAAAACCTCTAAAAGTCGTCATTTAAAAGAAAATTGTGGAGGTGAGGTGGACCTAATCTAAAAATTTACCGTATTTTGTATAATTATTTAGGGTACTCCTTCGCGTTAAGTTCCATATAGCGGTCAGCATATTTATTTAATAGTCATTCCCTTAGAAAAGGCTAACGCATGCGCACGTAACATTTTTTATTTATTTACTTACGTTTATTTAGGGAAATGTGCATTTCTCTCCTAATAATTACTTAAATAAACACAAGGCCTGTGCGTCATGAGTAAGTTGCTGGAATCTGTGTTAAATACAGAAGTAATCAATCATCTCAACAAAAATAACCTTCTTAGTGACACTCAATATGGTTTCCGTTCTGCTAGATCTACAGCAGATGTGCTTACAGTTATATCGCATAGGATTAGCAAATCTCTCGACGGAGGCAACCTTTCTAGGGCAATTGCTCTTGACATATCTAAGGCCTTTGATAGGGTATGGCATAAAGGTTTACTTCAGAAGATCTCTAGCTATGGTATTGCTGGAAATGTCTTCTCAATTATTAAATCATTTCTTTCTGATAGGTTCATAAGAGTAGTAGTTGAGGGGCAAAAATCAGAAGCTCACAGTATTAATGCCGGTGTCCCTCAGGGATCCATCCTGGGCCCAACTCTTTTCCTGATCTACATTAATGATCTTCCAAATCAAATCCTTACATCATTTGTAGAGATTTATGCTGACGACACTACCATTTATGGTAGCACATCTAAGACAGTAAACGACCAAGTTCTCTCCAATTCTCTCTCCTCTGATCTTGAGCATGTAGTACAATGGGGTAAGGAGTGGCTGGTTACTTTTAATGCATCTAAAACCAAGCTTCTCTCTTTACATCATCAACATTCTGATCCATATCTGGCATCAATTGAAATGAATGGCTCTCGTCTTTAGGAGGCCTCAAGTTTTGACAAGCTTCTTGGCTTGACCATTACTCCTGATCTTAAATGGAACACGTACATCAAATCTGTTGCCAAGGCCGCTGGAAAAATGGTGGGATCTTTCTATCGATCCGGTAGATATCTCACTGCTGATGCTATTCTCTATCTATATAAGAGCCAGGTACGTCCAAGGATGGAATACTGTTGCCACATCTGGGCAGGAGCTGCTAGAAAGGACTTGTCCTGCCTTGATAGAGTTCAAAATAGACTTCGTAGCCTCGTAGGAGATGTCCTTTTCTCCTCCTTGCAACCTCTATCTCACAGAAGAGATGTTGCGAGTTTGTCTCTGATGTATCGTTATTTTCATGGAAAGTGTTCGACTGAGCTTCAATCTATGGTCCCCCCTCGCCAAACTTTCACAAGAAACACTCATCTAGCTGTAAACACTATCAATAATTCCCCCCACTCTTTATCTGTGCCTAAACCTAAACGTAGATTCCATGAACAAAGCTTCTTTCTTAGAACTGCATGCCTGTGGAATTGTCTTCCGTTTTCCTGCTTTCCGGCTGACTACAATATGGTTGTGTTCAAGTCTAACGTAAATAAGTTCTTGATGAGCCGTTCCATATAAGTTATCAAATTTACCAAATTTTCATTACTAATGATTACTATATTGTCCAATTTCTACTGTACACTCTTTAACCCTTATCCTTGAGTGGCCTCTTGGCCTTGATAATGTGGTTATGCCAGATGCCTATGTAAAAAAAAAAAAAAACTTAAACCATTTATTGATAATTTCTCACTATTACGAATATTTGTAATTTATTTACTTACTTTTTCTACGACTATTAAAAACACAAAAAGCTTATTCAGTTAGGTAGAAAAGTAACTTTCTTGCCTTTGATAACATCTATTTGTTATATTTTTGTTTTGATGCTAGTGTATAGGAGGGAAATGTTGTGCATTTCTCTCCTAATAATTACTTAAATAAACACAAGGCCAAACGACATTGCTTTTAATAAAACAATAATAAAGGGTTTATTTTAAAAAGGCGAGATTGTATCTCAAACTGGAGAGAAAGAAAGAAAGTGTAAATGTCTGTTTGAAGGTATCGTCTGCCATCAGACTGCAGTCGTCAACAAGTAGCAGTGGGGGGGGGGTGAGTGAAAGAGGTCTGTATAGGTCGCTTGCGTCTCTCTGGCGATCGCAGCTGAGATCCCAAAGGGCTAAAAATAGTCCTTAAGGGGACAGCTCAAATCAATGTGCCCCGCCAACCGATTTGTCAGCGTGGCCGAATCACTTTGGCACCGGGCATCGATCTGCTTATAGTAAATAGTTTGTTAACTACTACATGTGCACTTACTGATCTGAGCTATTTTTTAAATCATATTTCCACATTAAATTAAAGTTTTGGTTTTTTATTCAATTGTAAGGTTAAAGTATAGAATAGGTACAAAACACCCTCCCCTCCTCATGTTAAGAATGGCTTTTTAAATAATAACGTTGATTTCAGCACGGATCAATAAGTGCACTAGTACCTTTGTTTTTTTAACATCTTTTTCGAATCTATGTGTATAGTAAAACAAACTCGAAGTTTACTACAAAAACGCTTTGTTTTCACACCATTCAACAATATGTTGTTCATCTGCATAGGTAAATTAAAAATATTTGTAAAAGTGAGAAATTATCAGTAAATAGTTTAGTTGCTTTTTTTTTTTTTAATATTCATTAAAAAATTTGGTATTTTTTTTTTTTTGTTTTTTTGACATTAGGTCTAAGGTCCACTTCCACAAATGTTAAGAGCAGTTTTCAGAATTAACACCCTCAACCTCCCCATGTTAAGAACGGCTTTCGGAATAAACACCATTTTGGGGGTGGGTGAAAAAATACTTGTCAAATTTAACTGATATTCGTTGTCAGCATACCCACTCGCAAATACTATTAAAAAAGGAGGGGGGGGTCAGTGTCGGTTGCAGAGAAATAGATTTATTTATCACACTGAGATTTTCTGAAAACCAATAAAAGTCGTCATTTTAAAAAAAATTGTGGAGGTGGACCTAAATGTAAATATTTATCAAAAAGTTATCCGTGCATGCAAATTAAAAATGTTTGTAAAAGTGAGAAATTATCAATAAATGGTTTAGTTACTAAGCCAACATAAGTAAATAAAAATGTTAAGTGCGCATGCGTTAGCCTTTTCTAAGGGAGCAACTATTAAATAAATATGCTGACTGCCACGGAACTCAACGCCCAAGGAGTAACTTATTTAGTTGAACTCATTTTCTCAAACTTACCGTATTCACTAGCAAGCACACCGCCATTTTGCTTTTTAAAATATACCGATAAACACTTAGTAGTCTCTGTCTAATGGTTTTTATGACCATGGCTTAATAAAGAAAAGAAAAATGCCTTGTCTGGAGCAATAGCCATTTTAAAAAAAAAAAATCTATGTTCCAAATTTCATAAAATGCAGTAGAGCAGTTTTGAATTCATGAATACATTTCTTATCAGCACGAATATGGGAAGGTATTTTGCCTTCCCTCCTTTGCTATCCTCCCTCCCCCAATCCCAATGGATTGAATATAACTCTGGAATTGTAGTCAATGTCAATTTTTTTTTTCTAATGTAAGAAAAAAAGAGATTGGGAAAGTAAAAAAAAAAAAAAAAAAAAAATCGGCATTTTTTTACAATAGCCACCAAAGGAGTGAAATAAATATATAACAAATAAACGTTACCAAAGGCAAACTAAGTTACTCTTCTACCTACTTGAATAAGTTTTTGTTTTAACTTATTTTAAAGCGTTTATTTATTTCGAAACAAAAGTAATATCAAGTTAAGTTACAATAAAAAAAAAAAATGGCAGTCTATTTATAGTCATTTGGGTCCTTGATAATTGATCTAAACTTGAAAATTAAACAAAATGCTGGTAAAACATTTTTGCACATTGCTGACATTTATTGGATGGATTTTTACTAGTATTTCTTTAATTTTTCGATTTTTGATCGATTATCTAAAGTCCAAATGGCTGTAATCAAACCACCATTTTTTTGTTTTGTTGGCTATTGTTAAAAATGCCCAGAAAATGTTCAATTTTAATATTATGCTTCATTCATGCTTGTCCCTACCTACCTGTTTTCTTTCCCTCTCCTCTCGCTAGAAGCAAAGTGTAGTATCTGTTCTTCATCTTGTCTGTCCTCAGTCAGTAAAGGAGAAATCATTCTAGACCAAAGCTATTTTTATTTTTGTCCCAATCCAGAGTGCACCCTTTTGAGGAACTGAATTTTCCCCACATAAAAAAAAAAAAAACTGACCTTGTGTTTAACTCTGCTCTCTTGGGGATGCAAGTATATAGACTGTTATTACCTTGTACAGGGTGTCCAAACAGTCACTGAAGGGTTTTAAACTTATCTTTCTGTAATTTTAACACAATCTGACTAAAACATTGAGAAATTTAAAAAAAACAAAAAAAAAACCTAAAATGATGGACCAAAAATGCAAAATTCAAGCAATTCTTATTTATTAAAAATGTCTTTTCAGCTTCACATATTTGTGCTCTTTCCAAAACATTATTCATGACAGATTGCAGATTATGATTTAACTCCCTTATTTCATTCCTGATATTTTCCTTCAATTCTTGCAGGGTTTGGGGTTTTTTAACAATGTTGTGACTTGGGCTATCTCTTACGTCGATAAGCTCTTTGAGTCAAAACAATTGACTCCTGATTTTTGTAAATCAATTTCACAACTTCTGTATGTTATTCAATGCTATACTTATCCATAATTAATTTCCAAAATATTATCTGCAAAATAATTGAAATAGAGAAAAAAAAAATAATCATCTCTATATAAATAAAATGAACTCATTTTTTCCCCGTCTGATTTTGACATTAATAGGATTAAAAATCAAGATGTTTCATGCAAATATAATATGCACAAACGGCAGAACAATATCTGAGGTGTGTTATTATTATTATTATTATTTCTCAAATTCCTCGATAATCTTAGATTTCTATACTTTTTCTGCTGAGAAGTCACGGCCAAAATCGGTTAAGATGAATAGAAGTGGTAAAATATTTTCTCTCTAATAAATTCCTCCTCCCCCTGCCACCACTTAACACCGTTTGGGGATCGTTCACAAGGAACAGTTGAGAAGAGAACACCGGTTTGGCTTCGTAGTTCTTTCATGTGAAGTTATTTAAAATCACTAAACTAAGCTGCAGTGCTCTGTGGCATAGTGGTTAGCGTGCTGGACAATTCACATTATATTTTCACGTTCGCGCCGACCTACCGTAGTCGTTTTTTTTTTTGGTTTTTTTTTTTTCCTAAACAACTGGAATGGACTTTTCTTGGTGGCCAAACTGTTAACGTTGCAGATGTTTTTTTTTTTTTTTTTTTTTTTTTTCACACTTTATTTTCCTACTTTTACTCATGACTCCGGGTTTGATCCTTCCTACTTACCTACCATAACATTTTTTAAAACTCCCCCCCCCCCCGTCCCGGAAACAAACACTCGGGCAACTCCGGGTACCCCCGCTAGTTAATGATAAAATGACAAAGATTTTCAACCTTTCAGTGACATTTTGGACATCCTGTATTTAAAGTTTATATTTAAAATTTCTTTCCGAAAGTTTGATTGGTATTTTTTATTTTATTTTACAGAATTCGATTTGCCCAAATATCTAATAAACATTTTCATACAACAAACCATTGTCAAGATTTGATGGAATTCTTTGATGCTAAAGAAAATTGGAACAAAGATACGATAAAATGTGGTGAGAAAATTTTTTTTTGCATATTTGTACTTTTCGATTTATTTATTTATTTTTTTTTGCATATTTGTACTTTTCGATTTATTTATTTATTTTTTTTTGCATATTTGTACTTTCCGATTTATTTATTTTTTTTTTTTTGCATATTTGTACTTTTCGATTTATTTATTTTTTTTTTTTGCATATTTGTACTTTCCGATTTATTTATTTTTTTTTTTGCATATTTGTACTTTCCGATTTATTTATTTATTTTTTTTTTGCATATTTGTACTTTCCGATTTATTTATTTTTTTTTTTGCATATTTGTACTTTTCGATTTATTTATTTATTTTTTTTTTGCATATTTGTACTTTCCGATTTATTTATTTTTTTTTTTGCATATTTGTACTTTTCGATTTATTTATTTTTTTTTTTTGCATATTTGTACTTTTCGATTTATTTATTTATTTTTTTTTGCATATTTGTACTTTCCGATTTATTTATTTTTTTTTTTTTTGCATATTTGTACTTTCCGATTTATTTATTTTTTTTTTTTTGCATATTTGTACTTTCCGATTTATTTATTTTTTTTTTTTTGCATATTTGTACTTTCCGATTTATTTATTTATTTTTTTTTTGCATATTTGTACTTTCCGATTTATTTTTTTTTTTTTTGCATATTTGTACTTTCCGATTTATTTATTTATTTTTTTTTGCATATTTGTACTTTCCGATTTATTTATTTATTTTTTTGCATATTTGTACTTTTCGATTTATTTATTTTTTTTTTTTTGCATATTTGTACTTTCCGATTTATTTATTTTTTTTTTTGCATATTTGTACTTTCCGATTTATTTATTTATTTATTTTTTGCATATTTGTACTTTCCGATTTATTTATTTTTTTTTTTGCATATTTGTACTTTCCGATTTATTTATTTATTTTTTTTTGCATATTTGTACTTTCCGATTTATTTATTTTTTTTTTTTGCATATTTGTACTTTCCGATTTATTTATTTTTTTTTTTTTTGACTGGTAAAAATTGTTGTGAAATTGTTTTACAAAAATCAGTGGTCAATTTTTTGACTCAAAGAGCTTATCGACGTAAGAGTCACAACATTGTTAACAAACAAATTAAGGGGCTAAAATTGAAAAGAAATTGGAATTTGGCAGGCTTAAGTCGACTTAAAGTGCTTTTCTACGCATGTGCAAATATACATTTTCTTTATCTATAGATACATTTTCTTTATCTATAGATACATATACCTATAAAGTTGGGTTTTTATTCAATTCTGACATTGATATTAAAAGCCTATGTTTTCTATTTAAAATTAATTAAAACAAACTTAATATACTCAGTCATAGATATACAAGCGACTACATGAAGATTAACTAATTTGTATATTCCTTTGAAAAACAATCGTTAATTAATTACTTATTCATTTTTAATGGTTTCTTATTGGATGACTAGATGATATATACGACACAATCACATTGACACAATGGTTCTCGCTAGATCACCAAAGTTAAGCAACAATAAGCCTGGCCAGTACCAGATAAGTGACCATTTGGGAAGGCTAGGTGCTGTATATACTGCATCGAGTCCTAGAAATTTCCTGGCCCTGCCGGTGGGGCATTAGAATACGCCGACTGCCCCCCTGCAGAGGGTAAAAGTCCCTCAATGGGGGTCTTGGATATGACCTTAAACTATATCTGATGCTGAGGCTCCAGCTTGTGGGCTTTGGGGAGTGTGGAGCCACCCTTTAATTACCATTGCTCCCAGGTCCACTCTGACCCGGAGTGATAGTACCTGTTAGGGTCCCAACTATGGGTTAAATAGAAACCGACGTGAAAACAACAAATATATTCTATTAAAAAAAATTTTCTTCAAAATCTTTGGATTCGGCATTAAATAACCCAAAAAGGGTTGATATGCCGTAAAACAAAACCAACCAACCAACCAACCAACCTAGAAATTTCCAGCTTGGTATCTGAGGGCATGTTTCACTCGCCCCAAGACAGAAAGCGACTGGAAATTACCGTCTTTACTTGTCTTCCTGAGATTACCATGGCTTTACAATTTCGAGAGCTGTGGTTAAAACAGAAAGGCCGCTGTATGCATGCATTTGATGCATATTTTCTACGTTCTGCATAATGCACAGAATTTAAGATGAAAACCTTCTAGCACACTATTTTTCTATCTATCTATCTATCTATATATATATCATTACGTGGCTAAAAGCTATACCTATGGGCATGCATGTTTCTAGCTTTAAGCCGTCATCAGCATAGGTGAGGATTGAACCCTTGACACCAGTATCCACAGTTTGATACTGAACAAATGAGCCACAATTGAATGCACAATTTTTTTTTTTTTTTTTGCTTTTAAATTTAAGATTTATTGTTGGCATTTTTTAGCCATATTAACAACTTTGGAACGCTGTTATTTATATTCTTTCCTCTACCTTAGCAGTTTTTTTAAAGAGCTATAAGCTCTTCTTGTTATTCATATATATACATTAAAAAATAAGGGAAACTGATTCATATATATATGTATATATATATATATATATATATATATATGAACAAATGATTAATAAAACATGTTAAAAGACATCTTGAAAAAGAGTTAAAAACATATTTAATTTTAAAAAAGGAAACACAAGATAAATGGATAGTCCTTAATCCGCGGAGTTTCGAAGAAATACTCTCCTTCTCATCAGAGGGCAGGAATTGGCAAAATGCAGGATCGGATTTTGCATATAAAAGTATTTAATGAAACTACAAGTAAGTCACAGATCTTACTTGGTTAAAAAAAAGAGTGAGGTAAGGGGAACAGGAGGCAAAAGAAAAATAATAAAAAGATTTCACATGAATGGACAGTCCGGTGAAGGGTAAAAATCCAAAAATATTATATATATATATATATATATATATATATATATATATATATGAATGCGTGTGTGTTGATAACAAGAGATTTTGCTCTTGAAAAAACGCTAAGGTAGCAGAAAAAATATAACAGTATTTTGAAGTTAATATCGCTAAAAAACACCAACAATAAATCTTATATATGTATTAGTGATGGGACGATTCCAATATTTTTCACGATACTATTACTGATTCTGATTCCTTATAAATCTCTAATTATTTAACTAAAAGATTATTTTCCACGATTTTTGTAAAAACACATGTTAAATATACAGATATTTTCCTAAACGTCAAAATACATTTGTGGGGGATGCTCTATTGATTTTAACTTTACCGATATTTTAAAATCAATAAATATTTATTATTTTATCGTTATTATCAGCAATGGAAGATTTTGCTTTAAACAAAATCAAATAAAAAAGAATGATTTAAATAATCGTTTTGGCATCGAAAAATAGGCATCAATTTTTCCAATTCCAATACCTATTCTGATACCCCCAAATCTTCCGATTTTTCTGATTCCGATTAATCGTCCCAACACTAATATACATGTGTGTGTGTGTTTGTGTGTGTGCATGAAAAGTCTCTACTGAGTTCCTCTCTGAATATTTGGTCTACAGTTGAAATTTGATATATAGGGTATTTGGACCTGTAGCACATATTCAATTGGATTTTTAGCTGGCAAAAATTGCTGCTAAGAGGTCAAAATTGAAAACAAAACAGTCCAAGGATGGAATACTGTTGCCACATCTGGGCAGGAGCTGCTAGAAAGGACTTGTCCTGCCTTGATAGAGTTCAAAATAGACTTCTTAGCCTCGTAGGAGATGTCCTTTTCTCTTCCTTGCAACCTCTATCTCACAGAAGAGATGTTGCGAGTTTGTCTCTGATGTATCGTTATTTTCATGGAAAGTGTTCAACTGAGCTTCAATCTATGGTCCCCCCCTCGCCAAACTTTCACAAGAAACACTCGTCTAGCTGTACACACTATCAATAATTCCCCCCACTCTTTATCTGTGCCTAAACCTAAATGTAGATTCCATGATCAAAGCTTCTTTCTTAGAACTGCACGCCTGTGGAATTGTCTTCCGTTTTCCTGCTTTCCGGCTGACTACAATATGGTTGTGTTCAAGTCTAACGTAAATAAGTTCTTGATGAGCCGTTCTATATAAGTTATCAAATTTACCAAATTTTCATTACTAATGATTACTATATTGTCCAATTTCTACTGTACACTCTTTAACTCATATCCTTGAGTGGCCTCTTGGCCTTGATAAGTGGTGATGCCTATGTAAAAAAAAAAAAAAAAAAAAGTTAATCTTGGTAGGGTAAGTCGAATAAAGCATTACTCCTGCTGTTACTTTTACGCAAACTCAAAATTAAACATTCATAGCTCAGTTGCTTAATTTTTAACTTTTCATATCCATCTGTCCATAGCTCAGATAGTAATGACACTGGAGAAATAATGACTAAGATTGGTTGGTTGTTTGTTTTTGTTTTATCATATCAACCCTTTCCAGGTTATTTAATGCTGAATCCAGTGATTTTGAAGAAAAAGTTTTTAATAGAATATATTTGTTTTTTGCAAGTCGGTTTCTATTTAACCCATAGTTGGGACCCTAACAGGTACTACCACTCTGGGTCAGAGTGGACCTGGGAGCAATGGTAATTAAAGGTGGCTCCACACTCCCCAAAGAATGCAAGCTGGGGCCTCACCATCAGATATAGTTTAAGGTCATATCCAGGACCACTAAGATTGGACCACTAAACATTATGATTTCAATTCTAGCAGATTTTACCCAAGTCACATTTTTTATAACTTTTGAAATCATCTATAACATAATTCTCACCTGTTTGCTTAAATGTATGCATGTATGTATGTTTGTATGTCTACCTAAAACTTTCGACAGAGGTGATGGATTTTCACGAGATTGGTATTGGTTTGAAACTTGAAACTTCGGACAACAAATATCGAAAAAATTGGCCAAAAACATTAATTCTTCACCCTCAACTGGGCACTTTTCTACAGGGAGGGGTTGTTTTTTTTCGCCGATATTTTCGACAGTCATCCCCTCTTTTCGATTGACTAGCCTTAATTTAAACCTACATCACTTCCGAATTGGCGATAGGTGATATAGCAAAGACGTTTTTTTTGTTTTGTTTTTTCACATTCTTTTCCTGCTTTGCGGTACAGGAGGTTCAAGCCTGCCTACCTACTACAACTTTTTTTTTCTTTTCTTTTTTCTTTTTTTTTTTTTTTTTTTTTTTTTTGCTCAACACACACCTGCAAACACCTGGGCACTGAGCCTAATCAATAAAGAATTGACTCTATAATAATAAGTAAGAAGTCTGCATGAATTAAAGTGACCTTGTCTGTCTGTGTGAGAAATGATCTCTACCAAACTTGTCTGTCAATTTTTGGTCCACTTGAAACTTGTTATGCAGGGTATTTGAACCTGTGGAATAAATTTGATTTAGTTTTTAGCTGGTCAAAATAGCCGCTAAGGGGTTAAAATTGAAAAAAAAAAATTTATTTTTAACTTTTGAAATCACTACAATACATTAGGTACAATATAATAATCAGTAGAAAATTGGCTTCATGATAATAATTACGATATCTGCATGAATTTAATATATTATATTTAAGCATATTTTATGACCGGGTAACATCGGGTGGCCTGCTAGTGATATTACAATTGTACATGATATTGTAACTTTTTACCTTTTCCAAGAAGGTTATGTTTTTGATTGAGTCTGTGTATAGCCTAACATGTACATTACTTGACCACATTTGGTAAAAATATTGATCATGGTCTTACTTAGAACTGACTAGCTCGGGTGTTTGAACAAAAAAAAAAAGAAAAAATTTTTTTAAATAAAAAAGTGGTAGTAGGTAGGCAGGCTCGAACCCATACCGCAAAAGAGGAAAAGAATGTGAAAAAACAAACGTGATGTCTTTGCCGTTGCGTTCATCGCCAAACCGGAAGTATCAAAGGTTTAAATTAAGGCTAGTCAATCAAAAAGAGGCGGTGACTTTCGAAAATATCAGCGAAAAAAAACGACCTCTTCTTGTAGAAAAGTGCCGAGTTAAGGGTGAAGGAATTAAAGATTTTAGCCAATTTTTCAATATTTGTCATCCGAAGGTCGAGCTTAAAAACGACACCGGTTTCGTGAAAATCAGTTGCCTCTGTCAAATGTTTTAGGCAAACAGGTGCCACAGGGCTTATGAAGAAGAACCTGAAGTCCTACCTAACTAATATTCCTGGTGAACCAAGTGCAAAAGAGATTCAGACAATTGCACTTATGGGAACAGCGAGGATACTAAAAAGAGCTCTCGGTTGGTTTCAATGAAAAGCGGGGCAATGTTGGCAGCTGGTTTGGCTGCCCCATACCCAGCATTACAATCTTCAAAGGAAGAAAAATAAAATAAAAAAAAATAAAAAAACATTTAAACAGACAGGTGAGATTTATATTATAGATGTAATTTTCGGATATCCAATGTAAATGGTCATCTAAAATGTGAAAAGCACACTTTTGGCAATGACTTTGGTTCTGTTCATCTAAAAGCCTCACTGCTAGGTCCATATTGTAGCCAATACTGGGTTCTAGTCCAGAATTTCCCTATATTAAAAAAAACTAAAATAATGAAAAATCTGTATTTGTATGTACCTGTAACAGAATGAAAAACATGTGAATTGATCGATTAGTTTTATTTTTAACTAAGAAAATCAAAATTTATCAATAAGAGAGTAAAATATGCTTAAATTACAATAGTAAAATATGAGTATGAAAAGTAATATGGCTAAGCTTAAACATGGAAAAGTAAATGACTAGTTGTTAAAACTGGAAAAGAAAAGGATAAGATATTCTAGTAAAAAATATAATAAATTTATAACTTAAAAAAAAAAAACTTCTTTCTTGCTATGTTGTAAAGTTGGACAATTTAATCACTGTCTCTATAACGAAACTCACACCCCTGACATTAATCTCGTGTAGCCAACACACCGTTCTGGCATTTCAAAATACAACCGCTGAGAGACAATGCACGGATCTTTACTAACTGACTTTCTTTCTCTTTCTTTATTTTCGTAATATTGTATTGTGATTTTTTCAAGCGCACTTGATGCGTATCTTATTTTATTCAAATTAAATCAACGCCTCTATAACGAAACTCACACCCCCTGACGTTAAAAATATTTTTACTCATTTTCACTCCAAACAAAGCATATTGCCACTTGGGATGTAAGTGGATACTATTTGGGATCGTGCCTAATAGAGCTTAGGGGAGTTGAGCAGCACGATGTCTGTTCACATTACATTTAAAGGGAAGCAGGACATATAAGGCCGCTATCTATATCTTATGTTTAATGTCTGAAATTAAATATGAAAATTTTGGAAATATAATTATAGAATTTTTCAATAATAGGAAATAATGGTATAAGACGTATGGGTTGAGTTCAATGGCCATTCTTTAGGGATGGGTGCCTATAAAAACTGCAGTAAGTAATTGTTTTATTATTTTTTTTTTTTGTTTTTATGTTTCTGCAAACTAAATATTTCCATTTCCTTTCATCCACACTTTTTTCCTACCAAATCCTTTTCCATTCCAAGGAAGAAAAACACAAAAACAACTAAGAAATATATTTTTGTCTCAGATGAGTTTTTTTTTAAATTTATTTATTTATTTATTTATTTATTACATTTTCACCCCAAACAAGGCACATTGCCACTTTTCTGTAGGGGGCTACTATCAGGGACATGCTACAAGAGTACTATGTGAGGAGTTGGGCAGCAAGATGCCAGTTCACGTTACACTTGAACTTCTGCATGTCAGTACAGTTGGAGAAGCAGGAACCCGGAAGGAAATTCCAAAATCTAGTGGTTCTGGGGAAGAAACTACTGGAGTAGAAGGCTCTCTTACATCTAGGAATCTCAACTGTAAAGGGGCGGGATTTTGCTACTTGTCTGGTTTGTCGAGGGGGGGGGTACAAGTGCTTGCAGTTCTTCAGAGCATTCACCGTTAAAGTACTTGTAGAACAGACAGAGGGATGCTACATTTCGTCGATGGGACAGATGCTGAAGCTTCGATGACAGTTCAGGACCTATTAGGTTGGTGACTCTCTTTTGAACCTGAGTTGTTATGTTATGCTGTTCAAAAAAACATGTAAGATGTACTTCATGAAAAATATGAATAATATATTACGAGTGAGAATTAAATACTTAAAAGTATATATTTCTTCATAATCCTTATATATATATATTGTTACGCCTCAAAATCTGTTGGGGTCAGCGAGAAAACAATGGCACAACAATATATATATATATAAAAACATGAAAATACAATAAACAAGGGGAATAGAAAAAGATTTGGGATACCTATTCTCAAGACACCTGTGAACACATTGAAATAACAAGACAAAGACAAATGGAAAATAAATAAAATTTTATCAATAAAAAAATAAAGAAAATTAGGTAAAGAAAAAGGTGGGAAGAAATTAAAAAATATATGTAAATGAAAAATCTTATACTCATTGTCTTGTGTGTCGAACGGAGAGTATATTGAGTAAACACAAATCAATAAACAAAACATCAGTTTGCCAACATAGGAGAGAAATGTGTGTGAAAAAGAAGGAACTGTCCAATTTTAAACAAAGTTAACACCTTATAAAGCCTAACAACGCAAGTGCATTTGGACAATTTTATTACTGCACAAGCAAAAGGGCCCAGGATATAAAATCAACAGTAGGTTCTCTACAGTGCAATATAGACTACAATGTATCGTGGACTAAGTCACTGCGGGAAGGCATGTGAACAGTCCTCCCGATGTACTGCAGTGAGTCCCCAACTAGAGCAGGCAATCAACCGATTTTGATGACAATAAAAATATGTTGTGAAACATTCATTGATTCTCATTCAATTCTGGGCAACGTTGGTTCTCCTTGCTAGTTTATATATATATATAATTTGTGCTTATTTTCCAATGGCAGAAACAATTCCTTAACTTATTTTTTATTTGATTTTTGTTTAAAACAACCTTCCACTGCTGGTGGTAATAATGAAATAATATTTATTGATTTTACATTACCAGTAAAATTAAAATCTATAGGTCACCCTCCCCCAATAAGTGTTTGTTTTTTTTTAATGTTTCAAGACTATCTATTTCATATCTGCACATTTAACATGTATTTTTACAGTCATAGGGGAAAAAGTATCAGCTTTGTAGTTAAGTGTATTGAGCACTTTGTCCAATATCCGCTGTCTTAATTAATGTGGTTCTGAGTCTGAAAGGTTGATTTTTCAATTTGTTATTATTGTATGTGTGCGTATTAGTGTTTGGGTGATTAATCACAATCTGACCCATTTAAATAATTTCGATCTAAAGGCCAGAACAAATTTTTTTTTTTTTTTTTTTTTTTTTTTATACAAGGAAGTCTCCACTTATCAAGGCCCAAAGGCCACTCAAGGAAAAGGGTTAATGAGTGTACGATGGTCACTGGTACAACAGTATAGTAATCATTAGTGGTGGAAATTGGGAATAATTTGATTTAAGAGGACAAAACAAGAATTTGTTTACATTAGACTTGAAGACAATCATATTGTAGTCAGCTAGTAAGCAGCCCAGTGGAACAGTTTCACAGGCAGGCAGTTCTAGGAAAGAAGCTTTGTTTATGGAATTTGTTTGATTTAGTCACAGAGTGGGGGAAATTGTTGATAGCAGTTGTAGTTAAATGAGTGTTTTCTTTCTGAAAGTTTGGCGAAGGTAGATCATAGATGAGCACTTGTAATAAAACTAACTATAAAGCAGAAATAGAGATTTATAACGAATTGGAATCAGAAATTTAGTACGGAAGAGGTAATTGTATCAGAATCGGAAAAATATTGAAATCATCACTAATATATATATATATATATATATATATATATATATATATATATATAATGATTAAAAATATTTTTTTTGGATAGTTTTAAAAGTTAAAAACTTTAAAGACATATATATATATATATATACACACACACACACACACACACACAGTTACAAATTTCATTTAGTATATATAAATCACTAGCCTGGGGGCCCGGCGTTGCCCTGGTGTTTAGAGGTGTGTGTTGAGCAAAAATAAAAAAAATTGCCCGGCAGGCTCAGACATGTGAAGGAGGAAAAGAACGTGGAAAAAAAATGTGACGCCGTTGCATCCATTGCAAAACCAGAAGTGTCGAATGTCAAAATTAAAGCTCGTCAATCGAAAAGAGTGGATGACTTTCAAAAATATCTGCGAAAATAGCTACCCCTCCTTGTAGAAAAGTGCTCAGTTGAGGGCGAAGGAATTAGTATTTTTGGCCAATTTTTCAATATTTGTCATCTGAAGGATCGAGGTTTAAAATGATACCAGTTTTATCAGGATCCGTCACCTCTGTCGAAAGTTTTTGTGAAACATACATACATTTAAACAGGTGAGATTTATATTATAGATTACTAGTGAAAGAAAAACATTTTTTGGTCCAGATTCTGTGTTGGACATTTTCAAATTTCAGTACTTTGGCTGAGATATTTGTGAAAGACTTTACTGAAATTGAATGAAATATTTGTGAAAGACTTTACTGAAATTGAATGAAATATTTGTGGAAGACTTTACTGAAATTGAATGAGATATTTGTGAAAGACTTTACTGAAATTGAATGAGATATTTGGTCAACCTAAATGTTGTTATATTAAAATGTGAAAATCAAAAACAAAAACAAAAGTGCCATTTTGGATATTGAATGCTATTTTTTACTGAAAAAAATGGGTAAAAGTTGACGGTGATGGTGATACATTAATCGAAAGATTCATACCAGGTTATCTAAAATCGAAACGATTGTAAATTTTAGGAAATTAATTGACCAAGTTATGACGATGGTGAGAATAACAAAGTTTAAAAGGAAACATTTCTCCAAGAAATCAAAGCTTTTTTTTAGATTCATGTAAATATTCAGGCCCTCTTTTAAATGTTAAAACGGAACGTCCATTCCATAATTTGGGCTTCTGCATAGAAGGTCAACAAAAAACAATTGTAGATTCTGCCATACAACCATATTAGTGTTAACACGATTTTTTTGTTCGTCCTAATCTTTTTTTTTTTTTTTACCCAGGTCGTCCATGGCGCCTTGAAGAATTACGGATAAAAGGCAATCAAGACCTTCACAAATTGTGGTAATTTTTTTTTTTTTACTGTTTAATTTTAAATTTGTTCAGACATTCTTATCATACTACCTTAGCTGTTTTACACCTAAGAACTCTCACCTATTCTTTCAACTTTTAAACTATAAATTAAATTTGATCAAACAACATCCAATTCCAATTTTAATCTACATAACATACTTTCCTTTCAGGTACGTTTTATTAAAAGAACGAAATGCATTAATGACAATGGAGGCCGAATACAAGCGCCAATGTGAACTGATGCCAAGCCCAGAACGTCTTTTTAAAGTAGACGAAAGCATGCAGAACATTTTGCTAGTTGTTACAGAACGTAATGAGGCCCTCAGCCAACTGGAAACGGGCAAGTCCATCTTGCCACAAGAACGAATGGTACGCAATTTCATGGGTTTGAAATACAAACGCAAAATGAAGGAGTACGCAATTCCCTGGTTCATAAACCGCAGATACAGGTTGATGCATGCACCTTATCCAAAAGGACTGTCGAAATATTTTAAACTTTACTACGAGAAAATGAGGTTGAAACAAGAGAGAGACGAATATGCTCGTCAAAGACGTGTGAAACGGCTCAAGGAACTTTTTCCTCATGCAGAAATTGAAGAATGAGTTTTTTGAGATTTGTTTTTTTTTGTTTTTTTTGTATGTTAGACAAAGAATTAAAACATTTAAAAATATTCCTATATTTATATTATTGCTCTGTGTTTTTAGAACTCTATCTTAAAGTGTATTGAGCACTTTGTCCAATATCCGCTGTCTTAATTAATGTGGTGCTGAGTCTGAAAGGTTGATTTTTCAATTTGTTATTATTGTATGTGTGCGTATTAGTGTTTGGGTGATTAATCACAATCTGACCCATTTAAATAATTTCGATCTAAAGGCCAGAACAAATTTTTTTTTTTTTTTTTTTTTTTTATACAAGGAAGTCTCCACTTATCAAGGCCCAAAGGCCACTCAAGGAAAAGGGTTAATGAGTGTACGATGGTCACTGGTACAACAGTATAGTAATCATTAGTGGTGGAAATTGGGAATAATTTGATTTAAGAGGACAAAACAAGAATTTGTTTACATTAGACTTGAAGACAATCATATTGTAGTCAGCTAGTAAGCAGCCCAGTGGAACAGTTTCACAGGCAGGCAGTTCTAGGAAAGAAGCTTTGTTTATGGAATTTGTTTGATTTTCAGATAGCGTAGGGGAAATTGTTGATAGCAGTTGTAGTTAAATGAGTGTTTTCTTTCTGAAAGTTTGGCGAAGGTGGATCATAGATTGAAGCTCAGATGAGCACTTGTAATAAAACTAACTATAAAGCAGAAATAGGCTCACAACGTCTCTTTTGTGGGAAAGAGGTTGCAGGGAGAAGAAAAGGGCATCATATGATTAAGTTTTAATCATTGTAAAAGTGTTGCTGGTTAGTTGAATACTGAGATGAATAATTAAAAGAAGTCGAATATATTATTTGATGATTATCTCTTGCATTATGGAAATTATGGTGGGATCCTTCTACCGCTCCAGAAGATATCTCACTACTGATGCAATTCTCTATCTATATAAAAGCCAAGTACGTCCAAGGATGGAATACTGCTGCCATATCTGGGCAGGAGCTGCTAAAAACAGCCTATCCTGCCTTGGCAGAGTACAAAATAGACTTTCTGGCTTAGTGGGGGATGCCCTTTTCGCTATCCTGCAACCTCTCCCACAGAAGAGACGTTACGAGCCTATCCTTGTTTTATCGTTATTTCCATGGCAGGTGCTCGTCTGAACTCCAATCTCTGGTCCCCCCCCCCCTCGCCAATCTTTCACGAAAAACATCCGTCTAACTGAATCCACTGTGAAAAATTTCCCCCACTCTTTATCTGTGCCTAAATCAAAACGTGGATTCCATGAACAAAGCTTCTTTCTTAGAACTGCACGCCTGTGGAACTCTGTTCAGTCTGCCTGCTTCCCACCTGACTACAACTTGGATGTGTTCAAGTCCAACGTAAACAAATTCCTAATGAACCGCCCCCTTAAGTAAACACTTCATCAAATCTCCACACTAACGTACTGTACTTGCAATAACCCTTATCCCTGAGTGTCTTCCGGGCCTTGATAAGTGGTGATCACCATGTAAAAAAAAAAAAAAAAAAGAAAAAAAAAGTGTATTTATAGAATAAGAAAGGTAAAGGGATGCTTTATCTGGGTAATCGTGGTTCATTGTTTTGTCTGGCAAGTGTTTTCTTCATATCTCGTTGACAGACATGCCTGTACTGAACCTATCCGGTTATCTTGGCGATATCTTCTATGTTAATTTGAAATTTCCTAAAACCAAATGTTAAAAAAAATTTTATTAAGTGATAAATTTTTTTTTTTTTTTTTTTTCTTAAGCTTATCAAAGAAAACTGTTGGTTTCAAGTTTTTTTTGTTTTATTTTCCTGATGGTATTAGCCCCAAGGGGTCAGCATCTAATAGAGAGAGAAACAGAATACATCTGGTGTTATTGACAGTTGTTGTCAGTCGAAAAACACACCTAACCTACTCTCTCAACAAGGTGCTGACTCTTTGGGGGTTAAAACGGCAAGTGGAGAGGGTGGTAACGTAAAATCTGATCAAAAAGATGTATTACACCGGAGGTCTCAAAAGAAGCAAAAAAAAAAAAAAAATTTTTATCTTTTAAATAAATATTTTATAACATTATTTGGTTTTCTAAAATTTCATATTAAACTTTTGAAAGAATATTTTCAAAGATGTGACCAAACTCCTATTGTCTGTATATTTGTTCTATATCATATTACCGAGGAGTTTGAATGTCGGACTCTTTAGGTCAACATTCACCTGTGCCTGTTGAACTTTTAGGAAGCAGATGCAGTTGATGTCAACAAAGTTAGGAGATGGGTTTGCTGATTTCAGAGTGGCGACAGATGTGACAAAGTGCGTTCTGGACACTAATGCACAGCCATCATTCATTTCTGACAAAAGGGTCTATGCATCCGTCTTCATAAAATACATACGAGGGGCGTTCGAAAAGTAATGCCTCCTATTTTTTTTTTTTTTATTCCATCTGAATAGATCAGAGTTTGTTGCAAATTATATTGTTATGATGACTAAACTTATGCATTCATGACCTGAAAGTTTCATCGCTCTGTTGCAGATATTGATAGTGTGAGACTCTAAGAAAGCAATTTCTGTCATGGAAGTGCATCAAGGAATTCCTGGCACATGTGCATTGAGAATGGTGATGACTCTGTAGAAAAATAAATTGTGGAGCACAAAAGGTTACTAGTTTTAATAGTACCACTCCTGTCTTTGCAGCTCTGCAACTTTTTGAGTTAAACAAAAAAAAAATATGAGGCTTTACTTTTGGGACAACCCTTTGAAAGGTGAATTTCTCTGACAAAAAAAAAACAACAACTTGTCTTTATTTCAATTCTTTATTTAAATACTGCAAGATTTTTTTAAAATTTCCATTAATGACAGAACGGAAGAGAAAAAAATAGTTTAAAAAATAAATTGGCTTGTCTTGCCAGACACAACTTCTCTCAGCACGGATTGTTGGGTTTATTGTTAGGGCCCATACATGTAGTACGCAAATTTAAAAACATCTGTTTGAATTAACAAAAAAAAAAAAAAAAAAAAACAAAGGGGGTGGGGGCAAATTATTGTGCTGAATGACAATTTTTTTTACCACATCTGTAAAGCAATTTGAGTTTTTTTGTTTTTTTTTTGGGCGGGGGGGTTATGAAAATTGCTCCAGACAAGACAAAATCACTGACGTAAAGAGCTAAAAAAAAAAAAAAAATTATATATATAATAGATATATATATATATTATTTCAAGTTTAAAAACTACCCAAAAAGATAAGTGTTAGATAGATCTCGGCCCAGTAAACAGCAATTCTTCCTCCTTTGTAAGAAACATCGCTTGTGGAATGTGAGGACTACAGGATAGATTCAGGGGAAGTGAGAGTTTCAGGACTAATGAAAGTAAACTCAAGGTTCACATTCTGCTCTGTTTGTATAAATTGTTACTCCTGAGAAAAGAACGGTAAATGTTATTATTGATGACATTAATTATTTTTAAGTTGGGAAATTTGACAAAAACTATTTTCTTTGTGACCTATTTTTGTTTTAATATTAAGATACTAAACTTGTTTTAACGCAAATACTAATTTAATGGCCTGAATTAAAATAGCATCCAGTTCTTATTTCCAGTTTAATCTGGTATCTTACATCCTGAAAAAGTGAATTGGCTGCCAATCGAGTGCTTTACTCATAACCAATATTTATGGCAGTTCAACACGCTTACATTTTATATGAGATATTAAACTTGTTTTAACACAAACTGATTGCAAAATAATTGGTACACCAATATAAATTATTTTTTACTTAATTTTCCAACTGTATAATTTTGAACTAATTTGTTGTCTTATAGTAATATTTATCAATAAAATAAACCTACCTAATAATTATACTTTATCCCCCCCTCCATCCCATAAACTTTCCTACATGTCATTTTATTGAAACCAGTGTAATTAATTTTGCCGATTTCTTTATAATAATTCAATAGGAGGGGAAAAATGGTTACTTTTTTTTAATTTTTTTTTATTTGTGCTTGCAATATAATTCAGGGGAGATAACTTCTGATAACTAAGCGAAAAAGTCTGTGTAGTATTGTTTTAAAATAGTCACATTGGTACTCCAATAGTGATAAACTCTTTTTGTGGCACAAAGTCGGAAAAGCCAACATCGGAAAATGGTCTTCTCTGGTTTTGTGAACAGACCACTCAGCATTAACCAGTAGGGGCTCCTCAGATGATTGGCAATAAACCAGCCTATTCTCAATGAGAGAAGGTAATGCCTGGGAGAGCACACCTCCTAGAACCGAGCTTGACCATTCTTCACTCTGATAGAGCAGAATCAACTGATGCCATAATGGCTCATAGTCTGTTGGATTGATAAGGACGTATCCTAGACCCAACAGTGCTTGGATCATAGTGTAGTATCTGTTCTGATACTACACTTCACCTTTTCTGTCCTCAGTCAGTGGAGGAGAAATCCTTCATGACTGAGATAATTTTAATTTTTATTCCTATTCAGAGTGCCCTTTTTGGGTAGCTGGATTTTCCCCACATTAAAAAAAACGACCTTGTGTTTAACACTGCCCTCGTGGGGAGGCAAGTAAATAGGAACAAGTAGATTTTTGCAGATGGTCAAAGCCACAAGTCGAAAATCCATGAAACAAATGTTAGCATTTAAAAGAAAAGATTCTTTGAATCAAATAACTAAAGTTTTTATTTTTAAATATTTAAGGAATTGATTATCTGTTTGCATAAAAAAAAAAATAATAAAATAAAATCTTTTTAAAATTTGATTAAAAATAATACTGTGGAAGTTGCTTGCATCAATAATAATAACTAGCGGAAACCTGTGGAAATTCCACAATGGTATCTTTCATTCATAACATATTGCTGCTGGGCATACGGTTGACATTTAGCATGAATGGAGACCCCGAAATATTATTGTAGCCTTTTTCTCAAAACTGCAAAAATATTTATCTATAAGTAATTTAGTTAATGTAGTGTCAGAATATATCTGGTTATTACAGTTTATCTCCAACATCCTTATAGGAGTTTGTCACATATTTCCATTGTATGAACGTCTGGCGCAAACGGAAACCCTACAATGCCATCTTTAGACAGAACAGATACTACCCTTGGATCGTAGCCAGAAGACTAAGAAGGTATATTTTAGTTTCAAGTATGGCCTAATATCGACATCACGTTTTTTTTTTTTTTTTTTATTACATTGTCTTCGGTGATCGGGAGATCCTATTTATTAAAATGGAGGATAGAAGGTGATATCATACTACGAATATTAAATTAGCATCTCTATATACAAATTTAATGTTCGTAATATGTTATCACTTTCTATCCCCCCTTTTTAATAAATAGGATCTCCTGTTTGAATAATTTATAATCTAGAAACCGAGAAACACATACATATGTACGTTAAAGGTACTACGGTATTAATATATAGATAATAATAAAAAAATGATGTTTAAGTATTAACATGAGCTTCCCCTGCAGCCGCTCAAAATCACAAAGCGAGAATCTGTGTCACCAGCCGAGATAATCATTAAGCTCCCAAAGAGTCAATTTAGAAAAACCCTAATAAAAATTAAAAAAAAGATCGGTACTTGTATAGTTTAATCAAGACATTAAAAAAATTAAAATATAGAAAAAAAAGTTTAAATTGTACATATCCGTTATGGAATGAAGTTCTCCGAAAAAAATTTCACCTAATTACATCAAGTTTTTTTTTTTTTTTTTTCTTACAGCGAAAAAACAATTTGTTATGATACTGAGCAAAAGGATCAATTTTTAGGAAGAAAAGCTAGTTATTAAAGATGGGGAGGGAGTGTCGGCACTTTACATTGAGTTATCTCCCCATGGCGTGTTAAAAAAATTCCAAGATGTCTATCTTCAACGTGCTGTCATAAAAACATGTTTTTCCGCTGTAAAAAAACAAAAAAAAAAAACTACTCGATCAAATTAAATGAAATTTTTTTTTTTGAGATCTTCAGTCGATATTTTCCTTTTTTAATGTCCTGATTAAACTGTACAAGTTCCAAAAGACCTAAAATCAACAGTAAAGATTTTTTTTTTTCCTCAATTTTGTCACAGCCATTTAAAGAGGAACAGCAAATTAGAAAGTAGATTCACATGGACATTAAATAACAAATAAAAAGATGCAACAGCAGCAGCTGAAGCAAGGCACTTGAGTGATCGACATCCACCCAGGGTAGAGAGGAGACAAGAACAGGGGTAGGGGTGTGGTCAGTTTGAAAACTAATTGTTGGACATCAAGCAATATACAAACATAGGATAGTAAAAAATTTAATTGAGATATGAGTGCAGGCGTATATTCAAACTTCCATTTTATTATATATATAACTGGTGGGACCTGTAAAAATTCCACAATTTTATGATTCTGTAATGTAGTTTCCAAAGATATCTATATATATATATATATATATATATATATATATATATATAATGGGGTGGGGGAGGTCTATCTCCAAAAACCTTCAACTAGTTTGTGACATTTCTATTCTATGGATGTAAGGCCCAAATGTACACCACACAATATTATTGTATAAACTTTGTTCAAACTGTACAGGTTCGAGCCTAACTTCCTACTATCACTTTTTTTGCTCAACACACACCTCCAAACACCCGGGCAACACCAGGCACCCATGCTAGTACTTTATATAGAAGTACTTTGGTTAATAGTGTTCCAAATATATTTAAAAAAAAAAAAAAAGGTTGTGGAAGTTTGTGACATATTTCAAGCATGAAGGCAGACTACACAATATTATTGTATTATCTTTGTTCAAACTGAAACATATTTATATAAGTACTCTAGTCAATGGTGTTTGGAAATATATCCGGTTATGGGGGATTTATCTCCAAAAACCTTGTGGGGAGTTTGTTTCATATCTTATGAACATCTGATGTGGACACAGACCTTTTCCCCTTCTCGATATTATAGATATAACAAACAACACTTTGATTCTAATCCAAAGTAAGTATATTTTAGTTCAAGTTTCACGTTTAACATAACATAAAATTAAATTTTAAATATTATTTGTTTTGCATTACACTTTCGGTGATCGAGCAATCCCATCTTTTAAAAAAAATGGGTGTAGGGTGATAACATATATATGATGTGAAATTGCTTTAATGTATTGTTTTATAGACAATGATAAACTATAACAAATACATTTCATGTAATTTTTGGACAGAAATGAATTTTTTTGTAGCGTCAATCCAGAACCCGACTCAACTTCGCATTGGCATCTTCCAGTAAGCAGCCAAAAGATGCCAATATGATCAGGCAATCAACATGACAAATTTCACTAAAATTGTGAAAATCACTGCAACAAGAACATTTTTTTTTTTTTCGTAAATAGAAAATGAATAATAGCGCCCTGTGTAAAATGGGAAAAAATGGACCCTCCTAAGGATTAAATAAAAACAAATATCAACTGAAAACCTATTTTGAAGTAAAAAAAAAAGTTAGGACATTTAACTTTCTTTAAGAGAAAACGGAAAGTTGTTAAAATATTTATTTTCTTTAAAAAAGAAAAAAAAATATCATTTTACTATAGTTTCTATGTTTTCGCCATAAAAAATATTTATTTGCAAGTTTTCTCGTGAGTAAAAAAATTATTTATTTGAAACTTTTCTAAAAAAAAAAAAAAATAAAAAATTTGAGAATTTTTCTTGAAAAAAAAATTTATATTTTTTATAGAACTTTTTTTTTTTTTTTTTGTAAATAGAAAATGAATAATAGCGCCCTGCCTGGGTGAAGGTCAAAACAGGACCCCCTAAACATTTAGCAAAAACAAATATTAACAGCAAACCTTTTTAAGTAAAAAAAAAAAAGAAGTTGTAAAGATATTTAATTTTCTTTGAAAGAAAATAAAAATTTTTTTTTTTTTTTTTACATTTGTTTCTATGCTTTTGTCATAAAAAATATTTATTTGCAAGTTTTCTCATTATAAGTAAAAAGAAATTATTTGAAACTGTTCTTGAACATAAAATATTTTGCTTGAAACTAAAAAATTATTTTCTTTCATAGTTGCTTCTGTTTTCATCATAAAAAAGATTTATTCGAGAACTTTTCTTGAAAAAAAAAAAAAAAAATTTTTTTTTTTTTTTTTTTTTCATATAATTACACTTACGATAATTATTTCTGTGTTTTACAATTTTTGTTTCCAATGTTTCAACTTTATTGTCTCTGGCAGGCTTTCACATCTGCCCTTTCTAGTTACTTAAGTAACCATGCCGGAAGATGCCAATGCAAAGTTGAGTCAAGTTCTGGACTAGTACATTTTCATTCATGATATAATGTCAAAAACGTCAAGACAAAAATATACAAACATTGACATTTTCACATTTCTCTATATTTAGGATTCTTCCTTCCATATATGGGTATTGACTGAATTTCGTCAATGACGAAAAAGGATTTGAATAACAGATGTTGCTAAAAATGATTTAACATCAATGACGACATTTATCTGTCGTATTCACCATCATCTGTATTTGGCTCTATTTTAGTTTCTATTTAAATATCGAGCATTTTTCTTTTTTTTGTAAAATGCCACAAAACTTACAAAAAGATAACACAGACGCTAAGTAACTATGCAAATACAAGCGCATGTCAATCATTAATTCTCATGCGTTTGTGTAGCCATACAGCATACTTCTGTATTATTAAGCTCTACTATTTATTGAGCACTATTGAAATGTCAGAAAATATCCCCAACATATTTTAAAATAATATTTTTAATATATATATCTTCTGAAAGATACTACATTAAAAGGGTTGATTAATAAATATACTATATACCTGCTCTGTCCTTCATTGAACATTCTTGAATAAACACATGGGTTTCAGTGGATCTATATCTAGGACTATACAACCATTATATATATATATATATATATATATATATATATATATATATATACACACATGCACATAATTATATATATATACACACACATGCACACAATTATATATATTTATATACACACACACATGCACATAATTATATATATACACATATGCTCATAATTATATATATATATATATATACATACACATAATAATTATATATATTTTATGGTGCTTATGCAGAGAAGGTACTGTGCTGAAATAACATTATTATTTAGAAACCCATTCTTAACATGGGGAGTGTAGTTTGTAACTAATCTGTACGTTTACCTAACAATTTAATAAACAAAAGATACCATCAATCTTGAAGTTGAAAATACTACCAAAAAATAGCATGATACTTCTCTGCATAAGTACTGTGTGTGTGTGTGAAAATCCACACAGATCATTTGTTTATAATGGTGAAAGTTTTGTGTAAGAACATCCACACATTTCTCAGTCGGTGCAATGGCTGCCACAAGACAAAGCAGACAGTAGATCTCAAGTTTTTACATCAAAATGTTCCTTCTCAAAACAGAGCAGACGTATATATTGATATTCCAAGTCACACAAAAAAAATACATAGCTCGATGGATATAAGTACAATGATTTTCTTTTTAATACGAAGCTTACCCAGAGCTGTATTTGTTTGTGTTCAAACATGTTAAATCTCAAAATTACAAGTGAAACATTTAAAATAATTCTACAGTTGTTTCGTCCGTCGGAAACAAAAACATTATATTACTTCACAAAATAAACACGCATCTCCACAGTCTCACCAAGAAAACAAAATGTAAAAATATAATATTTTTTTTATTTATATATTTGATTTGAACTCATTTATACT
The DNA here is from genome assembly GCF_053919585.1 of Euprymna scolopes. Lineage (NCBI taxonomy): Eukaryota > Metazoa > Mollusca > Cephalopoda > Sepiida > Sepiolidae > Euprymna > Euprymna scolopes. The sequence goes on along the minus strand of NC_136526.1, from coordinate 41,926,485 downwards.
TCATCATACATTTCAAACATTTTTCAAACAATTCAAACATTTTAAAAAAATTGTATGTCAACAAAAGTGTCTAATTATCCAACTGGGTTTTAACTTTTCTTTGATTTTATATATGTAATAATAAGATTAATAAAAATCTTTTCGGAGTTTTCTGTCAAACAATAAATTTACTTGTAAATTATAATTTACAAATAAATAATCTTTATGTCAGAAACCTATCAAGATAATAAAAGCTCTACACAGATAAGTGGAGCAATTAATATAAGAAATAAAAGATGAGAATTCAAAGTGTGACGTTCATCAAAGAAGCAAGCGGCCACGCGTTTGTGCCTTGTGTGGCTGTACAAACGATAAATAAATAATCAACACTCACATCGGAAACGTCCTTCTGTCCTGCGAGCTGAGAAGAAAGAAAAATCAAAAAGATCTAAGATGGCGTCCATGATCTTGTAAAGCCTTCGATCTCGCACAGTTCTCACATGGTCACATGACACACCTGGAAATGAGGCATGCTGGACACAATAAAACAGGACGCTAAGAGGAGTTGGAAGTGTTCAGACATGTGTACCATGAGCAGCACTCTGCGTCTCATCGAACTTTCTGATACAACCCGTGTCATGAAATTTGCTTTGCGTCTCCTTTTTTGTTTTGCTACACAAAGTTTATTAAAAAACAATGTGAAATCATCAGAACAATAAAAAAAAAATCTCTTTAAGCCATGGAATTTTGAAACCTAATGCTTCTCACCACAAGAAGAGAAAAAGCCAGGTTTATATATCCACAAAAAATCCGGCATAAGGAGATTAACCTAGAAATGAGACCTAGATAAACTATATGTATATAGCAGTAGGAAAGGTGTTGATAGTATAGAGAGAAAAAAAAAGATAAAATGTATATATATTGCAAAGTATGGAAAATACATAGGGAGAGAGAAATGTAGAGAAATGCAAAAATACTTCTAAAATACAGTGAGAAGCATTAGGATTTGAAATGCCATTGCCTAAAGGAATCCTTTCACTTTTTTCTTATTGATCTGATAATGTAATAAAGTTTTCATTTAACTTTGAGTTCTCATCCTTATATATATATATATATATATATATATATATATATATATATATATATATATATATATACCAAAGTTCATGATGTTGACCATGTTATAATTTATTCCTTTAATTCAGTTGACATTTACAATTCTTGACAGTATCTGTTTTGTAGCACAAAATCAATCACTTAATTATCATATCAATCAGTGAATCTATTTTGTCCTTAACTCATCAGAAGAAATAGCAACAATCAATCCGTCAAAAGGAAATGAAGTGTGTATGTGTGTGTACAAGGTGTCCACAAAGTCTGGCTACATTATGTAGCCAGACTTTGTGGAAGCATCCTGTAGATTATGTAGCCAGACTTTGTGGGCACCCTATATATATATATATATATATATATATATATATATATATATATATACATATATATATACACAGGATGCTTCCACAAAGTCTGGCTATATAATGTAGCCAGACTTTTTGGACACCCTATATATATATATATATATATATATATATATATACATACATAGTAATTTATAAAATATATATGGTGATTGAGCTACACTGAATATTCCGCGTTTCATCCACTCTAGGACTCTTCAGGCTTATTGTGGACACCCTGTATATATATATATATATATATATATATATATATATATATATATATATATATATTAAATATCATGGAGTGCTTTTGATTTTTCTATTTTTGAGTTTTTCTAATTTTGTATTTTTGTTGAATTGTTGCAACTAGAATCCGTACGTTTTTTGTTTTTTTTTGTTTCATCACATACAGATCCTATTTGCAATAATTTGACAAAAATACAAAAAAGGACAATTCAAAAGTTTTAAAAAATCAAAAAGAGAATAATCAAACAGACACTCTGTTCTATTTAATAATATCCGTCTAAATGAAAACAAGCCACCTAAATACACACACACATATTATATATATATATGACAATAACAGAAAATGAAGTCACAAAAACTATATATTGGTATAAGGTAAATAGTATTTTTGAAGGCTTACAATAAATAACAAGAAAAAAATTAAATGTTATGTGAACAAAGATCTTACTGCTTAACTTCCCACCCGGATTTCCCTCCCATAAATCTAGCCCCTATCACAGTAGCCTCTTACACTTCAGTGGCAGTATGCCTTGTTTGGGGGGGGGATAAAAATAAACTGTTACGCTCTCAAATAATAGGCTACCTAAAAAAAAATAACTCGACAAACCCGACAAGCAGCAAACTCCCACCCTATACTGTAGAGATCGCTAGATGCTGTAAAGCCTTCTACTCAAATAGCTTTTTCGCTCAGACTGCTGCACTTTGGAATTCTCTCCCGGACCCCTGTTTCCCTTAATGTACTGACATGCAGAAATTCAAGTTTAATGTAAGCAGACATCTCGCTGCCCAACTCCCTAAATAGTATCCCTGCAAATCTGGTCCCAAATAGTAGCTCCTTACAATTAGGTGGTTCTGTGCCTTTTTTGGGGTGAAGTAACAGTTAAAAAAATTTTTTTAAAAATTATTTCCAATTAAAAGTTATTTTTTAAGGCTTACAATGCAGGAATGTAGTCGCTATAAGCAGATAAATAAATAAATAAATGAATGATACATAATTCAATCATTTTTTTTATATTATTATTATTAATTTATTTATTTATCTGATTTTTTTTCAACTGTGGATGGTACTTAAAAAAAAAATTCAGGTAGATAAATAAATAAATTAATAATAATAATATAAAAAAAATGATTGAATTATTTATTTATTTATCTGCTCATAACGTCTATACATTCCTGCATTGTAAGCCTTCAAAAATACCTTTTATTATTTAACAATGCTTCAAGCAAACCACGTCATACTTCTTACATATATTGGTATATACAGAATTTCATTTATTTAATAAGGGTACACATGCATATAGCTGGGGGATAAAGAGTCACCTTTATCTCCCAACTATATGTATGTATACCCTTATTAAATAAATTGATCATTCTATATTCTATATTTACCAATATATAGTTTTTGTGACTTCATTTTCTACTTTTCATTGTCTTCTCCTATATAAGCTACAAAGCAATTTGTTGAGCTTTGTATTATCCCGATAAGTCTCCTCTTATAGAATTGAATTTACTCTCTTCTTCTAATTCACCAAGTTATATATATATATATAGAGAGAGAGAGAGTTTTTAAGGGTAATTCTTGGCCTGAAGACGTAATCTCTCCAATAATGGGTGATTACAGAAACATGTATGCACATATGTAGCCATCAATGTTTGTATAAATAAATTTTATATATATATGTATATATATATATATATATATATATATAAGAAATGTACATGAGTAGTACCTCACTTATTGCATAAAGAGGGCCAGGGTTAAAACTTGTCATGCCTATTAAATAATACAGTACTGAGGACGTTGTGGTAATATTTAGGCATTATAAATACGCCCCTTCAAAAAAAAAAAAAAAAAAAATTGATTAAATATCACATCTGGTGAGTTGGAGGAAATGTTTTCCCCCCATTCATACACACCTACACAAAATGGTAGGAAAGATGCCAGAAATGGTTTTCTTTTTACAAATACAAAGTGAATTTTTTTTTTCTTTCTTTCTTTTTTAACAATGCAAAAGAAACCATGTAATTATGTATATATATATATATATATATATATATATGCATATGTCCAAATTTGCTGCCCTTTGTTTGTTAGGGATGATGGCAGGGGTCAAAAAAAAAAAAAATCATTTTTGCGGTTTTCCAAATAAAGTTTTCTTCACCGGTTTTTCTTGACCAGACTGAAAAAGAAAAAAAAAAAATTATTCATAAACATTTTGTGAATTTCTTGTAATTATAATAGTTTTATGATGATGATGATGATTTTATACATTTAATTTACTCCTTTATATTTTAAAATAATGAAACTGCAGCACTAACCCTAGGCATGTTTAGCCGGCTTCCTCCAAAGGAGGAAGTTTCATGGGAGTATGAAATTCACAAGTGGTTCCCAGTCGCATGTATAGCCCTGAGATGTCAATGTTAGGCTTTTTGCAACTTGCAGAGCTGGTATTTTCTAGTCAAAATGATCCAACACATTTGTTGGTCAAAAAAATTTAATAATTGAATTAAGAAAATATCTGTTTTTATTTTTTAAATATTCGTTGAATGACATTTTACTTCACACAGTCTTAAATATTAAATCGGACAAATGTTTCCGATTGTAGACATTCATGAAAGTTTTCAATAATTTGATGGATCATTTCGGGTGGAATAGCAGCAATTTCAGAACGAATAGTTCGTTTTAATTCTTCAACAGATTGGAGGCAGTGGCTGAATACTTTTGACTTCAAATATCCCCACAAGAAAAAAAATCACAGGGGTTTAGATCAGATGATTTTGCGGGCCAACCAATATCACCACGCAAAAAAAAATCAAATGATTCGGGAACATTTCCTTTAGAATTCCTATTGCATGTCTAGAAGTATGCGATGTTGCAACGTCCTGTTGAAACCATACATTATTTAAAGTTCATTCAGTTTGACTCTCAGAAAATTGTTTAGCATGACGCAATATCGCTCAGCAGCAACTGTCACAGTATTATTGTCATCTTGAAATATGTGAACAAAAATGCATAAATACAGATATAAATGAATTTTGACTTAATTAAAATAGAATGGCATTCTACTGAAATTTAAAAGAAAAAAAAAAATCAAAAAATTTTATTTATTTAATTTTATTTTCTGCCTACAAATGTGTCAGACCATTTTGAGACACTCTGTGTATATAAATATTACAACGAGCACTGTTCTTTTTTGTATTTTAATTAAATTAGTGATTTTACTATCACATTAAAATACACTCTGCTCTTTAGACTACTGTTCTAATCCCTTTTAAATTATATAGGAAATTTATTACTGTGAGTCCAGTCCAATAAATATTTTTCAATCTCTCCCCGCCCGGCTAATCACTTTAAACCCCATTTGCAACCTGTTCTTTCCTCCTCCCACCACACCACGCCCACTAACACTAACTCTGCAACCTGTTGCCATGGTGATCCTTTAAATTAACTGCTAACTGTTACTTATGCCATTATAAATAAGAATAGCGTCTTAATTTTAAACTGTTATAAACTAGAAAAACGTATATAAGAATTAACACAAAATTAATATTTAATTATAACCCTCCCTCTTATTATATACACTCCTACTACTTTAAATTCCAACACCCTCTCCCTTCCACTCCCCCCTTCTTTTCTAACTTCCCTTCATCTACGATTTTTCCCTTCTTATTTGATATTATAACTTAGTCCATCTATGAATGCTGACGATGCTAGTTGGATATTTCCTCTCTTTGAGGATCTTCCTCTAGCTGAAACAATATGTAAACTCATTCTGGACTCACAGTAATAAATTTCCCATATACTGCTCTGGCTACACATTGAGCACTCTAGTCCGGTTTTTTCACCACTGGTAAATAAATACATATATATATATATATATTGAGACACTATGTATATCTATATATCTATAAAAGTGAAAATATGTGTGTGTGTGTGTGTATGTGTGTGTCTACAGACTGAGATTTGACATAAGAAATATTGAGATTTAGAAAAATCTTTTTAATCGGTTTTCGGACAGAAATTAGGGTGTCAAGGGGTCAAAGTTAAACGATTTGACCTTTGAAAACTCTACCAAACTCCTCTGCCAATTTGGGGTCTAAACACTTGAAATTTTAAATGTAGGTTACTTGGACATGGATCAAACTTTTTAATTTGATTTGAGCCCCAAAAATAAATGTTAAGGGGTCAAAATTGGGGTCAAAGTTTAAAAAGTTTTACCTCTCTCACTCAGCTAATTTCTGGTCTAAACATTTGAAATCTTACATAAAGTGTATTCACACATAGGGCCTCAGCAAAGCCGGGCTGAACTGCTAGTATATATATATATATATGTATATATAAGAAAAAGTTTGTTACCAAAAGTTTCGCTCCCAGCAACATTTTCGCTTTGTCTTCTTCTTGTTGCACGTCAGTCAAAGGGACTTCATTTGGGGCTCGAGAACGCATGTGGAATTTCTGACGAAGAGCCTGCAAATAAAAAAAAAAAAATCAAGAATTCAAACAAATCAAACATACAACCCTGATCCCACCCCTTACCTCGTCTTCTTCACCAATCTACACAAAATAGAATAGAAAATAAAGATAAAAATTTTTCATGGATCTTTTTCATCATGAACTTATTTTTGACTATTCACTTTTGAAAAAGCCCATGAAATAGTGGGTGAAACGTTGACATTTTAGTCTTATTTATTATTTGTGCCACCTTATATGAGGGCTCTTCCTTAAAACTCCTCGGCTTAACATTCACAGGCAACATGAACTGGAACAAATACATTGAGGACATTGCAAAGGCTGCTGCAAAGAAGATGGGCTCCCTCTATCAGGCTAGAAGATTACTCACATCTGAATATTGTTGCTACACCTGGGCTGGTGCATCAATCACTAATCTCTCTCTCTCTCTCTCTCTCTCTCTCTCTCTTGGACAGGGTCCAAAAACGAGTCTACAATCTAACAGGTCCACACTGTCATCTAAGCTCCATCCTCGGTCCCACGGCTGCAATGTTGCTTCATCTATTTTACAAGAATTTTAATGGTATGTGCTTTGATGCATTCCCTCAACGTACCTCTTCACTGTAGAGGTCCATAGATGCTTGAAAACCTTCTACTTTAATAGCTTCTTCTCTCAGACTGCTAGACTTTGGAAGTTCCTTTCTGTTACCTGCTTCCCTGGCTGTACTGACATGCAGAAGTTTAAATATAATGTAAACTGATAACCTGCTCATCTACTTGCATAGTCCTTTGTAAATATGGTAACAAATTTTTTTTTTGTTGTTTTGTGATTATGTACTGGCAGAAGGAGAAGTCGAATGATCTTTGCCTTATAAGGTTTATTTAAATAATTATTAAATTTTAAAATAAGATGTTGAAGTGTAAAATGGACAAGTTGCACCTCAATATGTTCTGACAACTTTTATCAAAACATAGCTTCACATCTCATCACTTGTTTACCTCGATAGCTAGATCGATAGATACACATAGATATATAGATAGATAAATAACAGATAATTTCTCATGTTCCACAACTATATAAAAATAGCCCCTTACATCCTTATATTTGGGTTGAACGTGAGAAAATAAAAAAAAATGATGAACAAGAAACTATTTTTTTATGTCTGTATTAAAAATGAAACAAATTCTCATTCCTTTTTTATCATCAAACATTATTGAGATTAAGCCTCCCCTTCTTTGCTCATAAAATGTAAATTTGCATACATGATTATTCTTACAGTTCTGAGATGAGGATTGATCATTCGACCATTCTTCACATGTATCTTGTTGAACTCGGGAATCTTTATGACGAAAGTTCAATCCTCAGTGCAGGTGACCCAAAAATACAATTGTAAATTACTTAGGACTTCTACGCAGACATGGCTGACAGAACAAGAGCATGCTACCCCTGTAGATTAAATGAAGAGTTTTATTCGAAATTCTGTGCGAATTCCTGATTGTGACAGGGAGAATCCAGAGTCCAACAAAAAAAGGTTGGAGGTTACATGGACTAAAACGTTATGCAAATAACACTCATGATGAGAGCAATAGTCCGAAGAATCCAAATAATACAAATTATTATTCTTTCCTTTATTTATAATATCTTCTTCACTGATAAAAACTAAATTTGCGTTCGGCAATTATTGAAGCAAGCCAGCCACATGTACATTTATTCTCTATAATATAGATTAATATTTCAATACTGAGATCAACCAGTTTGAGAAAAATGATGTACAAGATTATCTGCAGATAAACTCCCTTGAATGGAAACAGTTTCGCTATTATGTCCAGTGGATGTCTAACGGAGTCAACTTCTGGGTGGTCGAATAGTGACCACTTACAAAGGCCAGAATCAGTCAAGGGTGAAAAGATTCCATAAGATGAGAAGGGAGGATGTTAGAGCCGGTTTTTCAAAGAAGAAGAGTTGGAGACAGATGTTTGAGGCAGGCAGCTAGTTTTTCTGGGGGTTGCCTGGCAACTGGACTGATGTACCTCTCCGGGCAGGTTATGGTTGATGGACTGTGTTAATTGGATGTATATATTTCTATTTGGTCAGGAAAAGCTATTTGACTTTGGAAAATGAGTACAACTTGTAAATCTCAAAAAACATAAACATCTGTTAATATATATATATGTATATACACACAGGGTGGAACGATAAAATTATCGCTCTAGAAAAGATAACATGATTCCATTTCCGTTTGATGAAAACCGGTTTTCTTTTTTTCATTGTAGACCATCTACTAGTAGGCCAGTTGTGTACAAATCACAAGAGCGATCGGAGATGCACTGCTGTACAACTCGTGCTCTCTATCGATCCAAGTTATGACAACAGGACCATTGCCAGCACCCTCAAAATGCATCGCTGAATTTCCACGAATAACAGGGACATGCCCAGGGTGATGAAAACAAAGTTTCAGGCCATGGTTATGCTCTTTAGTATGGTTTCAAGTGGGGGCCAAATTATGCCATTTCACATTTTTTTTTTTATTCAATTTTCACCCCAAACAAGGCACAGTGCCACTTTGAAGCAGGGGGCTACTATCAGGGACTTAATTTGCAGAGGCATTATGAAGGGAGATGAGTAGAAAGATGTTTGTTCACATTACACTTGAACTTCTGCATATCAGTACAGTTGGAAAAGCAGAATCCCGGAAGGGAGTTCCAAAAACCTGCAGTTCTGGGGAAGAAACTATTGGAGTAAAAGGCTTTCTTGCACCTAGGGATCTCTACTGTAAAGGGATGAGACTTACTTACATCTTCGAAGTCGGCTTGAGAGTAAACACCAAAGTATATCTGGATGTGCTGAATCTTGATGCAGTTAGGTGGCTGCTGGCAGATCCTGGGTGTGGCAGCAGGACTTGGTGCCTACCCATAAGTCCAAAGAGACCCAGGGTTGGCTTCAGAAGGAGTGCTACAACTTTGTACCCTTCTCTTACTGCCTCCCCCCTCCTCCCCCAACTTGAACCCACTGAACTTTTTCGTTTGGTCATGTTGAGAACATCACCAACATGACCTCCCACAACACCAAAAGCATTCTGATCGCTTCCATCTACCGAGTAATCACCGCCATCCACTGAGTACTCACCAAGCTCCCACCAGCTCTTGTAAAAAAAAAGGCATGCTCCCAGTTCTGAACCCGTATCGAGGCAGTGATTGAGGTTGAAAGCGACTACATTGAATAGATGTCAGCTCTATCAAGTTATCTAAATTTAAATTTTCAATAAAAGTTTTAAAATAAAGCTGTAGTGTTTTTTTCTTTAGGGCGACACTTACCATTCCAACCTGTAAAAGTGACCTTATCTATCTGTGTGCAGAACGGTCTCTACCAAACTACTGTCAATTTTTGGTCTACAGACTTGAAACTTGATATATAAGGGAATTTGAGCCCATGGAACAAATTTGATTTGGTTTTTTAATCAGTAAAAATAATAGTTAAGGGGTCAAAATTGAAAAACATTGGAACTTGGCAGACATAAGTCAATTAAATGTGTTACTTCTACGTATGCGCAAATATACATTTATACGTTTAACAATGTCATTTTTTTAAGTTTTTCTATGCATATGGTATTAACTCAGGTGGTAACAAATAATGCTGGAAAACTATATGCTTTAGTTTTGATTCTAACTGATGGCACCAAGTCATATTTTTATTTACTTTTTTAAAATCTTTTGAAATCACTACTATTGGGTAAAATATAATAATCACCAGAAAATTGGCTCTATAGTAAAAAAATATGAAATCTGCATAAATTTAAATATCACAGTTAAGCGTATTTTATGGCCAGGCAACTCTGGGTGGGCTGCTAGTTTGTTTATAAACTGGAGTTGTGGTTTTGCTTGGGATGAGAATTTCTTTGTTGCAACACTAACTGAATTGAACAACAACTTTAAAAATTTTCTTCCTTTGAAGATTGTAACGCTGGGTATGGGGCAGCCAAACCAGCTGCCAACATTGCCCTGCTTTTTACTGAAAACAACCGAGAGCTCTTTTTAGTATCCTCACTGTTCCCTTAAATGCAATTGTCTGGATCTTTTGCACTTGGTCCACCAGGAATATTAGTTAGGTAGGACTTCAGGTTCTTCTTCATAAGTCCTGTGGCACCTATAATAACTGGTATGATTGATATCTCCTTAAGATTCCAGTTTCTTTTCATATCATACATGAGACTTTGGTATTTGTTGTTTCTCCCTTTCAGCTCTGTTCAGACCTCCATCATTAGGGACACTCACTTCAACCAAGGTTGCCACCCTTTCTGACTTATTCCATATAACTATGTCAGGTTTGATAGCAGCATTTTCAAGGTAGGTTGCTGTAGGGATTACATGGTCATAATGTATGGTATATAAGTTATTTCCAACTGTTCTTTCAGGTTGATGTTCCCTGGACTTGTTGCTACATTGGATGTTTAATTCTTTACAGATGGTCCAGTGAAGGTACTTACATACTCTATCATGTCTCGCTGTGTAGTAGCCGTCTCCTAAAAGAACCTTGCAACTTGATACTAACTGACTCACACTTTCCAATTCCGTGTAGCAGATTCTGCATTTATTGTCATTAGTGAGACCTGCCATCTTCTTGAATGCATTGGTCATCAATCCCTGTTTGTGTATTTAGAAGTCTAAAAACTTTGCTAAAACCTATATATAACTTGTACAGACCTCCATCATTAGGGACACTCACTGCAACCAAGGTTGCCACTCTCTCTGACTTATTCCATATAACTATGTCAGGTTTCACAGCATCATTTTCAATGTTGGTTGGTTGTTTTTGTTTTACGGCATATCAACCTTTTTCAGGTTATTTAACACCGAATCTAGTTATTTTGAGGAACAATTTTTAATGGAGTATATTTTTTTTTAAAGTCAGATTCTATTTAACCCATAGTTGGGACCCTAACAGGTACTACCACTCCGGGTCAGAGTGAACCTGGGAGCAATGGCAATTAAAGGGTGGCTCCATACTCCCCAAGGCCCGCAAGCTTGGGTCTCACGATCAGATATAGTTTTAGGTCATATCCAGGACCCATCTTCAAGGTACGTGGCTGTAGGGATTACATGGTTGTAATGTATGGTATATAAGTCATTTAAGGTACAAGTGCATGTTTATTAATATGACACACAAATACTTAAAACAGAAAAAGGAAATAGTTGATTGATATAGTGAATAGTCATGTGACGTACCTGAGCCAATAGAATCTTTTTGCTGTCATTCTTCATAGTCATCAGGAGGTCAAACCAAGTCCAGATGCAATTGTGGTATTCCAAAGTTGGTAAGACTAGGCTGAAATCATGCAAATCTTCAAAATTCTTTTCTTTTTCTCCCTAAAAAAAATAAGAAAGAAAGTGTTACGAAGATAATTATTGAAAAGCAAGCTTGTATATTTGTATTTTATATTGCTTTCATCTTAAATCATTGTAATAATGTTTATTTTAGTTAAATTATTGTGTCTTCTCTTAGTTCTTTTTTTTTTTTTATCTCGGTAAAGATCATGTTTGAAGTTTTTCTCCACGTTTCAAACTTTGAATAGTGGTAGCAAAACAATAGGACCTTCTTTTCTGCAACTGACCCGACGGTCGGGCTTTTAACCCTCTTTATAAAATTCTGACCATCCTTGGAAGTGCTAATGTCTGAATCTTTCCTGCACTTGGTTCACCGAGTATATTTGTCAAGTAGTTTTTGAAATTCTTTTTCATGTGTCTAGTTGCTCCTATAATTACTGGAACGATAGAGATCTTCTTAATTTGCTTGGTTGTTTTTGTTTTACGGCATATCAACCCTTTTCGGGTTATTTAATGCCCAATCCAAAGATTTTGAAGAAAAATTTTTTTAATAGAATATATTTGTTGTTTTCACGTCGGTTTCTATTTAACCCATAGTTGGGACCCTAACAGGTACTACCACTCCGGGTCAGAGTGGACCTGGGAGCAATGGTAATTAAAGGGTGGCTCCACACTCCTCAAAGCCCACAAGCTGGGGCCTCACCACTGGATATAGTTTAAGGTCATATCCAGGACCCCCATTGAGGGACTTTTACCCTCTGCAGGGGGGCAGTCGGCGTATTCTAACGCCCCACTGACAGGGCCGATCTTCTTAAGATTCCAGTTTTTGCAGCTGACTATGGTTGGGCTTTTAACCCTCTAATGTTTATTTTTAGTTTCTAGAATTAATAGTGATAGAGGGGTAAGGCCTTTTTATCAAGGCCTAATGGTTGATCCTGGTTAGCCTCTGTCATGAGTATCGTATTACTTCAAGAGGAGAGAAGGATTGCACCATTACTTCCCTCCTCCTGCCAACTTTATAAACAAATTGAGGGGCCCTTTTTATCCTGGGTGTTGGCCTGCCAGTATATAGGTTTATGTTTTTACTCATATTTTATTAGTTAGTTCCTCATTATCTATGGCTTCGTATTTCTATAAATAGAAGGAATGTCTCTGTTCGCAATCTGAGGAACGTACTGGATGGCTTGAGGAGACAGCACACCATGTTTTTGCATATTTAGTGAGGGTTTACTTCTGACAAGTCTCTGACAAACCCCTACACAGAGACTTTAGACATGCAAGGATAGTATCTAGTAGGCATTCAAATTCTCTTTTGTCAGTTAAGATCTTCTATATGTAGCCGGAAACTAATAGTAAATGAAAAATAAACCAGTTCATATGTGTATTATTATATTTTTTTCCCCTTGGTGAATCTGAATGAAGTAAGAGGACTTGACAGATAGCGAGTAAGTTCTCCAACAACTATTTTTAATTTTTTTCTTCTCCTCATCCAGTTGTAGACAGGTTTCAATGGCTTGTTCAGGTCTTCGTTTTTGTGGCTGCTCATATATCTGTTTGTCTAACTATTTTAGAATAGCCATAGGTTGTTCAAAGCAAAAATTGTATACAGCTGGATGCCCTTCCTAACATCAACCTCGAACAGCAACAATTAATCAAGTTGCAGGAAACCTATTGCTGGGAGGAGGGGGTCATTGTGAGGGGAGGAAGTCAGAAAATTTTTTTTTTAAAAGTACGGCAGTGTTTTTTTAGAGCAAGAACACGGGCAGACAAAGAAAAATTTCTGCTGACATAGCAGAGAATTTAGCTTCTCACTAAGAAGCGGGTATCCCACTTCTGACACACACAAACAAAAAAAAAATAAAAATAATAATAATAAATTTGTTGGAAGGGCAAATTTAATTAAAATTTCATCCTTTTAGTGAAAAAAGAATTGCACAAACTGAAGCCCCAAATGAGGAGGTTATTATTCCTTCATAAATTCAACCCCATCACGTGTGTCAGAAACGAGCCATCCATAATGAGAAACTTACATAAGGTACATTCCAGTTTTAATAACATCAGCATTAAGAAGGAAGACGCTTCCCTTATTAAAATTTGATTTTCATGTTTTCATCAAAAAAGAAAATATAAAAAATAATTATAATTACATAATTATAATATAATAATTTCCCCCACTCTCTATCTGCGGCTAAACCTAAACGTAGATTCCATGAACAAAGTTTCTTTCTTAGAACTCTATTCCGTTTTCCTGCTTTCCAACTGGCTACAATATGATTGTCTTCAAGTTCAATGTAAACAAGTCTTTGATGAACCATTCTCTTAAAGTAATTCAGTCTACCAAATTTCCACTACTAATGATTACTACATTTTCCCATTGACAACTGTACGCTCATTAACCCTTATCCTCGAGTGGCCTCCAGGCCTTGATAAGTGGCGACTCCTTTGGATTAAAAAAAAAAAAAAAAAAAGTAAGAAGCTCTGGAAAAGTTTGAAAAATATACAGCCCAAATGAAATCAAAATTTATGGAATTTTCATCCCTTCTTAACTTTCGGTTTTGCACAATGGCTCCCCTCTTTCATGGAGGACAATTGTTGAGTTATCTATTCAAAATGGGGAGACGACTGATTGGCGGTGGAAACATCTAGTGTGACATAGCGTGCATGCAAAATGATATCACCGGTTAAGAAAAGACTATAAAAAAGAGAAAGATCACCTGAGAGATGTGGAAAATATTCAAGATCATGGTAACGCCCACAGCATAATCGAGAAGGCAATCACGTGGGGGACGTCACGGCCGTAACAATGAAGAAATAAATGTCATTGTTATGAAGAAAAAGTGAGTTGAAGTTATTTCCTATTCTTTATTTCCTTTGCAACTGAGCATACAACGTGTTGGTTCCCCGGACAGCATTACATTAGAATAAAAAAGGATAGCATATATGTACATATACCTTATAACTAACTTTGAGGGAAACTTCAGGGATTTTGATGTATAAAAACGTATTGTTGTTTTCAGCTCTCTCCTAAAAAGAAGAAGAAGAAAAGAAATGCATTAAATAAAGTACGAAATTAAACAATTAAATTAAATTATAAAAAGCAGAAAACAAAAGATAAAAAAGAAAAAAAAAAAACAACACAGAAAAATGAAGAAATAATTTTTTATATGGAAATCGCTTGGGACAAGGCATGAAGCCATTTGGTGTAAGGAACTAACAAGAACGAATGATTATGGCAAAGACAGGAGATGCCTATTGCCCTTAGGGTGCTTCTTCATTATTGGAGCAAAATTCGAAAATCGAAATATTGAATTTCAAGTAAAACCAACGGTATTTACTTAACTGTCATGTCACAGTAATGAACATATCCAAAAATTACAAAAAAAAAAAAAAAAAAACCAATAACGTAGACAATTAATTGTTAATGAAAATAGTTTTTGAGGACAGCTAAAACGGAGTTTTGCTAAAAAAAATAAACTGAAAAGTTTGAATCGTAACGAGAGAGATAATTATTTTCTGAAAACTGAAAAGCTTAGGCCAATTTAGCAAAACTCAATTTTCTGCTAGTTGTATTTGAAAACTGTTTTCATTAATAATTAATTTTCTACTTTATCGCTTTCCGACCCGACAATTAAGTAGATACCATTGGTTTCTACATGAAATTCTATATTTCGAATTTCGCTCCGATAACTAAGAAACACTGACTTTAGTCTATAAAAAAAAACCAATGCTATAAATGCAAAGAAAACAGTGAGTAGGAAGAGAGTTCCATAACCTTGCGGTTCTTGGAAAGCAGCTACTGGAACAAAATATTTTTTTTAAAACGTCATAGAGCTGTTAATATATTTAAAAAGATATGATGCAATTACTATTCTTTCTGGAACAAATATATGTCCGTTATAAAAAAAAAAAAAATTTACTCTCTTTCACAACACTATGTCCCCACCTCTCTCCCTTTTTTTTTTTGAATTTGCAACGACTTTTTTCCATTTCTGAAATGAAACAGGGTCATGCATTTCATCAAAAAAATATATTTTCAAATATTTGTACTGGTGTTTTAACTTGGTTTGTTCCTTTTTTTATTTCTCTATTTTCATTGGAATACTGTTTCCATTATTCTCTCCGGTACTTGTACAGTTTAATCAAGACATTAAAAAATGAAAATATCAATAAAAGGTTATATTGTACATATCCGTTTTGGACTGAAGATCTCCAGAAAAAAATTCCATTTAATTTGTGCCACGGGGAGATAACTCAGTTTAAAGCGCCGACACTCCCTCCCCATCTTTAATACTAGCTTTTCTTCCTAAAAATCGAAACATGACTACCTTTTGATAGGTGTCATAACATTGCTTTTTCGCTGTAAACGAAAAACTATTTGATGAAATTAAGTGAAATTTTTTTTCGGAGAACTTCATTCCATAACAGATATGTACAATATAAACTTTTTCCGATATTTTCATTTTTTAATGCCTTGATTAAACTGTACAAGTACGTTCTCGTCATAGAAATATATATAAACATGAACACTATATACAAACATAAATATATAAATTTTATGAGGTCAGCTGATATACCTATTTTAGGAATAATGGACTTACCTGAGGACTATAAATATAATTACATCTAACATGTTATGAGGTAGCAATTCATAGCAGTTATGGCCCCAGAATCATGACGTATACTTTTGTAACATACTTTTGTTAATGCACTTTTTTTTATTAACTATACCATTGTGGTTGTTTTGATTAGTACAGGTCAGCAAAGCTACAACACCCTCATTCCAAAATTATCAAGTAATAATTACCTTCATTTTATCTATATCATCGCATGTTATATACTGGGCATTTTTTTTTGAAGAAATAACGCCTCGGTCTTTAAGGGAGCCTTTTTTGTCATTTTTACGCCGTTGAGGGGCACCATCGTCAGATTCCGTATCTAAAAAAAAAGAAAAAGAAAGAAAAACAATTAAATGAAATGGCTTGCTATTTGCTATGGTGCAACATCGCAGGGACAAACAAACAAAAATAAATAGGAAAAAAATAAAACTCCAACTCAGCATTTTTTTAAGTATGGTATTACTGAAAGAATACTCAACATAATTAAATCCTTCTATAATATAAATCACCTGTCTGTTTAAATATATGTATGTATGTTTGTTTGTTTGTTTGCCTAAAACTTTCAACAGAGCCAACGGATTTTCACAAGATTGGTATCGTTTTGAAGCTCAACCTTTCGGACAACAAATATTAAAAAATTGGCCAAAAAACATTAATTCCTTCAGCCTCAACTGGGCACTTTTCTACAGGGAGGGTTAGAGTTAGGGTTAGGGTCGCTTTTTTCATCGATATTTTAGAAAGTCATCACCTCTTTTTGATTGCCTCGCCTTAATTTAAACCTATGTCACTTCCGGTTTGATGGGTGCAACAACAAAGATGTCACTTTCTTTTTCACATTCTTTTCCTCCTTCGCGGTACGGGTTCGAGCCTGCCTGCCTACTACCACCTTTTTTTTCTTTTTTTTGCTCAGCACACACTTCCAAACACCCAAGCAATGCTGGGTACCCAGGCAAGTCTTAAATAAGAGAAGAATCCAGCTTGTCATACGTCTAAACAATATGATGTAAATGCGGGTGTACTTCAGGGATTTATCCTCGGACCTTTATTATTCCTGATATTCATAAATGACCTCCCTGATAAAATTGTCTCTGAAATGGGTATATTTGCTGACGACACCATTCTCTATAACAGGCACAAGAGGAAAACGAACAAACACATATCCAAGGAAATGGCGGAAACCCTATAATGGAATGGAGTCAAAAATGGATGGTAACATTCAATGCTGCCAAGACTAAGCTTCCTTTAATCATTACAAGAAACCTTCGTTCAACTCCTCGGCTTAAAATTCACAGAGAACATGAGTTGGAACAGATACACTGAGAGCATTGCCAAGACTGCTGCGAAGAAGGTGTGCTCTCTCTCTACCATGCTAGAAAGTTACTTACGCCTGAAAGTATCCTGTACCTCTACAAGACTACTATTCGCTCATATATGGAATATTGTTATATTTGGGCCGGTGCACCTGCTACTAGTCTCTCACTCCTGGACAAGGTTAAAAGAGAGTCGCCAACCTGATAGGTCCTGAACTGTCATCTAAGTTTCAACCTCTGTTGCATCACTCTGCCTGTTTTACAAGTATTTTAATGGTGGATGCTCCGACAAACTATAAAACTGACATGCAGAAGTTCGAATTTGGATCCTAAAAAAAATAAATATTTATTTTCAAAAATCCTGCATGGGACTGACTTTATTACAGATTTATTCGCAAATATCTAGATACAAATATTTTAACAGATCACTCGGCATGGCTTGGTTGTAAAATGCGCTTAATTTGCATTTATTATAATAAAGCCAATACTTTATTGATTATTATATTGTACCCAATATATAAATATATATATATCTGTATGTATATGATCCGCTCCTGTTTAACCAATCTATTTAAAATTTTTGCAGAATTCCTTCAAGAACAAAAGGAATTTGTCGCTTGCCTTGTTGGTCGTCAATGTCAATATTTCTTTCTGGGAAGAAGAAAACCATCATCGATTTGAAGAATTGGTATGTCAGCTGGATTTGAAGTGGCACCACGTTCACTTCGAAATGTTCCTTCACGGCAATACCACCCACTAAAAGAGAAGGAAAACTTTCTATTTATTTGGGAAAATGAGGAAGAAATTTTAAAAATAAATTAAAAAAAAAAAAAAATGAATGAGAGCAATCATTAAGAAGTTTGTTTGTATAAGGGATTTGACTGAAGGATGGACAGAAGGTTAGGGTAATTTGGTGGAGTAGTGGGGGGGGGGTCTTACCTGGCGGTCTTTCACTGCACACAATCCGTAATGTCATTTGCTTATTTTCTCCTTCCTGTCCGATTGGACGAGGGACCAAAACATCCTGGAGAAAAAGGCCAAACAAATAAATTATGTTTAACATTTTAAAAAAATTATTTTCATCAAAATTTCCTAAACATTTTTAATAATATTTCATAGGTACTTGTGCAGTTTACAGTTCAAACTAAAATAATATATACCCACCCCCCACTCTTCTCATCAGAGCCAAAATCCCTCATAGAAGACCCATCCGACCAAACAGCAAATCTATAGTGAACTTCCATCTGCATCATCTATTGTCACAGTAAGACGTGTTCAGTTTGGAGGCCATTGTTCTAGAGCAGTAAAAGACGTTATTCCTTCCCTACCTCTGTATAACTGCTCCGCGCGTAGAATGCTCACATAACCAGATGTCATTGTAAGAGATGCCAATGTTGAGAGAAGGGATCTGGAAACAGCCATGCAGAACCAGGATCTCTCATGACTCCTAAGGGTGCAACAAAAGTTATTCCAGAAAATCCGTTCTGGCAAAAATTTACTTTCACCATGACTAATGTTTATGCAATTTTTTTTTTTTTTTTTTTAAATCCAAGGCGTGGTTATTGTGAAAAATGCAAACAAACAAATGGAAGTGAATTACTAGGTTCAATCCCTCCTTTGTCGGAGGACTCATAAGGATCCTAAACATAAGGTTTATTATCATTATTATATCTTGAATTTAATCTTTGTAGAAAAACATAAATGTGGTGCAAAACTTGCTTTCTGCGTAGTATTATTATACAAAAAGTTTCACATATCTAAATTGTTGTCATTCAGATTCCAGAGAATACAAACGATTTTATCAGTGTAAGATCTTTGATAATTTGTACTTATTTATACTTGTTTTGGCGTTCACCTTAAAGTGACCGGACCATAAAATTTACCGTGTCCCAAGAGAGTGCTGACCATGCACAACGGTCGACCACAGAAATAGATATGAGCGCTAACTAATCTAGGTTTCAACGACAAATTCCAAGATCAGCTCAGTATTGTTTCAACGCCCTGAGCCATGTTTTCAGCTTGCCTTCACATTGCTTTTTCCAACTGTGAAGAGAGGCTGGATTAATGGCTTGATTTGACAAAGTCATCTGGATGATGACGAAGAGCATGACCGAACAAACGAAGATGTCTCGTGAGGAGAGTTTGTTGTAAAGAGGATATGTTGCAGTGAGATTGAGCAGCAACATGCGAGATGAACTGTTGCCAAGGAACACAAAGGATGCGACGCTAATAGTAGTAATTGAACATCTCAAGCTTACATCGGTCACTTGTTGTCAGGTTTCACAGCTGTACAGCAAAATGATGCGGAAATCTAATATATAAACGGCTATATGTTTGTCTGTCTGTCTCCATATTTTCAAATTCTATCTCCTCCGAAACTAAAAGTCGCAGAGTGGCATTAGAGAGCCTACAATGATTGTTTTTTTTATAGACCATTCTTTATGGGTCTTTAGCTGGTTAAAATTGTTTTTAAGGGGTCAAAAATGGGTCAAAATTGAAAAAAAATCTTTAAACATTATTTACATTCATCTTAGTTTATTTTCAATCTTTAATCGGCTGATATGCATGTCACATTGGTAGAGTGGTAACGTCACCAGCTTTGAATGCTACAGTTTTGGTTTTGATTCTAGCTGATGGCACCTAAATACTTTTTTTTTTAACTTTTGAAATCATGACTCTATAATATATACGATATCTGGACAAATTAAAATAACATATTTAAGCGTATTTTACACCCGGGCAAAGCCCCCCCCCCTCCCTGCTAGTAATTAGTATAAGAATTGTTCCAGTTTCATGGGCGAGTTGTTTTATCAATATCTGACTTGGTTATTCTAACTATATTCTAATACAAGGGTCTCCACAGGGCAAATACAATCCATCAATGTTTTTAATCTGGCCCACTGAACTGTTATAAAAAAAAAACAAACATATCAAGAATCAAAAAGATGGAAATGTGTGAAAATAGTGTGATGGTTTTTCTTTTTATTAAAAGAATGAAGTTTGGGAGAACCAGTTTCATTAAAAATCAAAATTAATGAGCAAAACCGTATAAAACAGGGTTTTTTTTTTTTATTTTGGTCCACATGACTCCAAAATAAAAAAAAAATTAAAAAATATGCAATATGCACCCCCCCCCCCACTCATGCAAAACCTTTGGAAACTTCTGCTGTTCTAATGTACATATTTTTACAATATTTTCATTTTGTGGAAATTTCCGATCTTTTAGTGAGAAAATTACATCTACTACAAAATCTAATGATTGCTAATTTTTCATTTAAGCAAAGTGCTGCTTCATCACGAGTATAAATATTCCTAGAATAAAATCCTGTAATGTACTTTTATATTGTTACTCAGATTCCAGGAAATACTAACAAAGTTAATAGAGATTTCTGGTCTTTTATTTTTTTATGAAAAATATTTTGGTAAAGTTAATTATTTTGTGTATAGCATTTTAAAATAATCAAAATATTTTAAAGAAAAGAAATAATACAGTCAAACGGTCTAAAGTATTTTTTTTTTTTACATTTAAAGTTTGACTCTAAATACTTTAAAAAGGTAAATCAAAATATTTCAGCACAGGAAATACAAAACCAATTTTATGCGAACTGTAGTCATAGGTTTTAATTCGTATTATTTGGATTCTTCAGACTAATGTTCTCATCTTTCAGTCAATGTAACCTCTGACCTTCTGCAGGTGTATCTTATTGTACTCTGGACCTGTGATGCAGTAGTTAGATTACTTGAAGAAAATCAATTGTAAAAGTGATATTCTCCTGAAGGTTGAAGGTTCAATTCTCTGTGTGGGCGGCCGAAAAATATAATTGCAAATTATTTAGGACCTCTATTCAGTCATGGCTGACGGAACAAGAGCATTTTCATTTTTATTTAATGGCATATCAACTATTTTCATTTTTATTTAATGGCATATCAACTATTTTCATTTTTATTTAATGCCATATCAACTATCTTCATTTTTATTTAATGGCATATCAACTATTTGCATTTTTATTTAATGGCATATCAAACTAACCTATCTCTGGCCAGCTCTTTTTAGAGTAAATAAAGAGTTCCGTTCAAAATTTTGGCCAAATTCCCAAGTTCGATAAGATACATGTTGTGAAAATGACACTCAAGTTGAGAACAGTAGTCCGAATAATCCAAATAATACAAATAACCAATCCTCATCTCAAAAATGCAAAAATGTGATAGTTTTTAATTGTCATATGATCATAAAGAAACACTCAGTTTTATTGGTCATCTTTGATTTATGGCATATCAACTATTTTCCGGTTTATTTAATGGTGAATCAACTATTTTCATTTTTATTTAATAGCATATCAACTATTTTCATTTTTATTTAATAGCATATCAACTATTTGCATTTTTATTTAATAGCATATCAACTATTTGCATTTTTATTTAATGGCATATCAACTATTTTCATTTAATAGCACATCAACTATTTTCATTTAATAGCATATCAACTATTTTCATTTTTATTTAATGGCATATCAACTATTTTCATTTTAATTTAATGGCATATCAACTATTTTCATTTAATGGTATATCAACTATTTTCATTTTTATTTAATGGCATATCAACTATTTTCATTTTTATTTAATGGCATATCAACTATTTTCATTTTTATTTAATGGCATATCAACTATTTGCATTTTTATTTCATAGCATATCAACTATTTGCATTTTTATTTAATGGCATATCAACTATTTTCATTTAATAGCACATCAACTATTTTCATTTAATAGCATATCAACTATTTTCATTTTTATTTAATGGCATATCAACTATTTTCATTTTAATTTAATGGCATATCAACTATTTTCATTTAATGGTATATCAACTATTTTCATTTTTATTTAATGGCATATCAACTATTTTCATTTTTATTTAATGGCATATCAACTATTTTCATTTTTATTTAATGGCATATCAACTATTTTCATTTTTATTTAATGCCATATCAACTATCTTCATTTTTATTTAATGGCATATCAACTATTTGCATTTTTATTTAATAGCATATCAACTATCTTCATTTTTATTTAATGGCATATCAACTATTTTCATTTAATGGCATATCAATTATTTTCATTTTTATTTAATGGCATATAAACTATTTTCCGGTTTATTTAATGGCATATCAACTACCTTCATATTTATTTAATGGCATATCAACTATTTTCATTTTTATTTAATGGCATATCAACTATTTTCATTTTTATTTAATGGCATATCAACTATTTTCATTTTTATTTAATGGTGAATCAAGTAATTTTGAAAAAAAAAGGTTTTGTTTCAAGTTGTTTATATATTCAAATATTTAATGTTTATTGATTAAGTTTGGTTTGGTTCTACAAACTGTCATGTGTTAGATGGTCTGTAGAAATTGACTTCCAAACTAACCTATCTCTGGCCAGCTCTTTTTCTCAAATCGATCCTTATCACTTCCTCTTAGTTTCTTCCACTTTCCCCTATGATCTGACCCTGCTACCTGAATTGTTCTCATCCATTTTTTCAACGTGGCCATGCAATCAAAATCTCCTGTTCTACGCACATATTTCCATATTATTAACAAATGTTTCCTCTGGTTGTTAATTAGTTAGTTGTGTCTGTTTAACAGCATGCAACCATTTTAACGGCATTCCAACCATTTTAACAGCATGCAACCATTTTAACGGCATGCAACCATTTTAACGGCATGCAACCATTTTAACAGCATGCCACCATTTTTACAGCATGCCACCATTTTAACAGCATGCAACCATTTTAACGGCAGGCCAAACATTTTAACGGCATGCCAACCATTTTAACGGCATGCCCACCATTTTAACAGCATGCAACCATTTTAACAGCATGCAACCATTTTAACAGCATGTAACCATTTTAACAGCATGCCAAACATTTTAACGGCAGACCAAACATTTTAACGGCATGCCAAACATTTTCGAGTTACTTAATGCTGAATTCAGTAATTACTTCGAATATTTACTTATGGTGATTGGATGAATTGTTTTAATATGATTGATTAATTGATTTTACAGCATATCAATCTATGTGGTCATTTAATGCCGGAGTCTTTTTTTTCACATGCATTAAGAGTTATAAGTTTTGTGTATGTATCTGGTGTTCAGTGTCTGTTTTTATAGTTAGATAAGATATTGTTTTTGTTTTTGACTTTGCAGAACATGATCGAGTGTCACAAAGGGAAAGGAGGAAAACAATAACATCAATATTTGGTCAGGAAGCTAGTATCTTCAGACAGCCTGATCCAGTAGCATCAGATTTCCTAACAGGTATTACTACTCCAGCCTAAAGTGGTAACTAAGAGGCAACTCCACATTCCCTCCAGCCCCCCCCCGATAAGGTCTCATTACTGGATGCTTTTTAAGGTCATAGCCAGGACACCAGTTTTGTCATCTTACCTTGTAGATAGGATTCGGTAGGAGGTTGGTCATACGAACCCATCCCAGTTCCAGCTGGTGAGTCCACGTGTCATTGTCTCGATTCACTTTTGTATAACTAAAAGAAAAAGAAGATTCAATTTTGTATAACTAAAAGAAGATTCAATTTTGTATAACTAAAAGAAGATTCAATTTTGTATAACTAAAAGAAAAAGAAGATTCAATTTTGTATAACTAAAAGAAGATTCAATTTTGTATAACTAAAAGAAAAAGAAGATTCAATTTTGTATAACTAAAAGAAGATTCAATTTTGTATAACTAAAAGAAAAAGAAGATTCAATTTTGTATAACTAAAAGAAGATTCAATTTTGTATAACTAAAAGAAAAAGAAGATTCAATTTTGTATAACTAAAAGAAAAAGAAGATTCAATTTTGTATAACTAAAAGAAGATTCAATTTTGTATAACTAAAAGAAAAAGAAGATTCAATTTTGTATAACTAAAAGAAGATTCAATTTTGTATAACTAAAAGAAAAAGAAGATTCAATTTTGTATAACTAAAAGAAAAAGAAGATTCAATTTTGTATAACTAAAAGAAGATTCAATTTTGTATAACTAAAAGAAAAAGAAGATTCAATTTTGTATAACTAAAAGAAAAAGAAGATTCAATTTTGTATAACTAAAAGAAGATTCACTTTTGTATAACTAAAAGAAAAAGAAGATTCAATTTTGTATAACTAAAAGAAAAAGAAGATTCAATTTTGTATAACTAAAAGAAAAAGAAGATTCAATTTTGTATAACTAAAAGAAAAAGAAGATTCAATTTTGTATAACTAAAAGAAGATTCACTTTTGTATAACTAAAAGAAAAAGAAGATTCAATTTTGTATAACTAAAAGAAAAAGAAGATTCAATTTTGTATAACTAAAAGAAGATTCAATTTTGTATAACTAAAAGAAAAAGAAGATTCAATTTTGTATAACTAAAAGAAAAAGAAGATTCAATTTTGTATAACTAAAAGAAAAAGAAGATTCAATTTTGTATAACTAAAAGAAGATTCAATTTTGTATAACTAAAAGAAAAAGAAGATTCAATTTTGTATAACTAAAAGAAGATTCAATTTTGTATAACTAAAAGAAAAAGAAGATTCAATTTTGTATAACTAAAAGAAGATTCAATTTTGTATAACTAAAAGAAAAAGAAGATTCAATTTTGTATAACTAAAAGAAGATTCAATTTTGTATAACTAAAAGAAAAAGAAGATTCAATTTTGTATAACTAAAAGAAGATTCAATTTTGTATAACTAAAAGAAAAAGAAGATTCAATTTTGTATAACTAAAAGAAGATTCAATTTTGTATAACTAAAAGAAAAAGAAGATTCAATTTTGTATAACTAAAAGAAGATTCAATTTTGTATAACTAAAAGAAAAAGAAGATTCAATTTTGTATAACTAAAAGAAAAAGAAGATTCAATTTTGTATAACTAAAAGAAGATTCAATTTTGTATAACTAAAAGAAAAAGAAGATTCAATTTTGTATAACTAAAAGAAGATTCAATTTTGTATAACTAAAAGAAAAAGAAGATTCAATTTTGTATAACTAAAAGAAAAAGAAGATTCAATTTTGTATAACTAAAAGAAGATTCAATTTTGTATAACTAAAAGAAAAAGAAGATTCAATTTTGTATAACTAAAAGAAAAAGAAGATTCAATTTTGTATAACTAAAAGAAAAAGAAGATTCAATTTTGTATAACTAAAAGAAGATTCAATTTTGTATAACTAAAAGAAAAAGAAGATTCAATTTTGTATAACTAAAAGAAGATTCAATTTTGTATAACTAAAAGAAAAAGAAGATTCAATTTTGTATAACTAAAAGAAAAAGAAGATTCAATTTTGTATAACTAAAAGAAGATTCACTTTTGTATAACTAAAAGAAAAAGAAGATTCAATTTTGTATAACTAAAAGAAGATTCAATTTTGTATAACTAAAAGAAAAAGAAGATTCACTTTTGTATAACTAAAAGAAAAAGAAGATTCACTTTTGTATAACTAAAAGAAAAAGAAGATTCACTTTTGTATAACTAAAAGAAAAAGAAGATTCAATTTTAGAAAAAATTCTCAGCAAAAGTTCAACTCATATTTTAGTGATGACTTTTAGGATAATCACAGTAGATGACCTAAATCCATAACTGTTGGTCAGAGAGAAGTTTAGCATTTTCTTAGGTGGTGAACCATCACCAGATGGGTTACTGATGGTGCAATAATCAGTTTTAAGTGACATTCTTCTAGAGGCTGAAGGTTCAGTTTCCAGTACAGGCGATACTAAGAACATAATTAAAAATTATGCAAGACTTCTATCATAAAGTCATAGTTGACTAAACAAAAACAATCTATGTGCATGGATTAAATTGAAACGCTCAGTTTGAAATACTGTACAGATTCTCAGAGTTTGACAAGAGATACCTGAAGAAAGTTGGTGGTTATAGCATCCAAGATGAGTACACTAGTTTGAATAATCAAAATTTGTGGTTTTGTCTAATATCATTCCATCTATTTTTTGATATCATTACATTTCATTTTTTTATATCATTCCATCTATTTTCTAATATCATTCCATTTATTTTCTAATATCATTCCATTTATTTTCTAATATCATTCCATTTATTTTCTCATACCATTCCATCTATTTTCTCATACCATTCCATCTATTATACAATTCCATCTATTTTCTAATAATCATTCCATCTATTTCCTAATATCATTCCATTTATTTTCTTATACCATTCCAGCTATTTTCTAATAATCATTCCATCTATTTTCTCATACCATTCCATCTATTATACAATTCCAGCTATTTTCTAATA
The DNA here is from genome assembly GCF_053919585.1 of Euprymna scolopes. Lineage (NCBI taxonomy): Eukaryota > Metazoa > Mollusca > Cephalopoda > Sepiida > Sepiolidae > Euprymna > Euprymna scolopes. The sequence continues at coordinate 41,899,815 of NC_136526.1, read as the reverse complement.
ATCAATTCCATCTACTTTCTAATATCATTCCATCTATTTTCTATATCATTCAATCAATTTCCTGATATTATTCCATCTGTTTTTTTATATCATTCCATCTATTTTCAATTAGAAGCAGGTAGACTCAACAATACAGTCCACATTGTTTTTTGTTGTTGTAAGAAAAGAAGATTTAATTTTAAAGTTGAGTTGAACTTTTGCCTAAAATATTTTTAGGCAAAAGTTAAACTCATATTTTTATTCTCATATGGGGGTCGTTCCAAATATAAAATCACCTATTATTTAACTCAAAAACTAAAATACTGAAGAGCTATGAAGACGAGAGAGATACCATTCAAACGAATGCCCTCTCGTGCTTCAGGATGTATTTTACTACATAGTCACCACCATTCTTAATGCACTTTGTCAGTGATGAACGACAGAGCATTTTGTCATATAAGGATCGTTCCACAAGTAAAGCCTCTAACTTTTTGTAACTCAAAAAAGTTAAAGAGCTATGAAGACAGAAGTGATACCATAAAAACTAGCTCAAGAATTTATTTTTCTACATAGTCATCACCATTTTCAATGCCTTTTTGCTAGAAATTCAGTGATGCATCTCTGCTTCTGACGTACATCCATAACGGGTTGCTTTCTTAAGAGTCTTACACTGTCAATATCTGCAATAGAGACATGAAATTTTCAGGTCATGAATGCATAAGTTCAGTCATCCTAACAATGCAATTTGCAATCCCCTATGATCCATTCGGGCAGAATTAAAAAAAATAGGAGGCATTACTTTTGGAACGTCACGCGTAGAACAAATGTATCAAGTTTCTGGATAAGAATCACCATATTTGTACACTATTAAGACTTCACAATGCATCGATGATTGTTCATATTACATTTAAATTTCTGCATGTTGGTAGGGTGGGAGAAACAAATAACAGGGAGGGAATTCTAAAGACATCTAGAGGCTTCTATTGAGAAGGACTGATTTTAATGCTACAAGGTGACTTCTTTAAGTTTGCAGACTTTATTCGTATCGGCACTTTTATTGATAGTACACACATAGAACACTACTCCCTTTCGAAGTAATCTCCTCCGGCTGCAATGCACTTGTACCACTCCAACAACTTCTGGAAGGCTCCATGGAAGTTCTCTTGTGTGAGCGTGCTAAGTATATCTTGTCAAACCCAGGAATTTGGATGGAATTTTCATGAGGGTAGGATGCTCTTGTTCCATCAGCCATGGCCGGATAGAGGTCTTAAGTAATTCGCAATTGTATTTTTCCGTCGCCCACACTGACGACTGAACTTTCAACCTTCAGGAGAATATTAGTTTTACAATTGATTTTTCAAAGTACTCTAACAACTGCGCCGTGGGACGGAATGAGAGCATGTTACCCCGATGAAGTGATACGAATAACTGATCTAAAAAAATTCAGAAACGTTTGTCAAAGGCCTTGGAGATATCTAGCGCTACTCTCTTATCTTCAGCTAACAGATCATTCAGAACGCGGTACATACATCTAGAGATGACCGCTAGCATAATCACAGTTGTCCAGAGAAAAGTTTAGCATTTTCTGAAGTAGTGAATCATTACTAGATGGATTAATGATTTAAAGACTTTGGCAAATATGGGGGGGATCATTTTGCGAGTCAGTTCTATCAGAAAAGTTTTTAAAAACTGGTATCACAGAGGCAATTTCTTTTTTTAGCTATTAAGAAAATAAGATTCTGCAAGATATTTGTCATAGAATTTTGAAAGGTGGGGTATAAGCTCATCAGAGCATTTCCTTGTAACTATAATAACAATAAGATCTGGTTCACATGCTTTTTTGGAGTGTTAAAATTTTTGAGAGAGAGAGAGAGAGAGAGAGAGAGAGAAGAGATTGATTATATATATATATATATATATATATATATATATATATATATATATATATACACACACACACACATACTCGCAGGCCACCCTGCATTGCCCGGTAACAAGAAATATTTACATATGATATTTTGATTAATGCAGATTTCGTATTTATTTTTATATTATATTGGACCCAATATATAGTAATGATTTAAAAAGTTAAAAAAAAACAAATAATAACTTGTGTGCCACCACCGAGAATTGAAACCAAAACATTTAGCTTATGATTTACTTTTTCCTTTGACGTTAATGCCTCATCTATGAAGACATGTTTGCAGCAAGGCTAAAAATTAAAACATGAACCAATAGCTATTACGTTATGCATGCATATTCGTAATGCTGTCGTTCGACCTTCACCTGGCAGATCCCGTTTCTTTAATTTTCAAACTTTTTTACGGATTTTCCCTGGCTAAAACTGAAATATAAATTTTTGGATGGGTTTGAATACCCTATGTATTAAGTTTCATGTCTGTAGTCCAAAAACTGACCGAGGAGTTTGATAGACAAAATTTAAAAAAAAAATATATATGTGCATACATAAATATATATAAAGAGGTTTGTGTTTGCGATAATCTTTTTACGCAAATATTACGCAAGTATAAATCATGTATAATATCTGCATGAATATAATTACACGTAATATTTAACTAAAGATAATCATCATATAAGAAAACCGAAAAAACTAATAGGGAATTAATTAAATTGTATGTTAAAAAAAATATGCAAATTAGGTAGATCTTCTGCAGATAGATGCAATTCAACGACCCATATATAACAAAGTTGTATTTTCTTTTTAAATAAATAGAAAAAAGGGGTTTTAATATGAATGTCAATACACAAAAAACAAATTTATAGGAGAGTATATTAGAGAGAAAAAGATAAAGAGAGATATGGAGAGAGAGATAAAGGGAGATATTGAGATAGAGAGGGGGATATAGAGAGAAAGATATAGATAAAAAGAGATAGATAAAGGGAGAGAGATAAAGAAAGTTAGATGAAAAGAGAGATAAAGAGATAGATAGATAAAGAGAAAGATAAATAACAATATCTATATCTATATATATTTCAAATCTCGCTAGATTCAGCCACTCTGATGAGTCGTGGACGACGAAACACGTGTCAGTGGATAATTATATTTTAAAAATAATATATATGCTTTTCCCCATTAAAGGGGGTACCAGATTGGTCAATGGGAAAATTATTCCCAACAAGCATTTAGGTAAAAATGCACTTTCGTATAAATACTTGAATTCATTCAAGAAAGTATTGCTAATAAAAACAAATAAAAACATCTACATAAAAACGCGATACATTTAGTAGTCCGGTGAGGTTAGCCACATGGTAGAGGTTTAGGCTTCTTATCACAAGGTGCCGATTTCGAATCTCGCTAGATTCAGCCACTCTGATGAGCCGTGGACGACGAAACACGTGTCAGTGGATAATTATATTTTAAAAATAATATATATATATATATATATATATATATATATATAATATATATATATATAAAAGAGAAGGAAAATTAAAACTGTAGGTTGAACTTTACTATTAAATTTATTGTTCAACTGAATACTCCAAAAAAAACAATTTACAAAGTTCTTATTCCTTATTATTATTTCCCCTGCCCCCCCCTGCTTGAAATCACTTTTTCTTTTTAAGCTGAGGATGAAGGTTCTCATTTTAGATTTCTCTCTTCTTAATAGTAGGCCCCATTTGACTAGGGACAGACTTCTCTTTGGACTACTGCACTGCCCGGAAAAAAACAATTTTCATTATTTCAGCTGTTTTGTACACTTTCCAATCGGATTTTTGAAAACTTTCCAATCGGGTTATATGCATTGTCACGCTGAACTTATTTTGGAATACATTCTATCTAAAGAACTATTTTGCATTTTGGATCAACTCTAGAGGAGTTTCATTCAAGCTGAAATATTATGCGTGGTTTGTTTTTATATTAGATTTTTACATATCCAACATTTTTTCATTTTTTCATTTGGCAATTTATAACTATAATAAATTGCGGTTTCACTTAATGCCTTAACTAGCAAATTCTAGCATTGCTACACATATAATTTGCTCATTTCTTTATGTCCTCTGATGAGAAGAATATTAAGAATAGCATTCTTTGAAACTCCGCAGAACAAGGACTTTGTAAATTGTTTTTTGGAGTATTCAGTCGAACAATAAATTTTGATTGTAAAGTTCAACAGTTTTAATTTTCTTTCTCTTATAATAAGTTCTACTCTCTATTGCATATTGAGCTTTTCAAATCCGGTTGGGATTACATTTTCTATATAGAAAAAACTAGGTGACTCTAAATAGAGCCAAAGTAGGCAAAACAAAAGACAATCTCCACAAGTGGGGCCTAGACACCTCACCTTTATGTCCATGTGGGGAGGTACAAACGATGCACTACCTTAGGGAAAACTGCCGATTGGGTCCTCATTGCTCAAACCAAGATCGTAAGGAGGCAAACAGCACTGCCATGCAATGGGTTAATTTCTATTGTGATAAGATATGATGATGATGTATAAATACTGTTATTCATATTAGTTTGAAGTTTACTATTATGTATATCAAGTGAACACTACATCCCTTTGTTTTCATTAAATATATATATATATATATATAATTTTTTTTTTCTCCTCTTTTTCTTCCCTGATCTTTCTTATTTATATTTAAGTCTCGGCAGTAGAGTGAAAAGCATATCTTATTTTTCTTTTATTAATATTATTGGAATCTTTCCTTTTTTCCCCTTGTACACGTTTTTGTGAATTATTCCATGGATTTCTGCCTTTGGATTATTTTGGACCATCTTCCAATTACGGGATTTCCTTGGATTTTACTTGTGCTAATGGAAATTCAATTAACTTCCTTGAAGTTATATATTTGGATTTTACCGTCACTGGATTTTTTATTATCTTCCACCAGACTATCCATTCACGTGTAATCACCTTTTTCTTCACTTTTTGTTATCAAGTAAGATCTTTGACTTACTTGTTGTTTCATCAAATACTTTTGCATGCAAAATCCGATCCTGCATTTTGTTAATTCCTACCCTCTGATGAGAAGGAAAGTATTTCTTCAAAACTCCATGGATTAAGGACTATCCACTTATCTAGTGTTTCTTTTTCAGATTAAATAAGCTTTTAACTCATTTCAAAGTGTTTTTTAACATGTTTTATTAACTGTTTTCTCGTATATATATATATATATATATATATGAGAGAGAGAGAGATAAATAGCAGGGATAATGATCAGATCATCTAGTGCTGTTTTAGGGATAGAGTAGTTAACAGAGTCCAAAGTAAGGTTTAGGCCAAACTGCTAGGCAAGCAATTTAGTCTTGTTTATTGTCATGGAAGCAACCTAAATAGTGGAAAATTGTTGCCTGGAAATGTGAAGTGGATTAAGCATTAAAATATTGTGCTGAGAGACAACAAAAAAAGAGATATTAAAATTGTTATTAGTTAATGTAAAAATGTTTTAAAAAAAAACTGACACAAAATTTCTCAGGACAAGGTCCGCAATTCCAAGTTGTCCATCGGACTCCGTCAACCTCCATTGAGCAAATTTGAAGCAGACTTCATTGGTGCGCACAACTTGTGCTCCATGAGCTGAAAAAAAAAAAAAACAAAGAAAGAAAAAAAAAAAGGACTTAAAATTATCAAATACAGAATGAAAATATGGATTTTTATTACTTAAAAAAGAAACAATATCTGAAAACCGAATTCGTAAATAAACAAACTTTTAAATAAAAACCGTTTGTATTATTTGGATTATTCTAACCATGGTTCTCACCTTGCATGTTGTTCTCAACATTTCGGCGACGTAACCTCCAACCTTCTTCAGGTGTATCTTGTTGCACACTTTAATTTTTAAGTACAGTGTAACCCGGATATACGAGACCCGAATATAAGTAAAACTGATACAAGAGAGATTTTTTCTGGCCCCAAATTAGAGCCTGTTTTAATGTACAGTGTAACCCTGGATATAAGAGACCCGAATATAAGAGATTTTCTATGGTCCCAAATTAGAGCCTGTGTTAATGTAGTGTAACCCCGGATATAAGAGACCCGAATATAAGAGCGATTTTCTCTGGGCCCCAAATTAGAGCCTATATTAATGTACTATGTGACTCGGATATAAGAGAGCCACATAGGGCAGGGATCTCTTATATCTGGGTCGCACTGTATTAGCTTCTCTTAGTAATATGCAAATGACCTGCGCATTAATTTGAGAACGAAGAAATCGACAACTCAAAATAATGCAAAAGATTGTCAGTCCAAGATCCAGGAAGAAAGAGAGGGAATTGCCGTTGGTTTAACCCTTTATAAACTCAGTCGCGTGGCCAGCTCGTCTAAGAGATGGTCTTTGGTTAGGCAAACCAGAAAGGAAGCAGACTGCTACAACCAATCGGTAATGATCTTATAAATCAACCACTTTCAAATTTTCAAGATGCGAGTACATGTTGCTCATGCTGTTATGGTCCTAAATTGCATGAAGTAGTCATACAAAATTCCAGTTCCCATTAATATCTTGTCTGAATTAAGGCGACCACCAATGCGTATGTTAATAATATGCTTATGACCCATGCAATGATATGGGAATGAACTAATCTTAATGCAAAAGATTGGGTGTACGACATTTCACAATGACAAAACAATACAATACATCGCGGAAGTCACTGGCGAGGGTTTTAGTCTTCCATATTTTCAGTATGAGAAGCATCAAACAGATCCTCAACTCAGGGCCACCGTGAGTGAGGAGTTCTAGCGGAATGTTGTCTGGCTCTGGGGCTTTGCTAGGCTTCATGCGCTTCAAGGCCTATGGAGGGTGGTAGTACCATCTAGTGATAGGTAGGATGCTCAGGGGTCATTCGCAGGAGATCATCTTTGGGTGTCAGCATGATTCTTGAGGAAGTTTTCAAAGTGAGACCTCCACCTGTCTAGGACGCCCTCGCTGTCTGTGATAGTTGTGGCCCCACCCACATCCTTTAGGCCACCCACTGACGACCGTGTGGGTCTGAATATCTCCTTTGTTTCTGCATAGAAGCTGCGCAGGTCATGTTGGTCAGTAAAGTTCTGCATCTCTGCAGCTTTTCTTTGCCACCAGGTGTTCTAGGCTTCACGGGTCCGTCTTTGGCAATCTGCTACAGCTAGCTTATCAGCATGTTTGTTAGCAGCTGTAAGTTGGTTCTCCAAAGTCAAACGTACTTGTCGTTTGGCTTCAATGAGAAGAAAGATGGTAGTGTCATTCTCACTGAACCTGTTCTGCTGTTTCTGGTGGTGTTTCCTAGTGTCTTCTCCACAGCATGGGTCATGGCGTCTCTGAGGATAGTCCAGTAATGCTCTACTAAAACCTAACCCACAGGGTCTGCGAGATGTCATTCACAGGCCTCCCAAAAGTTCTATGCTAGCTGCGGGTTACAGAGCTTGTTACAGTCAAGCATCAGTGTGGTACACTGTTGGGTAACCTTCTGGGTGGTCGAAGGGTTGTTATGGAGAGTTGGGAGATCAGGAGTCTGTGGTCCATCCAACAGTCGTCTGCTCCAGACATGGATTGGGTGATGCGGATGTCTCCTCAGTCTCTGGCTCTGGTCAGGATGTAGTCCAGGGTGTGCCAGTATTTAAACAAATCCAACAAATATGATACATTCAGTGAGGAAACCCTTGTTCCGATTTTTGATGTAAAGTTCAAATAGGAAAGTCATAATGATATGGATAATGTTCACAGTCACACATAAATTAAAAAATAAATTAAATAAAAAAGTAGGAGATAAAAAGACAATTACCTTGTGTTGTTTGTAATTGGGATTTGAATTGTACTTGACCCTCTTTGTAACAACTGAAAATGAAACAAAGACATTTTTAATTAAAACAAAGATAAAATATCTAAAGAAATGGCAAATTTAGTGGAATGGGGACAAAAATCGATGGTCACATTCAATGCTGCCAAGACTAAACTAGTTTCCTTCAATAATTACAAGAAACCTTCTCTGCCACCAATAGCAATGGCCAACGACTCTTTATCTGAGAGTACATCTTTCAAACTGCTTGGTCTAACTTTCGCAGGAAACATGAGTTGAAACAATTACATTGGAAGCATTGCCAGGGCCGCTGCGAAGAAGGTAGGCTCTCTCTACCATGTTAGAAAACTACTAATGCCCGAAAGTATCCTGTATCTCTATAAGGCCACCATTCGCCCATGTATGGAGCATTGCTGTCACATTTGGGCTGATGCATCTGCTACTAGTCTCACTCCAAGACAAGGTTCAAAAGAGAGTCGCCAATCTGATAGGCCCTGAACTGGCATCTAAGCTTCAGCCTCTGACCCATCGACGAAATGCTGCATCCCTCTGCCTGTTCTACAAGTATTTTAATGGTGAATGCTCTGGTGAACTGCAGACACTTGTGCCCCCACAACGTAGACACCCTCGACAAACCGGACAGGCAGCTAAATCCCACCCTCACACAGTAGAGATCTCTAGATGTAAAAGATCTTTCTACTCCAGTAGTTTCTTCCCCAGAACCGCTAGACTCTGGAATTCCATTCCAGGTCACTGCTTCCCCAACTGTACTGACATGCAGAAGTTCAAGTGTAACGTGAACCGACATCTTGCCCAAATCCCAACACAGTACTCCAGTAGCTGTTGCTCCTGATACACCAAAGTGGCAATGTGCCTTGTTTGGAGTGAAAATGTAATAATAAAAAAATAAAAAAAATGCAAACCGACATCTTCATGCTCACTTAATGCAGGGAATAAGACTTATTATTTAAATCTAGTTAGTTCAGTATCATTGTGTTATTTGCATATACTGATGCATAGTGCTTACTTATTTATTATCGTCATTATAATTGCTACTTTCACTCTTACTTTCTTTATTAATTTATTACTTGGTTTAATTTTAACAAATGAAAAAATCAGTATATTAATTTTGGCTGGAATATATATATATAGTCCTGGTCAAAATCATAAGACCACTTAAGAAAGCAAGCGTTTACACATATTATCGAATTTTTAATCAAACAAATGGTTGAAACCATTGCCAAAAGAGAAAATATGATGGAAAAAAATGAAATCTGCTCCATTCAAAACCTTAACCCTGATCTAATATTTATTTTTTTTATTAATTAATAAACATTTTCATCTGGTCAAAATGATAAGACCACTTTAATAAAATCGGCTTGTTTTGAAAAAATGAATACGAAAAGCTTTATGTTACTAAAAGCAACTTGTTAGTGGATAAAAAACAAATTACTAAATTATAAATGGCAAAAGGGAAACCATTATCAGAGTTTGAGAGAGGAACGATCTTTGAGCTTAATAGGGCTGGACTCTCCCATAGATCCATTGCAAACGAAGTGAATCGTAGCAAAACGGTCATCACAAATTTTTTAAGAAATCCAGATCAATATGGACACAAAAAGAGTCCAGGTCGACCAAAAAAATACCCCCATCACTGGATCGCCGTATCAGAAGAAGTTTAAAAAAAAAAACTCCAGTATGAGCTCAAGTCGATTGAAAAGCCAAACAGCAGCAGAATGTAGTCCTAAAACCATCAGAAGGCATCTGAAAATGAAGGGTTTCAATCATTTAAAGCGACTGCAGAAACCACATCTTCTTGAACAGCACAAAACTAACCGACTTAAATATGCCACCAAATACCAGACTTGGGATGAAGAGAAGTGGGAAAATGTAATTTTCTCCGATAAGAAAAAGTTTAATCTAGATGGTCCAGATGGATTTCAACACTATTGGCATGATAAAAATTTGCCCAAAGAGACTTTTTCAACTCGGCATAGTGGAGGAGGGTCTTTAATGATCTGGGGTGCTTCCTCGTCAGCTGGGACCCTAAAGTTGCAAGTAGTGAAAGGCCAGCAAACATCATTGAAGTACATTTCAATGCTTCAAAATGCTTCTATCAGGACTGAAGGTCCACGTCTGTGTGGAAGAAATTGGATTTTCCAGCAAGACAACGCTGCGATACACACTTCTTGACAAGCACGAGAATACTTTTCTTCAAATAATATAGAATTTTTAGATCTTCCAGCATGTTCTCTGGACCTCAATACCATTGAAAACCTTTGGGGATGGATGGTGTTGCAATATTTTGGACTTATAATGGGGTATGATCCCACACAGTCGGACGATTCTATTTATAAACGATGCTGCTAAGAACTGACGAATCAAATTAATTCACGTTCTGCTACCAACCAATCAGAAACCAGAATTGCTTCATAAATATTAAACCTTTTCTGGAGCAATTTCACATGTTCTTTTCCCGGGTTTCAACACGGTAGGAATATTTTGTTCTGTGGAACTGTCTACTACAAACAAGTCACCTCCTAGGACTTGTGTGTAACAGCGAACCATCTGAAACTGTTCTGAAACTCAAAATGGCTTACACTTCTAGAGATGGCAAAAGAAGTGTTCAAGGATGGAACCCAGTCTGATTCGATAAGTATATGGGATAAAATTCCTTCGCAACTGATAAAAACTTAGTTGCAAGTATGCTGAAGAGAATTTTTGGAAGTAATTCGTAATAATGGAGGCTATACTAAATACTGAGACCCTTTTTTTGTAATTTATAATTGCCTTTTGTTAGATAAATTATCAGTGGTCTTATCATTTTGACCAGGTGAAAATGTTTGTTTTTTAAAAAATAATTATTAGATCAGGGTTAAGGTTTCGAATGAAGCAGATTTCATTTTTTTTAATCATATTTTCCCTTTTGGCAATGGTTTCAACCATTTGTTTGATTAAAAATTCGATAATATGCATAAATGCTTACTTTCTTAAGTGGTCTTATGATTTTGACTAGGACTGTATAAACGGCTATATATTTGTCTATCTGTCGATCTCCATATTTCCAAACTCTATATCCTCCCAAACTGAAAGTGGCAGAGCGGTGCTAGGGGCCTCAAATGATTGGATTTTTTAAGGGCTGTTCTTTTATGAGTCTTTAACTGGTTAAAATTGTTTTTTAATGGATCAAAAAATTAAAGAAATTGTTGAACCTTGTGTACATTCATCTTAGTTTAATTTTAATCAGTTTATATGCGTGTCACATTGGTACAGTAATAACATCACCAGCTTTGAATGCTACGGTTTCAGTTTCGATTCTAGCTGATGGCACCTAAATACGTTTTTTTTTTTTTACTTTTGAAATCACAACCCTATAATAATATATATGAAATCTGGGCAAATTAAAATATCATATCTAAGCATATTTTACACCCGGGCAAAGCCCCCCACCCCACCCGCTAGTATATATATATATATATATATATATTTCTGTAGAAATATATTTTCTTATAATATATATCAATCCTTATTTAAGAAGCTCAATCTAATTGTGTGTGCGTGTGTGTGTGTGCCTTGAAAAATCCAAAGAATGTTGTAAAAAAAAAAAAAAAAAAAAAAAAAAAAAATGGAAAATATTGTAAAAACAGAACCGGAAGTGGGATTAGTTGAGCTGTCAATCAGAGAAGAGAACATTATTTAAACCTAATTAGTTTGGTATTCTAATCACTGTGTTATTTATATATACTGATGCATTATGTTTTCCTTATTGTTATTGTTATTATTATCATCATTTTCACTCTTATTTTCTTAGTTTATTTATTATTTGTTTTAATTTTAGAGAATGAGAAAATCAGTATTTTATTTCATTTCGCTCATAACAGTGAACAATGGCGCCTGTTAAATCTATTCATGTGTCGTCATGGAAATAGCGCTAAACAGGAGATATTGTTCTGTTCAAAATGCAATATTAAATTTATTTCTATTAAAATTTTGTCTCCGTGTTGCTATTAAATATGGTGATTTCGTATTTTTATATATATACTAATGCACGATGTTTTCTTCTAGGCATTGTCTCTAATTCACTTCATAGTATTTTATATAATCTTATAAAATCCATAGTATTTTATATAATCTTATAAAATCCATAGTATTTTATATAATCTTATAAAATCAATAGTATTTTATATAATTTTATAAAATCAATAGTAAATTTACTACAATGTACAAAATAAACTACAATGTATGTTGAACTAAGTCACTGTGGGGAGGCATCTCAATGACAATGTGCTTTGTTTAGAGTGAATATGAGTAATATATATATGTGTATCACATTAGGAGGAGAGGCTGTACGGCTTTTGCCAGGCATAAAATACATTTAAATATGATATTTTAATTTGTCCAGATTTCGTATATATTATTATAGAGTCATGATTTCAAAAGTAAAAAAAAAAAATATTTAGATGCCATCAGCTAGAATCAAAACCGAAACTGTAGCATTCAAAGCTGGTAATGTTACCACTGTCCCAATATGACACGCATATAAATCGATTAAAAATTAAAAATAAACTAAGATGAATGTACAACATGTTCAACGATTTTTTTCCCATTTTAACCCGTTTTTGACCCCTTAAAAACAATTTTAAACGGCTAAAGACCCATAAAAGAATGGACCGTAACAGATCCAATCATTTGAGGCCCCTAGCACAGCTCTACGACTTTTAGTTTTTGAGGAGATAGAGTTTGAAAATATGGAAACAGACAGACAGACCAACATTTGGCCTTTTATATATTAGATTATGTCCTTGGTTATCATCACCATCTTCATTGTGAACCCAAGTTATTAAAGCACGCATTGACACTCATTGTTTTAATTTATAAACACCTCCGGGCAACGCCGGGCCCCCAGGCTTGTTGTATCCATTTCTTATTGTCCTCCTACAAACTTACTCTGGAAATATTTCTCTCACTTTATCTTTCCCTTATCATCTTTCCCACCGTTAGAATATGTTGTCCAGGTCTCTGCTCAATATCTAATATAAGTACTTGCATAGGTTAATGAAGATAAAAAAAATGAAAATAATGTAAAAAAAAAAAAAAAAAAAAATTATATTGTACATATCCGTTATAGAATTAAATTCTCAAAAGAAAAAAAAAAAATTTTTTTTGAAATGGCCCTCGTATGTATATTTAAAAAATACACAGTGTCCAAAAAATCACTAAAGGGTTGAAAATCTTTATCATTTGATTATTTTTTTCTTTATTTCAGATATTTTAATCGAAAGAATAATCATTAATGGTAAAATGATAAAAATTTTCAACCCTTCAGATAATTTTTGGAAATTAATTACGCAAGTTTTACCAAAATCAGGCAATGCTTTGGCAACAACATTATTTCTCACTATGGCAATGTCAAATGGCCACTACGTTCCCCAGACTTGACTAGTTCCACTTTTTTTTTGTGGGGATATTTTAAAGTGTCTATGTTAACAAACCCCAAACCCTGCAAGAATTGAAGGAAGACATCAGGAACGAAATAAGGGAATTAAATTGCAATCTAGATATTCTGCAATCTGTCATAAATAAATGTTTTGGAAAGAGCACAGATATGCGAAGCTGAAAATGGGCAACATTTAAAAGACATTATTTTTTATAAATAAAGATTGCATTTTTTTAAAATTTCATAATGTCTTAGATTGTGTTAAAATTAAACAAAGATATCATTAAAAATAAAGAATCAATTTAAGTTCAAAATCCTTCAGTGACTTTTTGGACAGCCTGTATAAAAAGACTTGATTTCTCTGATGAAGATATATATATATATATATCACTGAAAAATTTAAGATTAAAATTTAAAAAAATATTTTCCCCAAATATAAATAAATTCAAATTTTAACAATGTTTCAAAAGTACACATTCTTAACTTACAAAAACATCTTGCAGATTTCCCAACAATCAGAAAAAAAAAAGAACAGCCTCTGATTTGTTTGTATTTTTGAGATGAGGTGTTTTCATTTATTGAGATTGTCGGACTGACTTCCTCATCTTGGTTGTTATAGTCACAACGTTTCGGCCATTTTGCTCTCCGGCCATCATCAGGTGTTTTGTATCGAACTGGGGAACCGTTTGTTAGGAGTCTCGAACCCAACCCTTTATTATTATTACGGGGGTACCGTGTTCGGACTCCAGGTAGGCTCTGGGACATAGTTGCTAATTCTCTGTTTTGAATGTTACCTTTTCACTGCCTTCGCTCAGGATTTATTTGAAGAAATCTATAGTTAAAACATTTAATATCAGGGAAATGCTACCTACCTTATTCGTATCGTCAATTCTTCGTTAAATCCATTAATTTGTTCTTTGCATTCAAACAATTGTTGTTCAACAATTTTGCTTTCTTGGTGCAAACTGCAAGGGAAATCACAAAAGAAATACAAGCCAATAAGAATGAGAAGCTATAAAATAAAATAGTATGGTTTGGTTGTTGGGTTTTTAATTTTATGTTTCAAGTTGTTTATATTTACAAATATTTATTCGTGGTGTTTGGTTTGGTTGTTTTGTTTTAATACCGAATCCAGTAATTTTGGAAACAGTTTTTTTTTTTTGTTTTTTTTACACAAGGGATCACCACATTATCAAGGCCAAGAGGCCACTCAAGGATAAGGGTTAAAGAGTGTACAGTAGAAATTGGACATTATAGTAATCATTAGTAATGAAAATTTGGTAAAGTTGATAACTTATATGGAACGGCTCATCAAGAACTTATTTACGTTAGACTTGAAGACAACCATATTGTAGTCAGCCGGAAAGCAGGAAAACGGAAGACAATTCCACAGGCGTGCAGTTCTAAGAAAAAAGCTTTGTTCATGGAATCTACGTTTAGGTTTAGGCACAGATAAAGAGTGGGGGAATTATTGATAGTGTTTACAGCTAGACGAGTGTTTCTTGTGAAAGTTTGGCGAGGGGGGACCATAGATTGAAGCTCAGTCGAACACTTTCCATGAAAATAACGATACATCAGAGACAAACTCGCAACATCTCTTCTGTGAGATAAAGGTTGCAAGGAAGAGAAAAGGACATCTCCTACGAGGCTACGAAGTCTATTTTGAACTCTATCAAGGCAGGCCAAGTCCTTTCTAGCAGCTCCTGCCCAGATGTGGCAACAGTATTCCATCCTTGGACGTACCTGGCTCTTATATAGATAGAGAATAGCATCAGCAGTGAGATATCTACCGGATCGATAGAAAGATCCCACCATTTTTCCAGCGGCTTTGGCAACAGATTTGATGTACGTGTTCCATTTAAGATCAGGAGTAATGGTCAAGCCAAGAAGTTTGTCAAAACTTGAGGCCTCCTGAAGACGAGAGCCATTCATTTCAATTGATGTCAGATGTGGATCAGAATGTTGATGATGTAAAGAGAGAAGCTTGGTTTTAGATGCATTAAAAGTAACCAGCCATTCTTTACCCCATTGTACTATGTACTCAAGATCAGAGGAGAGAGAATTGGAGAGAACTTGGTCGTTTACTGTCTTAGATGTGCTACCATAAATGGTAGTGTCGTCAGCATAGATGTCTACAAATGATGTAAGGATGTGATTTGGAAGATCATTAATGTAGATCAGGAAAAGAGTTGGGCCCAGGATGGACCCCTGAGGGACACCGGCATTAATACTGTGAGCTTCTGATTTTTGCCCCTCAACTACTACTCTTATGAACCTATCAGAAAGAAATGATTTAATAATTGAGAAGACATTTCCAGCAATACCATAGATAGAGATCTTATGAAGTAAACCTTTATGCCATACCCTATCAAAGGCCTTAAATATGTCAAGAGCAATTGCCCTAGAAAGGTTGCCTCCGTCGAGAGATTTGCTAATCCTATGAGATATAACTGTAAGCACATCTGCTGTAGATCTAGCAGAACGGAAACCATATTGAGTGTCACTAAGAAGGTTATTTTTGTTGAGATGGTTGATTACTTCTGTATTTAACACAGATTCCAGCAACTTACTCATGACGCACAGGAGACTTATTGGCCTGTACTGAGAGGGGGATGAGCGATCACCTGAATTCTTAAATACAGGGCATACTGATGAGATTTTCCAGGGAGATGGGAAACTATTCTCCTTAAGACAACGTTTAAACAGTTTTGTAAGTATGGGCGCTAGTTCAGGTTGAAGTTTTTTGAGTACTATAATTGGAATACCGTCAGGGCCAGTTGCTTTACTGGAATCAAGGTTTTTGATTAGCTTGGCAACATCACGTACAAATATACGTATATCACATAGCGTGTTTTCTGATACAGGAGGAAATATTGGGGGTTGGCAGCCTTGATCGCAAAGGGTAGAATTAGCTGCGAAGTTCTTGACAAAGAGTTTGGCTTTGTCTGATGCTGACGAGATTACCTCAGGTCCATTGATAATAGTTGGGATGGAGCACACGCTTCTGTTCATGATTCTGTTTGCTATTTGCCAAAACTGGTGGGAACCAAGCCGCTGCTCAGCTACTTTGGACTTAACAGATTGAGCATACAACTCTCTTGCATTCTTTATTACTTTCTTACAATGCTTCAAGTTCCTTATACTTTCAAATATTTTTTGGTTTGGTTGTTTGATACTTGCACAGTTTAATCAAGACATTAAAAAAATGAAAATATTGAAAAAAGGTTATATTGTAT
The DNA here is from genome assembly GCF_053919585.1 of Euprymna scolopes. Taxonomy (NCBI): domain Eukaryota; kingdom Metazoa; phylum Mollusca; class Cephalopoda; order Sepiida; family Sepiolidae; genus Euprymna; species Euprymna scolopes. The sequence continues at coordinate 41,883,425 of NC_136526.1, read as the reverse complement.
GTATTAGTTATGGAACGAAGTTCTCCAAAAAAAAAAAAAAATTGCACTTAATTTCATCAAGCAGTTTTTTTTTTACAATGAAAAAAACAATTTGTTATGATACCGAGCAAAAGGTTTGATTTTTAGGAAGAAAAGCTAGTATTAAAAGTTGGGGAGGGAGTATCGGCGCTTTAAATTGAGTTATCTCCCCGTGACGTATTAAAATAATTCCATAATGGCTGACTTCAATGCACTCTCATAAAAACATGTTTTTCTGCTGTAAAATAAAACCAACTTGATCAAATTAAGTGAATTTTTTTTTCAGACCTTCAGTCCAAAACAGATACGTACAATATAACCGATTTTTTCGATATTTTCATTTTTTAATGTCTTGATTAAACTGTACATCTTCTTGATATGATTTCTTTAGAGTTGGAATCAAGTAGTCTGGAAATATGTTCAAACCATCTTAACTATTTTTTTTTTTCAAATAATGTTGTTGATGGATCTGTTAATATTAAACATCTTTCTGGTATCCACATTTCTTTGTCTATTTCGTAAAATTACTCCAATAATAGTTCTTAAACATTTCATTCTAAAGACATTAAGTTTCATGGTGTTTGATTTGGTGTTTTGTTTTATGGCGTATCAACCCTTTTTTGATTGACTTAATGCAAAATTCAATAATTTGAGAAACAGTTTTTATGTTTTAAGTTCTTTATATTTTAAAATATTTTTTGATTTGGTTCTTTTTTTTTTTTTTTTTTTTTTTTACAGCATATCAAGTCTTTTTGATTTAATGTCGAATCCAGTGATTTTGGTAAAAGGTTTAATGCTTCAAGTTCTTTATATCTTCAAATGGTGTTTGGTTTGAATGTTTTGTAGAGGAAAATGTTATTTTTGTTTTTGACTTTGCAGAACATGATTGAGTTTTGCAAAGGAAAAAAAAAATAATAACATCAATGTTTGGCACATTTTAGGTTAAGAAACTGGTATCTTCAGAATTGTTGTTGCCTGGGTCGGAATCTATCCATCTAAGACTTATTGTTGACTAGTTTTTGACATTTAAGTTGTAATTTTTTCTTAACTCCTTACATCAAGTGGCTTCATGCCTCTTCTAGAGCTATTTTTATAAAAAAGAGCTATTTCCATAAAAAAAGAGCTATTTCAATAAAAAAAGGGCTATTTCCATAAAAAAGAGATATTTCCATTTAAAAAAAGAGCTATTCCCATTAAAAAAGAGTTAATTCGGAACTTACATCACAGAGTTATTTCCATAAAAAAGAGCTATTTTCATAAAAAAAAGGGCTATTTCCATAAAAAAAGAGTTATTTCCATTTAAAAAGAGTTATTTCCATTAAAAAAGAGTTAATTCGGAACTTACATCACAGAGTTATTTCCATAAAAAAAGAGCTATTTTCATAAAGAAGTGCTATTTCCATAAAAAAGAGCTATTTCAATAAAAAAAAAAGGGCTATTTCCATAAAAAAGAGCTATTTCCATTTAAAAAAAGAGCTATTTCCATTAAAAAAGAGTTATTTCGGAACTCACATCAGAGTTATTTCCATAAAAAAAGAGCTATTTTCATAAAAAAGTGCTACTGCCATAAAAAAAATCAACAATGATTGGTTGGAAATGATGTTTTACATTTGTTATTTTCTAAAACTAATGAAAACTACATCAAGTTGTAGGGGAGGGAACCACTCCTTTCCTAGGGTTACTTCACTAACCCTTGATTCTAACCTTATAATGCTGAATGTTTTTGCAAAGCGGCATCAAGTTGTAAGGTTTTAATCTTTGCTGTGGCTTGAACTGAGAATTGAACATTGGTCACCCAGGTTTTTAATAAACACTTTAACCACTATGCCAACTGCAATAAAACTGATTTTGCAAAGTATGAAGCAAACAAGCCGAGCATGCAGGGTCTCTCAACGAGCAAGAAATATACTTTCACCATGACTAATGTTTATGCAAAAATTTAAAAAAGTCTAAGGTGTGGTTATTGAGAAAAGTGCAAACAAATAAACGGATGAATAATTTAGAGGCAATTTTACTCCTATAATGCCCCTTGGGGAGCAACCAGAGTTATTCCGGAAAATCTATTCTGGCAAAAATTTACTTTCACCATGACTAATGTTTGTGCAAAATTTTTTTAAAATTTAAGAAGTGGTTATTGAGAAAAGTGTAAACAAACGAACTGGAGGAAAAATCACTTGGTCTAATCCCTCCTTTGTCGGGGGACTAATAATTTACTGCTTGACTGTTGCTTGGTTTTCAATATGCAATTGACTTGTTCGAAAATTTGTGACAGTTCTCTTCTGTCATTTTTTAATAAAATAGCTTCTCTAATAAAATCAATAACTAGCAGAACCTGTGGAAAGGTAATTTATAGAAAGCAAAGGTGTAACAGATCGACACAAACCGATGCAAATAAAAATATATATCGGCGGAATAAGTTATACAGATTCACCTTTTTATTAATATACTTTTTTTTACGTACTGTCTTGCCGACTTCTTTCATCAGTGAAGAAACGCTGCACGTCGAAATTACAATGAGTTTCTTTCTCACATCATTACATCATGTATTATGGCCGAGTGGTGATTTGGCCGTGGGCGTAGAGATACAGGGAGACGCCTTCCCAGGATTCCTTTTCTAACTCTCTCTTTCTGCACCCATCATCATGATGTGAGGACACATATTCTGTCTCTCTGTAAATGAGGGGGGCACCCCCTCACTCAACACTAGTTAGGGTAGGTTGGTTAGCTTTGAAAAGCCTATTGTCCAGTTTTAATTATAAAAGTTTTTGTAATATATATTGTATCTATAATGTGATATATATTGTATCTATAATGTGATATATATGTTATCTATAATGTAATATATATTGTATCTATAATGTAAAATAAAATAGTTATGCTTTATATATATATTACAATTGTGTCGCGTGTCGTTTTTATTGTTCTTTGTTCTTTGTTCTTCATTGAAACAACAAAGTGGTCTGGAGGATGAAGAAAGAAAATTCCAACCAGAATGCAACAAGGGTGAAGAGGTCAAGACGTTTCCTGGGAAAAGAAAGGAGCCACACCAAGATCCAACATCTCGGGTATGATTTTCTTCTTGATACACAGACCCTAATGACTGGCCATCTTTACGTCTTCCCAAGACCACTTTTAAGACATTTACTATAACATGTGAAGCCGGTCACACTTCAGTGACTGGCTGATCATGTTATATAGGTATTTGAAAACGAAGCTACAACAAAGGGAGGTCACTTTCATATTTTTGTTCAAGGTTGCTAGATTGGCCTTTTTAATGCCAAATTTTGCCAATTTGGCCTTTTTAGAGCCGAATTTGGCCAAATTGGCCATTTTTAAAGCAGTTTGGCCCTCAAAAAATTGTATTTGGCCTTTTTTAAAACATAGCATATAAACTAACTAAGGAAGAGACAAGCAGAATGTTATATAGATGACATTGGTAGTAAATCGGATCCCATAATTGAAGTTGAATAGTCGTCATGATTTCATACCTTTCAGCATCTGCACATTCATCTTCAAGATCCTTATGAATCATGTAAAGTTCTTTTTCCAAACGACGAAGTTTTTGGACTTGCTTCCTAAAAAAGAAAGAGAGAGAAAAGAAAAAAAGAAACTTTCTGTAGTTTCACCAGTCGCACATGCACAATGCTTCACAATATTATTTGACCAGGAGAAATGACTACTAATCATTTCAACCCACAAAAAATTTTATCGATCTAAAATTTCTGTAAGACAGAAAAAAAAAAAATGAGGCAAGTCTTAATATGACAATATTATTACACATACGAATGTCTATAAGATTCCCAAACAAGCAGCAAAATCCCACCTCTATATTGTTCAACCTTCTAGATACCGGAAAGCCTTCTACTCTAATAGTTTCTTCCCTGAAGCTGCTAAACTTTGAAATTCCCTGCCTGTTTCCTGCTTCCTTGACTGCAAAAGTCTGTAGGATTCCCAATGTTGCTTTTTATAATTTCGAATAATAATAATAAAATAAATTATAAGGCAAGAATAATAGAATAAATAATTAGGCAAGAATAATAAAATTATAGGGCACAAATAATAAAGTATATAGGAAAGAATATAAAATAAATTGTAGGGTAAAAATAATAAAATAAATCATAGGAAAGAATCTATCTATATATCTATAAAAGTGAACGTGTCTGTCTGTCTGTCTGTGTACATTTCCCTATGCAATAACTCTGTCAATTTTTAGTCTATAGACTCGAAATTTGAAATACCGGGTACTGAGATTTGGGAAAATCGATGTGACGGGTGTCAGCCAGAAATTTGGCTGTTAAGGGGTCAAATTTCAACGATTTGACCTTTAAGAACTCTACCAAACTCCTCCGACAATTTTGGGTCTAGACACTTGAAATTTTAGATATAAGTTCCTTGAACCTGGATCTAACTTAATAAAGTGATTTGAGCCCGAAACTATAAATTTTAAGGGGTCATAATAGGGGTCAAAGTTTTAAAAAATTAACCATTTTTTTTGTTTTTTTGCTTTTTTTGCACAGCATACACCTCCAAACACCCGAGCAACGCCGGGCACCCCTGCTAGTATATATATAAAAGTGAAAGTGTGTGTGTGTGTACATTTCCCTACACAATAACTCTGTCAATTTTAAGCCTACAGATTCGAAATTTGATATACAGGGTACTGAGATTTGGGAAAATCGATGTGATTAGTTTTCGAACAGAGATTTGGCGATTAAGGGGTCAAAGTTCAACGATTTGACCTTCGAGAACTCTACCAAACTCCTCCGACAATTCTGGGTTTAAACACATGAAATTTTTGATATAGGTTCCTTGGACATGGATCTAACTTAATAACTTTATTTGAGCCCTAAACAATAAATTTTAAGGGGTCATAATAGGGGTCAAAGTTAAAAAAATTGACCTTTTTTTGTTGGGTTTATTTTTGCTCAGCATACACCTCAAAACACCCGGGCAACGCCAGGCACCCATTGCTAGTATAAAATAAGTTGTAGGTAAAAATAAAAATAAATTATAAGGTAAAAATAATAAAATAAATTATAGAGAAAAATAATAAAATAAATTATAGGGTAAGAAGAATAAAAATAAATTATAGAGGAGAATATAAAATAAATTTTATGATAAAAATGATAAAATGAACTGTAAGGTAAGAATAATCAAATAAATTATAGGAAAGAATATAAAATAAATTATAGGGTAAGAATAATAAAATTTGTACCTGACATTTTCCTGAAGGAGCAAGATTGGTGATCTTTGGTCTTCAACTGTTGAAAGTTGCAGCTGGAACCTCATCCGCAGTAATTTTTCACTCGCTTGCTGGAAATAAGAAGACCAAAGTAAAAAAAAAATTACTCTTTTTTTTTAAATTCAAATTCATAATTCAGACCATGCACAGGAATTTACTGACGGCCTCTGCTCGTCAAAACAAAAACTAACTTCAAGTTAATTCAAGCCATTTGTTATGTAATTGCTTGTGACCTTTGACATTTGACCTCTCTTTATTAACGATTCAAAAAACTTACCAGGAAAAGTGAGAAGAAACATTCCTCCTTTAATCAACGACTGAACAGCTTTGGTTGTGTTTTTTTTTAAATACTATGATTGAAATGTTGTCAGGACAAGTTGCTTTGCTGGCATCAAGATTCTTGATGAGTTTGGCAATATGGGTGTCACTCAGAGTGTTTTCAGCTATAAAGTGAAATTTAGACGAAATTTGATGCAAAGTTCTTTGCAGAAAGTTTTACTTTATCAGATGCTGAGAAAATCACCTCTGATCCATTGATGATGGCTGCAATAGCGACCATGTCTCTGTTCAAAACTTTGTTATTTGCCAAAACTTGTAGGAACCAATAACCAATACTGATATTGGAAAAGGAGACCTGATAGTAAGAATCTATGTTAGAAGTTGGGATTCTTGGTTTATGCCTATGTATTGATTCATGACCTGTTATGTTGTCATGTTGGGATTGGAGGATTTATGGAATGGATCAGCCAAACATGAAAATGGGTAAGATTATTTTTGTAAAATATTGAAGAATAACTGCAGCAATTCTCACTAATATGGCATCGAGAAACCTTACCAGAAACTACTGCATGGTCCAGATTTCATTCACCAAATTATTGTTCATTTGAAATAAGATAAATAAGGGGTTATTGATGCTTTTTCTTCCCTTTTTAACCTTTCTAATAGCATTCTACTCGTTTGAAAAGCTGATATGTCTGCCTCTCCAATTGGCGTTTAGAAATTAGTAGTAGTGTACACACATATATGTTTGTGTGTGTGTGTGTGTGTGTGTGTATAGCTAAAATGGAAAATGGGAAAACCTGAAGCCCAATTGTTGCATGGGCTTTTTCAAGAGTGAAAGCTAAAAAATAGTAAAGGATTTTCATTTTCCACAATTTTAAATTAAATCAATGAAAAAATAAAAAAATGATCTATTGGGCATGAAAGTGGTACATATTCATCCTCATTAATAATTTAACATTAATTTGTGTGAAACTTTTAATTGTGTCTGACTGTAATCTGACGTAAGATGCTGATCCGCCAAAGGAGCAGATCATCTTTGGGGAAAATATTTGGAAAAATAAAATCAATAAATTAAGTAGTGTATCAGGACAAAAATCTAAGGGAATATCATATATACATTATAGGGGGGGGCGGCATTGCCCGGGTGTTTGTAGATGTAAAAAAAAAAAATGTTTTGGTAGGGAGGTAGGCTCGAACCCGAAGCCTTGAGGCTAAGGCGGAAAAAAAACGTGTGACATGCCACCGTGACGCTAAGCAGGCAGAGAAGTGAGAATGGGTGAAATTAAACGTTTAAAAAAGCAGATGGTTAAACGGACGTCAATGTCTGGTTTTCTACGTCAAACATCACGCCATAGAGAAATGAAATCACAGCACAAATGTTGTAACATAAAAGTCGCTCAAATAAAAGATAAAGATCACCTCATTTCGTAAATCGGAGATATTACAATCTAGGGAGTATATAAAAAGTTGTCAGAATCAGTGACCCTCTCCCCTTACCCCCAAGCCTCCCCCCCCTCCAAAAGCCTTTGCCGGACATACAAAAAAAATGCACACAAACACACACACATTTTCGCTTTATATAATAGATGTTAAAATAAATCATTATTATATATTATAAAAACCAAGAAAAAAGTAAGTAAAAATTCCAACTTACCTTTCTGTTTGATTCAACATGAAGGAGAAGGTTATTAACAATGTCTAAAATCATGGCGTACTGCAACTGCAACAATAAAGAGAACAAAGGATTAGACCTGATCGTTAGAAAAGCAAGGATTTTTTTTTTTTAAGATATTTTTTTCTTAATCAATTTTATCATAAATTGTGTTTTATCATATAAAGTAATTTTGAGGAGTTATTTGAAAACAGGGGAGATAATTCAGTCTGTCATTTCAACAAATGTTAAGATTTCTCTTAAAATGGATGACTCATGCCAAATATCATAAAATTGATTTTTACTTTCAATTAAAATTCTACTTGATCATTTTTTTCATAATTTTTTGTGAAGAGACTTATTTTTGCCAGATATGTAAGAGTTTATTTTTGGAATGCAATTTTGGGTTCTTGTCCAGAATTCCACCTAAATTAAAAGCCAAAATCTGTATTATACATGACATTATACATGACAAAGCGAAAATATCATATTCCAAAAATCACATAAATCAATCAAGTAGTTTTATTTTTAAGTAAGGAAATCAAATTTTATGAGTACCCAATGAAGTGACTGTCTTGCCCGCCATTTTGAAAAATACCTAACAAAACAAAGGGAGGATAACATCTCTTCTACAAAATCTGTATGATGTGCATTATCCATGACAAAACGAAAATATCATATTCCAAAAATCACATAAATTGATCAAGTAGTTTTATTTTTAAATAAGAAAATCACATTTTATGAGTACCCAAGAAGTTACTGTCTTGCCCGCCATTTTGAAAAATACCTAAAAAAAAAAACAAAAACAAAGGGAGAATAACTTAATTGTACTATATACTTAATAGATTTATGTAGTAATGCCTAGGAATGTCCATTAATTGCTTAAAAATGCTTTTCTTTATAAAAAGAAAACTATTTGATCGGGTTACATGATTTTTGGATTATGATATTTTTGTTTTGTCACAGGTACATACATTTGTGCATTCATTTTTTTGCAGACTTATCTTCAACTTCATAGTTGCTGTTGTTGTTTCACCACGTTTCAACCAATGCATCCTCTGACCTTCTTCAGGTGATTAACCATGACGGGATAGGAATGCTGAGTCTTGTAAGGCCAGCGAATGAGTTGGGCGAAACATAGTGAAACAATAACAACTATGATGAGGATAACAGTCAGCAAAAAGAATGAATACATAAATTATGAGAAGCCCATCTCAAAGGATTATAAAAAAAAAAAATATATGATACCATTCGGTACGGACCCGACAATGGAAGACCAGACAAGAAAAAAAATTTGGATTTATAAAACCACAAAATCCAACCTTATCACTCTTTGAAGCCTGTGACTCAGTGAATAAAGGCATTGAGAGTCTACGGTTTCAGATGATCATTGTCTGAAGATAGCAGTTTCAATCCTACCCAAAGCAGGCCAGAAGAGTAAGTTGGCTAAAATGTGATGAAACAACAACTATGGAAGGCAGTAATTACTGGGGATACAGTCATAACATTCAGCATCCCTATCCTGTTGTGGTTAATCACCTGAAGAAGGCCAGAGGATGAGTCGGCCAAAACGTGGTGAAACAGCAACGACTATGAAGATGAGGATAACAGTCGACAAAAAGAACGAATGCACAAATTATGAAGCCTCATATCAAGGATTAAAAAAAAAGCAAATAAAAAAAATATAGGTACGTACATCATACAGATTTTTCTTTATTTTTGTTTTTTTAAATATAGGGAAAATTCTAGAACGCAATTTTCATCTGCGTCTTTATCTGCAAGAGTTCTGTATTGTCTTTTGTAATACAGTGTAACCTGGATATAAGAGAGATTCTCTCTCTCTCTCTCTTTCTCCCCCCCCCGGGGGGGGGTCCCAAACGTGTTAATGTACAGTGTAGCCCCGATATAAGAGACCCGAATATAAGAATAACAGATATGAGAGAGATTCTATCTGGTCCCAAATTAGAGCCTGTGTTAATGTAGTATCATTTTTATTGGTCTGTTATGCTTAAGTTTGAAAATATTCACTGCTTTTGGTTTGTCAAGCTAAAGTTTTAAAATATCATTTTTGTTGATCTGCTACACTGAGGTTGAATAAAATTTTCTTTAATTTGTTGCACTTAAAGTTGGCAATATTTTTCTGCCAGTCTGTTATGCTTAAGTTTGAAATGGGTTCTTTTCATAAGTAGTATACTCACATGGTGTGAATAGCCAATGGCAAAAGAAAAAAGAAATCAAAATAAATTTCCCACCTGGGGTCCATGTCCGTGTGTGCAGAGAGAGAGAGAGGACAGCACAAAAAGCAATTTCTTTCCTAAACAACTGCTATAAGTTTCAACTAAAAAAGTCAAAATTAAGAGAAAGATGGCAACTGTGTATGAGAGGGGAAAAGAACAGGAAGTCATTCTTTGATGGAAGAAAAGTCATCAAAGTCCTCTATCTTCATCATGAATTGCTTGAAGTTGTACCCTTTATCTGACTTTGATGTAATTGTCAATGAACCAGACATATAAGTTTTCCACTATGATTAGGGTGGATGCCACCGAAAATCTCAGAGACAAAAAAATAATTAAAAAATCATTTTTTCATTTAATAGAAAATTATACAGTTTACTAAAATTTTCTTATTTAACCTTAGGAAATAATGATTTCGAAAGGGGTAACTAATTCCTATTTAACATTTTCAGTTTTCAGAGAGAACTGTCATTCGAGGGAAACTCAGACTTTTCTTAATTTAAAAAAAAAAAAAAGAAGCAGATTTCAATTAATCGGAATCAGAAAAATTGTTCCTATTTTGAACCGATGCCAAAAACGATTCCTTTAATTATCTTTTTTTTATTTAATTTTGGTTTAAGAAAAATCTCCCACTGCTGGTTGGTTGGTTGGTTGTTTTTGTTTTACAGCATATCAACCCTTTCTGGGTTATTTAATGCCGAATCCAAAGATTTTGAAGAAAAATTTTTTTAATAGAATATATTTGTTGTTTTGAAGTCGGTTTCTATTTAATCCATAGTTGGGACCCTAACAGGTACTACCACTCCGGGTCAGAGTAGACCTGGGAGCAATGGTAATTAAAGGGTAGCTCCACACTCCCCAAAGCCCACAAGCTGGGGCCTCACCACTGGATATAGTTTGAGGTCATATCCAGGACCCCCATTGAGGGACTTTTACCCTCTGCAGGGGGGCAGTCGGCGTATTCTAATGCCCCACCGACAGGGCCACCCACTGCTGGTAGTAATAATAAAATATTAAATATTTAAATTTCCAGTCAAACTAAAATTGATAGCTCACCCCCCCCACACACACACACGTGTGCTGTTACACATTTAAGATGTATTTTTATTGTAATTAAGACGAAATAATTAATAGTTAAATAGTTAAAGATTTAATCAAACTCGAAATCTGTAACTGTATTGGAATCAGAGGAAAAAATTGGCATTGTCATTTCAACCAAATAGGTGAGAATTCACATTTTTTTTTTACAAGATGGTCACCACTTATCAAGGCCTGGAAACCACTCGGGGATAAGGGTTATTGTGTGTATAGTACATTAATGTCGAGATTTGATAAAGTGTCTATTAAGAGGGGGGGGGGCGGTTCATCAGGAATTTGTTTATGTTGGACTTTAAGACATCCAAGTTGTAGTCAGGTGGGAAACAGGCAGACGGAACAGAGTTCCACAGGCGTGCACTTCTAAGAAAGAAGCTTTGTTCATGGAATCTACGTTTTGGTTTTGGTACAGATAAAGAGTGGGGAAAATTTTTGATAGTGGTTTCAGCAAGACGGGTGTTTTTCATGAAACATCGGCGAGGGGGGGACCAGTGATTGGAGCTCAGACGAGCACCTGCCATGGAAGTAACGATAAAACAAAGACAGGCTCGCAATGTCTCTCCTGTGGATCCCACCATTTTTCCAGCGACCTTGGCAATAGACTTGATGTACGTGTTTCATTTCAGGTCAGGAGTAAAGGTCAGGCCCAGAAGCTTATCAAAGCATAGAGCTTTCCCTAGTCGAGAGCCATTCATTTCAACTGATGCCAGATGGGGATCAGAGCGTTGATGATGTAAAGATAGGAGTTTGGTTTTAGATGCATTAAACGTAACCAGCCACCTCTTTCCCCACTGTACCACGTGCTCAAGATCAGAGAAGAGAGAATCAGAGAGAACTTTGTCATTTACGTCTGATGTGTTGCCGTAGATGGTCGTGTCATCAGCATAGATGTCTCTGAATGTGTTTAGGGAGATCATTGATGTAGATCAGGAAGAGAGTTGAGCTCAGGATGGACCTCTGAGGGACTCCAGCATTAATACTGAGGGCCTCTGATTTCTGCCCATCAACCATTACTCTTATGAGCCTATCGGAGAGAAATGATTTAATGACCGAGAAAACATTTCCAGTTATACTGTAGCTGGAAATCTTGTGAAGTAGGCCCTTATGCCATACTAAGTATGGCCCATACTTTATTGAAGGCTTTTGATATGTCAAGAGCAATTGCCCTAGAGATGAAGCCTTTGTCAAGAGATTCACTAATCCTATGAGATATAACTGTTAGCACATCTGCTGTAGATCTAGCAGAACAAAAACCATATTGTATGTCACTAAGAAGGTTATTCCTGTTAAGGTGGTTGACTACTTCTCTATTTAATATGGATTCCAGCAACTTACTCATGACACACAGGAGACTTATTGGTCTGTACTGAGAGGGGGATGACTTATCATCTGAATTCTTAAATACAGGGCAAACTGATGAGGTCTTCCAGGGAGTCGGAAAGCACTTCTCCTTAAGGCAGCGCTTAAACAGTTTCGTAAGTATGGAAGCAAGTTCTGGTTGAAGCTTTTTTACCACTATAATTGGGATGCCGTCAGGGCCAGTTGCTTTACTGGAATCAAAGTTCTTGATTAGCTTAGCGACCTCACACATAAATATTTGTATGTTGCATAGCGTGTTGTCTGTTATAGGAGGAAATACGGGGAGTTGATGGCCTTCGTCGTGTAGGGTAGAATTAGCTGCAAAGTTCTTAGCAAAGAATTTAGCCTTGTCTGATGCTGACGAGATGACCTCAGGTCCATTGATGATGGTTGGGATAGAACACCCGCTTCTGTTCAGGATCCTGTTTGCTATTTGCCAAAACTGGTGGGAATCGAGCCACTGTTCAGCAACTTTGGATTTAACGGATTGAGCATATAGCTCTCTTGCATTTTTTATTACTCTTTTACAATGGTTGCTGGCATTCCTGAAAACAGCTCAAATCACAGTGCATCTATTACATTGGTAGCTATGGAAAAAGTGATTTCTGTGTGTGATGGCAGCAGCACATTCTGGGGAGAACCATGGCTGGCTGTTAGGTTTTTGTTGGAATTTTTTAGATGGTATGAATCGGTCTATGCCTATAATTAACCATTCGTTTAGGTCTGATACTATGGAGGACACATCCTTTTTAAATATGGGATGGAGGGGTAGATCAGATATAAATGTACGGAAGATATCCCAGTAAGCCGTAGAGTATCGATATACCGTACGGTGGAGAGGTACATCTGAAGACTTATTGCATTTCGTTTTTATCTTAACTGATACAACGGAGTGGTCAGAAGATCCCAGAGGGGACAGAACTGAACATGAACAGGGAAAGTTCTGAGAAAAAGGTCTAGAAGGCTAGCGTAATGACCGGAAGTATCGGGCACACGGGTAGGTTCGTGAACAATCTGAATGAGGTCATAGGCAATGGCAAAATCATGACAGAATCTCCCCTCATCATCTGTCTTGTTCGAGTGGGTCAGCCATTCCACATTGTGAACATTGAATCACCACAAATGTGGATGTTAGGAGAAGGATGGGCAGACAGGATGTAGTAAATTTTCTCTGATATGCTCTTAAAGATAGTAACTCCACTGTTGTGGGGGCGATAGAGGGCAAATATAAATACGGTGGTGTAAGCAAGTGCAACCCGGAAGCACATATAAGGTAAATTAGGGTCTTCACTGGAGATATCTCTACCACATGGGAAGCCATCCTTAATGTAGGCACATATTCCATGCCCATGGCAATCTTGAGGGTTAGATTTAGATGCTAAGTTAGAGTATCCTTGAATTATGAATTCGTCTAGGGAAGTGGTCGGCCCTATTTCAGTTTCACTTAGAAAGAATATGTCCGGTTTCGTCTCCTGTAATTGGGTTTCAACCTCTGGAAGGTTGGAACATAGACCCCTGATGTTGGAAAAGGAGACCTGGTAGTAGGGGTTTACGTTGGAGGATGGGGTTCTAGGTTTATTCGTGATTTGTTTTAAGCATAAATCCTTTTTTGTCCAAATAAAAAAAAAAAAGAGGACTCATTTCCCTTTTTTTTCTTTTACATGGTGGTCACCACTTATCAAGGCCCGGAAGCCACTCAGGGATAAGGGTTATTGCAAGTACAGTACGTTAGTGTGGAGATTTGGTGAAGTGTTTACTTAAGGGAGCGGTTCATTAGGAATTTGTTAACGTTGGACTTGAAGACATCCAGGTTGAAGTCAGGTGGGAAGCAGGCAGATGGAACAGAGTTCCACAGGCGTGCAGTTCTAAGAAAGAAGCTTTGTTCATGGAATCTACATTTTGATTTAGGCACAGATAAAGAGTGGGGGAAATTTTTCTCAGTGGATTCAGCTAGACGGGTGTTTTTCGTGAAAGATTGGCGAGGGGGGACCAGAGATTGGAGTTCAGATGAGCACCTGCCATGGAAATAACGATAAAACAAGGATAGGCTCGCAACGTCTCTTCTGTGGGAGAGAGGTTGCAGGGTAGAGAAAAGGGCATCCCCCACTAAACCACGAAGTCTATTTTGTACTCTGTCAAGGCAGGATAGGCTGTTTTTAGCAGCTCCTGCCCAGATGTGGCAGCAGTACTTCATCCTTCTATGATGAATGCTACCAAAAGACTAAAAAAAAAAAGTACAAAAAACATTATTTTTCATTTAATAAAAAAAAATTAAACAGCCTTACTTGGCTTTCTAAAATTATCAAATTTAACCTTACAAAATAATGCCTTCGAAAGATGTGACTGACTCCTATTTAACATTTTCAGTTTTCAGAGAGAACTGTCATTGGAAGGAAAATCAATATTTTCTTATTTAAAAAAAACAAAAAACAAAGAGATTTCGCTCAAAAAGCTGCAAACTCACATCTAGCAATTTAAGCAGAAATCCATTATTTTCCAGATTAAAAAAAAAAGCAGAATTCTGTTAAAAAATGGAGAACTCATTTCCCTGACACTTACCGAGTTTGTACAGACATTACAATCATGATGTAACACGGTTGTCGTGTCAACTCCTTCTTCAGTCTGCATCATTTCAGGAAGGTCTTCCATTGGCTGCAGATAATGAAAAATAAAAAAGAAGTATTTAAGTAAGCATTTAAAATAAATGATGGACACACATCAGTTTGTCTTTTTCTCTTCCCTGCAACCTCTTTCCCCCAGAAGAGACGTTGCGTGCTGTCTCTCCTCTATCGTTATTTTCATGGCAAGTGCTTGACTGAGCTCCAATCTATGGTTTCCTCCTTGCTAAACTTTCACACACACAAAAAGAAGAACACTTGACTAACTACAACCCATATCAACAGTTTCCCCATTCTCTCTCTGTGCCCAAATCTAAACACAAATTCTAGATAAGTACCGTTTACCTTTTGGCGTGTTGCAATGACCAAAGGTTTATTGGATTTCTGAATAACAGAAGAAATACAAGAGCACGTTACTCACACGTAGTGAAGGTACGCATAGCAAGTAACACCACATGTATTACAACAAAATGAATAATGGTCCTCTAAATTCCATGAACAATGCTTCTTTTCTAGAACTGCTCACCTGTGGAACATTTCCATTGGCCTGCTTCCCGGCTGATTACAATATGATAGCCTTCAAGTCCAATGTAAACAAGTTCTCAAATAATCCAAATTCTACCCAATCTACACCATTAAGGATTATTAAACTACCATCTTCCATTCATTAATTCTCATCCTCGAGTGGCCATCGGGCCTTGATAAGTGGTGATTCCCTTGTACAAACAAAAAAAAAAAAAGAAAGAAAAAGGAACATGAAATTTAGTAGGAACTAGCAGTGCTACGACTTCATCAGCATCATATTCAGTTTAACGTTCGTTTTACATGCTGGCATGTGTTGGATGATTTTCAGAAAATCACTTCTAAAGTAACCTATCTCTGCTCAGGTCTTTATTTATCCCTCGTTCCCTCAAATCCCCTCTTATCACTTCCGTCCATACTGTCTTTTACTTTCTTTCATGAACTGAACCTGCCACCTCAACTGTTCCACATCTACTAACCCAACAGCTCACACCCATTCTTTTAGTGTGGCCATACCATCAAAGTCTCCTGTTCTGCATGCATTTCCATATAGTGTTCAGATTTAATCTTCCTCTGAGATCACAAAACTAGGCCTATCTTTAAGACTTGCATTATACACCCATTGTATCATTCTCATAGCATTCCTCTATACATCACACGTCCTGACCAGGTTTCATTTCAACACAATGTCTCAAACAGATATGCAATGTGAAGAAAAAACATTGGGGCCAATCAAATTCCAGATATGTTTCTGTAATTTATCCAGAAGCTTCAAATGGGACAAAGATTTACCAGCCGGAATATGACAACAGTACTCCATACATGGTTTGATAGTAGAATTGTAGAGATAGAGAAATGCCTCTGGTGTGGGAAAGTGTTTAGAGCGATAAATTTAATAAATTACATGTTTTAATACGCCGTTACAAAGGTTACAGGCTTTCAGCAATTATCAGGAAGGCTAGAATACAAGTCGGATTTTATTTTATAATTTTCGTATCAAAGGTTCAAACATCATCAAATGATAAGAATACCTGCTTACCATAACATCTGGTAGTTGTTCTGATTCGACTTCACCGTAGCCAGCGTAAAAGAATTGGCACCGACAACGTGCCACGATTCGTTGAAGTTGGACACTTTGACCTCCATTACCATTCTGGAAGTTATGAGAAAGGATTATTTGTTAGCATTGACCTGTGACATTTGATGAATATAAAAAAAAAAGACTGGATAAAAATCAAAATTATGCATATAGCAATGGCCCTCCTGTTTTAACAGTGTCAGCGACCACGGCTCTCCAAATTGTGGCGCCAACTCGGGAAGACAAGTAAAGATGGTAGTTTCCCATTGCTTTCCATCTTGATTCGGAGGTGCATCTTCCTTCAGGAGTTAAACGTGCTCCCAGATATCAACCTGGAAATTTCTACAACTCGGTGTGTTACATACCGGCCTAGTCTTCCCAAATGGTCACCCATCTGGTATTGGCCATGCTCATCGTTGCTTAACTTCGGTGATCTAGTGAGAACTGGTGTATCAATGTGATTGCGCCATATATATATAATAAGTTATAAAAATAGATATGGCAATTAAGCTACACAGAATATTCCGTGTTTCATCCTTTCATAAGCCTGATGAATTCTAACGAGAATGAAACGCAGAATATTCTGTGTAGCTCAATTGCCATATATATTTTTATAAGCTACTACCTAGCTCTACCTATATATTGAGCACTGTTGAAGTAAATACTGAATATTTATGCATAAAATTATATTTTTGTAAATTAATTTATGTGACTAAATGAAGTAGTCATATATATATACTAGCAAAAATACCCGTCGTTGACTGGGTTCAAAAACAGCCTACAGAAAATGGACTCTGATTTATGAAAGTATGATAGGTTATAAAAAGGAAGGGTTGTAAAGAGATAGCTTCGAATTTTGGGGTATCAAAACCAAAGCAAAATATGATGAAAGTAAAAATAAAATAGATAAACCCCATAATTTATTATACCATACCTGTTCACACTGAAACACTTATCACAATATTCTGTGGATCTATATTAAAAAATCTTGTTAAACTTTGTGACATATTTCCATTCTATAGAGGTCAGGCGCGAACGAACAACCCATAATTTTATTATACCATATTTCTTCAAACTGAAACATAATTATCAAAGTATACTTACGCAGATAGATATGAAAAGTCTTTATTAAAGTTTGTGCCTATTTCCATTCTATGGAGGCCAGGCGTGAATGCAGACCCCACAATTTAATTAAACAATCCCTATTTAAGTTAAAACATACTTATCAAAGTATTATTATGTACATCTATATCAAAAACACTTGTAAACGATTTTTTTAATTTTTTATTTCCATACTTTGTGGACCAGGCGCGTACGCAGACCCCACAATTTTAACGAATCATCATTATGCCAGATCAAACATACCCATTCCTGTGTCTCGATACATTTTCTATCATTATATGTGATCAGTTTTCTTTAATAGTCAACCATATAGGAGCCTATTCGTGACCAGACACACACACACAGACGTTCAGCTTTATATTATAGATATATCTATAATATCATACTTTCATAAATCAGAGTCCATTTTCTGTAGGCTGTTTTTGAACCCAGTCAACTAGTAGTAGTAACTGCTAGTATATATATATATATATATATATATATATATATATATATATATATATATATATATATATACAAAAGTTATTATTCCAAAAACGGAACATGTATTTAATTCAGACTCACAAGTTTTTATTCTCCTTTTTACGAAGTATGTCTTACACATGTTTTGTTGTATAGTAGAAGACTAGTAAACAACTCCTCAGAGGCAGATGTATGTTCCTCAAAAAACTGTTGAATTTTTTTTTTTTAATATGGAATGAAAAGGAACTTGTAGAAGAAAAAGATACAAGGAAATGGAGATATGTAAAGTCTGCAAAAGCATAATAAAAGAAAAAAAAAACACATATATTGTAGTGCTTATAGGCATCCACCCCTTCTAAAATAATTTAAAACACACACACACATTATACCCGGTAAACCAAGTGCAAGAGAGATTTAAACAATTGCACTTAAAAGGATGATCAGAATCTTAAAACGATCTCTTGGTTGGAATGCATGAGATACTGGGTGAATATCTGGCATCCAGAAGGATGACCCATCTCCAGTTTGAACGAAATGATAAAAAAAAAGAAGAGCTTGAGTGTCTACGATCTCTCTGTACAGGAGTTTGTCAGGACAACCTGGCATGAGAAAACTTTTCTTTTTAAGTAAACCCTGACTCAAAAATAACATAGCATTCGCAACCCAAATAAGATCTCCTCAGAATGCCTAACCCACACTGGCTTTTACGAGGAATGGTGCACTTTCTCCAAGCAATATTACCTTACTTAACATCACTAAGCTGGATACTCCACTAGACTAGATGAATACTTGTCCTGGAATCCATCATAAGAAAGATATACTATAACATATTTAAATGGTCGATTAGGGAGAGGAAAATTATGTTCTTAACTTTTTTTTTTACTAACTCAGTGTTTGAAAAGTGAAGGAGAACTTTGATGGAATATTCGAATATCTATGTATCTCACGAGATCAAGTGTTAGATCAAGGTAGTGTGCCCCTTGATTTCTGAGAACTTTGACTGAAGTAAAATGAAACCATGAGAGAAATATATATATATATATATATATATATATATATAAAATGAACTCGTTTTTACCCTCTGATTTTGACTTTAATAGGATTAAAAATCAAGACATTTCATGCAAATGTAATATGCACAAACTGCAGCACAATATCTGAGGTGTGTTATAGGTCTATTACTTCTCTACTTCCTTGATAATCGTAGATTTCTATATTTATTCTGCTGAGAGTTCACTGCCAAAATCGGTTAAAATTAATGGAAATAGTAAAATCTTTTCTCTCTAATTAATTCCTCCTACCCCCGTCACCACTTACACTATTGCGGGATCGTTCACAAAGAATAGTTACGAACAAATGCCATTTTTGGTTTTCTGTACTTCCTGAAATGGAATTTTAATGTGCCTTTCCATTCTATGGTTCCTATTGGGTGAAACGCACCACGGAATTAACCGACAGCGACATTCCCACAAACATTAATTCTTATCCCACGCTTACTTTTACGTTGCTTAATTACCATTTATTCCCCAACATTTTTACACAAAAAAAAAATAAAAAGACTCTTTCTATTTCTTTTTTTATAAAATTAACATTTAAAACATCATTTCCATTTTATTTCATTTTGTAGTTGCTTAAAAAAACTGGAATGGAATTTGAACGTTCCTTTTCTTTCTATGCTTTCTACTTGGTGAAACGCACCATGGACTTAACCAAAACGAACGGGTTATTTATGCCATTTTCTTTTTTTTTTTTTCGCTTTTCGCTGTATTTTTTTGTTTTTGTTTTTCCGAACATATTCATCATTTTTTACCCTTATTTTTGCTTTGTTTTTCCGATTTCTTTTTTAAACAGATTTGATGTTTGTTCGCTGAGTTTTTTGTTTTGGTTTTTCCGATTTTCATAAGAAGTTTAACATCGTTTATTTTTTTGGGGGGGAGGATTATTTAAACAGGGTTATTACTTCGCTTATTCTTTACTTTACCTCCCCCCATCCCTTACACACACACCTTAAAAAACTCGGGCAATGCCTGGTACCCCCGCTAGTATATCATAAAATAAATATAAAATTACAAAAAAAAATCATTTTTATTTTCCATTTAGAGCACACAATTATTTCACCCTACCACCAAGATTAATTAAGAATATCGATAACATGAACTAAAAACTAATATTGTTTTAAATGCTTAATAAATACATAGAGCTTTTGTAAATAAAATTATATAAACATTGTAAGTAGTAGCGTTGAAACTTTATACAATGATATGGAAATTGGATAAACAGATGTACACACACACATCTTGATTGAGGGCGAGAAAGATGTGAAATAACTCAGTCAATGATGACCATAAACATTGACAAAACCAATTTAACTAAGTTTCATGGAGAAAGTTACTTTGTGTTGCCATGGCCAACATGCAACCCACATCCGATGTGAAAGTGACATGTTAACCGAAGAAGATACTTACTGGCCCACTGCCGAAAACCGTGCTGTTGACGACTCCACCAACACTTTGGCCACTCCCAACCATTTCAGGTAAACCTGCAAGGTCTAATTCAGAACGATCTTCAATGTTCTCCTTACTCAGCCAAGCAATGTCTTCATCTGTTACGACTTCCCCGGGGTCGACCGTAGCATAATACTTTGAGAAGTGAAGAGAAAAAGGAAAACAAAGTGAAAACAAGAAAGTCACTCATTTTTAACAGCATACCAAGCCATTTAAACCTACGAAGATCAAGACATTCGAAAACACTAGCTGTAGCTGACCTATATAGACCGTTGTTGGTCCCGGAAAATACCGGGTAGTGATCGAGGGTGATTGTCAACTTAAGTTAGTAGAAATATTTTGATAACATGAATAGCAGAAAGAATGTTGTCGAAGCGGATTAGATATTAAAGATAAAATATTTATGTTGCAATTCATACCAACTCATCTTAACTTAAACTGTAATTCACAACACAAGCTGCTGGGTAGTGATCATGGGCGCTTGTCAGGGTTTGGTTAGTAGAAATATTTCGGTAACAAAAAGGAATGTATGAATAACAAAAATGAATGTTGTTGAAGTGGCTTAAATATTTAAAGATAAAATATGTTTACTTGGTGAAAAGGAATTTTATTTTTCATAACATAAACAAAATTACGTGATAAACATGGGGTGAGTGTTATTCTTGTGCTATGTAGATTTATTATTGGCGATGTCAGAAATATAATTTCATTCATTTGTGTTGTATATAATTTCTTTCATTTGTGTTACATATAATTTCTTTCATTTGTGTTACATATAATTTCTTTCATTTGTGTTACATATAATTTCTTTCATTTGTGTTATATATAATTTCATTCATTTGTGTTATATATAATTTCATTCATTTGTGTTACATATAATTTCTTTCATTTGTTTAACACATAATTTCTTTCATTTGTGTTACATATAATTTCTTTCATTTGTGTTACATATAATTTCTTTCATTTGTGTTACATATAATTTCATTCATTTGTGTTACATATAATTTCATTCATTTGTGTTACATATAATTTCATTCATTTGTGTTACATATAATTTCATTCATTTGTGTTACATAATTTCATTCATTTGTGTTACATATAATTTCATTCATTTGTGTTATATATAATTTTATTCGTTTGTGTTATATATAATTTAATTCATTTGTGTTACATATAATTTCATTCGTGTGTGTTATATATATATATTCATTTGTATTACATTTGATTTTAAATAAAGATGAATGGGGGTATTTAAATTTCATCATATTTTATTTTTATATAAAAAAAAACATTGGCTAGAAGTGATGTTTTTATTTGCAATCACAGCATCAATACAATGGAGCAAATCTACACAAAACTAAATGCCTTATAACATTTAGATAAAAAACAGCTGTTATGTTGTTGGTCCCGGAAAATACCGGGTAGCAATGGTGGATGACGGTCAATGTTTTATTACTAGAAATATTTCGAGAACAAAAAAGAATGTTTTAATAACAGGTGGGTTTTGGTTTTGCAGAACATAATTAAGTTTTGCAAAAAAGAAGTAGAAAAACAAAAAGCATCAATGTTAGGTGCATTTCGTCTCAGAAAGTCAAAGGGGTGAGATAGCAAAATGTAGATGTACGAAGTGTGCCCAAACTCCGAGAAGAGACCCAGCGTGGAAAATAAATGATTATATCCAAATATGGTTCACGTCTTGACAATTCCATTTTCAAACATATAGAATTAAGGTTAGATATTTAGTGGTACTTTAACCCTTTCTGGTTCGTTTTGGGTCAAATTAATCATTTGTAAAGATTCTAATTTATACATATTTAAATAAAGGTTGAAAACACGTTTAAAGTGTTATACAGAACTTTTATCAAGATTGTAATATAAATATGCATCCAGAGATGAAATTTTATGCATGTAAAAATATTTTCGTAAAATATTTGAATAAATTTTAATAAATCAAAAATAATAATAAAAATGCATCCAGTAAAAATAAAAAGAGAGTAATAATAATAAAAACAAACTAAGGGGAAGTAACTCTCCATCTTCACCGATTAAGAAAGCAATAATTTAATACAAAAAGTGACATTTCAAAACTGCTTATATATTGTTATAAAAAAATAAAACTCAGATCATCTTGCTTGCTTAGGCGTTTAAACCGTCCATCCGGTTTGTGACTTCCAGTTTAAAAAATGTGTCTGCCTACCTATTTCATAGCCACTCTGTCTTAAGTTTGATATTAAAAGCCACTGCTGCTATTTAAATCATACACAAGGTCAACAATATATTTTTGTTTTAACTTATTTGAACATGTTTTCCTTATAAATAAATGTAATTTAACCTCATTGAGTTAAAAAACAAAAAAACTGATTTAAATATAGGTATACAATATATAACTTTTACAATATTTACTGCTCTTAGTAGCACTCCTGTGGATTCTGATGATTTTTCTTTTCAGGCCTTACTTAAAAAAATATTTTCTCTTCAAGGAGAGGGGAGGTAGAACTTTGGTTTTAGTGATGCTTTTAGTGGGGCCTCGTTAATTTTAATTAGTGTTTGCAGTAGTGTTCTGTAGGCCGTCATAGTTTTATTTTTTTCATTCATCACTTAAAAAAAAAAATTTTTATCAAGACAATAAAATACAATATAATCTCAAAATCAATTATATATTATAATATATTATGGAAGTTTTTCAGCCTGTAAAGTTATATTAAAAAAAACTATACATCTTTTAATCCCAAGTCCTGTATTTTTGGTTTGTTTCTTCTTAAACAAGTGTAATAAATAAGATTTTTCAGTATTTTTTGTTTTTAACTAAGTGTAATTCTAAATAAGTACCTAAACGTTGATAATATTAAATATACATCATGAAGGTATTGTAGCTGTGATTTATGAGGTGTTTGGACTAATTCTTTGATTGATGCCGAAAGATTAAAAGATTGCCATTACCTGCATACATTCCAAAGATCCAACCCAAGTCGTTTTGCTACACAACTGACGCCCTTTCCAAAAAGGTTTATGAATGCAGGAGAGAATTTGGGCTTTTGCAGCACTAACAATGACGTAACCAGCCGTTTCGCAGCCCTTAAGCATAACTTGGCTGTTGAAAAGCTCAACTGAGAAAAAAACAAAAAAAACATGAAGATGAAAAACTATCCGATGAAATAATGTTGCAAATAAAAAGTATACACAATGGTATTTTTATATCTGCTTTTTATTTGAAAAAAAAAAAAATGTGTATAATTAAGGACTGGATTCTAATAAATGTCCATTAGGACCGGACTGGACACTTAGAAAAACACTAGAATATGCCAAGCACTGGTCAAGTTAATCAGCCAATCAGAAAGTGACAACAATTAGCCAATAAAAACCCACATAATAAGCAGACAACGTTTACATAAATTGGAAGAACAAATAAAACAAAAGTTATTTTTTAATTTTAAGTCGTGGAGCAATGAATTCAATCATGCTGGACAAATTACTACTGCTCCCAAGTGTGAATAGAAATCACCAAAATAATCAAGATCACTTATCTGTGGGCACACACGACCATGGCCACCCACAAAAAAATCTGACCTTAAAATTCACTTGAATAAAAAAAGGAAATGTTGAAATTTATTACAAAAAATTTTCTTGAAAAAAAATTTTTTTTAAATAAATAAATAAAATAAACATTAAAAACTTAAACTTTCCCCATAGAAATAATTGTTTTTTTCCTTAAAATTCTTTTGAAAAAAAAAAAATGTTTGAAAGTTTTTCTCAAAAAAAAAAAAAAACAAAAAAAAAACATATTTATCCATAAAACTTATGATGATAACATTTTAAAAATTTGATGGACAGCACTCAACACATTCCAGTGGTTTATGTAAGGTGATGATCAAGCCAAAGCGGAAATTTAAAGAAATCCGGTTTGTAATATACATTAGTACCAAATGTGTTTAGGAGATAGAATGCCATGTTGTTTGTTGTTGAATGGTATTCAAAAAGACATTTCAGCAATCCGGTTAAGGTCTAGAGTAGCCAATCAAATTGCTTGGCGTTTAATAATACCAGCATAAGGGAGCGTTCAATATTCATGCATGGTAGGTGTAATGTGTAAATATTAAAAGTATGGAATTAAAGATAAACAGTGACGATTCAACCAGTATTATAAAGCATATGCAAGAATATAACTGGTCTCTTCAGTAACTATTTTAAAGAGGGTGAAATCATCTCCAACCTGCCCTTTTAGGAGAATGATTATCTTCGGAAATATCATAGAAATTTATGATATTCAATAAAATCTATTGATAATATTCATAAAAGATGCAGTAGGTATTGGCAGGTAGTATGATCATATTAAATTTATATGTGGCATCTGTGTTTGTATTGCTATTGTTTTTTTCTAGACAGGAAAATCATCTCTATTTTATTAAGCACTAACAGTTCCACCTGGCTTTGCTCGGGCCCTATGTAATGTTCATAAGTTTATGTGCATATGTGTATATATATATATATATATATATATATATATTAAAATGTTTGACATCTAAAATTTCAAGTGTTTAACCCAAAATTGGCAGAAGAGTTTGGTAGAGTTTGCAAAGGTCAACTCTTTCAACTTTGACCTTTTGGCAGCCAAATTTTCCCCCAAAAACTGATTAAAAAGCTTACTGCATGTCTGATTACCCTTTATGTAAAATTTCAAATGTCTAGGCCAAAAATTTGCTGAGTAGTTTGCTAGATACCACAAAGGTCAAATCTTTTGAACTTTGACCTCATGGCAGTCGAATTTTTGGCAAAAAACTAATTAAAAAGCTTGCCCTATATCTGAATACACTTATGCAAAATTTCAAATGTTTAGACCCAAAATTGGCTGAGTAATTTGGTAGAGACTGCAAAGGTCAATTTTTTTTTTTTAATTTTGATCTCAATTTTGACCCCAGATTTGACTCCTTAACATTTATTGTTTTGGGCTCAAATCAAATTAAAAAGTTTGATCT
This sequence comes from Euprymna scolopes, assembly GCF_053919585.1. Taxonomy (NCBI): domain Eukaryota; kingdom Metazoa; phylum Mollusca; class Cephalopoda; order Sepiida; family Sepiolidae; genus Euprymna; species Euprymna scolopes. Next base: position 41,858,265 of record NC_136526.1, on the reverse strand, counting down.
ATGTCCAAGTAACCTACATCTAAAATTTCAAGTGTTTAGATCCAAAATTGGTGGAGGGGTTTGGTAGAGTTTTCACAGGTAAAATCGTTGAACTTTCACCGCCTGACAGCCAAAGTTCTAACCGAAAACCGATTAAAAAGATTTTCCCAAATCTCAATACTCCTTATGTCAAATCTCGAGTCTGTAGACTGAAAATTGACAGAGTAATTTGGTAGGAATATGTACACACACAGACAATTTCACTTTATATATATATATATATATATATATATATATATATATATATAGAGAGAGAGAGAGAGAGAGAGAGAGACAGAGAGAGAGAGAGACAGAGACAGAGAGGATTTAAATAGTCATAAATACATCATTATTCCAGTAAATATTGAGCTAAGTTAATGATTGATTATTGAGGTTAACTGAAAGAGTTTTCTAAAAAAAAAAAAAAAAAAAAAAAAAACATTGCTGAATTCATCAAACATCAACAAGCAGCAAAATTTTCAAGTGATAAAATTCCAACTCACTTAACCAATTCTTTTTTAAGACATCATCAGTTTGGCAAGCAGCAATTCCATGTAACTGTTCCATATTTGCTTCTGACGGCTAAAATTCAATTAAATAGAGAAAAAAAGAAAATTATTATTTTACTTATGCACTTTGATGTTCTATTATTCTCATATATATATATATATATATATATATATATATATATATATATATATATATATATGAACTCTCCCGTTGATTTCAACATATGAGCTTCCACCACAACAACCTCAGTGTCCTTCAGGATTAGTGTCAAAGTCATCATAATTAGGAATCAGCTGAGGTGGTCGAGTCAGATCGTCAGGATGTCAGATTCTCAGGTTCTATAGGCAGCTAAACGAAAGAAAGCATATTCAAGGAGGCCATAAGAATCTCTGAAAGCAAACTTGAAGAAATGTGGCATCAATACATATATATGGGAGTCCCGGGATAAGCAAACAATCGCCAAGGGCAAAGCTGCCTTTGAAGCCAACTGACGTACGGACTTTGAGGAGAAAAGAAAGAGAGGGATGGAGAGAGACAAGTGCTTTCAAGCCAACCCCTCAAATGGAAATAGAACTATCTGCTCTCACTCACTATGAAAAGTAGTTCAAGGCCAGGATCAGCCTTGTCAGTCACCTCCACAGACACCAAAACTCAGAACACGACCACCATCCTCACTGCTCAGGGATCGCCGAGAGGACAGATCAAAATAAAATTTTCAAAATTATATTTAAAAAAGAAAATCTGAATATTTTGGGACCCTTCCCGTTAACTTAATTTAAATAAAGAAACAAACAGTATCAAGCACTGTTGGGTAGGCACATATATATTAAATGATTTTGACAAGAGGTTGACAAGCTCTACCAGAGGTTTTCCCTCGGCACCAAAAACCAACAGAGTATAGATCATTGTGAAGATGGCTTTCTCCTTTGTGGATTTGGGTATGTTTCTGGTTCTGTGCAGTTCTCGGAGATCCACACTCCCAGGCTTTATCTTCTCCTTTTGAGACGGGGTTAGTTTATTGCTACGGCGATAGGGTTGCCCAGGCATTTTTTGTAGGCAAGTGTACACCCCTTCTGCAATGGCTCTTTAAATCCTACTTTTCATCATTTGTTTCACATCATCGTGCCATGGGAGGGAGACAGACAGTGACAAGAAGATAAAATTACAGTAAAACCCCAGGATACGACATTAATTGTAAGGTGAAATCGCTATATGGCGAGGCCTAAGCAAAATTTTATACAGTACATATGAAAAGTTTGTAATAAAATTAAGTACAGTATATAAACATGCATATAATCAAATAACATAAATAACACCGTAAGACGGAGCAAATATCATAATCAGAGGTCGGAAAACATCATATTCCACATCGTAACCTGAAAAAATTATATCCTGGGGCCACCACCGTATTCCAGGGTTCTACTGTATTTACAGTGCTAATTAAGAATTACACTTGATTAAAAAAAAAGTACAGAAAAACTTTATGATGTACGTGTACATACTCGTCACAGAATGAAGATGTCATACTCCAAAAATCCTGTAAATTGATTAAGTAGTTATTATTTTATATCCTTTTTGTGATTAAAAAGTTTTAATTATTTTGAATACAAAACAAAATCTCCCTCATCATCCTTGAATTTTAGAAAGATTTAAAACAATATGGTTGTTCTCAGCCTCTTCCTCACTTCCTCATAAATTTTGACTTTCTTAATTAAAAAAAAAAAAAAAAAAAAAACTACTTGATCAATTTAACTGTTTTTTGGAATATGCTACCCTCGTTCTGTGACGAGTACATACATCACAAACATTTTTCTGCTTCATTTATTTTTTCTTTAATTAAGTGTAATTCTAAACAAGCACCTTATTTACTAACCTCTTCAGTAAATGCTACCGATTTCTTATCAGTTTCGGAAACCAGTTTGTTAAGCATGGCAGTGGCATGTCCTGAATGGAGATTGCTCAGAGGAATCGGTCCGGGACTGGAGGGAGATTCCGGATCCCCAGAAGTGTTTATAGATGATGACTTGCTTCTCTGTTCGGAAAATAAAGACAGAAACAAAAACGGATTCAATTATTGAAATTTATCATTATAACTCAAACAGATTATCATATTTCAAATCCCAAACTTGACTGCAAAAACTTATTTTAATAGCAACCAACAAAAAAATAAAATAAAACAGTAGAAAGGCTGCTTATTTAGAATTACATTTGATTAAAACAAATTCGAATTGAATTGTTGCCCTTGAATTTTGCCAAAATTTAAAACGATATGGCCGCTCCAGACCGCCTTCTCACTTCTTCATAAATAGCAACCAACAAAAAAAAAAAAAAAAGAAAGCAGTAGGCAGGCTACTTATTTAGAATTACATTTGATTAAAACAAAAATACAGAAAAATCTTTATGATATACATACTTTTTTTTTAAGAAAATCTAATTTTACGATTTTTAGCGATTAAAAAGTTTTTATTTATTTTGAATACAAATTAAAGTCTCCGCAGTTGAACTGAATTGTTGTATGCATATAAAAATATTAAAGAGATACATATATATGAGTGTTGGAATGATGAATCGGAATTGGAAGAAGCACTCTGCCTATGTTCCGATGCCATAAACGATTCCTTTAATTATCTTTTTTTTATTTGGTTTTGTCTAAAGTAAAATCTTCTATCACTGGTTTTAATAATAAAATAATAAATATTTACCTATTTTAAACTACCACTAAAACTAAAATCTTTAGATCAGCCTCACAAGTATGTTTTTTTATGTTTGAGAAAATATTTCCACATTTAATATGTGTTTTTATGGTATCGGGGGGAAAACTAACAATTTTATGATTAAATATTTAGAGATTTATAAAGAATCAGAATTGGAAAAAATATTGGAATCGCCCCATCATTAATATATATATATATATATATATATATATATATATATATGTTGCAAAAGATCAGGTCAACTTAAAATGATACCTTAGGTTTCAAGCCTGAGGCTGGTCCAGCTTAAAAATTAACGTTTGGTTGGTTTTATTTATAATAATAAGTGTATTTGATTTAGGATTCAATTAAATATGGCTGAAAATAACATGTTTATTATTAATAAACAAACCCAAGGAAACATTGGTCTTCAATCCGGCCCCAGGTTTTAAACTCATGATATCATATTGATTTATCCTCGTCTCCTGGAACACTATTAATAAATAAATGAAATGCTTTATTATTAAATAATTGAGCACACTGTTGAACCTCTTTTTACCAAACAAAATCAATGATATATATATATATATATATATATATATATATATATATATATATATAACACAATTTAAGACTGTAAATTGACATTATAGTGAAACGATGCATTTGTTAGTACTGGCATAAATTGAAACTGCATTATATGAAAACAAGTTTTAGTGCAAAGAGTTCATGAAATGGGGGAAAGAAATGAAAAATAAAAAATCGAATAAAAAATTAAACCTGAATCTGCTGGAGTACTTAGTTTGGTCATACATGGAGAACATCACCAACATGACCTCCCACAATACGAAAGCCAGCCTGATCGCCGCCATCTGCCAAGTATTTGCCAAGCTCCCGCCAGCGCTTGTGAAAAAGGCATGCTCCCAATTCTGGACCCGTATCGAGGCGGCGATTGAGGCTGAAGGCAGCTACATTGAATAGATGTCAGTTCTACTACATAGTCAAGTTACCTGAATTGATTTTTTCAATAAAGTTTTAAAATAAAGTTGTAGTGTTGTTTTCTTTAGGATGATAAATTTAAAGTTCCACTCTGTACATGATTTTTGGCATTCAATATTCCCTTTCAGTCACGGGTATGTACACCAGAAATATTTTTTTCTTTCTTCATGATGGTGAAGGGGTACTACGAATCTGTTCCAAAATAAATGCATTTACTTTTTTTGTTTTATTATGTGTATTGCAATACATATTGTGCTTCGACATCCATGTTGCATTACTTTTAGGATCAAATAGGTTACAAGGACCCCAGAAAATAAGCAAAATGAAAGAGACAATTAACAAAATAAAATTCGTAGCTTAGTGGGGGATGCCCTTTTCTCTTCTCTACAACATCTTTTCCACAGAAGGGACGTTGAAAGTCTGTCTTTGTTTTATCATTACTTCCATGGTAAATGCACGTCTGAGCTCCAATCTCTGGTTCCCCCTCACCTATCTTTCACGAAAAACACACGTCTAGCTGAAAACACTGTCAATAATTTCCACACTCTTTAACTATGCCTAAATCAAAATGTAGATTCCATGAACAAGCTTCTTTCTTAGAACTGCACAACTCTCTTCCATTTGCCTGTTTCCCGGCTGACTACAACTTTTTTTTTTTTTTTTTTTTTACACAGTGATCACCACTTATCAAGGCCCGGAAGCCACTCAGGGATAAGGGTTATTGCAAGTACATAAAGTTAGTGAGGAGATTTGCTGAAGTGTTTACTTAAGGGGGCGGTTCATTAGGAATTTGTTAACATTGGACTTGAAGACATCCAAGTTGTAGTCCGGAGGGAAGCAGGCAGACGGAACAGAGTTCCACAGGCGTGCAGTTCTAAGAAAGAAGCTTTGTTCATGGAATCCGCGTTTTGATTTAGGCACAGATATAGAGTGGGGGAAATTTTTCACAGTGGATTCAGCTAGACGGGTGTTTTTCGTGAAAGATTGGCGAGGGGGGACCAGAGATTGGAGTTCAGACGAGCATCTACCATGGAAATAATGATAAAACAAGGACAGGCTCGCAACGTCTCTTCTGTGGGAGAGAGGTTGCAGGGTAGAGAAAAGGGCATCCCCCACTAAGCCACGAAGTCTATTTTGTACTCTGTCAAGGCAGGATAGGCTGTTTTTAGCAGCTCCTGCCCAGATATGGCAACAGTATTCCATCCTTGGACGTACTTGGCTTTTATATAGATAGAGAATTGCATCAGTAGTGAGATATCTTCTGGAGCGGTAGAAGGATCCCACCATCTTTCCAGCGACCTTGGCAACAGACTTGATGTACGTGTTCCATTTCAGATCAGGAGTAAAGGTCAAACCCAGAAGCTTGTCAAAACACGGAGCCTCACCCAGACGAGAGCCATCCATCACAATTGATGCCAGCTGGTTGTCTTCAAGTCCAACATAAACAAATTCTTGATGAACCGCTTCCTTAAGTAATCCAATTTACCAAATTTCCATTACTAATGATTACTACGATATTATCCCATTGACTACTGTACACTCAATAACCCTTTGAGTTTGGGTTTTGATAAATGGTGATTCCTTTGTAAAAAAAAAAAAATTCATTAAACCAGCTACCTCTCTTGACTCGACAGACAGCGGAACTTTTGATCTATAAACAAACAGATAATAAACCTGAGTTGTTTGTTTTTTCGTCACAAGGTCAATTTTTAATATAGGGAAAGATTTTTTTTTCTCTGAGGTCCTTGAACCCTAATTGATCCTACCTTTGTATAAAAATGATGAAGCGGTTACATAGCTCGTAAACATTCTACTTACATAACCAGGTCTTGTATTGTCAAGTTTGAAACCTTTCAGCGCTTCAGAAGAAAGGTTTCGTTTCAGTGTTTGTGATTTGATGAACCCATCATAGAGTCCGAGTAATACTGTACGATTACTGCGTGTCCAGGCACCTTTCATGTCATACACCTGAAGCATATGTGTGGGGGTAGTCTGCTGAATAAAAAAAATACATTTTTACATTAAAATCATATTATACATAAACCAGAGTAGTGTTTTCCATGATAGAAGTGTTAATTGAATTTGAAGTTTAAAATTAAATATGTTTGTTTAGAATTAATATTTCGGAATTAGACTCCTTCGTCAGAATTAAATATATATTTTTTTTAATTTTTTTCCTTGCCATGATGTTAATTGAAGAAAAAAAAAGTCGATAAAGAATCAGAGTGCTGTTATCTGCGGTATTGCTTTTGAAATGCTGGAAGAATGCATTTGGCAACATGATTTGAAAGTCAAGGTAGTGTGTTCTGTGATAGAAGCGTTGATTGAATTTCAATTTTAAAATAAAATATAAAATACGTTTGAAAACCGAATTACAACGCTATTATGAAATAAACAATTATGTACTTGTTTAGAATGAATTATTTTTATATATATATAACACAATTACACACTGCAAATTATAATTTACAAGATTTTATTTATTGTTTGACAGGATACTCCAAAAGAAATATTAAGGTTTCCTTAATCCACAGAGTTTCAAAGAATGTTACTTTTCATCAGAGGAAAGATATTAGCAAATAATTATTATAGCGAAGATATGAATTTGTTGGTACTGGTATATATTAAACCTGCACTATATGCAAACTAATCATATATGCAAAAAAAAAGTTAGTGCAAAAAGTTCATGAAATAGAAAAAAAATAAATGAAAAATGGAAAAATGAAATAAAAATGCAAATGAAAGGATATGCATTGTTTATTTATTTATTTTTTTTTTTTTTTACACAGTGATCACCACTTATCAAGGCCCGGAAGCCACTCAGGGATAAGGGTTATTGCAAGTACATTACGTTAGTGTGGAGATTTGATGAAGTGTTTACTTAAGAGGGCGGTTCATTAGGAATTTGTTAACGTTGGACTTGAACACATCCAAGTTGTAGTCTGGTGGGAAGCAGTCAGACGGAACAGAGTTCTACAGGCGTGCAGTTCTAAGAAAGAAGCTTTGTTCATGGAATCCACGTTTTGATTTAGGCACAGATATAGAGTGGGGGAAATTTTTCACAGTGGATTCAGCTAGACGGGTGTTGTTCCAAAAGGCGAAATTGTCATAAGATTCAATGTTCTTATAAGTAATGATTTGCAACGTTAAGAAAGCGATCCAAATCAAAAATGCAAAATGAGTGTAACTCATTTGACCTGTAGAAAAAGTGTAGTTTGCAAGTGATCCAGACCAAAAAAAAATTTTTCAAAGTGCGAAAGCTTTTTTGATTAAAGATGGAGCAACTGGTATAAGATGCTTCCAAGACCAGCCCCAAAATCAACAGAGATTAGGCCAATCCTGTAATGACTTGTTCCCTGTTGATTGCGGTGTAATGCTGATTATGTGCCGTTCTAGGCGGTCCAAGCACCCCCCCCCCTCCCTGTAAAGCTTTGCCTTCCCTCTTTGAGAAGGGGTTAGTTTATTGCTAATCACCTGAGGTACCTTTGCATCTTTTTCAGGGTTAGAGTGCTCTTCCTCTGAGGTGCTGAAATTTCAATCCCACTTTCCGACCCTTATGTCATATTTCTCATGGTGGGAGAGAAAGAAATACTTTCGATGTATCTTAACTAGTATGCGACTAAACTCATTGCTCATTGTTTCAAAGTATTATAATAAAGCCGTATTTCTGTCTGTTTGTTTGTTCAATTTGATTAATATGTACAAAAGGGTACACTGTCTCACAAATTAATTTACACACTTCTATTCCATCATCATTTCTATATATATCATTTATTCAAAAGAAATCTACATTGAAGAAGTTATCTAATTTGCATATTAAATTAAAGAAAATCTATTTCAATAATTAGCTCTGGGCTATCAATAGTTTTTACTAATAACATTGTTTTAAATGTTGTGTTTAGGAATATTATTTGAAATTGATTTATTTATTTGCTAAAGCAGACATCAGTAGCGTTTAAAAGCAGAAGTAAGCTTTATTTATTTAAGCTACGAGAGTTATTTCTCCTTGACTGTTTCATTTTCATAGATGAAGATGAGTGGGTTTTATGCTTCCAACATGTGGTCCACTTTTAGGGAAATGGTAACAGGATTAAAAGTTAGGATATCGGGTGTATCTTATATAGTAGGCAATTAAACCCTCTACCCGACAATATGTTTTGACCTGGCAATGCCAAGTATATACAGCTAATATATATATTTAATATATAAAAGGCTATATGTCTGTCTGTGTCTCCATATTTTCAAACTCTATCTTCTCGGAAATTAAAAGTCACAGAGTAGCGCTAGGGGCCTCAAATGATAGGATTTTTTTACGGACTGTTCCTTTATGGGTTTTTAGCCGGTTAAAATTGTTTTTAAGGTGTCAAAAATGGTAAAAATTGAAAAAAATCGTTATACATTTTGTACATTCATCTTAGTTTATTTTTTTAATTTTTAATCAGTTTATATGTGTGTCACATTGGTATGGTGGTGACGTCACCAGTTTTGAATGCTACAGTTTCAGTTTTGATTCTAGCTAATAGCACCAAAATACATATTTTTATTTTTTAAATCACAACTCTATAATAATAATAATAATACATAAGAACAAATTAAAATATCATATTTAAACATACTTGTAAAATGTTTTTGATGAGGGTATGAGACGAATAGATTCGCCAATCATTTTTATAACCAACGGCTGTGCTAAACAACCAATCAAAACGTCGCAAAATTATTATAAAAATCGTCGAATTTTGGATTCAATCAGTTCGCCATTTGCTACATCACGGACCGCATTTAATTCTTCGCCGCCATCTTGGTTACTGATCTGAACTACGCCGCCATCTTGGTTACTGATCTGAACTACGCCGCCATCTTTGTTCAACATAATATCTCAGAACTTAAGAGGTTACCTACGCGACGGACCGCATTTGATTCTTGGTCGCCATCTTGGTTACTGATCTGAACTACGCCGCCATCTGTGTTCAACACAATGTCTCAGAACTTAACATGGTCAGGTAAAGCTGGGCGCCCGCCTTCTAGTATATATATATCTATATATATATATATATTGAGGTATCTTTTTAGCCATAGTCTATTTCTTTTCTTCTAGTTTTCTTTCTCCTTTAATGCACCAAACATTGATGTTATTATTTTTTCTTTCTCTTATAATTATGTTCTGCAAAGTCAAAAACAAAACCAATTTTCCTCTACAAAACAACCAAACCAAATACCATGGATAAATACTTGAAGATATAAAGAACTTGGGGCATAAAATCTTTTTCCAAAATTACTGGATACGGCATTAACTAACCTGAAATGATAAACAAAACAAACCAATTTTTCTCCTCGTTATTTTTTGCTACTGCAAATTTTTTTTTAGAAAGCCATAAAATCTCAGAACTTGGGTAATTTACTTTTTTACGGACAACAATTATTTACAGTGAAAGTATATTTGGATGGTGAAGCAATTGACGTTGCACAGAAGTTTTTTTTACTTTGGTGATACCATTGGAGCACAAGGTGGAGTAGGTACTAGCATGATTGCAAGTGTTATGAGGGAACTTCTATCATTACTAATCAGCGGAGCATTACCAATGTCGACCAAGGAAAGAGCATACCAGGTATGTATACACAGTGCAATACTGTATGGAAATTAAACCTGGGCAGTGAGAGTTGAGGACATGTGTTGCATGGAAAGAAACTATATGAGAATAATATGATGGATATGAAATAGGAGTCTTAAGAAGAGGCTTAGTTCTGGTGACCTCAGGTTGGTTGGTTGTTTTACGGCATATCAACCCTTTTCAGGTTATTTAATGCGGAATCCAGTTATTTTGAAGAATAATTTTTTAATAGAATATATTTGTTTCTTTTTCAAGTCGGTTTCTATTTAACCCATAGTTGGGACCCTAACAGGTACTACCACTCTGGGTCAGAATGGACCTGGGAGAAATGGCAATTAAAGGTTGGCACCACACTCCCTAAAGCCTGCAAGCTGGGGCCTCACCGTCAGATATAGTTTAAGGTCATATCCAGGACCTATGGTGACCTCAGAGGCAACAATACTTCTTGCATGATTGAATGGGGGCTTTGCAGAGATATAATATACTGCCAGGTGTGAGAAAATTTCTAGCCCAATAGAGTGAACCCATCTTTGCAGCAGACTTGGCAGTATCTTCTTTGTATTTGTTCCCAAGCACATAAGGGACTACTATTTGGGACCAAATTTACAGGGACACTATGTAGGGAGTTGAGCAGTGAGATATCTATATACTTTTCTCTTCCCTGCAGCCTCTCTCCCACAGAAGAGACGTTGCGAGCCTGTCTTTGTTTTATCGTTATTTCCATGGCAGGAGCTCGTCTGAGCTCTAATCCCTCGTCCCCCCCCTCACCAATCTTTCACGAGAAACACCCGTCTGGCTGAAACTACTGTCAATAATTTTCCCCACTCTTTATCTGTGCCTAAATCCAGACGTAGATTCCATGAACAAAGCTTCTTTCTTAGAACTGCACGCCAGTGGAACTCTCTGCCGCTTGCCTGTTTCCCACCTGACTACAACTTGGACGTCTTCAAGTCCAACATAAACAAACTCCTGACAAACCGCCCCCTTAAGTAAGACACTCTATCAAAACCCCCAATACTAATGATCACTACAATACTATCTTATTGATTACTGTACACGCAATAACCCTTATCCCTGAGTGGCCTTCGGGCCTTGATAAGTGGTGAACCCCATGTAAAAAAACAAAAAAAACAAAAAAAAAAACAACATTACACTTGAACTTAATACATGCATGTCAGTACAGTCAGGGAAGCAGAGACACAGAAGGGAATTCTAAAGTCTCGCAGTTTGAGGGAAGAAACTATTAGAGTAGAACGCTTTCCAGAATCAAAAGATCTCTAGTGTAGGGGTGGGATTTTGCTGCTTGTTAGGTTAGTCAGGGGTATTTATGTCGAAGGGGTACAGGTGCTTCGAGTTTGTTGGAGCACCTACCATTAAAACACTTGTAAAACAGGCGCAGGGATGCAACATTTTGGTGATGAGACAGAGGTTGGAATTTGGTTGATAGTGCGGGACCTATTAGGTTGGCGACTCTTTTTTGGAGTGAGAAAACTAGTGGCAAATGCAGTAGACCAGATGTGGCAACAATACTCCATAAATGGGCGAATGGTGGATTCGTATAGACACAGGATATTCTCAAGCGTGAGTAGATTTATAGCATGGTAGAGAGAGCCCGCCTTTTTTGCAGCAATCTTGGCAATATTCTCAATGTATTTTTTTTTTTTAATTTAAGAGTCGAGATGAATTCTTCCATTGTCCACCGTATTTTTAACATAATCATCCACGTCCAGGTTTGAAACGTTTCTATCTCCATACACTTTACTTTGATGCCATCTATTTTCCTTTTTTTCCCCCTAAAAAGTGTTGAATTAAAAAAAAACGGTCATTATTCATTCAATTACTTACATTTGAATTGTTTCCTCCTTCTTCATTGTCCTGTTTCGTCTCATCAGCCCGTTGGTAAGAAACTCTGAGAAAAAAAAGAAACAAAACCTAAATCTGAACAGTATAATAAAAATGGGTACAGAACAGGAGCCTTCATTGGTTTGGTCACATTGGAAAGAATCAATGAGAGTCTTGGGTTATAAGAGACAGTTGCCAAGGAAAATATGGGAGGAAATAAGCATGTATTTGAGATAAATGGGGATAATTAAAGACCTTGCCAAGAGATAGGTTAGTTTGGAAGTCAATTTCTAAAAGTCGTCCAACACATGTCCAGCATGTTAAACTGAATGAGGAGGAGGAGGAGGAGGAGGTGGTGGTGGTGGTGGTGGTGGTGGTGGTGGTGATATGCAAGTTAAATCTTTTGATTTTATAAATAAAAAAGAATATGTATTATTAAATTTAGGATTAAAAAAAGACAACTTTATTATGTCCATTAAAAAAATCCATTTTTTTAAAACAATTTTTCAAAATATAGTTTATTTATTATGTATTAAACCGAATATGATGATGATCATAACGACAATGATGATGATGATGATATGCAAGTTAAATCTTTTAATTTCACAGACAGTATAAATAAAAAAACAAATATGCATTTTTAAATTTGTTTCCAGTGCATTTAAACCCACAATAAAAAAAAAAAAAACTTTATTATTATGTGCATTAAACAAATTCAATTTTCTAACAATAATTTTCCAAAATAATAGTTTATTCATTATGTATTTGAGAAAGATTGAAATAAAAGAGCTGTTAGTTTGGAAGTCAACTTCAAAAAGATGTCCAGCACATACCAGCATGTAGAACAGACGTTAAACTGATGAAGACGATGATGATATGCAAGTTAGATCTCTTAATTTTACAGAAAGTATAAATAAGAAATTACGCATTTCAAAATTTATTACTGGCACATTTAAAACTACTATTAAAAAAAACCAAAAAACTTTATTACGTCCATTAAAAAAATCCAATTTTTAATAATAATTTTCCAGAAAAATAGTTTATTCATTCTGTTTGGAATTTATTTAATTTAATTTAAAATGTTTTATCATGTTCATAAAAATGAAATCTTTGTTCAGTCAATTTAAATAATTCCAAAAAGTTTAAATAATTTTTTTTTTTTCTATTAAAAAAAGAAAAATAGTCTGCAGTTGAACACATGATCCGAATACTGACATATTTCTGGCAGGGTTTTTTTTTTTTTTTTTTTTTTTTTTCTCTGTTTACAGCATATCAATAATTCCAAACAATACATACATTGTATATACGATTAGTTGAGGATAAGTTGCTATTTTACCCACATCGTATTGGAACACAATACATCTGATAAGGTTTGAACATAGCGATCGATTTTCCAGTTTTTTTTTTTAATTTTAGTTAACATATTTAACACATCTTATTTATAGAATAGCTAAAAATCATCTAGAGGTGTCATCTTGATATAAAAAAAAAAATTAGTTCGGATCCACTGCATTTTTCAAATAATCACCTGTACATACTAGCAAATTCAGTGGTCAGCAATTAATACAGGGGTCTGCAATATTTTGTAGAGTGAGGGCCAAAAAGCCATTCTCATGATACGAGAAGGGTCAAACCGCTTTTACCACATTATATATTATTCCTTAATTGGAATTCATTTTTGAGATGAGCATTATATATATTAATTTATTTTTATTTCGGACTACTAGTCTCATCTTTATTAGTTGTTGTTTTTCATCTTTTATTGGATTGTTTATTCACAACGTTTCGGCCAACTAATTCCTCTGGCCCTTCGGGGCCCGTGGCGCAGTTGATAGAGACGTTGAATCTCTACAGTTCCAGATGAACATTGTCTGAAGATAGTGGTTTCAATCCCACCCAAAGCGTGCCAGAGGTTAATTGGTGCCAGAGGTTAATTGGTCAAAATGTGGTGAGACGACAACAACTACGGATGGCAGTGATGGCTGAGAATGCAGTTAGGAAATTCGAAGTTCCTATCCGTCGCGGTTACCACCTGACGAAGGCCAGAGGAATTAGTTGGCCGAAACGTTGTGAATAAACAATCCAATAAAAGATGAAAAACAACAACTAATAAAGATGAGACTAGTAGTCCGAAACAAAAAAATAAATAAATTAATATAGGTTTTACCACATTGCCATGGAAGACAACAATGGATATGGAAATCAATTTTCTTTGCATTTGAAGAATACAAGTATTAAATATAATATTTTTTTTTTTTTTTTTTTTTTTTTTACAAAGGAGTCAACGCTTATCAAGACCTGGAGGCCACTCGAAGATAAGGGTTAATGAGTGTATGATAGTTAATGGAACAATATCGTAGAAATCATTAGTAGTGGAAATTTGATAAATTAAATTATTAAGGGGATGGCTTATCAAGAACTTGTTTACATTGGACTTGAAGACGACCATAATGTAGTCAGCTGGAAAGCAGGCAAACGGAATAGAGTTCCACAGGTGTGCAGTTCTAAGATAGAAGCTTCGTTCACGTTTACGTTCAGGCACAGATAAAGAGTTGAGGAAATTACTGATATTGGTTTCAGCTAGACGAGTGTTTTTCGTGAAAGTTTGGCAAGAGGGGACCATAGATCGGAGCTCAGACGAGCACTTGCCATGAAAATAATATATATAGATAGAGCAAAGACAGACTTGTAATGTTTCTTCTGTGGGAAAGAGATTGCATCCCTTATTAGGCTACGAAATCTATGTTGAACTCTGTAAAGACAGGATAAGGTGCTTCTAACAGCCCCTGCCCAAATGTGGCAACAGTACTCCATCCTCGGACAAACGATAACATTACAGGAATATAAAAAAAGAAGACATTGTTTGGCTCGTTTATATTTAGATCATGCCCTGAGTAATGTCGCGGGCAAAACAAGGTTCACTTGAGGACCAAATTCGGTCCGAAGGCTGGAGTATGCTGACCCCTGAATCAATACATACCTTGAAACACTCAGGAAGACATTTTTCTCAACTGGAGCCCGATAGGGTACATCAAACTGGAAGAAAATGAAGAAACTTCATTTAGTCAACACAAAACGATTCTAGCTGATGGAACTCAAGTTATTTTTTTTTTTTACTTTTGAAATCATTACTATTTATTAGGTACAATATAATAATCAATAAAGAATTGGGTCTATAATAATAAATACAACATCTGCATGAATTAAAATATAATATTTAAGTGTATTTTATGACCGAACAACACCAAGCATCTTACTAAGTAAAAATAAAATAAGTAGTACTAAATAATAAATTCCCAACAAATAAAGCGGATGTCATGGCCAGAAATCGAAACAAAAACCCTGAGATCTTCAGTCTGATATTCTACAAACTATTTAGATTTCTTATAAATGGAGCTTAAAATATTACCATAAAATAATTATAGCTTTGACCTGACGTCATGTTTTAAAACATGGAGTCAAACAAAAATAAACGAATGATTAAGCATTGGAAATTCTTTGAATAATCTGAAACAATTTATTTTGATTTTGTTACATTAAAAATATTTTATATATGATGCATACTGGAATTTAGGCCCAGAGAGATAGATAGATAGAGAGAGAGAAAAAGAGAGAGGGGGGGGGAATAAAAGATCAATAATTGTGAAATTATAAATCAGCTTCAAAAGGGGAAACAAAATAAAATCGAATTTTGTTTTGTTTCTCCTTTTGGAGCTGATTCATAATTTCACAATTATTGATCTTTTATCCCCCCCCCTCATAATTATTATTGATCTTTTATCCTCTGCATTAATATAGCTCTAAGTAAATAAACCTAGTAAGCCTATCTTATATCTGCAATACTTCGGACACAGCACTTTTAAAGTATTCATACATTAATTGAAATGTTACTCTTTTAGAACTCTTGTCTATTACTCTTTATATATATATATATATATATATATAGTGCAAAATTTTGTTGAAAATTCAAAGACTCACATTTTCTTTTTTTATAACCTTCGTTTATTTCCTGGATTTTTTTTCGATTACAGCTGTTTCATTAGTGGGAAGGCAATTTTACGATTTATGTGTCCATAAAACTATCCTGTCCCCACCAACTTTTTCAGATGTTTTTCCATTAGATTTTTACAATAAAAGGTATATTTTTAACATGCTGAACATCATATTCGGGTAAAAAGATTTCCAAAGACATGCTTCCTGACTTCCGTCATCTTTTTGTGTTATGTGAAGATATTTTTCCGTTTTAACCCATAGTTTCGTATTTTTATTTTTTATTTATTTATCATTTATTTTTGTTTTAATTTCCACCACCCCTTTTCCCCCTCCCTATTTGTTTTTCCAATTATCGTATAATTTTATTTCTACATTTACGTGTGTTTATTTTAATATTCCTTTTTTTGATTCTGATCCCTCTGTTTAAAGGGGAGGTCACTCGCATGGTATCAGTTCTTATATCAAGGATTACCTCCCTTGCACATTTCATCTTTCCTTATATTATACACTTAGTTTTTACTACTTTTTTCCCCTAATCTGCTATATATATATATATATGTGTATATTCCTAACGAATATATATTTTTAAGGTAAATATCTTTTAAAATATTGTGTAAAGTGTTTCAAATAACAAGCTCAATGAACTTATGTTTCTGACTTAAGAGCATAAATAATGTTTGATTGCATCTCAGTAACCAAAGGAAAATAATGTCTACAATCATAATTTTTGTTTATATTTATTTTTTTTTATTTTGGCAAAAGAAAGAATAAAATATAGGCATTCGCCATAATAAATTACAATTGTAGACTTATATATATATAATTACGTTCTCCTTGGATCGCCACCTTGTCGTGGTGGAGAACCTTGTGTGTTCCGATGAACCTGAGAGCGATGCCGTCCGGAGCCTAGGCTCCTGGTAGGGTCACCCATGGCGGTAAGGTTGAAGGGGAGGTTCCAGACAAAGAGTGATCCAAAAGACCTCAACAGCTGATGTGGCGGATGATGACAATAATGACACAACGGCACTGAAGGCGGATGAAGGCTGCAACAGAAGAGAGTCTCCAGTCATCGTGGTTCTCCATGCCATTGGTATCAGGCCCTCCTCTGCCAAGGGGCCGTGTGGTGGCTGCAGGCGCATCAGTCTCCCCACGTTAAAAGACATCACGCGCAGGCGTTCTCCCGAAAGGGAACACATCCTACTCTACATCATGGATGGAAAAGTCTTGTGACAGTCTTAGTCATTAAGCTCCCGGACTGAGGCAGAGAGAGCTCTCCCTTAATTCCCGGATAGAAAAAGTCCTGTGGCGACCAGGAAGTGGTGACGGGAGCAGGACAGTGTAGTCTGGCAGCTCCTAGCTGCAACCTGGCACATAGGCGGTGGGTGCCAGATTCAGTCGCTAACCTCACGGACCGAGGCAGAAAGAGTTTTTCGGCAGCTGCATCCATGACTGAGCAGCCCTGTTTAGGATCCACTCTGCTCACCCCAGTAGGGGAGGGGGGTTAGAAAAGGTACCCCTAAAAATAGCCTGCCTCAAAAAAACCCGTCTGGACTACCGCATCCAGAGGGATCACCACCACGCGGTCGGAAAAAGAAAGAAAATTTATGCCTATATTTTGGAACCTGGAATGTGAGGACCCTCATGGACAACAAAACAAGTGATCGACCCGAAAGAAGAACTGCCATTATCTCAAGAGAGCTAAGGAGGTTCCAGATTGACATAGCTGCGCTCTCTGAAACCCGACTGGCTGACGACGGGCAGCTGAGGGAGGAAAAAGGCGGGTACACCTTCTTTTGGAAAGGAAGGCCTGCAGAAGAGCCGCGTATCCATGGCGTGGGCTTTGCTATAAAGAACAGCCTCATCCGCCACCTCAATGAGCCCCCTGTTGGCATCAACGAACGGCTAATGACCATGCGCCTGATGCTTGCGGGCAGCCAAATGGCCACTGTGATTAGTGCATATGCTCCAACACTTGATGCACAGGATGAAATAAAGGAGACCTTTTATGCTGACCATGACACCATTTTATCCGGGGCCCCCAAGGGGGACAAGATAATCCTACTTGGGGATTTCAATGCTAGAGTGGGACGAGACCATCAGCACTGGAGAGGAACGCTTGGAAGAGAAGGAGTTGGGAACATTAACTCAAATGGTACACTCCTACTGACAAAGTGCTCAGAACATAACCTGATCATCACGAACACACTTTTCCGACAAAAAAACGCATTCAAAACATCATGGATGCACCCTCGAAGTAAAATCAGGCACCTCATTGACTATGTCATTGTCCGTGCCAAAGACCGCTGTGATGTGCTGAACACCAGGGCAATGACCAGTACAGACAATTGTTGGACCGACCACCATCTTATTCGCTCCATCATGTCTATCCATTTAATGCTGAAGCAAAGGATGCAAAAAAGACAGAGCCGACCAAAGCTCAACATCGAGCAGCTGGGCGATATCACCTACCAACAACACCTCCAGGCGGCTCTTAGTGCGGACATGCCCAAGCAGTATCCGCATGACGCTGAAGAGCACTGGGACAAGCTGTCTTCTGCCATCATGGACTCCAGTATAAGCATCCTAGGGCAGAAAAAGCGGAAACATCAGGATTGGTACGATGAAAACGATACTGAAATCCAACAGCTTATAGACACCAAAAGGCAAACTTTTATCACCTGGCAGAATAACATCAATTGCAAGGTTAAAAGAGCTGCCCATGCCAAGGCTAAAGCGGCTGTCCAATCGACAGTCAGGAAGCTGAAGAACCTCTGGTGGATGAAGAAGACTCAGGAGATCCAGCAGTTTGCTGACTCTGGGGACACCAGAAGATTCTTTGAAGCCACAAAAGTGGTATACGGCCCCAGCTACCGTTCTCTGACCCCCCTTCGGTCTAAGGATGGGCTCACGCTGCTGAAAGGAAAGGGAGAAATAACAAATAGATGGAAAGAGCATTACGAGGATCTTCTGAACAGGGACACCACTCCAGAGATGGAGGCCCTTGAAAAACTCCCCCAACAGCCCATAATTGAGAGCATGGGAGAACCACCCAGTCTGGAAGAGGTGCGGGATGCAATTAGGAAGATGAAAAACAATAAGGCGGCTGGTTCTGACGGCATCCCAGCAGAAATCCTGAAGAAAGGCGGGCCTGATCTTCTCAGACACATCCATGCCCTGCTGCTCAAAATATGGGAACAAGAGAAAATCCCTGCACAACTTAGAGATGCCCTAGTTGTCTCCATCTTTAAGAAGGGAGACAAGGCAAACTGTGGGAACTACTGGGGCATTTCTCTCCTCTCTACCACAGGGAAAGCCCTAGCTCGGGTTTTGGCCAACAGGCTTACACCCCTTGCAGAAACCATCCTTCCCGAGTCCCAAAGTGGTTTTCGACCAAATAGAGGCACGATGGACATGATCTTCACTGCTCGTCAACTCCAAGAAAAGTGCAGGGAGCAAAATTTACCATTATACATGGCTTTTATAGACCTTACTAAAGCCTTTGACTCTGTGAACCGTCAAGCCCTTTGGCTGGTTCTTGCAAGGTTTGGATGCCCAGAGAGGTACATTCGGGTACTGAGACTGCTACATGACAATATGTCAGCTACAGTCCTCAGTAGTAGTGGAGATGAAACAGAGCCCTTCAGGGTTGACACGGGAGTGAAACAGGGATGTGTCATTGCTCCAACCCTGTTCTCCATCTTCATTACTGCTATCCTCCATCTCACGGACAAACATCTTCCCCATGGAGTTCGGATTATGTACAGAACTGACGGGCGACTTTTTAACATCAACAGATTTAGGGCCAAAGGTCGAACGAACACCATATCCATTATGGAGCTACAGTATGCAGACGATAACGCCCTTGTAGCCCTCTCAGAAGAGGACCTACAGTGTACACTGGTTGCCTTCACGAGGGCGTACAAACAGCTAGGACTAACAATTAATATAAAAAAAACCCAAATCCTCCATCAATCACCACCAAACAGTACTTCAGTCTCACCCCCAAACATCTCCATTGACAACGCTAGACTGGAAAATGTGGACCACTTCCCATACCTAGGCAGCATCCTATCATCAAAAGCCAACATAGATGATGAAATACAACACCGTCTCAGCTGTGCCAGTGGGGCTTTCTCAAGGCTAAGGAAGAGAGTATTTGAGAACCATGACCTTCTGGCAAAGACCAAAATCATGGTATATAAAGCTGTCTTGCTGCCCACTCTTCTCTATGGATCGGAGACCTGGACCACATACAGGAGGCACGTAAAAACCCTGGAGACGTACCACCAAAGATGCCTCCGAAAAATCCTCAGAATTAGTTGGAAGGACCGACGCACCAACACCAGCGTCCTGAGTGAGGCTGACATTCCCACTATCACCGCTACTGTTGCTCAACGCCAGCTCAGATGGACTGGTCATGTTGTCCGAATGCCGGATCTCCGCCTCCCAAAACAGATTTTCTACTCTCAGCTTGTTGAGGGAAAGCGTGCCCAGGGTGGCCAAAAGATGAGGTATAAGGACAACATCAAAGCAAATCTAAAGCGGTTTCACATGGACCTTGAGACATGGGAGGACGTGGCTGGGAGCAGGTTGGCATGGAGGAGCGCTGTCCACAAAGGTGCTGCGCTTTATAGTAGTGACCTAAATCAAGCTGCTGAGGATAAACGCAAGCACAGAAAGGACAGATTATTAACCAGACACACCCAACCCCACCCCACCACCACTACCTTTATCTGCCCAAATTGCACAAGACAAATTGGGTCTAGGATTGGGCTCTATGCTCACCTGAGGACCCACAGAAGCCACAACGGAGGACAGTCTTACTCGGACACGAGTGACCGCCGATGATGATGATGATATATATATATATATATATATATATATATATATATATATAAAATTCAGAGTTAAATTATATAGAATTACAACAAAATTTTTGTTTGACAAAAGAGTACAAATAATTATTAAAGTTTTTCCTTAACATATGGATTTTCATTAGAGGAAATGTTATCAAAATAAATTAACATAAAAAAAAACGTTTATTGTCATTGTGTTTATAGAACCCCCCCCCCTCCACAAAAAAAAAAAAGAAATAAACAATTGAATTCAAAATTCAAAGCACACGTAACATAATAATGTTCCCCAACCTGTGCATTGAATTCAATTGTTTTCTTAAAGGGGGGGGGGGATAAACACTATAACAATAGATGTTTTTTTTAATTTTTTATATTTTTGCAAACTTTTATGAATATTTTTTTTTCTTTTTACAAAATCCTTTTTCATTTCAAGGAAAAACAAACAAAAATTTTCCGACTGTTTTCTGAGGAACACACATTTGTCTCTGACGAGTTGTTTGGTGAGCTTCCACTAGTTAACGAAACATGTGTAAGTTATACTTCATAAAAATACGAATAAAATATTATGACTGCGAATTAAATACATCTTCTGATTTTGGAATGATAACTAATGATATAAATGGAAGATAAAACAAAGATGACAACCTAAAGTAAACACATAATGTGTATCTTCCTCTATGCTTCACTTTCCATGCTTTTTTTTTTCTTTCTAAGAAAATTTCTGTTTTTTTTCTGATGAGTACATATCGGGAAAATTTCAATCTTAACATGAATATATTGATTGTTCTATGTGAATCAAACAGATCTGTAAAAAATATTTCAAAGTTTGATATGTTGAAAGAATTGATTGCTAAAATAAATCAAACCTTGAAACTTGGAATAGTGAAATTGTTTATATATATATACACACACACTTGGAACTTGGAATAGTGAAATTGTTTATATATATATACACACAGACATATGAGGTGCCTTCAATTAGTTTCCAGACGTTTTTCGTACAGGCATTTAACATTGTTGTAGACACTTGAAAATTCAGTACGTTATTGCTGTACGTCTTATGAGATGACTGACCAATTTTTATGATCTCAGGTGTATTCCGATTCCTGCTGTCACAGCTGGTGAATTTTAAAAATTCAATCTGGACGTGAGGACACTTTGGAAGAACGATATACAATAAAATTCTGTTTTAAACTTTGAACAGATATCATAGAAACGTATGGAATGCTTCAGACTGCTTTTGGACCATCTTGCATGAATAGAGCTTCAGTTTTTGAGTGTCATAAGAGATTCAAGGAAGGCAGGGAGTCTCTGAGGGATGATGAGAGGTGTAGGAAGAGTAAGAAAGTCAGAACACCAGAGTTGATTGGCCAAATAAAGAATTTCATGGATAAGGACTGTTATGTCTGTCTATAGAGACAATATGTGCACAGTTTGATGTCAGTGTGGGAACTGCACACAATAATTTGCGAGGAACTGAAGATGTGGAAGATTTGCACAAAGTGTGTCTCAAGGGTGCTCAGAGAAGATGAGAAAGAAAGGTTTTGTCATGACAGCCGGAAGATGGTCAAACTGAGCAATTCATATCCCGCAGTTCTTGACGCTCTAGTGACCCATGATGAAAGCTGGATCTACTGCTATGACCCAGAGACCAAGAAACAGAGATCCCAGCAGAAGCATGCTGGCTCTCCCAGACCCAAGAAGGCAAGACAAATTCACCCAGAAACCTATGATGATCCCTTTTTTTGACAGCACAGGCATGATCCACATGCATTGGGTTCTCTCTGGACAGACAGTCAACAGGGACTATGTGGAGGTTTAAAGGGAGTTTAAAAAGAGATTTTAGTCCACAATTCCATCCTTGTCACAGATTATTTGACCAAGACGGGTATCAAGACAGTTCCTCACCCTCCTTATAGTCAAGACCTTGCTCCCTGTGACTTTTGGTTATTCCCTAAGCTCAAGGAAAACTTTAAAGACTGTCGTTATGAGACAACTGAGGAGATGAAAGAGGTTGTGACGAGGGTCATTGACACGCTTACACAAGAGGACTTATATGAAGCCTTCCAGAAGTTGTTGGAACGGTACAATAAGTGCATTGCAGCTGGAGGAGATTACTTTGAAGTGGACTATTAATAAAAGTTATCCTTATCCTTGAGTGGCCTATCGGCCTTGATAAGTGGTGACGTCTATGTAAAAAAAAAAAAAAAAAAAAAAAAAAAGTATCCAGACGAAAAAGGTCTGGAAATTTATTTAAGGCACATCATGTGTGTGTGTGTGTGCGCGTGCGTGCATATATATATATATATATATATATATATATATATATATATATATATATAGAGAGAGAGAGAGAGAGAGATATAGTGCCCTGCAAAATTTTACAATAATTAATTGTAATTTTTATTTCATATATATATATATATATATATATATATATATATATATATATATATAAAATAAAATAAAAATTACAATTAAATTTACCAAAATGATCCAAGATGGTAAAATTAAAGTATAATATAAATATTAAATAATTAATATTTATAAAGTTATCTCAGCCAGATGTACCATGTTTTATTAACTGTTTGCTCGTATATATATATATATATATATATATATATATATATATATATATATATATATATATATATATATATATATATACATACATACAGTGCTCCGCAAAAGTTTAGAATACATATTTGAAACTGTCAGTTTTTGTATTTCTAGTTTCCAAATGGTAATGAAACTTTTTTATAAACATAGAAAATGTATTGAAACTAAGATAGGAACAGTGGGAAAAATAAAAAATAACAATTTAACAAAACACATTTTCTATGTTTATAAAAAGGATTCATTACCATTTGGAAGCTAGAAATACAAAAACTGACAGTTTCAAATGTGTATTGTAAAATTTTGCGGGACACTGTATATATATATAAATATATATACGTTTTATTTATTTTTTTTTTTTTATTACCGTATCTTTCTGTTAAGTTACATTATTGTTTCGGCTACACGGCCGTTTTTTTGGCCGTTTGTAGCTTACAGACGGCCAAAAAAACGGCCGAGTAGCCGAAACAATAATGTAACTTAACAGAAAGATACAGTAATAAAAAAAATAAATAAATAAAAAATAAAACGCATATTTGCTCTACAACAGTATTGAGCACTTTCTTCAGTTCTTATTAATTACCATCTCCACTATATATATATATATACGCACTAGAAAAACTGTCTAGGCATGGAAGATTTAATTAGAGTAAAATAGAATACAAATTTGCAAATACTCAACAGCAAAAGTTCTTGGGTAAAAAGGATTTACAATTAAATAAAACAAATGCGTAATTAAAATACAATCAAAATGGGGGAAACAACACAAAATTACATCTACTAAAAAAAAAATAAACACACAAAAAAACGAGATTGGATAATGAGAATCTACAATTTAATAAAATCATCATCATCATCAGTTTAACATGCTGGCATCTGTTGGACGGCTTTAAGAAATTAATTTTTTAACTAACTTATATCTGGCTAGATCTTTCTTTATCCTTCTTTTTCTTAAATCTATTCTTAGCACACCCTCCCATATTTTTCTGGACTTGACCTGACTTTTGGCAGTATTCACTCAGGATGGGTAGAGTTGGCTCCTCCCACAGAACATACAGTGTCCTGAATGAACGTCGTGGCCTTCCCCTGCTAATTGAACCTGTTACCTCAATTGTTTTACATCTACTAATCCAAGAACTCTCATTCATTCTTTCAATGTGGCCATACCATCAAAGTCTCCTGTTCTGCACACATCTTCCTATACTGTCCAGATTTAATCTTTCTTAGAGGTCAATCAATCTAAGCTTATCGTTAAGGTTCACGTTATATATCCAATGTATCATACTCATGTCATTTCTTTCCATGCAACACATGTCCTCAACCCTCACTGGCCAGGTTTAACTTCTATACATTGTCACACTGTGAACACAATCCTAATAGATTTTCTCTTGGTCAACAAAAAATGAATAAAACAAAAGAACTTATGTTGGGCCGATTAATCAGAATCGGAAAAATCGGAACTTTCCCAGGTATTGGAAAAAATTGTACTTTTCCAATACCAAAAACGATTTCTTTAATTATCAGTTTTTACTTGATTTTATTCAAAACAAAATCTTCCATTGCTGGTGATAATGATAAAATAATAAACATTTATTGATTTTAAACTACCAGTGAAACTAAAATCAATAGATCACCTTTGTCTGCCAAGAGGTGCTGAACTGAAGCAGTAAATTAAAGATTGTCTCTTACAAAGTGATTGTATTATTTGTATTGAACTATGTAGCACAATATTACTTTCTGTAGTTATTAATTCACCTCATTGGGTCAGTTCTATATTAAAAATACAATCAACACTATTTTAATAGAAATGGTTATAAACTCATATTTGTTATTGGTTTTTCTGTCCCCAAATAATAAAAAAAAAAAAATTATGCTATTCAGGAAAATATCAGCTTTATCAAAACAGTAGCAAGGAGACCCAATGTCGACCAGGATTGAATTAGGATCAACAAATGTTCTACACTTCCAATATCTTTATTATCATCGAAATTGATGAAATTGATCATTTTTCAATCAAATCGATTGATTGCCTGCTCTAGTTGGGGATCCATGCTGGTGTAGCAGGAGGAAGTTTACATGCCTCCTCACAGTGACTTAGTTCACGATACATTGTACTGTTGATTTTATGAAATTATTTGACTTGAAAATTATTTGACTTTAAAATGCAAAAGTTAAGTATTATGATTAAATTGTGCTCTAAACAGAAACATTAATTTCTAATGCACCCCTGTTTTATCAAAGGACCTGCTGTTGATTTTATATGCTGGGTTCTTCTGCCTGTGCAGTAATAAAACTTCTAAAATGCATTTGTAGTGTTAGGCTGTATAATGATGTTAACTTTAACCAGATTTTTTTCGATTTTCAATATTTATCAAGGGCATTCCAACACAAAACCTATCTAAGAACACTGCCAGACACAAAGTACATTTGTGTGAATTTTTTTTAAATCGGCCTAGCTGTTTTGGAGTTCATAGGGAATGAACTCCCACACACACACAAAGTGCCTTTTATATATCAGTAGATATTTGTTGATTAAATATATTCCTCATTTTGTGGAATTTCTTCGTGTCCTGCTAGTTATAATTATTGCTGCACTCTGGAGGAAAGAACCCTTTCAATTGTGTTTTATTAGAAACTTGGTATTTGGGGGGATTTTGGACGCCTTATGCCAAAACCAGATGATGATGATGATGATATTGGTGCAAATCGTGTTCAAGTTCTATCAGAGCTTCAAAAGTCATTTTCATTAGTAACTATTAGATAGATACGAATCCATATCCACTAGTGTTGGGACGATAAATCAGAATCGGAAAAATGTAAACTTAAAATTTGTGCCTATTTTCTGATGCCAAAAACGATTCTTTTAATTTTTTTTTTTTAACTTTATGTTGGTACTAATGCTAAAAAAATAATTAATATTTATTTATTTTAAACAACCAGCAAAAACGTTTAAAAAAGTATTTGCACATTGAACATGTGTTTTTATGGTAATCGGGGAAAAAAATAACAACTCTATAATAAAACATTAAGAGATTTATAAAGAATCGGTAATTGTATCGGAATCTCAAATTTTATTGGAATCACAAATTTAGCATGGAATCAATTATTGTATCGGAATCGCAAATTTAACATAGAATCAATAATTGTGTCCGAATCACAAATTTAGCATGGAATCAATAATTTTATTGGAATCACAAATTTAGCATGGAATCAATAATTTTATTGGAATCACAAATTTAGCATGGAATCAATTATTGTATCGGAATCGCAAATTTAGTATAGAATCAATAATTGTGTCTGAATCACAAATTTAGCATGGAATCAATAATTTTATTGGAATCACAAATTTAGCATGGAATCAATAATTTTATTGGAATCACAAATTTAGCATGGTATCAATTATTGTATCGGAATCGCAAATTTAGTATAGAATCAATAATTGTGTCTGAATCACAAATTTAGCATGGAATCAATTATTGTATTGGAATCACAAATTTATCATGGAATCAATAATTTTATTGGAATCGGTAATTTAGCATAAAATCGTCCCATCACTAATATCTACTTTCTACCAGCTTCATGGAAAATAGCAAGGTAGACCCGGTTCTTCTGATCGACTTTTACTTTCATCTCTCAACACTAAAATTATCGTATAAGCAACTTTAAAAAAAATAAATAGGATAAAAACATTTTATTTCTTCCTCATAAAATAAATCAGAAAAACATTGCTAGTTTTTTGCCAATAAAATCACTAACATTTTTGTGGGGGAAAGAAATTGAAAAACATGACACTAATACTACACAATACGAGACAACAAATGATAAGACAGAAGGCATATTTTTTCAAAAGAAAAGAGAGAGTAATCAACATACACGTGGGCTAGATTTGGAAGTCACCTGAAAATTAACAAAATATCTTGAATGTTAATATTTTAACAAAATATCTTGAATGTTAATATTTTAACAAAATATCTTGAATGTTAATATTTTAACAAAATATCTTGAATGTTATATTTTAACAAAATATCTTGAATGTTATATTTTAACAAAATATCTTGAATGTTAATATTTTCGAAGCAAAGAAAAAAATATAAATAAAAAAACACACATAAACTTTATAAATTTTGGATGAAATGAATTTAAAGCGACCTAGAATAAGCAATGACAAAAAAGAACACATTTTGCTGTAACACTGATTTTTTAAGAATTTTAAATGTAACACTGATTTTTTTATCCTTATAAATGTAACACTGATTTTTTTTTATCATTTTAAATGTAACACTGATTTTTTTTATCATTTTAAATGTAACACTGATTTTTTTTTACAGTTTTAAATGTAACACTGATTTTTTTTTTACCGTTTTAAATGTAACACTGACTTTTTTTTTACCGTTTTAAATGTAACACTGATTTTTTTTTATCATTTTAAATGTAACACTGATTTTTTTTACCGTTTTAAATGTAACACTGATTTTTTTTAATCATTTTAAATGTAACACTGATTTTTTTATCATTTTAAATGTAACAGATTTTTTTATCATTTTAAATGTAACACTGATTTTTTATCATTTTAAATGTAACACTGATTTTTTATCATTTTAAAAGTAACACTGATTTTTTTAGCATTTTAAATGTAACACTGATTTTTTTAGCGTTTTAAATGTAACACTGATTTTTTTAGCGTTTTAAATGTAACACTGATTTTTTTAGCATTTTAAATGTAACACTGATTTTTTTATCATTTTAAATGTAACACTGATTTTTTTATCATTTTAAATGTAACTGATTTTTTTTATCATTTTAAATGTAACACTGATTTTTTTATCATTTTAAATGTAACACTGATTTTTTTATCATTTTAAATGTAACACTGATTTTTTATCATTTTAAATGTAACACTGATTTTTTTAGCATTTTAAATGTAACACTGATTTTTTTATCATTTTAAATGTAACACTGATTTTTTTATCATTTTTAAATGCAACACCGATTTTTTTTATCATTTTAAATGTAACACTGATTTTTTAATCATTTTTAAATGCAACACCGATTTTTTTATCATTTTAAATGTAACACCGATTTTTTTATCATTTTAAATGTAACTGATTTTTTTATCATTTTAAATGTAACACTGATTTTTTTAGCATTTTAAATGTAACACTGATTTTTTTAGCATTTTAAATGTAACACTGATTTTTTTAGCATTTTAAATGTAACACTGATTTTTTATCATTTTAAATGTAACACTGATTTTTTTTATCATTTTAAATGTAACACCGATTTTTTTTAGCATTTTAAATGTAACACCAATTTTTTTATCATTTTAAATGTAACACTGATTTTTTATCATTTTAAATGTAACACTGATTTTTTATCATTTTAAATGTAACACTGATTTTTTTATCATTTTAAATGTAACACTGATTTTTTTATCATTTTAAATGTAACACTGATTTTTTATCATTTTAAATGTAACACTGATTTTTTATCATTTTAAATGTAACACTGATTTTTTTTATCATTTTAAATGTAACACTGATTTTTTTAGCATTTTAAATGTAACACTGATTTTTTATCATTTTAAATGTAACACTGATTTTTTATCATTTTAAATGTAACACTGATTTTTTAGCATTTTAAATGTAACACTGATTTTTTTATCATTTTAAATGTAACACAGATTTTTTTATCATTTTAAATGTAACACTGATTTTTTTATCATTTTAAATGTAACACCGATTTTTTTATCATTTTAAATGTAACACTGATTTTTTTTATCATTTTAAATGTAACACTGATTTTTTATCATTTTAAATGTAACACTGATTTTTTTAGCATTTTAAATGTAACACTGATTTTTTATCATTTTTAAATGCAACACCGATTTTTTTAGCATTTTAAATGTAACACTGATTTTTTTATCATTTTAAATGTAACACTGATTTTTTATCATTCTAAATGTAACACTGATTTTTTATCATTTTTAAATGTAACACTGATTTTTTTATCATTTTAAATGTAACTGATTTTTTATACATTTTAAATGTAACACTGATTTTTTTATTCATTTTAAATGTAACACTGATTTTTTTTATCAATTTGAATGTAACATTGATTTTTTTATCATTTTAAATGAAACTGATTATTTTATCATTTTAAATTTAAAAACTAATTTTTTTATCATCTTAAATGTAACGCTGATTTTTTTATCATTTTAAATGTAACACTGATTTTTTATCATCTTAAATGTAACACTGACTTTTTATCATTTTAAATGTAACTGATTTTTTTAATCATTTTAAATTTAAAAACTGATTTTTAATCATTTTAAATTTAAAAACTGATTTTTTTTTATCATTTTAAATGTAACACTGATTTTTTTTATCATTTTAAATTTAAAACTGATTTTTTTCATCATTTTAAATTTAAAACTGATTTTTTTTATCATCTTAAATGTAACACTGATTTTTTAAAAACTTTTACTTCCAGTAGACAAAATAATGCACAGATTTTAAACTTTGCAAATTTTAATTTAAAAAATAAAACAATTCATTTACAAAAGTAAATGATCCGAAAGTGCCCCCCCGCCAAAAAAAATGATATCAAATTGAGAGGTTCAATTTAAATAAAGGTTCTGTGCAAAAAGCTTGTCTTTGTCTGATGCTGTGGATATCACCTATGAATAAATAATCTTACATCTATTCCGTATTTAAAAAAAAAAAAAATTACATTTTCACCCCAAACAAGGCACAGTGCCACTTTGATGTACGGGCTACTATCGGGGACATAAGTTGCAGGGATACTATATAGGGAGCAACAAGTTGTTTGTTCACATTACACTCGAACTTCTGCATGTCAGTACAGTTGGGGGAAGCAGAAACCCAGAAGAGAATTCCAGAGTCTAACAGTTCTGGGGAAGAAACTATTAGAGTAGAAGGTTTTCTTATGTCTAGGGATCTCTACCGTGTAGAGGTGGAACTTTGCTGGTTGTCGAGTTTAATGGGGTTATTTATGTCGAGTGGTTGCAAGGGCTTGTAGCCATTGAAATACTTGTAAAAGAGACAGATGGATGCAAAATTTTCTTGGTGGGACATAGACTGAAGCCTAGATAACAGTTCAGGAACTATTAGGTTGGCGACTCTCTTTTGAACCCTGTCTGGGAGTGAGAAACCAGTAGCAGATGCACCGGCCCAAATGTGTGTCGTTATTTGCCAAAACTTTGGGAAATGTAGCATCTGCTCAGCTATTCAGGATTGAACAGGTTGAATTTAGGACTCTTTTGCATTTCTGATTATCTATTTGATGCAGTTTTAAAAGTGGCTTTATAATCTCAGAATATTATTTCATTGAAAGAAACTGAAATAATGGTTTCTGTATGCAATGGCGTTGGCACATTCTGGGATGTACTACGGCTGGTCATTTGGTTTCTGTTGGAATTTCTTAGAGGGTATGTACCTGTCTATACCAATGGTTAAACAATCAGTTAAGTCAGATACTATACAGGGCGCTTGGTCAAGATCAAAGTGTAGTATCTGTTCTTCAAATGCTGCACATTTTCATTTCTTGTTCTCTTTCGGTGGAGGAGAAGTCCTTCACGACTGAGACAATTTTTTATTTTTGTACCTTTTATCCACGTTAAAAAACGACCCTGGTGTCTAACTCTGTCCCGTGGGGAGGCATAGTAAATAGGTACTATACAGGGCGCTTGGTCAAGATCAAAGTGTAGTATCTGAGGAGGCATAGTAAATAGGTACTATACAGGGCGCATCACCCTGTTGCAGATATTGATTGTGTGAAACTAAGAAAGCAACTCCTATCATAGGTGTGCATCAGAAGCGGAGATATGTATCATTGAATTTATGGCAAAAAGCCATGAAGAATGGTGGTGACTATGTAGAAAAATAAATTCTGGAACAGAAGAGGTCGCTCATTTTAATGATACCACTAATGTTTTTGTAGCTCTTCAACATTGTTAGTTAAAAAAAATAGGAGGCTTTACTTTTGGAAATAAACTCATAATATATTTTGTGCATATTGTTATTACTTAAACATATCACCATGATTAATTTAAAACTTTTTTAAAGCATCATTGATATTTTTCATCAATATTCTCACCCACGTTGACCTGAAAACAACCTTCTTTAGTCAATAAAAAGGAGTCATCTTCCATCATGATAATGCTCGTCTACTGACCAAAGATCTCCAAGGAGAATCTGGTTGGAAAATATTGCCCTATAATGCATATTCTCCAAACTTGGAACTTGGGTCCCACACAAACTTACTTTTGCTGTTAAAATTCTTTGATTTTCTTGAAAAACACAAAACAAAACAAAGAAAAACGGCAGGAACTAACAACCTTATATACTTGTTTACTGTTATATAAACATGCTCACATCCCGCTGCTACAAATAGCCACTTGTTTCAATCAAACAACAGATATCATCAGGCAGCGACTTGACTATTCAAAAGTTCAATGAATTCATTGAACTTTTGAATAGTCAAGTCGCTGCCTGATGATATCTGTTGTTTGATTGAAACAAGTGGCTATTTGTAGCAGCGGGATGTGAGCATGTTTATATAACAGTAAACAAGTATTATCAGCTCTTTTTATTGAGCACTATCTAACAACCTCGTTGAATTCATTAGTCCATTACTTTTGAATATAAAAAAAACCCGCGTATATATATATATATATATATATATATATATATATAGAGAGAGAGAGAGAGAGAGAGAGAGAGGAAGATAATTGATAATTTGTAATTAAAATTAAAAATTAAAAATCGGTTTCACAAGAAGAACAAACAAAATCAATAAATTGTATGATCGTTTCGGAAACAATGTTTTTATTGAGATAGACAATAATAAGTCTCGTACAATAATTTTATCATTTAGTTTTTTTAAACAAAGTCTCCTCATCAGCAAAAATATTGGGTGTTTTTTTTTTTTGTTTTGTTTTTTTATAACATATATATATATATATATATAATTAGTTTCTTTTGGAAAAGAAATCCAGCAAAGTGGTCAATTATAAGGAAAATCCAAAAACAAAAGCGTATCATTTACAGAAAGTTTTAGATAATTTATTGGTACCGTCGGTTTCAAACCCGATAATAATTATCACTTATTTTGAGGATCTCAAAATCATTTAGTTGACATTAGGCTAACACCATGAGGAGATTGAACACTAATTAAATGTATATTTCACATAAAAAGTTAAAAAAATTTATAAGCTCATTGACAAATAGAATTAAGAGAGTAAAAGTCATTATTGTTAAAAAGATTTTCAAAAACACACAGTGGAATTAAATTTTAGAGTAACAAAAGATTTTTCACCGAACTAATATTTGATGAGATTCGCTTTCATTCTTTAAAACAGAAAAACAAATCAAAGTAAAAAACAACAAAAATTAAAAACAAATAAAAGTCACGTTCAATAAAATTACCTGCTCGGTGGCTGAAGGAACACTGCAAAGCCAGATTTGAGTGGTTAATAATTCACAGGTGAGATAACGAATAGTCCAGCTTGCCCGTGGACGATGTATGAGCCCATCGTCGACATGAAGTAAAACGAGTTCGTTGCACAACTCCAGGTTGAATGATTTCGTTTGCATTTCCGATCCATGTTGTTTGGAGAACGACATCCAATAGCAAATCGAGAACTGATGGAAATTGACCGACATCTTCACTTGCCTAGAAATGGAACAGAAAGATTTTTACAGTTAAATAATTAAAATTAATATTAATCACAGTAAATAATTAGTATTAATAAACACTTTCCTCATCTTCACTTGCCTAGAAATGAAAGAGAAAAAAATACATAAATATGAAACAGATTTTTACAAAGGATGCTTTCAGGTATTACGAGTATGTCTGGTTTGACTATAAAAAACACAAACAGGCAAAATAATACTCTGTTATTCTCATCGATGTAACATATGACCTTCTTCACGTGTACTTTGTCAAACTCGGGAATCTGCATGGAATTTTGAACTCATGGTGACCTACCACCACTATCACTGAAAGTAAATCAGAGAAGGATGAGAGTAGCTGATCACTGCATGAGACACAGTGAAGAGGATTGGTTGGTTGGTTGGTTGTTTTTGTTTTATGGCATATCAACCCTTTTTCAGGTTATTTAATGCCGAGTCTAGTTATTTTGAGGAACGATTTTTAATGGAGTATATTTGTTTTTTTTTAAGTTGGATTCTATTTAACCCATAGTTGGGACCCTAACAGGTACTACCACTCCGGGTTAGAGTGAACCTGGGAGCAATGGCAATTAAAGGGTGGCTCCACACTCCCCAAGGCCCGCAAGGTGGGGCCTCACCATCGGATATAGTTTTATGTCATATCCAGGACCCAGCGAAGAGGAAGCCAGCAAGCTAGTTCTCTGGATACCAACAGATGGACACCCAAACCGTGGTAGAAGAAGAATGACCTAGATTGACAACCTGTTACAGGACACAGGATTGGAAAGTGTT
The DNA here is from genome assembly GCF_053919585.1 of Euprymna scolopes. Classification (NCBI taxonomy): domain Eukaryota; kingdom Metazoa; phylum Mollusca; class Cephalopoda; order Sepiida; family Sepiolidae; genus Euprymna; species Euprymna scolopes. Next base: position 41,824,645 of record NC_136526.1, on the reverse strand, counting down.
CAGGACCTGCAAACTGTCATGCGAGATCGAGAGAACTGGAGAAGTTGTGTAGATTTGGGGGTGAAGCATCTTGAAAGATGATGAGATGAGATTGAATTCATAGGGCTAGCATGTTCACTTTTATCAGCCATGACCAGGTAGAAATCTTAATCGTTTGTACTGAGGACTGAACTTTCAACCTCCAGAAGAGTGTCACTTAGATATGACTTGTAACTTAGTACTTTATCCATTACACCACGGGTTTGAGGAAATATATAATAGGGATCATGTTTAGGGAAATGAGCGATGTCGATTTACATTACTTTTAACCTCTACGTGTCAGTACAGTCAGGGAGGCAGGTAATAGGGAAGGAATTACAAAATCTTGCAGTTTGAGGGAAGAATCTATTAGAGTAGAAGGCTTTCCAGCATCTAGAGATCTCTATAGTGAAGGTGTGGGATTTTGTTACTCAATGAGTTTATTGGGAGTATGTACGTCGAGGGGGTACAAGTACGAGGAGTTTATCAGATCACATTCCATTTTTTTCTTCTGTAAAAGAACTGTCCCTCGTACATTATTGTCCTGTTGGTGAAATGTATTGAAAATGTATAACTCGCGCTCGCAAATGAAACATCATAAAATTACATAAACACTAGACAACACGATTTTTTTTTTCATTTTCTTTCTTTGAAGATTGTAATGCTGGGTATGGGGCAGCCAAACCAGCTGCCAACATTGCCCTGCTGTTTATTGAAACCAACCGAGAGCTCTTTTTAGTATCCTCGCTGTTCCCTTAAGTGCAATTGTCTGGATCTCTTTTGCACTTGGTTCACCAGGAATATTAGTTAGTTAGGTTGGTTGGTTGGTTGTTTTTGTTTTACGGCATATCAACCCTTTTTCAGGTTATTTAATGCCGAATCCAGTTATTTTGAGGAACAATTTTTAATGGAGTATATTTTTTTTTTTTAAGTCAGATTCTATTTAATCCATAGTTGGGACCCTAACAGGTACTACCACTTCGGGTCAGAGTGGACCTGGGAGCAATGGCAATTAAAGGGTGGCTCAACACTCCCTAAAGCCCGCAAGGTGGGGCCTCACCATCGGATATAGTTTTAGGTCATATCCAGGACCAGTTAGGTAGGACTTATGCACAGGGATGCAACATTGCAGTGATGGGACAGGGGTAGGAACTTGGTTGACAAAGCAGGATCTATGAAATTTGAGACTCTTTTTGAGACCAAGAGGGAGAGACTAGTAGTAGATGTACCAGCACAAATGTGGCAACAATATTTTATGCAAGGGTGAATGATGGTTTTGTAGAGGTACAGGGTACTCTCAAGTGTGTATAATTTTCTAGCATGATAGACATTCAGTAGAGCACCATAGGTAGTTTGAAAAATTTTATGCAAGGGTGAATGATGGTTTTGTAGAGGTACAGGATACTTTCAAGGGTGTGTAATTTTCTAGCATTATAGACATTCAGTAGAGCACCATAGGTAGCTTGAAAAACTCCAAGTAGGTTTTATTCGTTTTGTATGAAGCCATTATATGTAAATCTAATCATAATTATTTCTTTTGTCTTTTGCTTTCATTCAGATATTTTGATTCACATTTTATTCACTATTATTTACTTTATTTATATATTTACATTTTTGCTCATTTTTATTTAAAAAAAACTTCTTTATCTCAGAACTTTTAAATTATTAATTTTTTTTACTTTTGATTGTTCAAACATAAATATAAATAAATATATATAAAGGTATTGATATTACTTCATCTTTTACAGAATTCGTTTCTACTTTTCTTTTTTTTATTGCAAATAATAATTAATGTTTGGTTTATTTTCATTCAAGTACAAACATCTTTAGTCAATTAAGAATATATTGTTTTATTGCAAATAATAATTTATGTTTGGTCTACTTTCATTCAAATACAGACATCTGTAGTCAATTAAAAAATTTTTTGAGTGAAAATAATAATTAACGTTTGTTTTATTTTCACTCAAATACAAACATCTGTAGTCAATTAAAAATTTGGTGTGGGGGGGGGTAGTAAAAATAATTTTTTACTTTTTTTTTTAAACTTAACTTTTTACTTTTGGTTTATTTTCATTCAAATATAGGCACTTTAAAACCATTGCATGGTACTTGTTAAATTTATGCTCCAATCCCTGTAAATTTCATGTCAGCATCTTCCAGCAGGTTATATAAGCAACTGGAAGATGCCAAAGCAACGGCTGCTAGACGATTAATTCAGAATGTGTCATTCCTTCCTTTTGTATGTTAAGAATGACTTTCTATATAGAAATACATTCTTAACATAGGAAAAGGACAGTGACTTCCTGTTGATATGGTCTGTTGAACATCATTTTTGGTTAAGAAATTTTTTTATTTAATGAATCTCATACTTTCATTGAAACTTGTCGTTCAACAGTTGATTGAATTATTGCTTCAGCATCTTCTAACTACTTTGAAAGGTTTATGTTATTTGCCAGAAGATGCAGATGCAAATTTATTGGAGATTAGGTTGTAAACTTGATTCGTATCTATCACATATTTATTTTCATGCCATAAAAAAAAAAAAAACAATCTAGTAAAATTTATGAAAAATTCAAACATTAATGTAACTGTAAGTTACAATTTACTTACCTTTAAAGAAAGATAATCAAATTTTTTTATTTGATTCTAATCAAAACGTTTTTGGTAGAAATATTTTTTTTTCTTTAAAAGTTTTAAGTTTGCTCTTAGAGATTTTCAGGAATGTTCAAATTTCTATTTAAATTCTAAAACCAAAATCCAGAATTCAATATTTGATTTAAAAAAACCTCCACCCTCCCCTCTTTTCTTACATTCATAGATTCTGATCATATGATTCCCGCCAAAAACAGTAATTTCTAATTAGTCTGATATATCATACCCCGGGTTTGTATTACTGTATTACGTCGGGGAACGGTTGCTCTCTCGAGGATTGCTACACTAACCTTTTTGCCTTGGTAAGATATACATTAAAAAAATATATATTAGGGTTTGTTTTACTATATACATAGATTCGAAAAAAGTTGTCAAAAAAACAAAAAAAAACAAATATATAAAAAATGTTATCAAAGGCAAGAAAAGTTACTCTTCTACCTATCTGGAAATGTTTTGGTACTTATACAGTTTAGTCAAGACATGAAAATATCGAAAAGTTTAAATTGTACGTATCCGTTATGGAATGAAGTTCTCTGAAAAAAAAACTTCACTTAATTTCAAGTTTTGGGTTTGTATTACTGTACACATAGATTCGAAAAAGTTGTCAAAAAACAAATCTAGAACAAATAAATGTTATCAAAGGCAAGATAAGTTACTTTTCTACCTAACTGGATATAATTCACGTGTTTTTATTCAGTGTAACATGTTTATTCAGCTCGAAAAACATGCAATGTTTACCGATTTATTGGAAAATTCAAAATGGCAGCCGACTGTCTCTCGGAGAGGGTACGTTTGGGAAAAGGTATTATAAATAATAAACTAGACAAAATACTGTTAGAAATTCGCTCACTATATGTTACCGTGACATAAGTTGACATGTATTCGGTTGTTTTCTAACAGTATTTTGTCTAGTTTATTATTTATAATACCTTTTCCCAAACGTACCCTCTCCGAGAGACAGTCGGCTGCCATTTTAAATTTTCCAATACATCGGTAAACATTGCATGTTTTTCGAGCTGAATAAACATGTTACACTGAATAAAAACACAAAAAATATATCCAGTTAGGTAGAAAAGTAACTTATCTTGCCTTTGATAACATTTATTTGTTCTATATTTGTTTTTTGACAACTTTTTCGAATCTATGTGTACAGTAATACAAACCCCATACCCCTCCTCAAACTCCATTAGAAAGGTATTTATTCTTTGTAAATAAACTCACAAAATCTTTTGTAATAATAACCATAACCACCAGCGCAGCCATAGCTGAGATAGAACTAACTACATGAGTTTGTAGTGTAATTCAAATATTGTCGGTAGCTGAGTACTTAATGCTTCACCAGGGCTATCAATGGCATTTTTTATCGTGATGCCATCACTAGATGGGGTGCCAACCACAGCTTAAGAGAGTCCCATCTACCCTCAAGAGAAGGAGAGACCATGCCAGTTTCTCAACCTGGTATTTTACCTTGCGGTAATGATATTTTCAGCAATTATTCAGTAAATTATATCTAGTATATAAAATTAAGTCAGTAGGATCTGACACATTAATATTTGATTCTGACTAGCCAATTTTTTGCTTTTATCTTTCTATTGGGTTCTTTTATGTAAAAAAAATTGTTTTTTTTTGTTTCACTTTCTTTCAAAGATTATTTTATCCAACTAGGACCGTTTTTCAGATGAATGGCATGTTTGTCATCAGCAGCAAATTAAAATGAAGATGGATGCCACATTTGTAATTAGCAGGAAATGCAGCTACATAAACTTGCATCTATAAACGTGTACATTTGTTCATTTTCTACTGTTATTATTATTATCGTTATGCTATTCACTCATGCATGAAATAGTGTTGCCATATCTAAGCTGATGTAACTTCCACCAGTCTCTTGCTCTTAGACAGGATTCAAAAAAGAGTCTCCAACCAAAAGGTCCTGCACTCTCAATCTGTGCCCAACATTATCATATGCCACGGCATTGGGCTCCATGACCAAACTGCTGACACCCTAGTCTTCAGAATATTGGAGAAAGTAGCTCAAGATAGTGTCACTATGGCAGGAATGAGCAAACGGTGAGTATATCATATCTCTACAAAGCCACCATTCATCAATGTATGAAGTATTGTTGCTGCATTTGGGTTGGTGCATCTGTCACTAGTCTCTCACGCTTAGACAGGATTTAAAAAAGATTTTCCAACCTAATATTTCCTGCACTATCAACCAAACTCCAACCCCTGTCCCATTACCAAAATGTTGCATCCCTCTGCCTGTTTTACAAGTATTTTAATGAAACATTCTGATGAACTTGTTACACTTGTATCCTCTCGACATTAATACCCCCCCCCCCGATTAATTTGACAAGCAGCAAAATCCCACCCCTACACTGACGAGTCTCCAACCTAAGAGGCCCTGCACTATCAACCAAACTCCAACCCTTGTGTTATCGCCAAAATGTTGCATCCCTCCATCTGTTTTATAAACATTTTAATGGAACGTGCTCTGACAAACTTGAACCTCCCCCAACGTAAATACCCCTCAACTAAACCAACAAGCAACAAAATCCCACCTCTATACTGTAAATTCCATAAACAAAGTTTCTTTCTTAGAACTGCATGCCTCTGGAACTCTGTTCCGTTTTCCTGCTTTCCAACTGACTACAATATGGTCGTCTTCAAGTCCAGCATAAACAAGTTCTTGATGAGCCGTCCCCCTAAGTAATCCAATTTACCAAATTTCCACTACTAACGATTATTACGATATGTTCCCTTTGGCAACTGTACACTCATTAACCGTTAGCCTTGAGTGGCCTCCGGGCCTTGATAAGTGGTGACTCCTTTGTAAAAAAAAAAAAAAAAAAAATGCTAGGTAGCCTTCTACTCTAATCATCTCTTCCCTCAAGCTGCTAAACTTTGGAATTCCCTCCCAAGTTCCTACTTCCCTGACTGTACTGACATGCAGAAGTTCAAGTTTAATGTGAACTGATACCTCGCTGCTTAAATCCCTATATAGTGTCCCTACACATTTGGTCCCAAATAGTAGCCCTTTATGTCCAAGTGGCACTGTGCCTTGTTTGGGATGTAAAAATAGTAAAAGAAAGGAAAACATGCTATGTGAACAGTCCGCTTCATATGCTTGAAGTTTAAAAAAAAAAAAAAGAATCCATTTTATATATTTTTTTTAAGAAAAGAGAAAAGGAGAAGAAAAAAAGGAAATCTAAAAAGAAAAGGGAAAAATAAAAAGTGATAAAAAGGGAGAAGACATAAAAAAAAGAGATAAAAGCATTCAAGTTGCCTCCATCAAACTCCTATGAAAAAAAGAGAGGAGGAAAAAGAAAAGAAAACAGGGTAGAGAAGAAAAAAAAAAGAACAAGCAAAGGTTGAAGAAAAGGGAAAGAGGAAAAAAGAAAGAAAAGAGAGAGAAATCTGAAAGAAAAAGAAAAGGGAAAATAAGAAAGTGATAAAAAGGAAGAATAATACAGGATAGAACGATAAAGTTGTCCCCCCTAAAGAAAACAATGCAACAGTTTTATTTTGAAAGTTTTATCGAAAAAATCAATTCAGGTAACTTGATTATGTAGTAAAGCTGACATATCTTAAATGTATCCACCTTCAGCCTCAATCACCACCTTGATACAGGTCCAGAACTGGGAGCGTGCCTTTTCTACAAGCGCTGGTGGGAACTCGGTGAATACTTGGATGTTGGCAATCAGTCTGGCTTTGGTGTTGTGGGAGGTCATGTTGGTGATGTTCTCAACGTATGACCAAACAAAGTAGTCCAGGACCTGTGAGAGAAGGGTACAAAGTCATAACATTCCTTCTGAAGCCAAGCCGGAGTCTCTTTGGACTTGTGGGCCAGCGCTGAGTCCTGCTGCCACACTAGCGACCATCTGATTACACCAGGGAATCACCACACTCTCCAGCACATTCAGGTACATTTTGGTGTTGACTTTCAAGCCGACTTCTGAGATGTGAGGTGGCATAATTTGGCCCTCACTTGAAACCATACTAAAGACCATAACTGCGGCTGGAAACTTTGTTTTCATCACCCTGGGCACGTCCCTGTTATTTGTCGAAATTCAGCAATACATTTTTGAGAGTGCTGGCAATGGTCCTGTTGTCATAACGTGGATCGGTAGAGAGCATGAGTTATACAGCGGCACATCTCCAATCCTGATCATTGAACATTGTGTCAATTTCAGGCATGATAGAAGGCTTCTATCACTCTTGAGGTTTCTCCATCCATGCTTCCGTTCAGTCTCGAAAGACAAAGGATACCTCTAAGGGGCAGTAACACGTGTAATTGTGAAGCAAAGGTTGCGCAATCCCAACCACACCTCTCCTGAATCGGCATTGTTTGAGTCCAGTGGCAAGGAGAAGACCACAACGACTGGAAACAATGCCGAGATAAGCGGAGAACACATACAGCACCTGAACGTCCCAAATGGTCACCCATTTAGTACTGACCAGGTTCAACGTTGGCCAACATTGAGGTTTTTACATAACTGGCCAACTAGTAGATGGTCTGCAACAAAAAAAGAAAACTGGTTTTCATCAAACGGAAATGGAATCATGTTGTCTTTTCTAGGGCGACAATTTTATTGTTCCATCTTGTAGAAAAAGAGGAGAGAAAAGTATTAAAGCTGCATCCATTAACCAATAACGAAAGACATACTTATAATGCCTGCTCAGCTGTGGTTTCTTAGGTTTGGTGTTCTTAAACAGGATCCCTCGTTTGATTGGCCGGGTGACTCGAGTGAGACAGAGCTGAAACAGAAGTAAATCGACCAATCAGAAATGCTTATTATGGTTTGAAAATTTTGAAAAAAATAATAAATTAGTAGAGTACAAAATCTAAAAAAATATGTCCAACAAACAAGTTTTTAATGAAAGTTTATGAATTTACGTGAAGTTGTTATATATTTGTTGCGGATCACATTATATTATTTAATCAACGACAATCTTAACTTTGCTTTATCTCAAACAAATCTGAGATTTTGTTTAAAGGCTTAATAAACTAAGATTGATTATATACGAGGGTCGTTTCAGAAGTAAGGCCGGCCTATTTTTTAACTCAAAAACTAAAATTGTTGAGGAGTTATGAAGATGGGAGTGGTACCATTAAAATGAGTGACTCTTTATGCTCAAGAATTTATTTTTCTACATAGTCACCACCATTCTCAATGCATTTTTGCCAGCCTCTTTTGATGCTTTGGTCGTAAAAGTCAAATTTGTTTTGTTGCTCAAATCTCTGTTCCCATTCTGAAATCGACAAACCCATCTCCTAAATGTGCTCATTAGGAAATTTGTTTTAAGTTGTTCAGTAAAATTCTGTGCACATGCTTCCGTGTTTTGGGCTAATGTTTTTTTCCTAATGAATCTCGATAAGGACCATCCACCTAACTTACTACAAATTTTTTTGCGCTGATGAGCTGATGAATATTTGAATACGATTATTGTCAATTGTAAATAAAATAAATATTGTTTCCAAAAACGATCACACACTCAAGATGATTTGGTTCGTATTTCCTGTTGAAACTGATTCATAATTTATAATTTATTAATTTTTATAATCAATATATATATATATATATATAATCAATATATATATATATATATATATATATAATCAATATATATATATATATATATATATATATAATCAATATATATATATATATATATATATATATAATCTATATATATATATATATATATATATAATCTATATATATATATATATAATCTATATATATATATATATATATATATATATATAATCTATATATATATATATATATATATATATATAATCTATATATATATATATATATATATATATATATATATATATATATAATCTATATATATATATATATATATATATATATATAATCTATATATATATATATATATATAATCTATATATATATATATATATATATATAATCAATATATATATATATATATATATATATATAAAATCAATATATATATATATATATATATATATATAATCAATATATATATATATATATATATATAAAATCAATATATATATATATATATATATATATATATATAAAATCAATATATATATATATATATATATATATAAAATCAATATATATATATATATATATATATATATATATATAAAATCAATATATATATATATATAATCAATATATATATATATATATATATATATATATATATAATCAATATATATATATATATAATCAATATATATATATATATAATCAATATATATATATATATATATATATATATATATAATCAATATATATATAATCAATATATATATATATATATATAATCAATATATATATATATATATAATCAATATATATATATATATATATAATCAATATATATATATATAATCAATATATATATATATATTGATTATATATATATATATATATATATATATATATATATAGCCAGTAGAGTTTAGTTTTCTAGAAGTACATCCAATGAAACAACTTAGTGTCTATCTCAATAAAAACATTGTTTCCGAAACGACCGTACAATTTATTGATTTTGTTTTGTTCCTCCTTATGAAACCGATTTTTAATTTTTTATTTTAATTATAAATTACCAGTCATCTTACTATATATCAGTTTCAACAGGAAAAACAAACAAGATCATATATATATATATATATATATATATATATATATATATATATATATATGATTGTTGAGCTGGATTAAATCCGACGATATGAAATAAAATGGAGGAAATGGAAAACACGCTGCTCTCCCCCATCATTATATATAGCCCCAATCCTCCGACTCTCTCGTCAATGACCATCCCTCTTGAAGAAGCCCGCATAAATCGGGCGAAACGTTGAGTATCCAGGTCCTTCCACCTCCATTTTATTTCATATATATATATCTATATATCTATAAAAGTGAACGTGTCTGTCTGTCTGTCTGTCTGTCTGTCTGTGTACATTTCCCTACGCAATAACTCTGTCAATTTTTAGTCTATAGACTCGAAATTTGAAATACTGGGTACTGAGATTTGGGAAAATCGATGTGACGGGTGTCAGCCATAAATTTGGCTGTTAAGGGGTCAAATTTCAACGATTTGACCTTTAAGAACTCTACCAAACTCCTGCGACAATTTTGGGTCTAGACACTTGAAATTTTAGATATAGGTTCCTTGAACCTGGATCTAACTTAATAAAGTTTGAGCCCGAAACTATAAATTTTAACGGGTAATAATAGGGGTCAAAGTTTTAAAAAATTAACCATTTTTTTTGCTTTTTTTGCACAGCATACACCTCCAAACACCCGAGCAACGCCGGGCACCCCTGCTAGTATATATATAAATTTAAAGGGGATTAGAACAGCAGTCTAAAGAGCAGAGTGTATTTCAATGTAATATTAAAATCACTAATGTAATTAAAATACAAGTAAAACAGTGCTCGTTGTAATGTAGGTATATAATAAGATCAATAGGCATAATATTTAGTAAGATGATTGATAATTTAAAATTAAAATTCGTAAGCTACATTTACCATCCAAATGAATGCTTTGACGATGATACTTACGAATTTTAAAAGGCGAACCATTATAAGATACATCTGCCTTACTTAAAAAAATGCTAGGTTTATTTTTGGTGTCTCTAAAAAAAAAAAAAAAAACACCCAATATCTTTGCTGATGAGGAGACTTTGTTTCAAAAAAACTATATGTTAAAATTATTGTCCACGACTTAGTGTCTATCTCAATAAAAACATTGTTTCCGAAACGACCGTACAATTTATTGATTTTGTTTTGTTCCTCCTTATGAAACCGATTTTTAATTTTTGATTTTAATTATAAATTACCAGTCATCTTACTATATATCAATTTCAACAGAAAAAACAAACAAGATCATGTTTTTCCTGTTGAAACTGATTCATAATTTATAATTATTAATTCTTATAATCAATATTAATATAGGTCTAGGAAAATTATACCTATTGAGCTTATTATATAGTTACAGTATTATGAGCAAGATTATTTTAAAGTATTGACACATTGAAATAAACTTTGCTCTGTAGATTCCAGGTCTAAATCCCTCTATAATTATATATATATGAGCAAACAGTTAATAAAACATGTTAAAAAACACTTTGAAATGAGTTAAAAACATATTTAATCTGAAAAGGAAACACTAGATAAGTGGATAGTCCTTAATCCGCAGAGTTTCGAAGAAATACTTTCCTTCTCATCAGAGGGTAGGAATTAGCAAAATGCGGGATCGGATTTTGCATGCAAAAGTATTTGATGAAACAAAAAGTAAGTCAAAGATCTTACTTGATAACAAAAAAGTGAAGCAGAGGGAATATGGTGAAGAAAAAGGTGATTACATGTGAATGGATAGTCTGGTGGAAGATAAATAATCCAGTGATGGTAAAATCCAAATATATAACTTCAAGAAAGTTAATTGAATTTCCATTTGCACAAGTATTTTATTTTATATATATATATATATATATATATATATATATATATATGTATAGTAATTTGTAAAATATATATGGCGATTAAGTTACACTGAATATTCTGTGCTTCATCCACTATAGGATTCATCAGGCTTATGCATTACTCTAGGATAGCGATACAAAATAGCTTTAAAACTAACAATAACAATAGAAAACAAACAAATAAATAAATTAAACAAACATGAATATATATAAACGATCACACATATATGTATATATATATATATGTATATATATGTGCATGTATGTGTGTACACATAGGTATATTTATATATATATGTAAAAAAAAAAAAAAAGGAGAGAATAACCACTAACCTAGTTCTAAAACAGATCCTTTGTTCGATAAAATGCATGCCCATTGGCTGATAGGAAGGGGCGCGGTGGATACTAGAAAGCTGATTGGCTAACTAGAAATCCTCAACATATATAAAAACAAGAAGCAACCACAGAATTCGCGCATAAGCCTGACGAATCCTATAGTGGATGAAACACAGAATATTCAGTGTAGCTTAATCGCCATATATATTTTATAAATTACTAACTAGCTCTACCTACGTATTGAGCACTTTTGAAGTAAATACTTAAAGTTTACGCATAAATCTATACTTTCGTATATTAAATTTATGTGAGTAAATGAAGTAGTTATATATATATAATATATATATATATATATAGTGATCATTATTAGTTTAAGATTGTGTAATACTTTCAAATTGGATTCAACAGCTAAAATTAGAGATTTCGTCACATATATTTTAAAACTATACTTTGGCTATCATGTAATGGAGCTATATAAAAAATCTAGTTAAGTTTAAATTAAATATTGTTGCAAAAATAGTCTCCTTTCATTAAGAATCTGTTATGATAGGTGGAAGTGAATTGTGAAAAAGGGAAGAATCATGGAATGAAGGAGAGAGAGTATACAACTTATGGAAACGTTTTTTTTTTTTTTTTGAAATGTAGAAGAAGAAGAAGAACAACAACAATAATAATGAGAATGGAAAGAGAGATTTAGATTCATTTAAAGAATCAAGCAGCCGTACGATTCTGTGATTGGCCCAGGTGTATGCAACTTATTTTGCAAAAGAAAACTATGCTTCTATCAATATACGTTATCCTATGTTTTTCTCTCTGGAGAGTTGAGTAATCTTGACTTGTGCATGGCAAGATGTATTGTGGGGGTGGGGTGAGGGGTGGTGCAGACCTACCTTAATTCTGTCCATAAATCTGAGAGTGCTAGCAAAGAACAGACAAATGGGAAAATCTCCAGGATTATCAAGAGACGCTTTTGTTTCCAAAGTGATATTCAGGTTCAGGTTTTGGGAACGGAAACCTTTGAAGGAATCATGCTCCTAAAGGGAGAAAAAAAAAAAAAAAAAAACAATATTAATGAAAAAAAAAAAAAAATATTAATGAAAAAAAAAAAAAAAAATATTAATGAAAAAAAAAAAAAAAATATTAATGAAAAAAAAAAAAAATATTAATGAAAAAAAAAAAAAAAAATATTAATGAAAAAAAAAAAAAAAATAGAAAACAGAATTGTTAGTTCCTATTTACAATGCCTCCCCACGGGACAGAGTTAGACACCAGGGTCTTTTTTTTAATATGTAAGTTCATTTGCAAATAGTATTGCATAAAGAGAAAGAGATGTCTGGATTAATTATTTTGTGCATGTCCATTTTTTTTCATGTTTAAATTTTTTCGCAAGCTCTTGCACTTATTGGATTATTGCTAGTATTGAGGACGGCCACAACTCATTCGTTTAGCGATAGTTAAAAAATTAAGGAACACAGCTGAAGTGCTAAATAACATTTTCTTTTTTTAACTTTTGAAATCAGCACTATATATTAGGTACAATATAATATTCAATGGATAATTCGCATTGTAATAATATGAAATCTGTGTCAATTAGAATATTCACGACAAGGCAAGGTCGGGCATCACCCGCTAATATTATATATAGATCTATTCGGCTGTGGATAATAGACAGATGTATACTAATTTTCTTGATACTTGTGCAGTTTATGGACCATGCTATTTTTTAAATAAGATTTTCATATTAAATTTTATTTTTACAGTATTTTCATTCATTAAATTGTTAGGTGAAAGTACAGAATAGTTAATAAACTCCTCTATCTATATTAAGAATAGTTTTCTGAGTAATAATTTTGGGAAAGGTTTTTTTTAATGTTTCAACACCTTTTTAACTCAAAATATTTATCCATGCTGTTTGGTTTGGTTATTTTGCTTTACGGCATATCTACCCTTTTTTGTGTTATTTTAATGCTGAATCTGGTCATTTTTGGTAAAAGCTTTTATGCTTAAGTCCTTTATATCCTCAAATATTTATTCATGGTGTTTGACTTGGTTGTTTTGTAGGCAAAAATTGTTGTCTTTGGCTTTGCAGAACATGGTTGAGTTTTGCAAAGGGAAAGGAATACACAACCCTAATATCCAACATCTGAAATAAAAACATAAGGCAAGTGTCACATCTTCATCTTTTATCCAAGATTTGCTATTGGAGAGTCCCATCCGTGCAAGGAAAATATTTTTTAGAGGGAGGTGGTAATTTTCTTTATGTCAGTTGTCACTATTTCTCCCCCTTTGTTCCCACTCCAAAAAAATTCAATTATAAATGAGAACAAAAATAGACGGAAATTTGAATCTTTATCATGAAAATTACCCGAGATAGTTTTGTGATAAAGGGAGGTAATTCTGTATCCACAATTTTAGAACGACGTATTTCGATTTTATTTTCAATATTTAAAATATAATTTAATAGTATTTATTTCGATTTTATTTTCAATATTTAAAAGTATTTATTTTGATTTGATTTTCAATATTTAAAAAATAATTTAATAGTATTTATTTCGATTTTATTTTCAATATTTAAAAAACAATTTAATAGTATATATTTCGATTTTATTTTCAATATTTAAAAAATAATAGTATTTATTTCGATTTTATTTTCAATATTAAAAAAAATAATAGTATTTATTTCCATTTTATTTTCAATATTAAAAAATAATTTAATAGTATTTATTTCGATTTTATTTTAAATATTAAAAAAACAATTTAATAGTATTTATTTCGATTTTATTTTGAATATTAAAAAAACAATTTAATAGTATTTATTTCGATTTTATTTTAAATATTAAAAAAATAATTTAATAGTATTTATTTCGATTTTATTTTAAATATTAAAAAAACAATTTAATAGTATTTATTTCGATTTTATTTTGAATATTAAAAAAATAATTTAATAGTATTTACTTTGAAAATAAAATATTTTCAATATTTAAAAAATAATTTAATAGTATTTATTTCGATTTTATTTTCAATATTCAAAAAATAATTTAATAATATTTATTTTGATTTTATTTTTAATATTTCGACACAAATTTTTACTGGACATAAAGAGTACAATTTTAAAGGCTTTTCAAGATATTTCCAATACATTTTCCATATTTTCAAGGATTTTTCAAGGTAATAATTGAAATAAGCCCTTTTTAAGGCAAAAGTCAAAAGTCAAGGACTTTTCAAGTCTTTGCAAATTCTGTCAGTGGACATTGATATATATATATATATATATATATATATATATATATATATATATATATATATATATATATATATATATATATATCTAGAAAGATGAGACCTTGATAATATATAAACTAGACTTCTTATTGAATACAGTATATTTACTTCCATCAGATTTTATTAAATAAGTCAAGTTTACTCACCTCCATTGAATAATCTGGGACTTTGTCTGGAGCGCAAGGCATCACTGAATGGTGATCATGTGGATCAGCAAGGCACAACCATTCGAGACGCACGCTGAGAAAAATATAAAATAAATTTTAAATAACTATATTTAAAACTTTCACTTCATCAGTAAATAAGTAAACAAAAAAAAAACCCACCTGCAACTCAATTCCTTTATATACTTATACTAGCGGGGTACCCGGCGTTGCCCGGGTGTTTCGAGGTGTGTGTAGTTTTTGGTAGATCGAAACAAAAGAATAAGCAAAGACTTCTTGTCCAGGTGTTTGTGGGGTAAAAAAAAATTTTGGCAGGTAAGTAGGATGGATCAAACCCAAAGCCTTGAGGTGAAGTTGGAAAATAAAGTGTGAAAAAAAAAACGCATGACGTTAACCGATAGGCCACCAAGAAAAAGTAACGGAAACATTTTTTAATTAATATAAGTATTAAGAATTGGCAGGTGCCCGTACGTAATGACTTAATGAGGTCAACTTTCACTGCGGGGCAGTTTTTTATTTACTGCGTGGCAGTTTTTTATTTTATTTTGTTTCCCCAAGATGTTGTGTGGGGGAAACCAGCTCCCCATAAAAAGGGGATTGTCCAAATTGAATAGCAATTGTCTGATATAAGGAGAAACTCCACATTGATCAAAGCTGATTGCTTTTGGACGTTCCTGGCGGTTGCGCCGGAAACAATGTGTTAAGCTTAGCTTCACTTTTATACAAAAAAGCCGAATCAACACGCGGCGATCCAAAATTGTGGAATATTTAGCTTTTCAAAGTCAAGAAAATTAAATAGACAGGCGACTCCCATTGTTAACTCATAGATATTACGATTTATATGTGATATAAAAAGTTATAAGAATGAGCGAGCCGAGTGAGAACCAAGCGGCAAAGCCTTTTGCGGACATACACAAAAAGCGAACATACCTACATTTTCGCTTTTATATTTATAGATTTACTGGGGGGGGTACCCGGCATTGCCCGGGTGATTTGGGTAAATGAAAACTCCGGGGGGGGGGGGAGTTTAAAATAAAAAAAAATTTTGGTAGGTAGTATGAGGATCGAACCCGGAGCCTTGAGGCTAAGTTGGAAATTAAAGTGTGAAAAAAAAACGTGCGACGTTAACCATTGGGCCACCGCGACATACAACGCAAACACGTTTGAATTTAGCAGTAATAAAAGTTAACTCTTTGACCTAATTAATGGGGTCAAATAGAAGTCACGCAGTTTACTTTTGCTGTGGGGGAGGTTTTTTTTATCCAACTTTGACTGGTTTTTTTTCCCAAAAGGGGGAGACCTGCTCTCCATTGTCCAGATTGAATAGCAATTGTCTGATATACAACATTGATCAAAGCAAATTGCTTCTGGACGTTTCCCGGCGCGGTGCTGAGAACGGTTGTGACCTTTGAATTAGTTTCGCTTTTTATAGGAAAAAGCCCAATCAACACGTGAGAAGCCAAAATAGCAATAATTTTGTAAAAGTCGACGTAAATAAATCTATACGTTACACGCTTTCCCAACTCCTAGATATTATTATCTAGAGGATATATAAACACTTCTAAGTGATCGTTCCACCCCCCCCCCCGGGACCATGTGTAAGAAAAGCCTTTGCGAGACATACACGAAATGGTCACACACATTATGCATTTTATATATATTTACATTTACATATATAGATTACTAGCCTGGTTGTTCGGCATTGCCCGGGTGCTTGGAGGTGTGTGTTGAGAAAAAAAAAAAAGTGGTAGTAAGCAGGCAGGCTTGAACTTGTACCGTGAAAAAGAATGTGAGAAGAAAAAAAAAAAATGTGACGTTTTTGCCGTTGTGTCCATCGTCAAACCAAAAGTGGTGAAGGTTTAAACTAAGGTTAGTCAATCGAAAAGAGGGGATGACTTTTGAAAATATCAGTAAAAAAAGTGACCCCTCCTTGTAGAAAAGTGTCTAGTTGAGAGTGAAGGAATTAATGTTTTTAGCCAATTTTTCAATATTTGTTGTCCGAAGGGTCGAGCTTCAAAATAATACTGATCTCATGAAAATTTGTCGCCTCAGTTGAAAGTTTTATGCAGACATACAAACATACATTTAAAAAAACAGGTGAGATTTATATTATAGAAGGTTATTCATTGTATGAGGTACCTTCAATAAGTGTTTTTGTAAAAGCATTTAAAATTGCTGTAGACTCTTGAAAATACAGTATGTTATTGCTAAACGTCTTCTTCTATCTATTATATAAAAGCCAAAATGTGTGTGTGTGCGTGTGCGCTTTTCCGCGATGTCTGCAAAAGGCTTCTTTCGGAAAAGCGCTCGCTCGCTTCGCAACTTCTTAAAACTGTTTATATCATCCATAAATTCTAATATCTCAGAGTTACCCGCGGACCTTGCCTGTCTATTTAATTTTATTCACTTTCAAACCTTAATTATTCCACATTTCCCGCATCGGCACGTGTTACATTCACTTTTCGGTAAACTCGACTCTAATCACAGGCCCAGAGCCAGTGTCGACTTCGTCATATCAGACGGGCGAGCGGCTTTTTCAATTGACCTCATTAAAAACTGTCTCACACGTCAATCAAAAACGAACACCTGTTTGCTTTTTTTTTCACACTATTTTCCAACTGCGCGTCGGAAAAGCTTCCTTTTTTTTTTTCAAACCCACCTCTTTTTTTTCACACACACCCAAAAACACCCGGGCAACGCCGGGTACCCCAAGCTAGTACTTTAATAAATCAGAGTCCATTTTCTGTAGGCTGTTTTTGAACCCAGTCAACGACAGGTACTTTTGCTAGTATATATATAAAAGCAAAAATGTGTGTTTGTATGTCTTGCAAAAACTTTCGACACAGGTCACGGATTTTTGACAGATAGGTACCATTTTAAAGTTCACACCTTCGCCCGACAAATATCGAAAAATTGGCCAAAAACATTAATTCCTTCACCCTAAAATCATCAGTTTTGTACAGGGAGGGGTGCTGAAAAAATCGTTCCTTCATTTTCTCTACTCCTGCTACTACGACAGTGTTTGACCTAGAAAACGTTGACGTTAGTTTAAAACCACCTGCAAGTGTTTTTAAAGCTTTAATTTTATCCGTTCTGAGTTGTATGTCTATTTGGTGTAAAGGTAACTTGTCGGGCATTTTTTTCCGCCTTAGCCTCGATGTTTCGGGTTCGAGCCTGTCTTCCTACCTAAACTTTCTTTCCTCTTTTACACCTTTTTTTTTCCTTTTTTTTTTTCCTTTTTTTTTTTTTTTTAACGTTTGTTCACTGTTTTGCTTTGTATTGGTTTTTCCAATTTTTCTTAACATCGTGTTTTTTTTTATAATATTAAAACAGGGTCACCCTCTCCTACATATACCCCCCCCCAACAAACAACACCCCGGGCAACGCCGGATACCCCCGCTAGTATGAGATAACTAACCAATTTTCATGATTTCAGGTTCAAATGAACAGCTACAGCAGCAATTGGAATACACCCTACTAAAGCCTGATTGT
The DNA here is from genome assembly GCF_053919585.1 of Euprymna scolopes. Lineage (NCBI taxonomy): Eukaryota > Metazoa > Mollusca > Cephalopoda > Sepiida > Sepiolidae > Euprymna > Euprymna scolopes. The sequence goes on along the minus strand of NC_136526.1, from coordinate 41,806,205 downwards.
CACAGCTGGTGAATTTACAAAAATGCAATCTGGATGTGAGAACACTTTAAAAAAAACGATATGCAATAAAATTCTGTTTTAAATTTGGAAAAAATGCCACAGAAATGTATGGAATGCTTCAGACTGCTTTTGGACTATCTTGCATGAATCGAGAATCAGTTTTGAATGACATAAGAGATTCAAGGAAGGCAGGGAGTCTGTGAGGGATGGTGAGAGGTGTGGGAAGAGTAAGGAAGTCAGAACACCAGAGCTGATTGGCCAAATAAAGAATTTCATGGATAAGGACAATCGTGTGTCACAGTTTGATGTCAGTGTGAGAACTGTACACGATGAACTGAAGATGCAGAAGATTTAGACGAATGCACCAGTCGACAACTCCATCCTTGTTACAAAATATTTGACCAAGATGGGCATCAAAACAGTTTCTCACCCTCCCTATAGTCCAGACCTTGCTCCTTGTGACTTTTGGTTATTCCCTAAGCTCAAGGGAAACCTTAGAGGCTGTCATAATGAGACAATTGAAAAGATAAAAGAGGCTGTGATGAGGGTCCTGCTCAAGTATTTATTGTTGATTGGAGAGGTCAACTTTAGTGTACCTGGATGTGCTGAAGAGTATGGTGATCCCCTGTTGCAATCAGGTGGATGCTGGCAGACCCTGAGTGTGGCTGCAGGACTCACCACCGGCCTATGAGGAGTGCTACGCCTTTGTACCCTTATCTCACTGGACTCCCTTCTTTGCCGACCTGAACCTGTTGGACTACTTTGTTTGGTCATATGTCGAGAACATCACCAACATAACCTCCCACAACAACAAAGCCAGCCTGATTGCTGCCATCCGAACTCCCGTCGGCACTTGTGGAAAAGACATGCTCCCAGTTCCGGACCCATATCGAGGCAGTGATTGAGGCTGAAGGCAGCTACATTGAATAGATGTCAGCTCTACTACATAATCAAGTTACTTGAATTTATTTCTTTCAATAAAAGTTTTAAAATAAAGCTGTAGTGTCGTTTTCTTTAGGGCGACAATTTTATCGTTCTTTCTATTTTTTAATATTCATTTATGATGTTTGGTTTGGTTGCTTTGTTTTATGACATATCAACCTCTTTTGGGGGGTTATTTAATGTAGTCTGGAACTCTGGTTCCTGGTAAGATCACCCCTGGTGGACAGGTCCGGCACCAAGCGGTATAACAGGGTTCTAATAAAAATCCAGACATTGGCATCAGAATCCGTTTTCCTTCGGTCATCTTTGGTTATGTATGCACAACCAAAGACATATCAGGTACAGAATTGCAAATCGATGGAATAAGAATGTGTTTGCGTCATTCCTTTGTGTTCTGGATCAAATCTTCCAAACTTTCCATGCAACCATCGAGTCTCATTCCTTTTGGTGTTAGGGGTAAAAAACTGCAATCCTGCAGGTTAATAAATAGCTGTGACCCACAAGAACTTCACATAGAATAGACAGTCCTTAAGCACAATGCGAGTTTCTGCAGAAGTCAGAACAAACAAAGCAATAGTAGCTTAAGTAATCAAAACTAACTTTGCAAAATATCTCTTTTGCAAAGTTAGTTTTGATTGCGAATTATAAAAAAAAGTAATGATGATAATGAAATAGAAAAATGGTGGGAACTAACCAGAACTTTAAATTTGGTAAATGGAACATCCGACAATCATCGTATTTTGATGCAGTCCGAGCATAGATGTCCAAATCTCCTTTCAGTGCAAATTTCCCTACAAAGATAAAAAAAATACAAAATCAATTTTTTTTTTTTTTGGTATCTTTTGAAATGAGTAATTTGTATTTTTTTTTTTTTTAAATCTTTTGAAATGAGTAATTTGTATATTTTTTTTAATCTTTTGAAATGAGTAATTTGTATATATTTTTTTTTAATCTTTTGAAATGAGTAATTTGTATATTTTTTTTAATCTTTTGAAACGAGTAATTTCTTTTTTTTTTAAATCTTTTGAAATAAGTAATTTGTATATTTTTTTTGGTATCTTTTGAAATGAGTAATTTGTATATTTTTTTTAATCTTTTGAAATGAGTAATTTGTATATTTTTTTAAAAATCTTTTGAAATGAGTAATTTGTATATTTTTTTTAATCTTTTGAAATGAGTAATTTGTATATTTTTTTGGTATCTTTTGAAATGAGTAATTTGTATTTTTTTTTAATATTTTGAAATGAGTAATTTGTATTTTTTTTTAATCTTTTGAAATGAGAAATTTGTATTTTTTTTTTTAATCTTGTGAAATGAATAATTTGTATATTTTTTTTAAAATCTTTTGAAATGAGTAATTTGTATATTTTTTTATTCTTTTGAAATGAGTAATTTGTATATTTTTTTTAATCTTTTGAAATGAGTAATTTGTATATTTTTTTTAATCTTTTGAAATGAGTAATTTGTATATATTTTTTTTAATCTTTTGAAATGAGTAATTTGTATATTTTTTTAAAATCTTTTGAAATGAGTAATTTGTATATTTTTTTTTAATTTTTTGAAATGAGTAATTTGTATATTTTTTTTTAATCTTTTGAAATGAGTAATTTGTATTTTTTTAAAAATCTTTTGAAATGAGTAATTTGTATATTTTTTTTTAATCTTTTGAAATGAGTAATAATTTGTATATTTTTTTTTAATCTTTTGAAATGAGTAATTTGTATATTATTTTTTTTATTTATTTATTGGCAGACTGTTATCGTCATCTTCATTAAATAACCCAAAATTAGCTGGCCAAAATGTGAGACGACAATCATTTGAGGCACCGAGTGTCGCTCTGCGATTTTTAGTTTCGGGAGAGATAGAGTTTGAAAATATGGAGACGGACAGACAAACAGCCATTTATATATTAGATTATAGTGAAAAGAAAGATTCTCACCCAACTTAGTGTTCATTTGTGATAAATCTCTACTATTATAGAAAAGTAACTTTGTGTGTGTGTGTGAATTCCTTCTTTATAGATATAGAAACAGCTGAGCCTATCACAAAGGTAATTTATATGCCTGGCAGTGTTCTTAGATATGTTTTGTACAGACGTTTGTCCAATAAGTATCAAAAATTGAAAAAAAAATCTAATCCTAAAAATAGTCTTTCTTTCTTACAGATAAAAAAAATTTTTACAGGAAAAAATTTTTAGGTTGCACTGGCAAGGGAGATAATTAAATGTCAGCAAATAATTTCTTCTTGAAAAAAAAACAGATTTATTGTCATCTGGAAACATAGGTCAGTGGTAGAGCATTCAACTAGACATCAAATGATCCCATGTTCAAACCCGGGTGTACCTCACCATTTTATTTTAATTTTTCTTATTAATGAGTTCAATTTACGATAAAAGAAGAATACCATTTAAAATCGCCGTAAATCATTTCTTTGTTTGCATATTTTAAAACTAAGCATTAATCAGAAGTTTCCAGGGAATCCATCGTCAAGCCCAAATATCAGCTGACATGATACTGTAAACAAACAGGTGTAATTTGATAAACTGCATCATCATTATATTTTTTTTTTTTTTGCGAATTATACCTGGTAATATAATCTATAATATAAATCTCACCTGTCTGTTTAAATGTATGTATGTATGTCTGCCTATATGTCAGGTCATGTCATGTGCTACTGGTACCATGTAACCCAGTACTACCTGCCTCATGGTCGGGTCACCGGCGACTAAACTGGTTCCCCCACCAGACTTGTTTGGTGAGGAGGGCGGCTAGTCTCCCTGAAGGATTAAAAACAAGACCTTCCAAAGGGCGAATGAACTCTTTTTCTGCGTCAACGGCCAACTAGCACCGTGTATATTTGTGTGTGTGTATATGTGTATTGGAGTGGAGAGGGCTCCCGTAAGCCGTGGTGAAGGCAACCTTTCTAGGAGAAGCAAATCTCTGATTTAAAAAACCATAAAGCGGAAGACCATTACACGCATTAAGCTGGTCTGCAGTTTAATTTGTTGCTGGCTATCTTGCTCTTGCTTGTTGCTGGATCTCAACATTTTGAACCGAGAGAGAGACTTAGCTGTCGTACAAAGCTAAAACTCTGTAACATCATATTTGTATAGATACTCCCTCAGCCATTTGGGCTCATGGATTTTAAATGTCTGAGGGAGTGGCACTCGTCTGACAAGACGTTGCAATCATCATGTCTGCCTAAAACTCTCAACAGAGGCGACGGATTTTCACAAGATTGGTATCGTCTTGAAGTTCAACCCTTTGAAAAATTGAAAAATCGAAAAATTAGCTAAAAACACTCAACTGGGCACTTTTCTACAGAGAGGGGTCGCTTTTTTTCCGATATTTTTGAAAGTCATCGCCTCTTTTCGATTGACTAGCCTTAATTTAAACCTTCATGACTTCTGGTTTGGCAATGGACGCAACGGCAAAGACGTCACTTTTTTTTTTCACATTCTTTTCCTCCTTCGCAATACAGGTTCAAGCCTGCCTGCCTGCTTGCCTACTAGCACTTTCTTTGTTTCTTTTTTCACAACATACGCCTCCAAACACCCGGACAACGCCGGGCACCCAGGCTAGTATTCAATAAAGGATTGATTCTATAATAATACATACACAATTTGCATAAATTAAAATATCATGTTTGAGTGTATTGTACGACTGGGCAATGCCAGGCATCAAGCTAGTTAAGAATAAATACTAAGTGATGTGCATCAGATATCATAAAAAGGATTACTATAGCTTTCTTCATCATGAACACATTAATATTTGGCGACTAGAAATACACTGGATTAAAAAAAAACGAAAAATACAGAAAAATATTTATAATGTATGTACTCATCACAGAACAAAGATGTTATATTCCAAAAACCATGTAAATTGATCAAGTTTTTTTTGGGGGGGGGGGATTTTTTATTTAAAAAAAATAAAAATTTTACAATTTTTAGCAATTAAAAAGTTTTAATTATTTTTATTACAAACAAAATCTCTTATAGTCGAATTGAATTGTCGCCCTTGAATTTTGTCAAATTTTCAAAATATGGCACCTAGCAACTCTCATTCGGCTCATTGTAGAATTTGATTTTGTTAAATAAAAAAAAAAAAAATTTGATCAATTTATATGATATTTTGGAATATGACATTTTTGTTCTATGACAAGTACGTACACCATAAAGATTTTTCTACATTTTTTTTTAATAAGTGTAATTCTAAACAAGTACCTAATATTCTGTCAAATACAATAAGCTTCTCATTGACCACTTACCATTTGTCCAGTCTAGAATCAAATTAGTCCATGTCCAGTCCATAAATTCGGTAATGTTGCAGGGATCAAACGAAGCATGGTAAAGCCAACTCATTTGCTGGACAGACATGGTCAATCGGCCATGCAGTAATAACCGGAGCTTATCCCAAAACGGTAAAGGACGGCTCGGATCCACAGATGGCTTGTTGATCATCTCCATCATTAAACTGGTTTGAGCAAACGTTGGTTCCCAGCAAGATCCATAGGCCATTGTAAAACTTTCAATATCTATAAAATGTACACAAGAAAAAATAAATACATAAAATAAAAAAGAATCAATGAAATAATAACTTGAACATAGAGGGTCATTATTTGTTACATAAAGGGCAGTTGTGCTAAAACTCAGACATAACCAAGGATTCAGTAGAGAAGGCAAGCTCCCTCTACCGTGCTAGAAAATTACTCTCACCTGAGAGTATCCTGTATCTCTACAAAGCCACTATTCACCCTATACATTGCGTATTGTTGTCACATCTGGGCTAGTGCATCTACGATTAGTCTCTCTCCCTCTTAAACAGAGTCTAAGGAAGAGTATCCAATCTAATCGATCCTGCTCTATCAACTAAGATCCAAACCCTGTCCCATAGCCGCAATGTTTTACAAGATATTTTAATGGAATATGCTCTGGTGAAGTCAAAGCACTTGTACTTCCTTGATGTAAATATCTCTGTTGCTTATCTTCTCTAAGTATGGTCCCCAATAGTAGTCCCCTCACATCCAAGTCGCAACATATAGCTCTCCAGTGAGATTTTTTACCATCTGAGCTAAGTCCATACACACATCAAAAGTTAAAAATTTGACATTGTCAAGCTTATAAACGTATATTTGCATATGCATTGTAATAACTAAGGCTAGAACAACAGCATATTCTTTTCATTATTTTGACTCTCGAGTGTGTATCCATTGATATCTTATGTGCTTTTATCTTGCGTGATATGGTTCTTGGTTGTCTAACTGTGTTGGATATATACTCGAGAGTCAAAACGTTGATAAGAATATTCTGTTGTCATAGCCTTAGTAATAACACATTTAGTCAATTTACACCTGCTAAGTTTCAATTTTTTTTTCAATGTTGACCTTGTTAGCAGCTATTTTTACCGGCTAAAAACCAAATTAACATTGTTTCACAGGTCCGCATCCCTTATATATCATTTCAAGTCTGTAGACCAAAAATTGACAGAGTATTTTAGTAGAGAACATTTCTCAGACAAACAAAGTCACTTTTATTTATATACTAGCAGGCCACCAGGTGTCGTCTGATCATAAAATATAATATTTTAGCTTATGCAGAGTTCATAATTATTATTATTATTATTACAGAACTCATTCTCTATTGATTATTATATTGTACCCAATATATAGTAGTAGCACCCCCCCCCCACCGCATGGCTGGTCATAAAATACGCTTAAATATTTTAATTCATGCAGATTTCATATTTATTATTATAGAGCCAATTTTCTATTACTTATTACATTGTACCTAATACATTCAAAAGTTTTTAAAAATATGACTTGGTTGCCATCAGCTAGAATCAAAACCAAAACAATATACTCTCCAGCCTTATTCGTTACCGTCTGATACAAAAACTTTAAAAAGTAATGTCGTTAAAGATATAAATTTATATTTGCACATATATAGAAATAACACGTTTAGTCGACTTTCACCTGCCAAGTTCCAATTTTTTTTTTAGATTTTGAACCCTTAGACGCTATTATTACCAGATAAAAACCAAATCAAAATTGTTTCACAGGTCCAAATCCTCTATATATCAAGTTGTAAGTCTGTAGACTAAAAATTGACAGAAGCGTTTGGTAGAGACGTTCCACTCATACACAGTAACATATATACATGTGCTAGAACTGTTTTTATCTTAAACACTACAGAGTTATGCACAATATAGAAAATATACATAAATAGAACCGAGTGTAATAGTTAAATGAAACCAATCATTTGATAAGAAACCATAAAAGAATCAATAATTATGAAAATTCGTTTTTCAAAGGAATATGCAAATTAGTTAATCTTCATGAAGTCTCTCGCATATCATTAACTTAAATACATAAAGTAGGCTTTTAATATCAATGTCAGAGCAACAAAAACTCAACTTTATACATGTACAGGTATAAATAGATAAAATACAACTCAACCTACCACAGCTGAGGTCATAAAAGAATTTTATGGAAGGCAGACTCCGTTCGACAGTCATATTTTCCCATGGGTCATCAACTTCAACAATGCACGAACGTTTGGCTGGATAGTAAAAAAATAAAAATAGGATAAAATAGAAAAATAACAATTTTTGATCTTAACATGAAGTAATAATAATAGTACAATAATAATATTATAATAATAACAGTACAATAATAATAGTATAATAATAATAGTACAATAATAATAGTATAATAATAATAGTATAATAATAATAGTATAATAATAATAGTATAATAATAATAGTATAATAATAATAGTACAATAATAATAGTATAATAATAATAGTACAATAATAATAGTATAATAATAATAGTACAATAATAACAGTACAATAATAATAGTATAATAATAATAGTACAATAATAATAGTATAATAATAATAGTATAATAATAATAGTATAATAATAATAGTATAATAATAACAGTACAATAATAATAGTATAATAATAATAGTACAATAATAATAGTATAATTATAGTACAATAATAATAGCATAATAGTAAAATAATAGTATAATAATAGTACAATAATTATAATAATAATAATAATAATAATACTATAATATATAGAATGGTAAAATTTTAGTTGCATGCATCATATTACGAAAAAAGATGAAAAATGACACTCGTTTATTTCTAGCCCTGTGAACAAACAAATCGTTTGTTTAGTAATATTCCTTTTAAAAACTACAGACGTCAAAATGCATTATGTAAAAATTTCAACATTAAATAATATATATGCCAGTAGAATACCCATTCTATGACGGGCATAAGCTATAAATATGGCATTAGTTTCAAATTTTAATGTTCTTTCTTTGGCTGGTAATGTATAGTTCAAAAATAATAACTAGTAATATTAAAGAAAGGAAACAATAACTGTCGTCATGTATGCAAATTCACACCCTGATGTGACAGGCATCATCATGTATGCAAATTCACACCCATGTTATAAGCACCATTGTGTATACAAATTTACACCTGGATGTAATGGGCATCATCGTGTATGCTAATTTACACCCAAATTTGATAGGCATACGCGTGTATGCAAATTTACACCAGGATGTTAGAGGCATCATCGTGTATGCAAATTTGCACTCAGTTGTTATAAGAATCTTTGTGTATGCAAATTTACACTTGGATGTTATAGGGATCATCATGTATACAAATTCACAACCGAATATTATAGGCATCATCGTGTATGCAAATTTACACCTATATGTTATAAGCACCATTGTGTATGGAAATTTATACCCGAATGTGATAGACATCATCGTATATGCAAATTTACACCTGGATGTTATAGGCATCATTGTGTATGCAAATTTACACCTATATGTTATAAGCACCATTGTGTATGCAAATTTATACCCAAATGTGATAGACATCATCGTATATGCAAATTTACACCTGGATGTTATAGGCATCATTATGTATTCAAATTTACACCCAGATATTATAGGCATCATTGTGTATGCAAATATACACCCGGATGTGATAGGCATCATCGTATATGCAAATTTACACCCGGATGTGATAGGCATCATTATGTATGAAAATTACACCCAGATATTATAGGCATCATTGTGTATGCAAATTTACACCCAGATATTATAGGCATCATTGTGTATGCAAATTTACACCCAGATATTATAGGCATCATTGTGTATGCAAATTTACACCCAGATATTATAGGCATCATTGTGTATGCAAATTTACACCCAGATGTGATAGGCATCATTATGTATGCAAATTTACACCCAGATATTATAGGCATCATTATGTATGCAAATTTACACCCAGATATTATAGGCATCATTGTGTATGCAAATTTACACCCAGATATTATAGGCATCATTGTGTATGCAAATTTACACCCAGATATTATAGGCATCATTGTGTATGCAAATTTACACCCGGATGTGATAGGCATCATTGTGTATACAAATTTACACCCGGATGTGATAGGCATCATTGTGTATGCAAATTTACAAGCAGATATTATAGGCATCATTGTGTATGCAAATTTACACCCGGATGTGATAGGCATCATTGTGTATGCAAATTTACACCCGGATGTGATAGGCGTTATCGTGTATGCAAAAAAACTTAGTCTTCTCTCAACATGACTTTTTTTTTTATTTATAAAATAAAAAAAAAATAAAATAGCCAATTTGAAACTGTAAACAAACTGCAATGTATGCAAGAAACTTTAAAATTAAAAAAAAATGTGCAAATGAATTGACCTCTGTTCCTTTATAATTTATATAAAAAATTATTCAGAAAAAAAACCAAAATGTGTGGGGTGAATTTTAATTGAAAAATTTTTAATTCTTTTTTGCTTTAAAAGGCTAGAAAAGAATTTGCTAAAAAAACTGTTTTAAATTCGTCATTATTTGTTTAGTTTTATTTTTATTCATTTTATTTATAATGTTTTAAAAATTTTCAACTACCGTGGAATTTCCACAGGTTCTGCTAGTAATAATAATAATGACCGGTGTCATTCAAAATGCAAAAACATTGTAAGAAAAAAGTTATAACAAAAAGAAATCAAATGGCCGCATTAATACAAAAATTAATAAACAGGAACGACAATGCGAGGAAAATATAAAATAACTTGTTTGGTGATCATTGTAATAAATTAACATGACAATAAATTGAAAAAGTATTTTTTGCATTCTTTTTAACTTTTAATATTGTCTATAAGTTTAGATAAATAATAATTCCCAAAATTCAAAGGAAACATGACACGGACTAAATAGATTCCAAGAAAATCTTGCAGTAATTAAAAACATAAATGAAACTAATTTGTTTTATTTTTCATTTCTACAGACTTACATCTTTTGACACCTTCCTGGACAGCACCGATCAATTTTCCCCAGGCATGCATGTCTTTCACATCAAGCATTGGTTGCGGATAATCCCGGAGACTCAAGGTTAATACTTTGACATCGAAGATCACCATTCGGCACCAAAGGGTGTTGAATTCAAGACCTTCTTCAGGATAGGGGCTATAAAAATCGACAAAGAAAAAAAAAATAATAATAATTCATTTTGTCCATAATACCCTCCCATGAATAAAAACAAAAATAAGTCTTATGATGGAAAGAAAATGTCATACACCAAAAATCATAAATTGATCAAGTAGTATTTATTTTTTAAAAGGAAAATAACTTCTAATGTGTTTTTCCAATGCCCTCCTCCCTATGTTAAGAATGGTTTTCTAGAATTTTGCAAAAGTTGGATTTTCTTTGTATTTTTTATCAATTTGTTGCATCCCTGTGGCTTTTTTAATGAAATGTGCTTGGATGAACTTTAAGTACTTATACCCCCTTCAATTCCACATAAACACCTCTAACTGACCTGTAAAGCAGCAAAATCCCACCCATACATTGTCGAGATCCCTAGATGCTTCCTACTTTGAACTACTACATTTTGGAATTCCATCCCAGGTCCCTACTTCCCTAACTGTACTAACATGCAAAAGTTGAAGTGTAGTGTGAACTGACATATGTATCGCAACTATCATCATAGTGTCCTTATAAATATGGTCCAAAATAGTAGCCCCTTACATCAAAGTGGCACTGTGCCTTGTTTAGGGCAAAATGATAGTAAAATATACTCAGACACACACACATACATACACACACACACACATATATATATATATATATATATATATATATATATATCTTCATATGTAATATTTTGATTGCAGAAATTCCCTTCTGGACCAAAGTACCATAGGTTTACAAGATGCCACATACAAATTTATTATATCTAGACTATCTTAACTTTAGAACAACATTTTAGACACACTTAGTCGTTAGAATAAAATCATACATTTCATCCTATCAGGAACACCATGACAATCGCAACCATCTTTAGAGGAAATAGTTCCTATTTTTCCCTCTAAATATCAAGTCCTCCTACCACCCCCAGTCAACACCAGGAGGAAATATAAACATTATACACATATTGTGCTTGAACCCTTCGTAACTGGATCATAAACTCAGACATAACATAATCTTTCCCTTTTCCGATTCAAAAATAATAAAGTCTACCCAGACTATTTCTGCTCATTCTGATTGGCTGAGCTCTGACTATTCCTACATTCCAGATTAACAGTATTCGCATGCTAAAAGAACACCAATGTGCCATTCAAATATGACATAGCAATGATAACTACTTTTGTCCTCTGTATAAATTGCTTTATATTTTACATCAATAATATCTACACCAGTTTTTATTTCCTCTTACTTTCTCTCTTCCTCTCTCTCTGTATATATTATTCCCAACTCTCTCTTGCTTGCTCGGTTTTTACATTTCTTTTTATGCCGAAAAAAAAAAAAAGAAGCATTTTACGGCATCAACATTATCTACAATTACATATGCAAAATCCAATCCCGCATTTTGCTAATTCCTACCCTCTGATGAGAAGGAAAGTATTTCTTCGAAACTGCGCGGATTAAGGACTATCCATTTATCTAGTGTTTCCTTTTCAGTCGCTATTTCTTTCTGCTAATGTGTTTTTTCTTTTCCTTTAGGGTGGGGTAGGGTGTGTGTGTGTGTGTGTGTGTGTGTGTGTGTGTGTGTGTGTGTGCGCGTGTGTGTGTTTGCTTTTATTGGTTTGGGAATGTGTATATTTTGGGGTTATTTTCTTTCTTAGGAAGGCGGCTGTGGTCTGAGGTCGTTACTAATGTGTATGGGTGGGGAGGGGGAACTGGCTCTTCTGAAGTAAGGGTAGGGGTACTTTCATTCTATTTTGATATTTATTTTTTGGATTCTTGGATTTTAATATTGTGATTTTTTTCGTTTTAGTCTTATATTATGTTCGTTTAGAAAGAGGGGTGTATTTAAAATAGGGGATTTTTTTAATGTTTCTATTTATTTGTCTCCCCATGTGGGTATGGCTAGACCCAGGATCGGTTCCTAGTGTGGGGAAGATTTTTTTCCCCAGAGGGGGGGGCATTGGGGGGTGTAGGTATGGGAGGGGGATGATAGAAGGGAAGATAATGTTAAAAATACCCATTGTTGGTGACTACTCCCTTATTTAAATATACATCTTTCTTTCGTTGGAATCTATTAACCCATTTTATATAAATATATATATATATATATATATATATATATATATATATATATATATATTTTAGATTTCATATATATATAGACACCAGAATATATTACCCTATGCATTAATTAGACTAAATACATTCAGATTTATTTTTAGATCACCTCATATCATAAAAAACAGTAAGAACAGATAAATAAAACTTAATAAAAAAAAAGAAAAAAAGATAGGCTAGTGCAGTGTTACATGATAAGGGCTGTCCCCTTTTCATGTAAGTATAAAAATAGAGAGATTAGTTAAAATGAAAATAAAATAAGAGAAAGCAGAAATCGAACCCTGGACATAAGTTTTAAAGAACAATAGGTTTAAATGGAATGTCCAGTAAATTGTTAATTCGGATGAAATAAATAATAAATAAACTATTCAATTGTTAGAAAGAATGTGGATAATAAAATATGGGTTAAATAAATTAGACATGTAGGTTGAATTCCTTTGTAAAAACATCAAAGAAAAAATAGGTTATTGGGAAATGATAATGTCGGAAACGTGCAAAGTCGCGCATGTTGAAACACGTGAATTTTGCTCACGAGGCCGGACATGCATGGATTTCTCAATATAGGAAGTGAGAGTTAGTTAGTTAGTGAGACAGTCAGTGAGAAACTCAGAGAGAGTCTGGAGTTTGTAATTCGAACGTCTAGGAAGCGAGACGGTCACTTTGAAACTAAAATGTGAAGCTTTGAATTCTTGATGAGAAAACCCCGGCCGGTCGTGAAGAAATAAACCCATTATGTGTTTTGATAAAACGTCGTCTTGTGTTTGTGATTCTTACAAAAAGGTAAAGTGAATTGTTATTATATGTCTGTGTTATAAAATGTCGTGACATACACATCTCATATCCACAATGTGAATCTACATCTCATATCTACACTAAGACTGTCTGAACACTATCTCCTCACACTAAGAGCTTCACATAGCAACACATCTATTAACCTAAGAGTTTCTTCTTCTACACGTCTAAGTAAAGAACATTTTTAATATATATGAATCTTCATAACACGAACAATCTCTCTTACACAATATCCCTCTCTCTCTAAGATACAACATCACTTGTAATAAGACTCTCTCTCAACGACAAACACTCTAATAAGACTCTTCTAAGACTGCGCGTATAATAAGACATCTTTTAATGAACTAAAATATAACAATTGTAGTAGACGAGAAGAAGAAATAAATACGAGGGGGGGGGAGTAAATATCAATATACACAAACAAAGAAGGAATATTATATATATAAAAAAAACATAAAATTTAAACCCAGTTAGCCCCCTACCCCACAATAACACAAATAATAAAATAGGAAATTAAAACACAAACCAGGAAAATATATGAAAATATATTAATAACAAGTCAGTAAAATTTAAAAAAAAAAAAGGTAAGAGAAATAAAGCTAAACAGAGTTATCTCCCGTATACTATAATTTACCTGGAGTTTACTGGGACACTAAAAAAAATAAATAAATATTTATATACGTAAACAAAGAAAGAATATTATAGCCACAAAATAAAACAAAAAAAATACATGAAATTAAGCCCCTTTAGCCCCCTTAAACACTAATACAAATAATAAAAAAAAATAAAAACATAACAACAAAATATTTATAACAAACTAGTATAAAAATCTTTATCAAAACATAACAGATAAAGTTTAACACAGTTATCTCCCTTACACCATAGGTCATGTGAATTTTACTGCGATACTATAATAAAAAAGAAAAAAATCTTAGCTGCGTCGCTAGTTTGAAACAATAATAATAATAATAATAATAATAATAAATTAAACAAAATTATAAAAAAATATATAATAAAACAATGAATGTTTATAACAAAAAAAATAAATTAAATAAAATTACCCCGGTTTAACTAGTCACATCTTACTGCGGTCTTGACTTCTATCCCCAAACAAGGCGCATCGCCATCTTGAATATACTTTTGTTTACTTTTTGAAAAGGGGAGCGATTTTTCTCCCGAAATTAATCAAAGTTCCATAGCACCAATGGACTTTATATACACCGGACATAACAACAACTTTGTTGCAAAATAATTATACAACAAGATGAGGAATGATAGATGAATAAATAGTGAGACATTTCTCTACATACCCGTCTATTTGCTTGTTTGTTTGTTTGTTTTTCTTTTCTTTACTCTCATGATTCCGGTCCTTTCTGCATTGCTTTTGGCTTTAAAAACTTCCATATACTCCTTTACCAGCAATGCTTCAAGCAAACTACCATTTACTCTTATATACAGGGTGTCTACAAAGTCTGACTACATTATGTAGCCAGACTTTGTGGGCACCCTATATATATATATATATATATATATATATATATATATATAAAAAATTATTACTATGATAATATTTTTAATACCTATGGATATTAATGTTTCATCCTTTCAAGTAGCTATCAATGCAGGGAGTTATGATTACAGCTGGTTGGGAGATTCGAACCTGGCCACAAAACCATCTGACTTTATTAGCAAGAAACAAGTCTGGCTACATAATCTACACGGTGACCACAAAGTCTGGCTACATAATGTAGTCAGACTTTGTGAACACCCTGTATATATATATATATTATGTATATATTCTCTCTATTTGATATATTAAAAACAAATATTACTTTCACAAATAAAGATTTATATTTTACCTGTCAGCGTCCACTTGTTTCATGTGGTCCACGACGGCCTTCTTGCCATGGTAAGAAAGGTCAGCAAGAGCAACAATCTCCAGATTTTCAACATGCCACGTGAACAATTTACTTCTGGTCGGAGCTTTACAATATAGTTGTTTTGATCTTTGGATGTAAATCTCGGCACTTTTTTTGGCCAGGGATGTGTACAGGTCTTCTATGCTGCTCCCTTCAGAACAAGAAATAATCTAAATATTAGAATAGAACACACACACATATATATACACACACACACACACACACTTTTTTTATATTCAGGCATACATATACATGGTCATGACAATTTTTCCATCAGTTAGTTATAAATAACTTATGACCTCATCAGATGATTTAAGTTTCGTTCTTCTGAAAGATTTAGTGGTTGAATCTTTTGAATTGAGGCAGACCATAATCATATTTACTTTATTGCATGTTTTGCAGGTTGGCATATGTTGGACAGCTTTCAGAAATTAACTTTCAAACCAACCATTCTCAGATTTTATTCATCGTCTTTTTCTCTTAAGTTCATCCCTATTACTCTCGTGTCTTCCTTAGTTTTTCCCCAGCCAATTGATTTACATCTACTTTCTAATGAATGCTATTCCACGACCCATATATAACACAGTTATATTATCTTTTTAAATAAATAGAAAAAAAAAGGTTTTGTTAATATGAATATCAATGCAGAAAAAAAAAAAAAATTATATATGTTTTATTTTTTATTACCTTATCTTTCTGTTAAGTTACATTATTGTTTCAGCTACTTGGCAGTTTTTTTGGTCGCCTGTAGCATATATATATATATATATATATATATATATATATATATATTCCTTTTAAATTTTGTATTTTGTAGCTTTCCTGAGAAGTATTCCAAAAGTAAAAATGAAACCAAAATCGAAAGGTAAGTATTCAAGCATTCAATAGGGATACTCCACCAGACTAAATAAACCATTCTGGAATCTGGTAAGACCAAGAGACCACTAAAATGATACAGTATAAAAGTTAACGGATCAATAAGGAAAAGGAAAATTTATATTCTTCACTTTTCATCCGTCATCATATCGCATGAATCAGAAAATTCTGTTGTTGGCATTGGTTTCCCTGATATTTTTTCTAGTCAGAATTCTTTTGAGAAATACATCAGGTACTTACAGGAAGGTTGCCAACATCCTAAGTGAAAGTGATTTTTGTGCAATGAACCGGATTAGAACTTGGGACACTCAGGTCATCAGTCAGTGTCGTTAACCACTTGACCACCGTCATCGCCTAAATATTCTACTAGTGACTTACCTTGTTCACTTATGTTTTATTTAGTTTGGGAAAGACGTATCTGCAGATTGTTTCTCCTTATAACTGATCTATAATAAACTGCAAATTTGTTAGTGAGTCTGTGTGGTTTTGAATTGAGGCAGACCATAATCATATTCACTTTATCGTCTGTTTTACAATTTGGCATATGTTGGACAACTTTCAAAACTTTATTTCCAAATCAACCAATCTCAGATTAGTTCTTTATTTTCCCCCATTTTTCTCACAAGTTCATCCTTATCTAATGTATTCCTTAGTTTTTTTCCAGCCAACTGACCCTGCTACTCCAACTGTTCTACAATTGATCCTGGAACTTCTGTTTTGCATCTACTTACCTGGCAATAAAACATAAGCTTTTCGTAAGTCCAAGATTTTCTGGTCAAGGACAAGTCTTCTTTTCTCATTCTCAGCCCACTCATCACTCAAAAGCTAAAATTAACAAATAAAAGAAAGGTGGTTATAGTCAGCTAATGTACTTCCTAACTTCCGGTGTGTCTGCTACCGGAAGTGGTGACAAGGCAAATCAGTTCCTTTACTCTGATTATTTTTCAGTATTTCTATTGTGAAGCGATTTATTGAAATAAAATATGAGAAAACGACATTATTGAAAAATATACAACAAAATTTTACAAATAAAATAAGATATATAAGATTATATATTGATAAGAAAATTTTTAAAAATAAAAGATTTTATTTTATTTTAAATTTCATAAGAAATATGTTTATGAAATTATCAGCACATCTTTTTCCCTTTCTGCATTGAATATTCATTCTCAGGACACTTTCGGCAGATTTGTTTGTTGGTGATTAAGCCACGCCTTGCCAACCATCGCATTGTATTAAACGTGTTCGAAGTTTTGTCTAACAGTTCTTTCATTACTGACTTGGTGATAATTCTTTAAAAAAAAAAAAAAAAAAGAGCGCAAAAAATGTTTTCAGTAATTCTTAAAAAAATAAATCTTGTTTCAATAATTCTTAATTTAAGTTTTTAAACGTGTTTTCAATAATTCTTTAAAATAAAAGAGCGCAAAATGTGTTTTCAGTAATTCCTTAAAAAAAAAAACTAATTTCAATAATTCTTAAAATAAGACTGAAAAAACTTTTCAATGATTAATAAATGGAAAAAAGTCCATGCACAGGGGAAATATAGGCATGAGAGAAAAAAAAACCGAAGGAACTGATTTGCCTTGTCACTGCTTCCGGCAGCAGACATATTGGAAGTTAGGAAGTAGGTTAGCTGACTATTACCAGAAAGGTAAAAGAAACAATAAAAACACAAATAACCCCCCCCCACACACACACTAAAAATAGATCCTATATGTTATAGTGATAAAAGATGGAATAAAGAAAGTAAGAGTTATTGCCCCTTACAGATCTTTGAAAAGACTAGAGAGTTCTAGAGGGGGACAAAGAACAATATGGTGGCTTTGCTTGATATTCAATATCGTCTGTAATTAATTTAATGTTTCTGCTGTGAATAAATGGTATTTAAAAATACAATAAGCTGGTTTACTTATTAGAATATCCAATGATTCTGATCCCATTTCTCCGAACATAGCACTACGCTAGATTAAAAATAAATTATATTTCATCCGTCATTACACGAAAGGTAAAAAAAAAAAAAAAAAAACATTTAACCAATTATTATTAATTACAGAATTTTAAACAGAACCCTTCATTTATTTCACGGAGGTAGCATACTCTTGTTCCATCAGCCATGAGAAAAAGGTAGATGTGCTAAGTAATTTACAATTGCATGCTGAGTATTGCTTGTACTTCAACTTCCAAAAGAGTGTCACTTACAACTTAATTTTACCAAGCACTTTATCCATTATGTCACGGGTCTTGGTGAATGATTCTAGGATTCTTGTTTTGTAGACGTACATTCTTACTAATTATTAATATAGATCATTATTTATTACTACTAATTACTAGATTAAAAATAAATTATATGTCATCATTCACTAAGTAAAAAAAAACGGTGAAAAACATTTAATCAATTATTATTAACTAGTAGGGGGCGCCCAGCTTTGCCTGGTCGTAAAATATGCTTAAATATGATATTTTAATTTGTGCAGATTTCGTATATATATATATATATATATATATATATATATATATATATATATATATATATATATTTTTACACAGAGGTCACCACTTATCAAGGCCCGGAAGCCACTCAGGGATAAGGGTTATTGCAAGTACATTACGTTAGTGTGGAGATTTGATGAAGTGTTTACTTAAGGGGGCGGTTCATTAGGAATTTGTTAACGTTGGACTTGAAGACATCCAAGTTGTATTCAGGTGGGAAGCAGGCAGACGGAACAGAGTTCCACAGGTGTGCAGTTCTAAGAAAGAAGCTTTGTTCATGGAATCCATGTTTTGATTTAGGCACAGATAAAGAGTGGGGGAAATTTTTCATTATTCATTTATTATTATACAGTCGTAATTTGAAAAGTAAATAAAAAAGGATTTGGGTGGTATCAGCTAGAATCGAAACCAAAAACAAAACTGTAGCATTCAAAACTAGTGACGTTATCACTGCACCAATGTGATACACATATGAACTTATTAAATATTAAAAATAAATTAAGATGAATGTACAAAATGTATAACGATTTTTTACAATTTTAACTCCTTTTTGACCCCCTAAAAACTAATTTAACCGGCTAAAGACACATAAAAGAACAGTCCACAAAAAAATCCAATCATTTGAGGCTCCTAGCGCCGCTTTGTGACTTTTAGTTTCGGAGGAGATAGAGTTTGAAAATATGGAGACAGACAGATCTATAGCATTTTATATATTAGATTATAGAATTTTGAACAGGACCCTTTATTTAATCTATGGGGATAGCATACTCAGCCATGAGAAAAAGATAGACGTCATAATTTGCAATTATATGCTGAGTATTGCCCACACTTCTACCGCTAGAAGAGTATCAGTTACAACTGAATTTTACCAAGCACTTTATCCATTACGGCATGGTTCCTTGTAGACAATTCTAGCATGAATTTGGGGAACCTTAAACTTATTCTTATTTTAGATGTACAATCTTACTACTTATCACTACTTGTTGTGACAGATTACTATATAGCTTTAGCTTCGAAATGTCATGGCCTAAATCTTAATTTTCCCTTTTTACTTTTTCTTATGGTTTTGATGATATAATAAAGTTATATTTAACTTTTTTTCTTCATCTTTCATTTAATATAATAGATTACTATATGCATAAAAGTAAAAAACTCAACACAAATTCGTCTAATCTCATTTTGGACTCGGAACCAGACCTCCTCAGACAAGATAAACTAGTCAGGTCTCTAGCTGACTTAGGACTGACTAACTTATCACTGTGGTTTATCTTATTTAGGGACAGGATAGAGGGGGAGAAAAAAAAAAGGAAGGAAGATAGAATAATGAGGGTGGGGGAGCATTAGTAGAAGAAGGGAGTCATTTTGGTGTTGGGGGAGGAGTAAGTGAGTTACAGGGTGTAGGTTATAAAGGGAGGGAGACCCAAGAATGAGGGATAGTGAGAATTTAGAGAATTTGAAGAAATTTATAAAGCACTTATAGGAGGAAAAAAAAATGGTTCCCCACACCTCATTATTTTTCAAGGGAGATAATTTAGATGTTTTAAAATATTAGTTTTAAAAAAACAAATATATATATATATATATATATATATATATATATATATATATATATATATATATATATATATAAAATGAAAATTACAATTGAATTTACCAAAATGATCCAAGATGGTAAAATTAAAGTAAATTATAAATATTAAAGAATTAATATTTATAAACTTATCTCAGCCAGCTATAAAAGCTCGATAATACCAAATAGGAAATAGAGCTTATAATATGGATTTTACCGTCACTGGATTTTTTTATCTTCCACCAGACTATCCATTAATGTGTAATCACCTTTTTCTTTACTATATTCCCTCTGCTTAATTTATTTTATTTTCAAGTAAGATCTTTGACTTATTTGTTGTTTCATCAAATACTTCTGCATGCAAAATCCGATCCTGCATTTTGCTAATTCCTACCCTCTGATCAGAAGGAAAGTATTTCTTCGAAACTCTGCGGATTAAGGACTATCCATTTACCTAGTGTTTCTTTTTCAAATTAAATATGTTTTTAACTCATTTCAAAGTGTTTTTTAACATATTTCATTAACTGTTTGCTCATATATATATATATATATATATATATATATTTTATATTAAAGATAAATAACATAAATATATATTTAAAAAGAATACTAGTTTTTTCTTTATGAATAGCTCAGTTTGGAATTTGGTTGACACAACGTTAGAAAAAAAAACAACAACTCATAATTAAAAACAACTAAGCAAAAATCTTTTCATTTTACTTGCCTCGTAATTATCCCGGAGTTTCACTTCAAATGGATCATCACACAAATGTACAGAGAATTCCTGAAATTGAATTTTTTTTTAAATTAAATTTAAAAAAAAAAGAAACATTAAACATTGATTTACAACTTGATTCTGAATGTTAATCACAAAGGATTTTTCATCATTTTCAACATATAGTTTAATGTTAAATGATAACCAGTTTATATGCAAGAAGTGTAAGACAATGGTATACTTTTGTATTTTGTGCATTGGATTTTTGTGATTTTGGTTTAGGTTCATCTGGTAGCCAATGTAAATTACCGAAATATGCTAAGCACCGATCAATTTAAATACACCAAGAAAAAACAACATTTATCGGATACTAATTAAAATTAAAAAAAAAAAAAATGGAAAACCAATTAAAGTTAGACCTGCACTACTGACCTCCTACATCTTAGCACCAAACAAACAGGGTAGGTAGGCTTCGTTAGTACTGATCAACAACGTTCCTAGAGCTGGTAACTTCACCATAATACAAAACAGATTTTAAATTGAAATCGTCCTTCATTTAATAAAAGTTAAAAAAAAACAAAAAAACATGAAGTCATTTTTATTGCCTTTACACAATTTTTCACTGCATTCTGTTTAAAACCATCAATTTTAGTGCCGAGCCTTGTAATCAAAAAAAATGTTTAAACTGATTGAAATTTTAAAATGAACAATTCATTTAAATCACAATTTAATGATTCAAAGCCAGTTTTCTTAAAATCAACCAACTTAAAAAAAAATAGTCAAGAACTTTGAACTTGCCTGAATTTTGATCTTCAAATCAGGAGGAAGTTTAGACTGTAAAGTGAATTCCTTCTTTGGTATTTTATGCACCAACTTGAACCATTTGAAAATATTCACGACCTGTGCAAATAAAAATAAGGAATTGAAAAATAAAGCAACAATTTCAATTTTTCTTTTAAATAAAGATCTAGTGCTTCTACACTATTGGGACGAAATTTCAGAAATCATAAAACTAAATTTCAGATGAAAACAATGGTATCTACATATTCCTCGCATTTTTAAGATGATTATATTAAAAAAAATTACAAAAATCGATAAGGTAGAAAATTATTTATTAAAGAAAATAAAAAAATAGAATTTGATGAAAACGATCATAAGACATAGGAGAGTTCAAAGGGAGGTAATTTTCCATTTCGATTTAAACAAGATGGCGGCAATTTTTCACCTGCTAACAAGATTAAGGTTTTATTTTTTTAATAATTCAGTAATAATCAGGTAATTTTAACTGCATAATTTGGAAGTTACCATTGTAATTTATTAGAATTGACAAACAAAAAAAAAAAATCAGTGGAAACCATTGTTTTTTTTTTCTGAAAACTCCATTTATCGACTACAAAATCTCGTCCCAATTCTGTAGAAGTGCCAAAAATCTTTTTGGAAAAAAAAAAAAAAAAAAAAAAAAAAAAAAATTGAGGAGGATGTTGTAGCTTGCTTGAAGCATTGTGTGTAGTGTAAAAGGAGTTGTATTTGAAGGCTATGCCAAAGCAGTCTTGTAGAAAAACAATGAACACAAGCCAATGAATTAAAAGAATAATGACAATATTGAAGGCGTTTGAATAGTTTTTAATTATCGTATATTTATTTGCCAACATAATGTGTTGCACAAGATGGTAGATGTTGTAAATTTCACAAATTTTTCAGATAAATCTCTTTGAGAGAGGGAGAGAAAAGAACAAGAATTGTGTACATTTGGGAGAGGAGAGAGAAAAAGAAAAAGAATTGTGTACAACCATTCAGACTGGGCTTCCATGTTTATGTTGGTGGCCGGAAATTGGAACTGAATGTTAGTTACACAACCACACAGATTTGTGTATTTGTTAAATTAATTTCCAAAATATGGATTATGATAGTGTTAAGTATTGTTAGAAATTATTAATAATCTATAATATATCTCACCTGTCTGTTTAAATGTATGTATGTATGTATGTATATATGCATTTTCGTATATCTGCCTAAAACTTTCAACAGAGGCGACAGATTTTCACACGATTGGTATCGTTTTGAAGCTCGACTCTTTGGATGACAAATATCGAAAAATCGGCTAAAAATATTAATTCCTTCACCCTCAACTAGACCCTTTTCTAAAAGTAGGGGTCGCTTTTTTCACTGGTATTTTCGATTGACTAGCCCTAATTTAAACCTTTGCCACTTTCGGTTTGGTGATGGACGCAATGGCAAAGACGTCACTTTTTTTTTTTTTCATGTTCTTTTCTTCCTTCGCGGTACAGGGTAGAGCCTGCTGCCTCGTACCACTTCTTGTTTTTTTGCTCAACACACACCTCCAAACACCTGTTTAACGCCGCGCATCCAGGCTAGTTATTAATAAGAGGAACCAAAGATTGGAGCTAAGTCAAGAATTATTTTATATATATAATTATATTAATTATTCATAATAATACTTAATAATAATAATATTTAAATGACAATTATAATTGTTGTTAATCGGAGGAACCAATGGAAATGATAAAGTGGAGAAAACTAAAATATTTGTGCATGTTTCACTTATAATTGTGATAATCTTAATTATTGATTAATCTTAAATATTAATTATATTAATCTTAAATATTGATTATATTAATCGTAATTATTATATTAATCTTAAATATTGATTATATTAATCTTAATTATTAATTATATTAATCTTAATTATTAATTATATTAATCTTAATTATTAATTATATTAATCTTAATTATTGAGTATATTAATCTTAATTATTGAGTATATTAATCTTAATTATTGATTATATTAATCTTAAATATTGATTATATTAATCTTAAATATTAATTATATTAAATCTTAAATATTGATTATATTAATCTTAAATATTGATTATATTAATCTTAAACATTGATTATATTAATCTTAAATATCAATTATATTAATCTTAATTATTGATTATATTAATCTTAATTATTGATTATATTAATCTTAATTATTGAGTATATTAATCTTAAATATTAAGTATATTAATTTTAAATATTAAGTATATTAATCTTATATATTAATTATATTAATCTTAATTATTGATTATATTCATCTTAATTATTGAGTATATTAATCTTAATTATTGAGTATATTAATCTTAATTATTGATTATATTAATCTTAATTATTGATTATTTATATCTGCAATGTGTCTGCATCGTGTTTATTTTTAGTTGTAAGCCATTTTAGTTTCCTCTCCTTTATCATTATTTCCAAGGTGGATGCTCGACTGAGTTCCAATCTTTGGTTCTTCCTTGTAAGATATATCACAACCAAAAAAAAAAAAATTATTTCTTCCTCCATGTGCCTAGTGTTTATTTTGAGTTGTAAGCAATTTTAGTTTTAGAAGAGAATGTTGTTCCAAACAAAATGGCTGTATCAATCCAGAATTATAAAAGCTTGCAAATTAAGACAAAGAATAGAGTTTTCAGTAGGTAGCCAATCCGAAAGAGTCCTGAGATCAAGAGCAAAGTTACTCCCCGTATGGAGACAAAAAAGTTAGGCGTAAGAATTCTTAAGAGATTCAATGTATCTTATGGAGTGATTCTGATTTTTGATTGGTTGATAGCAGAATGTGATTCCATCTGATTGGTGAGCTGCTATCACCCCTGCCTTTCAATTTTTTTTTTTGTAATCATACACTACTGTAAAATAGGGAGCAGAGAGGGAATTCCAAAGGCTGTATCAATTTGTTAAAGAAATCCCAACAAACTGAGTAAATTTTCTGTCTTGAAAACAAAAACAAAAGCAAAAGAAATCATCCCCCAAAAAGTATACGCATATTTGTGATTTAAATATTGCCGTTGGTTGTCGGTTTTTGTTCATACAAGGTTTGTTCCAAAAGTAATGCCTCCTATTTATAATTCCGTCAAATGGATAAGAAGGGATTGCAAATTGCATTGTTATGATGACTGAAGTTATGCATTCATGACCTGAAAGTTTCATCTCTCTGTTTCAGATATTGACGGCGTGAGACCACCATTCTCAATGCACTTTTGGCCAGCGATGAACGATGGCTGTGCGTGGGTGTCCGGAATATAAGGATCGTTCAAAAGCAACCCCTGTCATGCATGTGCATCAGAAGCAGAGATGCATCATTGAATCCCTGGCAAAAGTGTACTGAGAATGATGGTGACTATGTAGAAAAATTAATTCCCCTCTTCATAGCTCTTCAATTTTTGAATTAAAAAAAAAAAAAAAAAAAAAGAGGAGGCTTTACTTTTTGAACGATCCTTATATTCCGGACACCCACGCACAGCCATCGTTCATCGCTGCCCAAAAGTGCATTGAGAATGGTGGTATATAGAGAAATATATTCTAGAAGGACAAAAGCTTGCTTATTTTAATGGTACTGTTCATGTCTCCATAGCTCTTCAACTTTTGGAGTTAAAAAAATAGGAGACTTTACTTTTGGAATGACACTCATAATATGAATTTCTTTAAGTATTTGTAAAAAAGGCAACATTAAAATCATAAGAAAGTTTTTAAATTTCCAATGAAAAAAATAACTTGACTTTCTAAAATACTTAGGGAACTGATTTTTAACTCTTCTTCTGATCTACTTCTTAGCCAGAAATGTAGAGTTTCGGGTATTACGCCTTTTTACCAAAGGACTGTTAGAATAACATAATTAATGTTTTTTTTTGTTTTGTTTTAGTGCATATCAACCCTTTTTGGTTATTTAATGCCGAATCCGGTAATTTTGGAAAAAGTTTCTATGCTTCAAGTTCTTTATATTTTCAAATATTTATTCGTAGAGTTTGGTTTGGTTTGGTTTAGTTGTTTTACTGCATATTAACCCTTTTTGTGTTATTTAATGCTGAATCCAGTTATTTTGGAAATAGCATTCATGTTGTATCTGGTTATTTTGTAGAAAGTTATTATTTTTTA
This sequence comes from Euprymna scolopes, assembly GCF_053919585.1. Lineage (NCBI taxonomy): Eukaryota > Metazoa > Mollusca > Cephalopoda > Sepiida > Sepiolidae > Euprymna > Euprymna scolopes. Next base: position 41,780,324 of record NC_136526.1, on the reverse strand, counting down.
AGCTCTTTTTTTCTTTAATCACTAGTTTGTATTGTTTGGTTTGGTTGTTTTATAGTGGATTTTATTGTTTTTGTTCCCTGCCCTGCAGAATATGAATGAGTTTTGCAATGGGAGACGGAAAAGGGTTACAATATTAACGTTTGGTATATTTTATGTTAGGAAACCATTCAAGAAGTAGGGAAGATAGAAAGAGAAAGGGGGAAATGGGAAGACGGAAAAGGAGGGAAAGGTGGGTTGTTGTTTTTGGTTTTTGATTTTGCAGAACATAGTTAAGTTTTGCAAAAGGAAGCAGAAAAACAAAAAGCATCAATGTTTGGTGCATTTCGTCTCAGGAAGCCAATCTGATAGCACCAGACATAATAACTCTTAATAATATTAGGAGACTTTCTATACATAAGGTGCAGCGAATTAAGTATTATGGTACCCATTCAATGCACAACAATTAGCAGTTATTTTTTAATTTTTATAAGGGAGTTGTCACTTATCAAGGCCCAAAAGCCATTCGAGGATAAGAGTCAATGAGGGTACGGTAGTCACTGAGACAACAGCATATTAATAGTTAGTGGTGGAAATAGGGTAGAATATGAGTATTTAAGGGGACAGCTCACAAAAATTTGTTTAGATTGGACTTGGAGACAGCCATATTGTATTCGGCTGGAAAGCAGGCTAGTGGAACAGAGTTCCACAAGCGGGCAGTTCTAGGAAAAAAGCTTTATTCATAGAATCTGTGTTTAGATTTACACAGACAGTGAGTGGAGGAAATTGTTGATAGTGGTTGTAGCTAGATGAGTGTTTCTTTGTGGAAATTTGACAGGAGGCAGGGCAGCATAGATTGAAGGATAAGGATTAATATTTAATGCAAAAAATGAGCACAAATTTAACCATATTCAACCATCAGTTTGGCATAAAGCATTCATTCTAAATCAATGGGCTATAACTTTTGCCTGTTTTTAACAAGCTAAAACATCTTCTTTATTATATCTGCCCATCTGTCTGTGCATTCCATTTTTTAACCTGTTAAAAAAAAAGGTCCACTCATTTATATTTTACTGCAATATTCTCAATGTTGACCTGCAAACGAATTGTTCATTTATGCATTTCGTATCTCTCATCATGCATTTAAAAATGCTGGAATATATATATAAAAAAATTTAAAAAAAAACAAACGTTTTTCTTACTTCTTCAAAACACGCAGAAAAATTATAATTGTATGGGAACTCTACGATCACCTTTTTTAACTCCACTGTCCTAGAAGAAGAAAAAGAAAAAAGAAAAAAGATTTCAATTGTTTTGTACTATTTAATGTCATATATACTTACCTGGCATAGGTAACGCAAACGCCTGGCTTTTTGGGCCAGGACGTTTTGAAGTCAATTAGGTTTGATCAATGTAGGGGAAACCCTTTGTATCAGACAATTGCTATTTATTTGGACACTGCCAGAGTGCCCTCTTTTTTGGGGGAGCTGGTTTTTCTCCCCACATAAAAAAAACGACCTTGTGTCTAATTTGCTTTCGTGGGGAAGCAAATAAATACTCACTATTTAATGTCATATTTGTCAGGAGTTGGTAGTTAAAGCACCAATGGTTGACTTCAAAAAATATTTCCTTACATATCAATGCCTTGTTTAGTATGAATATAACTAAAAGAAAAAAGAAGAGGGGAGGTAACTTTGTCTGGATTGATTCGTTAGCACAGTTGTTGGCATGCCTGTCACTCTGGTGAATGCTTCTTTATCAATTTGGAATTTTCAGAATTGATGATGAAAATAATTTAGATTTGTTTGCAAAAAAGGAAAAAAAAAAAAAATGAAAAGAATTTGTTTATGAAAAATATCTTTGGTATTTGTGGAGAAGCCCGTGGTGTTTTTTGGGTATCACCGAAATGGAACAGAAATTGTAATTTCGTTCCGGTGCAATAATACACGTTTCTAATAGAAAACACAACAAAAAAAAAATTGAGCGTAAATGAGAAAATGGATGACAATCAATATTTTAATGTATTCACAAAATAACAAGGTTTTAAATAAAACACAACAGGAAATTTTAATACAACGAATTATATACACAGGAAACTGAATTTTTTTTTCTTATATTTAAAATGGAAAAAAGTAAAATTTATTATCTTTCAATTTAATGGAAAAAAATTAAATGCAATCATTTTTGCTTTTTAATAAAATGAAACGAAAAGGAAATTTTAAACAATGAATCATATATATATATATATATTTGTTTTAACGGAAAAAAGTCACATTTATTTATTTTAATTTAACAGGAAAAATTCCATGTTTTTTTTTATTTTTCGAAAGCACAAAAAATTAATGGGGAAATTTTAAACAACGAATCATATATATATATATTTTTTTTTAAACAGAAAAAAGATCACATTTATTTTTATACATTGTCGGTCGTGCAAGCCATTTTCATTTATTAAATTTAAGTTTTTCGCTTGTTTAATTAGTTTTTCGCTAGTTTAATTAGTTTTTCGCTTATTTAATTAGTTTTTCGCTTGTTTAATTAGTTTTTCGCTTGTTATCGATTTTTTTCATGGATGTGTAGAACAAAAAATAACTGCGCCGGAGCGAAATTACAATTTCCGTTCCATTTTGGTGACACCCCCAAAACATCACAGGCTTTTCCACAAATACCATATCTTTTAAATAGTTTTAGTCACAAATCCAAATCTTTCGGAAAACATTTTCCATGACGGATTACAAGATCATTCAATTATGATTCAACTCCCCAATTTCATTCTTGATGTTCTTAGAATTCCTGTAGAGTCCCAGGTTTGTTGAAGGAAATATATGAGAGAAAAGCAAGCCATCTTGGAACTGAGATAAGAAAAAAAAAAAATCCATGAAAACCAACAATTAGGAAATTAGAATTATTAGTGCATTCAGCAATAAACATATCAAAAACAAAAAAACAATAGCATACTCCGATAAAGGTTCCGTACGAAAGACGATGAGAGGTGTAAGTAAATAAAGGATACGCCAAAATATTTGTTGGATGGTTGCTGAATCTCCAGGGCAGCAGCCAAAAGACAGAAGCAGCAGACACGTATGTTGTCATGTGTGCGTGTATTATATTAGGTTTATGCAAAAATAATGCTGTTTTTTAGCGTTCAACTTCAGAAGATCTTAACTCCTTTCATAATAAACTTTATTAATTGAAATAAGAACCGATTAGAATTGACACAATTTTGCCAACGAGAAACAAGTTTATTTACCCCATTAGCATAGAAATCAGAATTCTGGAAGCGATGAAGTCAATGAAGGCCAATTTTTTTGCGCAGGATTGGTTGGTTGGTTGGTTGGTTGTTTTTGTTTTACGGCATATCAACCTTTTTCAGGTTATTTAATGCCAAATCTAGTTATTTTGAGGAACGATTTTTAGTGGAGTATATTTGTTTTTTAAGTCGGATTCTATTTAACCCATAGTTGGGACCCTAACAGGTACTACCACTCCGGGTCAGAGTGGACCTGGGAGCAACGGCAATTAAAGGGTGGCTCAACACTCCCCCAAGGCCCGCAAGCTGGGGCCTCACCATCGGATATAGTTTAAGGTCATATCCAGGACCTTTTGCGCAGGAAGTTGTCCAGAAGCTTGAAAAAGTGATAATCAGTGGGCGAAAGGTCCGGTGAATATATAAATGTTTTTGTTTCGATTCAAGCTGATGGTATCCAAATCATATCTTTTTTAAAACTTTTTAAATCACTATATATTGGGCACAAGATAATAATCAATAGAGGATTGACTCTATAATAATAAATACGAAATCTGCATAAATTATCATATTTAAGCATATTTTATGACTGAGCAATGCTGGGTGGCGCGCTAGTATATATATAAATTGTTTATTCATAATGTTTGGTTTGGTTGTTTTGTTTTAGCAAACTCCAATAATTTTGGTTGGGTTTGGTTGTTTAATTTTTACGATACATCAACTCTTTTCAGATTATTTGATATCGAATCCAATAATTTTGGTAATAGTATTATTTGCTTCAAATTTTTTATATATTCAATTATTTATTCATGGTGTTTGGTTTGTTGTTTTTGCTTTAGGCTTTGTAGAGGATGATTGAGTTTTGCAAAAGGAAATGAAAACAAAATCAATGTTCGGTGCATTTTTGGTCAGGAAGCTGATATCTTCAGACAGCCTTTCTGACAGCAGCAGACTGTATTATGTTGAAACAAAATACCCTCCCCCCAAAAAAAAACTTTTTAAAAAATTTATTTTTTTTATTACATTTTCACCCCAAACAAGGCACATTGCCACTGTGGTGTAGGGGCTACTATCAAGCGCAGCAACTACTGGGGCACTATGTTGGGATTTGGGCAGCAAGATGTCGGTTCACGTTACACTTGAACTTCTGCATGTCAGTACAGTTGGGGAAGCAGGGACCTGGAATGGAATTCCAGAGTCTAGCGGTTCTGGGGAAGAAACTACTGGAATAGAAAGATCTTCTACATCTACTGTGTGGGGGTGGGATTTAGCTGCCTGTCGGGTTTGTCGAGGGTGTCTACGTCGTGGGGCACAAGTATCTGCAGTTCGTCAGAGCATTCACCATTAAAATACTTGTAGAACAGGCAAAGGGATACAACGTTTCGTTGATGGGACAGAGGCTGAAGCTTAGATGCCAGTTCAGGGCCTATCAGATTGACGACTCTCTTTTGAACCTTGTTTTAGGAGCGAGAGACTAGCAGCAGATGCACCAGCCCAAATACTCCATACATGGGCGAATGGTGGCATTATAGAGGTAAGACTAAAAAATCCAATCTTGATTGCCCTTTGGGGCCCATGGTGCAGTGGATAGAGACATTGAATCTTTAGAGTTCCAGGTGGGCATTGTCTAAAGATAGTGGTTTCAATGCTACCAGAGGATTAGTTGGCCAAAAACGTTGTGAGACGACAACAACTATGGAAGGCAGTAATAACTGAGTTAAGAGATTCAGCATTCCTATCCTGTCACGATTAACCATCTGACAAAGACCAGAGGAAAACTTGGCCGAAACGTAGTGGCACAACAACTATTAAGATGAGAATAATAGTCCACAAATAAATAAATAAATAAATAAATAAATTACTCGTTTCAAATAAAATAATAAAACAAAATAACAAAAGTTACTGCAAGATGAAAGTGAAATAAGAAAAATGTCATTTATTACCATGCTTTATTGTAAAGGTTGAGTCCCTTAAAAACTTCCCGCTCTCGCTGCATATGATTGGTCGGCAAAGTTCCAATCATTAAGCTCTGAAATTAAGAATAAAAACACATACAACCAATTCTGAAATACAATAATCAAAACAATCACAAAGAGCTCTTTTTGTAATGGCCCTGAAATATGTGCTGGTCGGCGATTATTATTATGATCGTTATTAATATTTACATATAAAATTATTTGTGTTAAAATGTTTTAATGGAAAGAAATGTTAGTTTTCATAACTAGCACAAACAAAAATGTTAATTTGATAGAAACAATTTAAGTTTACCATAATATAAACAAAGATACGTGACAAAAACCCAGCAAGGACCTTTAGGCTATGTGTAGTGATGATGCAATGGAAAAGATAGCTTTTGAGATGTAGAGTTTTAGTTATGACGGAAATCAGTTCAACATGCAACGCATTAGCAAATGGACGTTTTTTTTTTTTGGATAGGACGCCCGCGGAAGTCAGAAAGGGGTGTCTTAGCAAATGGTAGTCTTATACAAAGCATGCCACCTCTGAAAAGAAACCCAGTAAGGAATAAATGATTATATCAAAATATAATTCATGTCTGAGTGTTTTCACTTTCGGAGAAAAGCATCTTTGATTTCAGGACTCATGGAAGGAAGATTTGGGGCATGTGTTTTTGCTAGTGTTCCAACTGACAAAAATGTCTGTGTATTGTTTGCACCCTGTCTATAAACTGTTAAAATATGTATACACACACATCAACACCCAATAGAGAATACATCTTGCTGCCCAAATCCCAACATAGTACCCCAGTAGTTATTGCCCCTGATAGTAGCCCCCTACACCAAAGTGGCAATATGCCTTGTTTGGGGTGAAAATGTAATAAATCAACACCCAATAGAGAATACACTAGACGAATCACATATCAGAACGTTTAACACTCATAAGTTAAAAGAGACTCATTATAGACAATACACATATATACACTCGAGTATATATATATATATATATATATATATATATTCTTTCTTGGAATAAATAATATTGTTAGAATTCAAAAGATTGAACAGTTAAAGGCGCGTTTCTCCATTTTTATTTACTGTTTAATTTTTCGTTTATATGTGTATATGTAATGTGCGCATGTGTGTATGTGCGTACTTATATGTGTATATATTTAAAACTGACGTGGCACCTTCTCATTGGCTCTACCTCCTTCTCCTCCTCCTCCTCTTCCTTCCTTCCTTTTCCATTCCCCTTTTCCTCGTGCATGCTCATACTTTCACTACACCGATGAAGACTGAAGTATCAGTCAGAAATTATGTAAAAAAAGTTTTTTTTAATTTTTTTCCTAATATCATTTTGTATTCCTGCACGTCACCAATTGAAAACGAATAAAGAAAAGTTATAAGCTTTTATAGTTTTCGTATTCTTTTTCATACATTTCTATTCATATATATATATATATATATATATATATATATATATATATATATATATATATATATATATATATATATATTTTGGCAGCAAGTCATTATTCAAGCACGACTGAGTTATTTTTTCTGATTTTGTTGGATAACTTTTCAATTCACCAGCTGGCATGTTGTATATTATGGTGCCCAGTAGTTGTTGCTCGGCCATATTCGTAGACTTAGCGTTGGATCATCTTTTCTCTGAACATGACGTCATGCGCTCGGGTTTGATTGCAATGTGACATAAGACATCAATTAGCCAATCAATGCACTGCAAAGTATCCAGCACTTCAAATCTTGGCTTTTAATGCTCATTTGTAATTTTTAAGAATCTTTTATTTTGACTTGAATTATCTGAAGAGATCGGCAGGATATTATTGTCCTATCGACTGAAACAATTTGTAATGATTTAAGCAAAATAAAACCTGAGGTTGAAATAATAAAAACATATTCAGCTCTACTAAATATACCTCCTAATGATATATATAGATAGTCATCCACATACAGTACTGCTTCGCTGTATCACAGCTCATCAGTGCAGCTAGAGAGGCAACTACCTGACCACCCAAACGACAGTCAAGGCTTCTTACCATTACACTATTCAGCTGCTGCTGTACGGGTAGTAAATTAACGATATTTTGACATCATCCAAATGCCTAAGCTCGATTTGTTTACACAAAGAGCATCGCTTAATATGCTAATGGCAGTTTGCATACCACTTTCCAATATGCTCAACCGAAGATAGGGAACATTATAGTCATCCTATGGTAGCACATCTAAGACTGTAAACGACCAAGTTCTCTCTCATTCTCTCTCCTCTGATCTTGAGCATGTGGTTCAATTGGGAAAGGAGTGGCTGGTTACTTTTAATGCATCAAAAACCAAGCTTTTATCTTTATATCATCAATGCTCTGATCCCAAATGGCATCAATTGAAATTAATGGCTCTCGTCTTGGGCAGGCCTCATGTTTTGACAAGCTTTTGGGTTTGACTTTTACTCCTGATCTTAAGTGGAACACATACATTAAATCCGTTGCCAAAGCCGCTGGAAAAATGGTGGAATACTTCTATCGATCTAGTAGATATCTCACTGCTGATGCAATTCTCTATCTATATAAGAGCCAGGTACATCCAAGGATGGAGTACTGTTGCCACATCTTGGCAGGAGCTGCTAGAAAGGACTTATCCTGCCTTGATAGAGTTCAAAATAGACTTTGTAGCCTCGTAGGGGATGTCCTTTTCTCTTCCCTGCAACCTCTTTCTCACAGAAGAAATATTGTGAGTTTGTCTCTGCTATATCGTTATTTTCATGGCAAGTGCTCGGCTGAGCTCCAATTTATGGCCCCCCCCCTTGCCAAACTTTCACAAGAAACACCTGTCTAGCAAAAATCACTATCAATAATTTCCCCCACTCTTTATCTGTACCTAAACCTAAATTTAGATTCCATGAGCAAAGCTTCTTTCTTAGAACTGCACGTCTATGGAATTGTCTTCCGTTTTCCTGCTTTCCAGCTGATTACAATATGGTTGTCTTCAAGTCTAACGTAAACAAGTTTTTGATGAGCCGTTCCATATAAGTTAACAAATTCACCAAATTTCCATTACTAATGATTACTATATTGTCCATTTTCTACTGTACACTCTTTAACCCTTATCCTCGAGTGGCCTCAAGGCCTTGATAAGTGGTGATGCCCATGTAAAAAAAAAAAAAATTCATATACAGTACTATTTCACTGTATCACAGCTCATCAGTGCAGCTAGACAGGCAACTATCTCAAGCCAAGATTGAAACTTGACTGCCCAAATGAAGACAAACATATATACTCTCATTATACACCCTCTCCCGGCTATCCAACATATTTCCAAGGCAACTACCAAGAGAAAAGCCAGAGAAGATTTTGATTTGTTTGCACTGAGGATTTAACCTTCAACCTCTAGGAGAGTGTCACTTAAAACTGAATTTTAACTTAGTACTACATCCGTTACACCATGAGTCTTTGCTACCAATGTGGATTAAATGAATAAAGGGTTCCATTTGAAATTCCGTGCAAAGTTTGACAGAAAGATTCCAGAGTTTGACAAGATATACCTAAAGAAGGTACATTGTGAGAATAACACTCAAGATGAGAACATTCGATGCCTCCATTCAGTCTCGAAAGACAAAGGATACCCCCTGTAGGGGCAGCTGCGTGTTTAATTATGTGACAAGGGTCGCGCAATCCCTAACCAAATCTCTCCTGAATCAGCAGTATTTGAGTCTAGTGGTAAGGAGAAGTCCAGAACGACTGGAAACAATGCTGAGATAAGTGGAGAGCACATACAGCACCTGGATGTCCCAAATGGTCACCCATTTAGTCCTGACCAAGTTCAACATTGCTTAACTTTGGTGATCAAGTGGGCGGCGTTGAATCTCTACGGTTCCAGGTGAGAATTGTCTGAAGATAGTGGTTTAAATCCACCATATTTTTTATGTCTGCCGAGATACGATCGCCTAAAAGGTTAATGATACATTTTATAGCACTTTCTTGTCCAAAGTTCCCCCTATATCAAAAAAAACAAAAATAAGAATCTGTATGATGTATGTACCTATGACAAAATGAAAATATCATATTCCAAAAATCACGTAAATTGATTTAGCAGTTTTATTTTTAAATAAGAAAATCAAATTTTATGAGTATCGGAAGAGTGATCATCTTGCTTGCCATTTTGAAAAATATCTAAAATAACAAAGAAGATAACTCAATAATAATTCATACTATATTTATGTTGTAATGTCTAAGAATTCCCATTAAATTTTATGAGTATCCAAGGTATGATTGTCTCACCAGCCATTTTGAAGAAAATCTCAAGAAACAAGGGAGATAACTCAATAATTCAAAACTTGCAAGATTCATGTTGTAATAACTATGAATTCCTATTAACCACTTAAAAATGATTTTCTTTATAAAAATAAACTACTTGATCAATATATATGATTTTTGGAATGTGAAATTTTCGTTTTGTCACGGATATGTACATGATACAGATTTTTTTTATTTTTGTTTTTTTTTTTTTCAATGTAAGGGAAATTCTAGACAAGAACCAATAATTCTTTCTGTAACATTGTTCGGGGACCAACACGCTGTGGCCTCAGTCACAAAGCAAGTAAATAATAGAAAAGAACTTCAACTCACTTTTTATGTTATACAACAACATTTCCTCATTCTCTCATTAATGCTGTGACGTTCCTCACGTGATCATAGAGCCCTCAGGGGCCCGGGCGACAAGATCAAGGTGTAGTGTCTGTTCCGACAGATGCTGCAAGCAAAGACCAGATGTGGGGGCAACCCCACATACCTGACCTTTAACCAGCTCCCATTTCCCACCTCTCGGGAGCTGGTCCCCCTTTTTCCCTTCCCCCTCCCTTCACTCCTCACATTAAAAATCGGCCTTGTGCCTAATTTGCTCGGTGGGGGAGCAAATAAATACCCACACCTCTAACATGATCTTGAATATTATTCCTATTTCTAGTGTGATCTCCTTTTTAAAGTATTTGTTTTTTCCCTAATGCTGATGCAATACTGCTGCCATATCTGGGCAGGAGCTGCTAAAAACAGCCTATCCTGCCTTGACAGAGTACAAAATAGACTTCGTGGCTTAGTGGAAGATGCTCTTTTCTCTACCCTGCAACCTCTCTCCCACAGAAGAGACTTGCGAGCATATCCTTGTTTTATCGTTATTTCCATGGCAGGTGCTCGTCTGAACTCCAATCTCTGGTCCCCCCTCACCAATCTTTCACGAAAAACACCCGTCTAGCTGAATCCACTGTCAAAAATTTCCCCCACTCTTTATCTGTGCCTAAATCAAAACGTAGATTCCATGAACAAAGCTTCTTTCTTAGAACTGCATGCCTGTGGAACTCTGTTCCGTCTGCCTGCTTCCCACCTGACTACAACTTGGATGTCTTCAACGTTAACATATTCCTAATGAACCGCCCCCTTAAGTAAACACTTCATCAAATCTCCACACTAACGTAATGTACTTGGAATTAACCCTTATCCCTGAGTAGCTTCCGGGCCTTGATAAGTGGTGACCACCGTGTAAAAAAAAAAAAAAAAAATGTCATTTCGTATATATTTGCGTACGTGCATCTATGCTATGTTACATTTCTAAGAATGGAAAGTGAAAATTAAATTACATTATTTGTCAGAAACATCAGATTTATCAGGCAGACCATAAGATTTGATCTGATCACATTAAATTACAATCTTAACTAAATTACAGCATTGATATGGCAAAGTAAGAACAAAGTAAAAGTTTTACTGACCTCCACATCGAAGATGGCATGACCATCAAATTCAATGTCCATCCAATTGATCTCCGTCAATAATTCATTGGGTGACATTGACATCACCAAAGTTTCTGTCCGTAATGTAATCCTGTCCCCCAATAAAAAAAAAACAAAATGCATAGTTATTATAGTAAAAATCAATGGCCACCATTAATGTCACACGATCTTCAGAGACAAAGGGAGATAATTCAATTATTCCTGTTTTCGGCTATATTCTGACTATCAGTAGGAAGAAAACAGTGAAATATACAATTTTCCATAAAAATTACTTTTACGTATAAAAAATTATCTACTTGATCAAATTTCATAATATTTTGATATATTGATATTTTCAGGATCACAATTACATAAGTGATAATTTTTTTTTTTTGCTTAAAAGGATATATTTTATTAAAATTTAAATCTTATTCCTTAGCTTTTTAAATATCAGGTCACTGCAAAAGTTTTTTCTTTTTGCTTTTTTCTGGTTCGTAAAGGGACATTTTAAACCATTGTAATTTATTTTATGTATATTGTTATTCCTTAAAAATATTACCATGATTAATTTATAACTTTTTTCTTTCAGATTATTAAAGCATAATTCATAATTTTTTTTTTTTTTGGGGGGGGGGGGGCAATATTCTCACCCATGTTGACCTAAAAACGGCCCTCTTTAGTCAACAGAAACGTAGCCATCTTCCATCATAATAATGCTCACTCTCATACAGCACTATTTACCAAAGATTTCTTAGGAGAAATTAGTTGAGAAATCTTGTCCCATCTAGTCTATTCTCCTGAGCTCAGATTATCATTTATTTTGAGGATTACAAAACCATTTAGGTAGCTTTAGATTACCATCCCAAAAGGAGATTAAGCATAAGTCAGATTCATATTTCACATCAAAATCTAAAAAATTTTACAAACGAGGCATTTATGAGCTCACTGGCAGATGGAATCAAGAGAGCAAAGATTGTTATTGTTATGAATAATTATTTTCAAAGTTTTTGCCAGTTTGTATCTAAGAGGCATTTTAAATCATTATAATCTATTTTATGCATATTGTTATTCCTTAAATATGTCACCATGATTAATTTATAACTTTTTCTTTCAAATTATTAAAGCATTATTTATATTTCTCTACAATATTCTCATCCATGTTGACCTGAAAACGATATTCCTTAATCAACAGTAAATGACTCATCTTCCTTCGTGGTAATGCTCGTCCTCACACAACAAAAATTTTCTAGGAGAATTTGGTTGGTAAAATCTTGATTAATTTATAAAAATTTTTTTTTTTCATATTATTAAAGCATCATTCATATTTTTCTAAACCTAAAGAATTTCACTTGAACACATCACCATGAATATTTGAAAACTTTCTTCTTTCATCATTTGACAGCGAGGAACAAAGAAAAAAAATCCAATATTTTGAATAAATACATTTTTCCAAGCATTACAAAATTATAACAAAAAAAAAAAAAAAAAAAAATGGTACTTGTACAGTTTAGTCAAGACATTAAAAAATGAAAAAAGTTTAAATTGTACGTATCTGTTATGGAATGAAGTTCTCCGAAAAAAAATTTCACTTAATTTCATCAAGTAGGTTTTTTTTTTGTGTTTTTTTTTTTACAGTGAAAAAACAATTTGTTATGATACCAAGCAAAAGGTTTGATTTTTAGGAAGAAAAACTAGAATTAAAGATGGGGAGGGAGTATCGGCGCTTTACATGGAGTTATCTCCCCGTGGCGTGTTCAGCAAATTTCAAAATGGCTGACTTTAACGAGCTCTCATAAGAATGTGTTTTACCGCTGTAAAAAAAAAACAAAAAAAAAACTACTGGATCAAATTAAATGAAATTTTTTTTTTTCGAGATCTTCAGTCCAAAATGGATACGTACAATATAACCTTTTCTTGATATTTTCATTTTTGAATGTCTGGACTAAACTGTACAAGTCCCAAAAAAATACAATTCAAAGACATACATATGCTATTTTGGGAAATAATCGTCCTTCCACATAATCGTCATCTCGAAAATAGTAATATATCCCAAAATTACGAAATTTGATTGAATAGAACATCTGCTGATAGTTAAAAAAAACATGCATAGTTATTATGGTAAAATTAATGGCCGCCAATAATGTCGCAGGATCTTTGGAAACAAAGGGAGATAATTCAATTTCACCTATTTCCTGCCATATTCTTACTATCAGTATGAAGAAAACAGTGGAATATACAATTTTCGTAAAAATTACTTTTACGTATAAAAAATTATCTACTTGATCAAATTTCATAATATTTGGATATATCGATATTTTCAGAATGACAATTACATAAGTGATATGTTTTTTGCTTAAAAGGATATATTTAACTGTTTTATCATTGTAAACCAGCACCGTTTCTGCTTTCATATTATTAAAGAGTCATTCAATGGAAAGGAACAATATTCTGAATAAATACATTTTCCAAGCATTACAGAAAAAAAAAAAAATAATGAAAAAAAAAAAAAGAAGTATTTAAAGACATACATGTGGTTTCTTGGAAGATGACCAGAAAGAATCGTCCTTCCACGAAGAATAATGTTCACTGATATTCCAGGTTGAGCAACTGTGGGAGCATATGATTGGCTACGCGTGGAGCTGCTTAAAGATGATACTTAAAAAAAAAAAAAATATTGTTTTGAAAATGTTACATTTCAGATAGCATATTAGATGCCTTCAATAAGTTTCCAGACTTTTATTGATAGTACACACATGAAACTCTAGTAATCTCCTCTGGCTGCAATGCATTTGTCATACTGTTCCAACAACTTCTAGAAGGTCCCATGGACAGCCTCTTGTGTGAGCATGTCAATGACCCTCATCACAGCCTCTTTCATCTCCTCAATTGTCTCACAACAACAGCCTCTAAGGTTTTCCTTGAGCTTAGGGAATAACCAAAAGTCACAGGGAGCAAGGTCTGGATTAGGGAGAGTGAGGAACTGTCTTGATGCCCATCTTCGTCAAATAGTCTGTGACAAGGATGGAGCATCCTTGAGACAAACTTTGCACAAATTTTTCGCATTTTCAGTTCCTCACAATTAATTGTGTATACAGTTCTCACACTGACATCAAACTGTGTACTTATTCTCTCTATAGACACAGGACGGTCCTTATCCATGAAATTCTTTATTTGGCCAATCAACTCTGGTGTTTCAACTTCTTTACTCCTCCCACATCTCTCATCATCCCTCACAAACTCCCTGCCTTCCTTGAATCTCTTATGACACTCAAAAACTGATGCTTGATTTATACAAGATGGCCCAAAAGCAGTCTGAATCATTTTGCATGTTTCTGTGACATTTTTTCAAGTGTAAAACAGATTTTTATTGCGTATTGTTCTTCTGAAGTGCCCTCAAGTCCAGATTGCATTTTCAAAATTAATCAGCTGTGACAATCTGGCTTTAGTAGGGTGTATTCCATTTCCTGCTGTAGCTGTTCATTTAAACCTGAAGTCATAAAAATTGATCAGTCATATCATAAGATGTATAGAAATAACATATTGAATTTTCAAGAATCTATGACAATTTTAAGTGCCTATACAAAAAAAGTCTGGAAACTTATTGAAGGCACCTCATATATTAAGTTTTTTTGTTGTTTTACTATTTTTTCACTAAAAAAAAAAGGCACAGTGTCACGTTGACATAAAAGGTTACTATTTGGGACCAAATTCGTAGGGATACTATATAGGGAGTTGGGCAGCGAGATGTCTGTTCACATTACACTTGAACTTCTGCATGTCAGTATAGTTAGGGAAGCAAGGGCCTGAGAAGGAATTCCAAAGTCTAGCAGTCCGAGGGAAGAAACTATTTGAGAAGGCTTTCCGGTATTTAGGGATCTCTGCAGTGTAGGGGTTGGATTTTGCTGCTTGTCAGGTTAATTCAGGTGTCTTTACGATATGGGGAGGGATACAAGTGCTTGGAGTTCATCAGAACATGTTTTATTAAAATACTTTTAAAACAGGCAGAGGGATGCAACATTTGGTGATGGGACAGGGGTTGGAGTTTGGTTGATAGTGCAGGAAATATTAGGTTGGTGACGTTTTTTTTAAATCCTGTCTAGGAAAGAGAGACTTGTGGCAAATACACAAGCTCAAATGTAGCAATTATATTCCTTACATTTTTAGCAGTTTAGAGAAAGCCCACCTTCTTTGCAGCAGCCTTGGCAATGCCCTCGATGTAATTGTCCCAATTCATGTCCTGTATTGAATCTCTTGGCATGTGTTATTTATTTTGTGCGTCATGCTTACATCTTTTTTTTTCTTCTGAGTGAATGTTGTTTGATTGTTATGACCTTCCATTTCTTGTAATAAATAATTTTATCAAAAATCTTTCATAAGTTTTGGCTTTGTTTTCGATCATAGCTGAAGGAACTCAAGTTCACACACATATATATATATATATATATATATATATATATATATATATATTCAGACATATACTTTTTTTCGTCATAAGTTTTGGTTTCGATTTAAGCTGATGCATCCAAGTCATATGAATATATATTTTTATTTTTGAAATCATAACTTCATAAGAATTGAGAGAAAATTGACTCTATAATAATATATACCAACTCTTTAAATATCATATTTAAGCATATTTTATGACGGGGCTATGCCGGGCATCCCTGCTAGCTTAGATAAATAAAAGGGCTACAATATCAGGGCACCTCCATTTATGCTGAACGTTAACAGAATGCCAACATCATTATATTACGTATAAAAGAGTCCACTGTGGATTTTCCACAGGTCACACTAGTGATAAAATGTAATGGAAATAAGAAGTCTCCACGGTAAATGTTACCCCAGGTTGAACAACCGGGGTTCATATGATTGGCTACTTGAAGATAACACTTAAAAACAAGACAAAATTATCATTTTTAAAATTTAATGCCGCATTTTGAATGACTTTATGGAATACACATTGCTTTTTTATGGAAGTCACTCCAGAAAAGGCATCAAGCCATTTGATGTATGGAGCTAAGAAATGGTGCTTTAAAGTCAAAAACTAAACAAGGATAAGTGTTAGATGAATAGTGCTTCTTCGTTATTGGAGTAAAATTCGAAATTTTGAATTTCAAGTAAAACCAATGGTATATACTTAAATGTCATGTCGCAATAATGAACATATCCAAAGATTATGAAAAACGATAAGATAGAAAATTAATTATTAATGAAAACAGTTTTCAAAGACCCTTAAAGAGAATTAAGTTTTGCTAAATTGGCCTAAGATTTTGAAGGTTTTCAGAAAATAATTACCTCCCTTGTTACAATTCGAACTCTCCTATTTATATTTTTAGCAAAACTAAATTTTCCCTGGTGATCTTCAAAAACTTTTTTCATTAATAATAAATTTTTTTTTTTTATCTTATTGTTTTTTCTGGCCCTGTCGGTGGGGCATTAGAATACACTGACTGCCCCCCTGCAGAGGGTAAAAGTCCCTCAATGGGGGTCTTGGATATGACCTTAAACTATATCCAGTGGTGAGGCCCCAGCTTGTGGGCTTTGGGGAGTGTGGAGCCACCCTTTAATTACCATTGCTCCCAGGTTCACTCTGACCCGGAGTGGTAGTACCTGTTAGGGTTCCAATTATGGGTTAAATAGAAACATACTTGAAAACAGCAAATATATTCTATTAAAAATTTTCTTCAAAATCTTTGGGTTCGGCATTAAATAACCCGAAAAGGGTTGATATGCCGTAAAACAAAAACAACCAACCAACCAACTTATTGTTTTTTCATCATTTTTGGTTAAGTAGATACTTTTGGTTTTGTTTGAAATTCAATATTTCGATTTTTGATAATAATAGAGAAGCACTTATGAATAGATTCAGACTCAGAAAGTAGCAATTCTTCTCCATTTATCAGAAACCTCGCTCATGAAATGTGATGACTAAATAAGGGAAGTGAGAGTCACGAAGCTGTGAAAGTAAGCTAAAATTTTACTCTCTACTCTCTTAAATGAGCTCACTGCACTTGTACTCCGTCAACGTAAATACTCCTTACTCCCATCTCTTCACTATACAGGTTTTTAAAAATGGGTTCTGCTATTAGCACCATCAAAGTATTCTGGAGTAAGCCCTTTTTTCACAAAAATCAAACATTACTAGTATTTTTCTTCTTTATTATTATCTTTAAGATAGATGCTCAACTGAGCTCCGATCTTTTGTTACTCCTTGTGATCTATGACAACCGAAAAGAATTTTTGTTTCTTCCGCCATGTGCCTAGCATCATTTCTGAGTTGTAAGCCTTTTTAGTTTTAGAAAATAAAATGCAATGTTGTTCCAAACAAAATAGCAGCATCACTGCAGAGAAGTTTTGAATCGTAAAAGTTTGCAGGCGAAGAGTTTTCGGTAGGTAGCCAATCCAAAGAAGTTTTGAATTGTAAAAGCTTGCAGATGAAGAGTTTTTGGTAGGTAGCCAATCCAAAGAAGTTTTGAATTGTAAAAGCTTGCAGGCGAAGAGTTTTTGGTAGGTAGCCAATCCGAAGAAGTTTTGAATTGTAAAAGCTTGCAGGCGAAGAGTTTTCGATAGGTAGCCAATCTGAAGTAGTTTTGAATTGTAAAAACTTGCAGGCGAAGACAAAAAGCAGAGTTTCTTTCTGTGTGAAGACAAAAAGTTATGTTAAATAATTCCAAGAGATTCAGTATATTTTATGGAGTGATTCCAATTTTTGATTGGTTGGTAGCTGAGCATAGTTCCATTTGATTGGTCAGTTTTTATCTCCCATGTTTATAAATATAACCTTCCAATTTTTTGTAACCTTCCCCTTAATTACACCAAAAATACTGCAGCAGTTAGTCAGAATTTCCATAAACAAAATTTCTCTCCAAGAACTTCCCATCCGTGAAACACATTAGCACGAGACTGCTTCATGCATACTGCAACATGGTCATCTCCAAATCCAATGTCAACAAATACTTGTCATAAACTGTTCTTACAAATTATGAAACTTTGTTAGTTCCATTTAACATTTTCAATTCTTTCGTAATATTCTTCATCATTCAACTGACAAATGGCTCTTTTTCTTTTCCCTTGTTTTTTTTTTTTTTAATTTTCTTTTCAGTTTGTTCAAGCTGGAGGTAGGGCATCCTACCGGATGCCAAACATATACCCACTAACTCAGATAATCCAATTGAGAGATCTTTTTAAGATTCTGATCATGCTTTTGAGTCCAATTGTTTGAATCTCTCTTGCACTTGGTTCACCGGGTATATTTGCCATGTAGTTTTTGAAATTCTTTTTCATGAGTCCAGTTGCTTTGATAATTACTGGAGTGATAGAGATCTTCCTAAAATTCTGTTATAGATCTGTTAAGGGTTGCAAAGAAAAACAGAATGCCAAAATAAAGTAACAACATGTATTGCAAAGAATACAATAGGTAGGTTATTCGTCGTAGCCGATGAACAACCTAGGTTGGCACACTGGATCTCGACTGACACACCTTATGGCTTAGTGTTCCGGTATTTACTGAGATTGGAATAGTCTATTAGTAGATAACATAGGTTAGTTCCGCCACAGCAGATCCTGTTTCTTTTCATGTCGTACATAAAACCTTGGTATTTCGTTATCTTTTTCCTCTCAGCTGTGTTTAACCGGGCATCATTGGAGGAAATTAACTTCTACTATGGTTGCTTCTTTCTCCTTCTTGTCCCATATCACTATGTTAAGTTTTATAGCTCCGTTTTCTAGGTACGTGCCTGCTGGGATTGCATAGTCATAGTGATGGATGGTGTATAACTTATTTCCAACTGTTCTTTCTGGTAAACATGTTCCCAGGGCTTGCTGCTGCATTCAATATTCAACTTTGTACAGATCATCCAGTGGAGATATTTACACACTCCGTCGTATAGTATCCCCCCCCCCCCAGCAGAACATTACAGTTGGATGTCAGGTGGCTCACACTTTTTTGTGACGTAACTTGCACTTGCTGCCATTGCTCAGATCACTCATCTTCTTAAAAGCATTTGTCATCAAGCCTTGATCTTGGGCAGCCATTATAATCCTCTCCTGATCACAGTGGAGCAATCCTCTTTTTAGCCAGTCTATAGAGCTTTCCTTATTTATATATATCTATTGTTTACTTCGCTAGATAGAGAGACAATAAAATAGATAGATAGAAAGATAGATAGATGAATAAATGCTTTCTACCCGGCATTGCCCGGCGATTACATAACACTGAGATCACTCATTTATTTAAAAGCACTGGTCATAAAGCCTTGATCTTAGGCAGCCATTATAATCCTCTCCTGATCATAGTAGAGGGATCCTCTTTTTAGTCAGTATAGAGAACCTTCCTTATCTATATAGTCTTTGGTGAATTGATCGAGAATATACTTGTCATGCTGTTGGTTGGACCATCCTCCCGGTTTTAGGATCTAATCTTAACATAAAAATGTAGATATAATTTTTTTTTAATTCAACAAACTTATAAATTGATTGAGATTGTCGGACTGACTTCATCTTGGTTGTTATTGTCACAACGTTTCGGCCGTTTTGCCCTCCGGCCTTGCCTTGTTTTGTAGTGTCCTAGTGACATATGGCCGAGTGGTCCTAGACGTTGTATCAAAGTTTACAGTTACCCAAAGGTGCTGAGTTCAATCCTGAACGAAGGCACTGAAAAAGTAACATTCAAAACAGATAATCAGCAACTATGACCCAGAGCCTAGCTGGAGTCCGAACACGGTACCCCCATAATAATAATAATAATAAAGGGTTGGGTTCGAGACTCCTAACAAACGGTTCCCCAGTTCGATACAAAACACCTGATGGAGGCCGGAGGGCAAAACGGCCGAAACGTTGTGACAATAACAACCAAGATGAGGAAGTCAGTCCGACAATCTCAATCAATGAAAACACCTCATCTCAAAAGTACAGACAATTACTAAACTTATGTTTCATTTTATATATTTTATCCAAAATGGATGTCAGGTGGCTCACACCCTCTAGTTCTTCATGACAGAACCCCCACTTGCTGAGACGACTCATCTTTTTAAAAGCATTGGTTATCAAATGTGATCTTGGGCACCAATTATAATCCTCTCCTGATCATAGTGAAGTGATCCTCTTTTTAGCCAGTCTATAGAGTCTTCCTTATCTATATAGTCCTAGGTGAATTCATCCAGAAAATACTTGGCACGACGTTGGATAGCTCATTCTTCCAATTTTTTGCAATGCGTATTTTTGGCAACTCTTTTGGGCTATTTCCGTAGCAGACTTGTTTTCTGATGCAGATACAAGTGCTCGTCTGAGCTCCAATCTATGGTCCCACCTTACCTTTTTTCATGAAAAAAAAAAAAACACTTGTCTAGCTGAAACCATTATCAATAATTTCCCCCACTCTTTATCTGCTCCTAAAACTAAACGTAGATTCCATGAACAAAGCTTCTTTCTTGGAACTGCATGCCTGTGGAACTTTCTTCAGATTCCCTGCTTTCCAACTGACTACAATATGGTGGTCTCCAAGTCCAACATGGGCAGGTTCTTGATGACCCGTTTGCTTAAGTAATCCAATTTACCAAATTTACTCTACTAACGATTACTATGATATTGTCCCACTGACACTCGTTAACCCTCATCCTTAAGAGGCCTCCGGGCCTTGATAAGTTGGGGACTCTTTTGCAAAAAAAAAAAAAATAAATAATAATAATTAAATTAAAAAAAAAGACACGTTATCATGTGCATAAAGTTGAAAAACATCAACATTAAAAGCTAAATTGCCCATGCCTGAAAATAGTAACCTGACTTCAAGCAACCTTATAAATAAATAAATAAATAAACAAACAAGATAAATAAATAAATAAACAAGATAAATAAATAAACAAGATAAATAAATAAACAAGATAAATAAATAAATAAACAAGATAAATAAATAAACAAACAAGATAAATAAATAAACAAACAAGATAAATAAATAAATAAACAAGATAAATAAATAAATAAACAAGATAAATAAATAAATAAACAAGATAAATAAATAAATAAACAAGATAAATAAATAAATAAACAAGATAAATAAACAAGATAAATAAACAAACAAGATAAATAAATAAACAAACAAGATAAATAAATAAATAAACAAACAAGATAAATAAATAAACAAACAAGATAAATAAATCAATAAATAAACAAGATAAATAAATAAATAAACAAGATAAATAAATAAACAAGATAAATAAATAAACAAGATAAATAAATAAACAAGATAAATAAATATAAAAAGAAATGATTAACATGCAAATTTTATCAAAACAACACCAAGTTGAAAATAATTACTCAATTTCACTTGACTATGAAGAAAGTGCAGTATCTGAATGGTCTTGTGCCTAATTTATTTGAAAATATTTACAATGTAAATTTTTTATGTTTTGTGCCAATAAATAATACAGAGTGAGGCAGAGCAACTTGCTTGTTTAAATTTGGCACCCTAAACAATGGTTACACCCAGGATGGTAGGGATGGACTTATTTGACAGGGTGGGGCTTAAAATTTGGTTCTTAATGTGCATTATTTATTTTTTGTTTATTTTTCAGGAACCCCAGTGAGCATCATGGAGTGGATGAAGTTAGAACGCGCTTTCGCTGTTGAGGCATTTTTTTCAAGCGGTCGCTCAATCGTCGCAAGGGTTACCTGATTTATCAACATGTGACTGTTTTTCATGGGGATATCTGAAATCAATTGTTTACAATGATCGTCCCATCACCTTGACTCACCTGAAAAATAACATTCGTTGAGCTGTCGCCAATATACCCATTGATATACTGGAAAGAGTTGACTGAGACTTCAACGTTTGTTTAACTCAGTGTATAGAGAAGAATGCGTACCATCTTACTGATATCATCTTTAAAATTGGTAAAAAAAAATAAAATTTAAGTGTTGTACTAGTTGCAGTTCAAAGAATTACATGTATACCTGAATTACTTGTGTTTTAAATGATATTCTAAATAAGCAAGTTGCTCTGCCCCACCCTGTACAAAGCGTAGTATCTGTTCTAATTGGTCTGTACTTCCATGGTCAGTAAAAGAGAAATCCTTATAGATAGAGGCGATTTTTTTGTTTAGTTTTGTTCCAATCCAGAGTATGTGGAACTGGATTTTCCCCACATTAAAAACTTTTGCATAACAACACCAAACACTAAATGAGATTTCATTAGTTGAAAATAAACTGATTTGTGACAATTCGATCCATTTTACGCTACTGTTCACATCTGGGCTGGTGCATCTGTCACTAGTTTCTTGCTCCTAGATAGTTAAAAAAAAAAAAAGAGTTGCCAATCTAATAGGTCTTGCACTGTTGGCCAAACTCCAACCTCTGTTCCATCGCCGAAATGTGGCATCCCTGTGCTTGTTTTAAAAGTACTTTAATGGTAAATACTCAGACAAGCTCAAAGTACTAGTATCCCTTCGATGTAAATACGACCGACAAACCACACAAGCAGCAAAATCCCACCCCTACACTGTAGAGATCCCCAGATGCCATAGTGACTCTGGAAGTTCATTGCAGTCTCTTGTTTCCCTTCAGCAATTCAAGTGTATCATGAACTGATATCTCGCTGCCCAACTCCCTGTAAATATAAGAGTTGCTGAAATAAAGACATTAATGATATGGAATTCCCAAGGCAAAAAACCAGTTCAGTCGCTTGATACATGTGTTCAATAGAATTTCGAGGAGCTGCTGCACTTTAAACTTGTCCTACGAATATAAACTTTTATTCTTAGCAAACGCAGCAAGTAAATAATGCTTGGAAAATCGGTTAATCAAAGACATCCACTCCTTCAGCACCACACTGTCAATGTAAGTGAGGAACTTGAGTGGCTGGGAGACCATCATGAGGTTTTGCAGAAGTTTTGTGACTCTGCTGGGGTGATGGTCACTAAGTGCTTAACGACATGGACTAACAAACCTGGGTGTGCGAGGTTTGAATCCAGTTTCTTCCACAGAAACACTTTTATTTAACTGTCGTGACTCAAAGTTTTTCTTTTTACTGCCCCCTCACCGTTCCCTTTCTATGGAGGGGACAACTTGTGACCCTTCACTGCTGACACCGGTGTTTTCTTTTTCCCTTTCTATGGGGTAACTGCCACAAGGTCTTAGCTGCTACTGCCTCGATATTTCTTTCCTCGACGTCCAACCTTCGCTATAAGTTTTCCTTTCTTTTGTTTTCTCATTGGGACTTTGATTTCTTTTCTTGCTTTTCTATTTTGTTGGTATTTTGCTCGCTGAACTTATTCAATTTTAAGTATTTTTTTCTGCTTTCCCTTTCCACACCAAGCTTCATGCTTGTTCTGTTTTATCCTGTTTTCAGTTTTTACCTTCTTCAGTTTTAATAAACCTATTGAGTTTTGATTTTGAAGAGGTGTTTATACTTTCCATCATAAGATTTCAAACACACTCTAGACAATGGAGCACGTAGTCTTCATGAGACGGAACATTAACCCACACCTGACCTTGTATCTAACCTCCTCAAAAGGAGGTAAAAAAATACTCTAGTGATACCATTGGATTGTAGTTATGGCCCCAGAATCATGATGTCTACTTCTGTAACATATGCTAGATTACCGGTTTTCTGGAGGCATTGCTCATTTCCTGTACAAACATGTTCAACAAGATAGAATGGCCTTCGTTCTGTCTCCAGAGACAATAGATACCCCTGTAAGGGTGTCTGCGCATGCAATTGTGAAGCAAGGGTTGCGCAATCTCTATCCACATCTCTCCTGAGTCAGCACTGTCTGATTTAAGTGGCAAAAATAAACCCAGGACAACTGGAAGCAATGCAGAGATAAGCAGAGAGCAAATAGAGCAAATGGTTACCCATTTTTTTTTTTGACCAGCTTCAACCATGCTTACCTCTACATGGATTGCAAATAGCGAATTCATTGCCCCTTTTTTAGAGAGGGGGTGGCATCTTTCTAGATGGGGTTGCAGTCAGCAAAATTGTAGTTCTGCCGAAATGGCGAAAATGTCAGCACAATGTCTAAATGGAATGGTTATTTTGACTTACATGGTAGCGTTTTACGGAGGTTGGCAAGATCATCCAGGAAGTGAATGAGGCACAGATGGACACTGGTTTTCCATACAATCTGGATTTCATTTAGCACCAAGACGGTCATTTCCTAAAAATGAAAAAGACGGCAGAAAACAGATCATCAGAATCATTTTTGGGATAGTTTTATTTCACAACTTGATTTATTTTACTTACCACATTTTAATAATAAGAGAGATGAAATTTATTTTAAATTGGAACATTAACGGCAAGGCAACTGCAATTAAGGTAGGATCTCTCCCTACCATGCTTGAAAGTTACCTGGCTGGGAGTACGGGCAACAAAACTGAAGAAAAGAAGCTCGATATGGCTATAAGGCGCATAAACCACAATGAAACAAAAAGCTCCACTTTTTACGATATCATTCAGAACACAGCCTTTCCTCTGGATCTATATAGCACAGGTCACACACCACATCTAATGATCTTTTAACTAACCAAGAAACACCTCTCGAATGAGAATTAAAGCACATTGAGTAAGCACAATAGCTCTTAGCCAAATGGTCACTTGAAATGAGATAAGTTTCTTGTACACAACAGATATCCACCCCAAGAGTCGAACCTTAGACCCCGGACATTCACAGTAGCAAGCTTGAGATCCATTAAGGTGGCTTAGGGTTGAGAACCAGAAACAAACATTGTGGTCGTTAGTGCGCTGATGGCTCTCCTGATTGAATAAGTGTCCATCTCAGTGCCGATGAGCCTATCACAGGAGATACGGCCCGGCCAACATGCAAAGGATAGGTTAGTTTAGCTATCCCATACAAGAAGGGGTACATTTTCATAGGAACCCACTCAACGCAGCATTTACGTAAATTTTTAATATCTGAATCTCTAAATATTGCTAAAGGAGGTAGAAGTTCAAAAGCATTATTTGCCCCCCCCCTCCAGCATCTCTTCTTACCCCTCACTGTCCTCCCACCCCTTTAACAGGGAAGCAAGACTTGGCTAGTTTGGTAAGCATTTTTTTTTTTTTTAGAAGGATTTCTCCTTCACTAACATTCACTTCATGAACGGGAAAGACCAGCATCCTAAATTTTTTAATTTTAATGTTGACTTTTAATGTAGGAAAAATCCTGATCCCCACGAAATGTCTTACAAGTTAGAAAAGCATTTTATTGCAAGGCATGAAAATGGTTACACAAAATGTTTTTTATTGGTGAATCAATACCCTGCTCGGAGTTCTCCGGCCACAGGCTGACCTATCAGCTAACAGGGAACATTGATTCATCAGCTCCCTAAAAAGTCTTGAGGGAACATTAGCCAGTCAGATCCGGACCGCCAGCCTAGCAACATCTATCCTCTTTCATCCCCTGTCTACCGGATATCTCGCTATAACATTGAAGGTCTCGATTTGAGACAACTGCTACCCAGCCGGAGACGACACAGTACTGACTGACCTTCGACAACCTTAAAAGAACTTTCTTCTCCTTCTTCCCTTTTAGCAGTCTGACCTGCCAGTTCCTGCTACAAATAAAATACTCTTTATTCTTATTGTTTAAAAAATACTCTTTATTCTTATTGTTTAAAAAGAAGTTTGTGTTTCTTTTGTGCCTTGTTCTTTGCTATAATTTATTTGGAACGTAAAACAATAACCTCTCCTAAAAGTGGGTTGGTTGGTTGGTTGGTTGGTTGTTTTTGTTTTACGGCATATCAACCTTTTTTAGGTTATTTAATGCCGAATCTAGTTATTTTGAGGAACGATTTTTAATGGAGTATATTTTTTTTTTTGAAGTCGGATTCTATTTAACCCATAGTTGGGACCCTAACAGGTGCTACCACTCCGGGTCAGAGTGGACCTGGGAACAATGGCAATTAAAGGGTGGCTCCACACTCCCCAAGGCCCGCAAGGTGGGGCCTCACCATCGGATATAGTTTTAGGTCATATCCAGGACCAGTTAGGTAGGACTTATGCACAGGGATGCAACATTGCAGTGATGGGACAGGGGTTGGAACTTGGTTGACAAAGCAGGATCTATGAAATTTGAGACTCTTTTTGAGACCAAGAGGGAGAGACTAGTAGTAGATGTACCAGCGCAAATGTGGCAACAATATTTTATGGGTGAATGGTGGTTTTGTAGAGGTACAGGATACTTTCAAGTGTGTGTAATTTTCTAGCATTATAGACATTCAGTAGAGCACCATAGGTAGCTTGAAAAATTTTATGCAAGGGTGAATGATGGTTTTGTAGAGGTACAGGATACTTTCAAGGGTGTGTAATTTTCTAGCATGATAGACATTCAGTAGAGCACCATAGGTAGCTTGAAAAACTCCAAGTAGGTTTTATTTGTTTTATATGAAGCCATTATATGTAAATCTAATCATAATTATTTTGCTTTCGTTCAGATATTTTTGTTCACATTTTATTCCCTATTATTTACTTTATTTATTTATTTACATTTTTACTCATTTTTATTTAAAAAAAACTTTTTTATCTCAGAACTTTTAAATTATCCAGGCGCCCTAAAAGTGGGAGTCAACATCGATAGTATCACAATTGTATCGCAATCGGGAATTTAAAACACAACCGGGGAAAATATTGGATTATATTCATCCCATAATTTCATTTCGTTTTACAAAATATAAAATAAAATGTTTACCTTTTCTGTGTGTCTGTAGGTAATATTCACACCTTGAAATTGGACGAATGAATTTTTGATGTCGGCACATTTTTGCAAGGGATAAAACTGAAAGATGAAACATAATCGATGAGGTTAGAACGATTGGATATACGACATAATCATTTAAGTGACGTGGATGTCGGGTGTATGAGAATAATAGATATTCTGCATATTAAGTTTGGTTGGAAATCCATCATGGCTGCTTATCTCCCAAAGACTTTTGTGATAAGAATTGAATGCTGCAACATTAATCAGATTATTCTAAGCAAAATTCGAGGGATTAAATCTTTCTGTTTTTTTTTCAAGGCCTTGAGATCACTCGAGGATAAAGTGTAATATAGTCAGTAAGACAACTGCTGAGTGATCGTTTCTCGTTGGAATTCAATTAGTCAGAATTAGATTATTATAGGGGGTGGGATAGCAAGAACTTGTTCACATTGAACTTGAAGACCACCATGTTGCAGTCAGCCGGGAAGTAGGCCAATGGAACAGAAGTCCACATGCAAGCAGTTCAAGACAAAAAAAAAAGCTTTGTTCATGGAATTTGCGTTTAGATTTAGGCACTGACAGAGAGTAAGGGAACTTAATGATAGTGGTTGTAGCTTGACAAATGCTTTTTGTGAAAATCTGCCAGTGGGGGACCATTAAATGAAGCTCAGATGAGCATTTTCTGTGAAAATAACGATAGAGCAGAGACAGGCTTACAACATCTCTTCAGTGGGAAAGAGGTTGCAGAGAGGAAAGGGCATTGACTACTAGGTTTCAATGTCGGTTTTGCCCTCTGTCAAGGCAGGATATGTAACTCGTGGCAGCTCCTCCCCAGATGTGGCAAAAGTACTCCATTTTAGGTCATATTTTGCTCTTATACACGTAGAGGATTGTGTTGGAAGGGAGACACCTTCTGGAGCGGTAAAGTGATGCAACATTTGATGAAAGTCTTTCATTTCAGGTCTGGGGTGAATGTATTTGTAAAATACATTCACCGTTTACTTTGGATTTTTTTTTTATTAAGTGTGCTTGTCAAAAATTATTATCATTTGTACTCACTTGGAGTTCTCACATAAATCATCATCAGAGATTACTTACTAACAACAACCTCACACCCTTTCACTGTTGAGGTCTCTAAATGTCAGAAAGTTTTCTACTCTACTGTTATATATAAAAGCCAAGTAAACCCAAGGATGGAATACTGCTGCCATATCTGGGCAGGAGCTGCTAAAAACAGCTTATCCTGCCTTGACAGAGTACAAAATAGACTTCGCGGCTTAGTGGGGGACGCTCTTTTCTCTACCCTGCAACCCCTCCCCCAAAGAAGAGATGTTGCGAGCCTATCCTTGTTTTATCGTTATTTCCATGGCAGGTGCTCGTCTGAACTCCAATCTCTGGTCCCCCCTCGCCAATCTTTCATGAAAAACACCCGTCTAGCTGAATCCACTGTGAAAAAATTTCCCCCACTCTTTATCTGTGCCTAAATCAAAATGTAGATTCCATGAACAAAGCTTCTTTCTTAGAACTGCATGCCTGTGGAACTGTTCCATCTGCCTGCTTCCCACCTGACTACAACCTGGATGTCTTCAAGTCCAACGTAAACAAATTCCTAATGAACCGCCCCCTTAAGTAAACACTTCATCAAATCTCCACACTAACGTACTGTACTTGCAATAACCCTTATCCCTGAGTGGCTTCTGGGCCTTGATAAGTGGTGACCACCGTGTAAAAAAAAAAAAAAATACTCAAATAGCTGCTTCCCTCGAATAGCTAGACTTTGGAATTCTCTTCCTGCTGTCTGTTTTCCAAACTGTACTGATATGCAGAAGTTCCAGCATCTTATTCTTTTTTAGGCATCGTCCCAATTAGTAGCCCCTTACATCCAGGTGACAATATGCCTTGTTTGGGGTAAAGGTGGGTAAAAAAAAAAATATGGTGTTCCCTGGAGTCTGGATGACAATAAATCTCCCTAGATTTCCAGTACTCTCCATCTCTTTCAATAACCTTTAGAAATGAATTTTCATCATCGCAACAGCGATTTACCATTGACTTCTCGATGATAATAACCATTGGTCATCAATGGAATTAATTATTACATTACATCTTTTATGTGTCATGAAAACAAAACTGTTTTTCTAGGATGTAAAATCGATTTTTAATTAGCAAGTGTTGTCAGTTTTGTCCGGGTTAAAAGTTGCCCTTTTGGAGAGCTTGATATCCTGCATGTTAAAAACTGACATTCTGTTTAACTTTGCCCTCGTATAGAGGAAACTAGGTAAATCTTAACACAAATCCCAACAAAATGAACAAAAAAGGAAAGAAAAAATTTGTATGATGTATGTACCCATAACGGAAAGAAAATATTGTACACCAAAAATTCATTGATCAAAGAGTTTTATTTTTAAATAAGAATATCAAATTTTATTTTATTTATTGTGGACTGTTATCCTCATCTTTTCTTAGTTGTTTCACAACGTTTCGGCCAACTATTCCTCTGGCCTTCGTCAGGTGGTAACATGGTGGAAGACAGTAATTGCAGTCTTATTAATTTTATTTATTGCGGACAATTATCCTTATCTTTTATTAGTTGTTTCACAACGTTTCGGACAACTATTCCTCTGGCCTTCGTCAGGTGGTAACATGGTGGAAGACAGTAATTGCAGTCTTATTAATTTTATTTATTGCGGACAATTATCCTTATCTTTTATTAGTTGTTTCACAACGTTTCGGACAACTATTCCTCTGGCCTTCGTCAGGTGGTAACATGGTGGAAGACAGTAATTGCAGTCTTATTAATTTTATTTATTGCGGACAATTATCCTTATCTTTTATTAGTTGTTTCACAACGTTTCGGACAACTATTCCTCTGGCCTTCGTCAGGTGGTAACATGGTGGAAGACAGTAATTGCAGTCTTATTAATTTTATTTATTGCGGACAATTATCCTTATCTTTTATTAGTTGTTTCACAACGTTTCGGACAACTATTCCTCTGGCCTTCGTCAGGTGGTAACATGGTGGAAGACAGTAATTGCAGTCTTATTAATTTTATTTATTGCGGACAATTATCCTTATCTTTTATTAGTTGTTTCACAACGTTTCGGACAACTATTCCTCTGGCCTTCGTCAGGTGGTAACATGGTGGAAGACAGTAATTGCAGTCTTATTAATTTTATTTATTGCGGACAATTATCCTTATCTTTTATTAGTTGTTTCACAACGTTTCGGCCAACTATTCCTCTGACCTTCGTCAGGTGGTAACATGGTGGAAGACAGTAATTACAGTCTTATTAATTTTATTTATTGCGGACAATTATCCTTATCTTTTATTAGTTGTTTCACAACGTTTCGGACAACTATTCCTCTGGCCTTCGTCAGGTGGTAACATGGTGGAAGACAGTAATTGCAGTCTTATTAATTTTATTTATTGCGGACAATTATCCTTATCTTTTATTAGTTGTTTCACAACGTTTCGGCCAACTATTCCTCTGACCTTCGTCAGGTGGTAACATGGTGGAAGACAGTAATTACAGTCTTATTAATTTTATTTATTGCGGACAATTATCCTTATCTTTTATTAGTTGTTTCACAACGTTTCGGACAACTATTCCTCTGACCTTCGTCAGGTGGTAACATGGTGGAAGACAGTAATTGCAGTCTTATTAATTTTATTTATTGCGGACAATTATCCTTATCTTTTATTAGTTGTTTCACAACGTTTCGGACAACTATTCCTCTGGCCTTCGTCAGGTGGTAACATGGTGGAAGACAGTAATTGCAGTCTTATTAATTTTATTTATTGCGGACAATTATCCTTATCTTTTATTAGTTGTTTCACAACGTTTCGGACAACTATTCCTCTGACCTTCGTCAGGTGGTAACATGGTGGAAGACAGTAATTGCAGTCTTATTAATTTTATTTATTGCGGACAATTATCCTTATCTTTTATTAGTTGTTTCACAACGTTTCGGCCAACTATTCCTCTGACCTTCGTCAGGTGGTAACATGGTGGAAGACAGTAATTGCAGTCTTATTAATTTTATTTATTGCGGACAATTATCCTTATCTTTTATTAGTTGTTTCACAACGTTTCGGACAACTATTCCTCTGGCCTTCGTCAGGTGGTAACATGGTGGAAGACAGTAATTGCAGTCTTATTAATTTTATTTATTGCGGACAATTATCCTTATCTTTTATTAGTTGTTTCACAACGTTTCGGCCAACTATTCCTCTGACCTTCGTCAGGTGGTAACATGGTGGAAGACAGTAATTGCAGTCTTATTAATTTTATTTATTGCGGACAATTATCCTTATCTTTTATTAGTTGTTTCACAACGTTTCGGACAACTATTCCTCTGGCCTTCGTCAGGTGGTAACATGGTGGAAGACAGTAATTGCAGTCTTATTAATTTTATTTATTGCGGACAATTATCCTTATCTTTTATTAGTTGTTTCACAACGTTTCGGCCAACTATTCCTCTGACCTTCGTCAGGTGGTAACATGGTGGAAGACAGTAATTACAGTCTTATTAATTTTATTTATTGCGGACAATTATCCTTATCTTTTATTAGTTGTTTCACAACGTTTCGGACAACTATTCCTCTGGCCTGCGTCAGGTGGTAACCGTGACGGATAGGAACTATGAATCTTCTGGCTGCATTCACTGCAATTATCAGATAATAAATAAACATGAATTTATAAGACCAAAAAATTCAACCTTGATCGCCTTTCGTTACCCATGGTGCAGTTGATAGAGACGTTGAATCTCTACGGTTCCAGGTGAGAATTGTCTGAAGATAGTGGTTTCAATCCTACACAAAGTCGGCCAGAGGCTTATTTGGCCAAAAGCATGGTGAAACAACAACAACTATGGAAGGCAGTAATTGCTGAGGATGCAGTTAGGAAATTCAGAGTTCTTATCCCATCGCGGTTACCACCTGACGAAGGCCAGAGGAATAGTTGGCCGAAACGTTGTGGAACAACTTAGATGAGGATAATAGTCCGCAATAAATAAAATTACTAAATAATACTCATACCAATGAATTCCAATTAAATAATATATCAAATTTTATGTCTAACCGAGGAATAACTCTTTTGCCACACCATTTTGAAAACACTAAAAACACTTTTAAAATAATACAAGGGAGATAACTCCACATAATTGCAACTTGTGAGATTTTTTTATGTAAAGATTCCCTCCATGAAAAACAAAAATAAAGAAAAACCTGATGACGTATGTACTCCTGGTATAAAGAAAATATTATATGCTAAAAACCACATGAATTGGATAGTTTTATCTTTAAATAAGAAAACTGGTATGGCCAAACTGCTAATGATTTCACCATCTTGAAAAAAAAGTCTGCAAGAACAAGGGAGATAACTCCAAATAATTCTGTCAAGTGTTGAGACATTATGTTGAACAAAGATGGCAACAGTAAATCAAATCGGCGAAGAATCAATGCAGTCACAATTTAGTCGTTTCGAGACAGAGGCCAACGGCGAACTAACTGAATCCAAAATTCGACATTTTTTATAATAACTTTTGAGGCTTCTGATTGGTTGATTGTTATAACCACAGTTATAACAATGATCATCGAAATCATTGAAGTCATACCCTCATTATAATTCAAAAACATTTTAACAAATTCAAACTTTCAAGATTTTAAAAAGTCACCCTTAACATGGGAAGGAGTGGGAAAGTCATTTGAAAAAGTCAAATTTGCTTATTTTTCGTTATAAAAATAAAACTAATCGATAAATTTATGTGATTTTTGGTGTACACTATTTTCTTTATGTCATGGATACATATGTTAACCCTTTGGTCGGTCTGGAACACCCGGAACACACAATGGTTTCAGTCAATTTTGGGGCCAAAAGTAATGTAATGAATTCTGTGACTCATCATGAAAATGTTTTAAGATACCAAAATAAAATTAAATATTTCCATTTTACCTCCCGGAAACTGTCTGTCCTTGACTTATAGAATATCCCTAAGCCCTATATGTCTTCATTCATTATGAATTGTATGCCTGAAAAGCATTCTTTTCGGTATAGTGCAACTACACATTCATGACACCAAGTCGTAATCCTTGTGCCTTTAAAGCGTTCATCTCAGTTCTTCCCACAAACGACATACATTTTCCGTTTTTTGTCTTGAATAGTCTCACAGCCATCTGGCTTGGTCATTACCCAAACTTTTCCTGGGCTCCTGGTAAACATCAACCAGTCCTTCAACCACACCAATCAAGAACTCGTGATGGGTCATATTTGGGCCATCGATGTTTGGATTCATCTTGTACATTATGTAGGTATTTATCACAGTTTTGTCTATCAAATGGAAGAACACTCTCTTCCAGCACTTTACAGACCTCCTTTCTGCAGCATAGGTGTCAGTCATATGGTCAGAAACATCGACCCCCCACTCATACCGGCATTGTACTCAGCTACTTGGTCTTCTAAATATACGATTTCATTGTGGGCATTTTGATAAGCCCTATGTTTAAATACAGACCAATGAATGCACATATTTGCTCAATGGTAGCAGGCTACCAGGACCACATTTTGGAATGCTGCTGCAGCACCCCTGATTTTACTCAACACCAGACAAAATAGTTATTTGTCTCATTTACCAAGAAGTCCCAGAGAGAATCAGTATCATCACTAATGAGCCTAAAGAAATACTCAAAATATGTCACTGGGGAAGTAGTTGAGATTGGAGTCGCGGTTGGTCCACAGTGGGCAGTGAAATCATGGAAGATTGGTGGCTTGTCAGCCTGCAGATCTTTAATTGTCACCCAGGGATCATTGAGACATTATTCTGGGCAGGCCTATGTGCTTACACTGGAGCTGGCTGATCACCAACATCAGTATCTGAGGTGTCAGCATCATTTCTGGATTGCGGTGAGTCAGAATCAACAGGTTCATAAATATCATCAGTTTCATTCTCAGAATACTCAAAATCATTTCTTTCAACATCACCTCCACTTTCGGAATCATAGTTGTCATCAAAGTCATTCAAAATATCTAGCACTTAAATTGAACAATAATCGCCGATTTCTCAGACTAAGTTGGACTTCATCACCAGAATTCATGGGTGCTGCCATTTTCTTCCACAATGACAACATCAGCTCACTCACTCATCAATAAAGTCACCAGACCGTACCATTTTTCAGTGGGGGTGTAAGTTACATTCACATGAATGAAGCACATGGTAACAAAATTTCCAGGTGATACCAGGTTCCTAAAAACAAAGAGTGAGTAGGACAAAAGCAACCTAGATTCTGACCTGTCACGTAGATGAAAAAAGTCAATGGCAAACAAAAGAACAATAAGTTCAGAGTTATGCAATCATTATAAAAACAAATGTTTTGGGGATAGTCAGACAGACAGTTACAGAGACGTATGCTACAGATAGGTCTGTCACAGCACCTCCAGATCTCTCTCTCTCTCTCTATCTCTCTCTCTCTCTCTCTGCCCATGCTCCATGCTATACATAGATTGGCAAAAGTGCAACTGTATTTATATCAAGAAAGAATTTGTCATTTGTTATAAAAAACACAGCTATATACTTGCCCACTGTCGAAAACAGTCAAACATTGTAGTTTATACATATATTTACTTTGAGACATACTGCAAGATAACACTAGATCATACAGATTTTTATTTATTTTTGTTTTTTTCAGAAGAAGATCTGGACAAGTGCAAAACAAAAAAAAATCATTTTAAATTATATATATGTCGAAGAATGCCAATGTTGATGCCTTGCATTGGTTACCTCCCTTCTATTTTAAAACGATAACGATAATTCCTAATGAACCGCCCTCTTAAGTAAACACTTCATTAAATCTCCAGACTAACGTAGTGTACTTGCAATAATCCTTATCCCTGAGTGGCTTCTGGGCCTTGATAAGTGGTGACCACCGTGTAAAAAAAAAAAAAGTGAAAGTTTCTAACATGATGAAAACCAATGTGCCTCCTCTTTTGCAGCATTAAGGATTAGTAAGGATTAATTTTTTTTTCTACAAGTGAGTCAGCACTCATCAAAACCTGAAGATCACTCGAAGATAGTGGTTAACGAGTGTATGGAGACCATTGAGACAACAGCACAGTAATCATTAGTGGTGGAAATTGGGTAGAATTTGACTATTCAAGGGGAGAGCTCAACAAAAACTTGTTTACATTGGACTTGAAGACAACCATGTTGTAATAAGCTGGAAAGCAAATCAGCAGAACAGAGTTCCACAGGCAGGCAGTTCTAGAAAAGAAAGTTTGTTTGTGGAATTTGCACTCAAAGTTAGGCACAAATAGAGAGTGTGGGAAATTGTTGATAGTGGTTGTAGGTAGACGAGTGCTTTTTTTTTTTTTTTGTGAAAATGTGACATGGGGGAACCATAGATTGAAGCTCTTATGAGCACTTGAACATATCTGCAGTGAGGTAATCAGAAAATTTCCATTTTTTATGGTTATTTTCTTAATTTGTCAATTGTACAAAAAAAAAAAAAAAAAATCTTAAATAATGTAGAAAAATGCCAATGTTAATGCCTTGCATTGGTTACCTCCCTTGTATTAGTCTTGCAACTTCAGTTACAATATGAAAGAAAGGCAAGATTTGTTCGCTTTTACTATGGTGGAAAGCAATATGCAGAGCTTATTTAGAATTACACTTAATGAAAAAACAAAAATACAGACAAATTTTGTCACTGAATGAAGATGTCATATTCCAAAAATTACGTAAATTGATCAAGTAGTTTTGTTTTTAACTAAGAAAATTAACTTTTATGAAGAAGCAAGATGGGGTCCGGGTGCTGCCATTTTTTTTTTTTTTTTTTTTTAAATTCAATTTTTACCCCAAACAAGGCACAATGCCACTTTGAAGCAGGGGGCTACTATCAGGGACTTAATTAGTGGGGTAATTATGAAGGGAGATGAGTAGAAAGATGTTTGTTAACATTACACTTGAACTTCTGCATATCAGTGCAGTTGGGAAAGCAGAATCCCGGAAGGGAGTTCCAAAGACCCGCAGTTCTGGGGAAGAAACTATTGGAGTAAAAGGCTTTCTTGCACTTAGGGATCTCTACTGTAAAGGGATGAGACTTAGTAGCTTGTCGGGTTTGTCGGGGTAGTTACGTCGGGGAGGTACAAGTGTTTGCAGTTCGTCAGAGCATTCACCATTAAAGTTTAAAATTTTAAGGGCGACAATTCAATTTGAATACCGTGATTCTGTTTGTATTCAAAATAATTAAAACTTTTTAATCACTAAAAATTGTAAATTTTTAGTTTTTTTAGCGCTATATGGTTTTTGGAATATGACATCTTCATTCCATGCCAAATATGTGCATCATAAAGATTTTTCTCTATTTTTTTTTTTTTTTTTTTTTTTTAATAAGTGTGATTCTAAATAAGCACCCAACAATGTGTCTGCTTTTTTTTTTTATCTTATGCACTAAATATTATGTTATAATAACTATATATATATATATATATATATATATATATATATATATATGAGGGAATCACAAATTTCCTGCTTTCTTTTAATGTTTTTCTTTCTTACCTTGTCAATTGATGTGATGTACAAGACTTTAAAACTGTCAATGAACGTGACTGCCTGCAATTGACGGTGTTCCAAAGATATACTATCC
Organism: Euprymna scolopes; assembly: GCF_053919585.1. NCBI lineage: Eukaryota > Metazoa > Mollusca > Cephalopoda > Sepiida > Sepiolidae > Euprymna > Euprymna scolopes. The sequence continues at coordinate 41,744,043 of NC_136526.1, read as the reverse complement.
AAACACAGCAACAAACAAACTGAAAGGAAAAAAAAAACAATATATATTTCAGGAATTTAAATAAATTGGTCAATTGGATTTCAACGAGAAACTAGAAATAATAGGAAAACGATTCTGATACGACACCGAAATGTTGGCACCAGATCACAGGAGACAGATTCTGAAATGAACAAATCTGTAGTGGACAGGTTCTGGTACAGCATAAAAAATATTGAAACAAATCCACAAAGAACAGATTTGGTATAATATCAAAATGTTGGAACCAGTTCACAGGGGACAAATTCTTGTATAATATCTAAATGTTGGAATCAATTCATGGAGGACAGATTTTGATATAATATCAAAATATTGGAACCGGTTCACAGGGGATATATTCTGGTAGAACATCTAAATGTTGGAACCAGTTCACAGGGGATAGATTTTGATATAATATCTAAATCTTGCAATTAGTTTACATGGGACAGATTCCATTATAATATCTAAATGTTAGAACCAGTTCACAGGCGACAGGTTCTGGTATAATATCTAAATGTTGGAACCAGTTCACAGGCGACAGATTTTGGTATAATATCTAAATGTTGGAACCAGTCCACAGGAGACAGATTCTTGTATAATATCTAAATGTTGGAACCAGTTCACTACGGACAAATTCTTGCATAATATCTAAATGTTGGAACCAGTTCACCAGGGACAAATTCTTGTATAACGTCTAAATGTTGGAAGCAGTTCACAGGGGACAAATTCTTGCATAATATCTAAATGTTGGAACCAGTTCACAGGGGAAAAATTCTTGCATAATATCTAAATGTTGGAACCAGTTCAGAGGGGATAAATTCTTGCATAATATCTAAATGTTTGAACCAGTTCAGAGAGGACAAATTCTTGCATAATATCTAAATGTTGGAACCAGGTCAGAGGGGACAAATTCTTGTATAATATCTAAATGTTGGAACCCGTTCAGAGGGGACAAATTCTTGCATAATATCTAAATGTTGGAACCAGTTCACAGGAGACAAATTCTGGTATAATATCTAAATATTGGAACCAGTTCACAGGGGAAAAATTCTTGTATAATGTCTAAATGTTGGAACCAGTTCACAGGCGACAGATTTTGGTAGAATATCTAAATGTTGGAACCAGTTCACAGGGGAAGAGATTCTGGTAGAATATCTAAATGTTGTAATCAGCTTTTCCTTAAAAAACCATATCTCCGCTGCTTCCAAACGACTTCCAGTCATCTTCGTAACTCCAACATTTGTAATCATTTAGGAGAATTGAATCTATGTATTTCTTCAAGATTCTGATTTTTTTTTGTGTTTATTTTTGAATTTCTGTTTTGTAAGATGCATTCCATGCTATGGAATGGTGGATTTTGCCATCACCACTTTAAATATCTTAAAGATTAAAACGAACACAAAAAAGATGACTTACCACCATAATTATTCCCAGCAAAAATATTCAAGTTTGACATTTTATAATTGATGGTGTAGATGAGTGAATTGAAGTGGAACTGTGGTCTGTTGAGATTGAGGGTTTCCGAAGGTTCTAAAGGTTGGGACGAGATGGTCTCAGATGGAGTGAGAATGAGAGGAGCGGAAGATTTCTGACTGGTGGGTAAATACTTGACCAGGTTGAGCAATGTGTCTACGGCCTGAGTTGACCATTCTAACTGGACATTGTCCTTCATCCCTTCAAGCTTCACTTCATTACTTAACTTGGACACCTAAAACAGAAAAAAATTTTCCATCAGAGACGATGATAAAAGGCTCAGATATGATCTAACAAGGTTTAAATGGATCATCACATTCAATGCTGCAAAGACAAAGTTGCTTTCCTTTAACAATTATGAGAAACCTTTACAACAACTGATTGTCACAACTGAATATTTAAATTCCTCTGTCTGACAGAGAGAAGGATAGAAGTTGTTTTTTCTCTGGCCAATGCAAAGGAGACCTGCTAATACCTCTCTCTCTCTCTCTCATTATATATATATATATATATATATATATATATATATATATATATATATTCTTATTATATACTAATCCTTATTTAAGAAGCTCAACATAATTACAGAGCAATATAGAGAATAAATTACAAAAAAAAAAACTATATTTCAAAATTCATGATGTTGACCATCTTACAATTTATTCCTTTAATTCAGTTGACTTTTACAATTCTTGACAGTATCTGTTTCGTAGCACACAATCAATCACTTAATTATTATATCAATCAGTGAATCTATTAGTAGTTAAGGGTATGATAGATTCATTGATTGATATAATAATTAAGTGATTGATTTTGCGCTATGAAATAGATACTGTCAAGAATTGTAAAAGTCAACTGAATTAAAGGAATAAATTATAAGATGGTCAACATCATGAATTTTGGAATATAGTTTTTTGTCATTTATTCTCTCTCTCTCTCTATATATATATATATATATATATATATATATATATATATGCACAGGGTGTGCATAAAGTCCATGTGCATCTTAAAAATTTATAACTTTACTAGCATAGAGGGGTCGGCTTTGCCCAAGCGTAAAATACGCTTAAATATGAAATTTTAATTCGTCCACATTTCGTATATATTATTATAAAGTCGTGATTACAAAAGTAA